>NW_023458559.1:58318292-58423619 GCF_013731165.1 Rhagoletis pomonella
TACTTAGAGTTATCATATTCGAATAAAATTTTGCACAGCTTATTTTTAGACCAAAATACATCTTTTTGAGCCCGGCAAACTGTATATTTAAATAAATAGTTAAAATAACGAACGGTCTAGGGTCGCTGCATTCCAGAGAGCATTGTGTATCTAAAACTTTCTAGAGGATGCTCAGTGTCGCACCGGTTGCCTCTTTTTCTATTAAAATACAAAACGGAGATATTCCAACCAAGACGAGGAGTGTTTCAACAGGACGGGTCTTCATCATCACTCCTCTTATGCAAGTGCAAGCCATTAATGTAATGCACCCCAAAATATTTTCTTATTTGTCTAACATGACTTTTGTACAAAATCTGGAGCGCAATCACCCTAATGCATGCAAAATTTATCGCTGCGATAGAAACCTAATTCAACGTCGCATGATTCGTAGGAGTCACATTTAATTGTTGTTGTTGTACATACATATGTATGTGTTTGCGGGTCGTATTTGTTGTAGCGCACGACTTTTCTTTCGAATCAATTTTATTTTAATTTTTTGTTGGTATTGCAATTTCAATGCAAGAGCACTAGCGTAACACTTTTTTTTTTTTTTTTTTGCATTCGCCAATGCGCTTTTGATCTCTGAAAATTTCCATTGAGATGGAAAAAGTTTTCATGATATGATTTCATCATCAGAAATGCATATGTATGTATGGATGTGCAAATATGACTCTGAATACCCATAAAACTGTAGCAGCACTATCGACTATTGGTGTTATAGCTGTGGCCATTGTATTGTTTGTTGCTATTGTTGCAATCATAAAATATATACTGGATATTTATATATACATATTTATGTATATACACTAGACTGCATCACTCCCCACACAACAAAAAATCGGTACCGTTTTCCATTGCAATTACAAAACCTATTATATTCTAAGACATTCACCAAAATATTTCGGAAAAATGCTAAGTTTTACGTGAGCTGGACGGATTTGAAAATACCGCCAAAAATTTAGTTTTTATGCATATAAATAGTTTTTTTTTAAGTATTTTTTGGAAACAAAATCACCTCAACAGACAAAACAGTTTAAACTAAAAAAACACATCACATATATGTATCCTGGTAACCGTTCTACCAATTTCTACCAAACTCGGTATGGTCATTGTGCTTGCCACATAATTATTGAAATCGGGCTAAAATCGAGGCTGCTTTACATATAACGGTAAATTTCAGAAATGCTTGAAACTTCAATGTTTCGAAATTTAAGGACGCTAGTTTACTCAAAATTGATACACCCCGGCTTACCATGTAGCGGTAGCTTTCGGAGAGATGAAAAACATATATTTGCCCACTTGCGCCGGGTATTTAATGTTCGGCTCCGCCCGAACTTAGACTTTCTTACATGTTTTTAATATTTGTATACAGGTTTTGGGAGCTTAAACTTTTTTTTTCGTCTGAGGTTTTTTTTTTTCAAAAAATCCACTAAGAATTTTTTTTGGTGATACAAGTCTAATACCTTGATTTCTTATTATTTTTTATTATGCCTTGTACGATTTTATTTTTATTGTTGCTGTTGCTCTTTTCCTATATTTTATTTTGCTCACACTGTAATGTTGTTTTTGTAGCTTTTAATTTATTTATGGTTTGGTAACACGAAACCGACATTGGCAATTTATTACCGCCACGGCCGCAAACAATTTTGCTGATCCTGCTGAAAGCCATTGACAAAGCCAAAGCCAGCGCCATAGCCAAAGCTAACTAAAGCAGCGAAAGGAAATGGCATAGAAATCAAAGAAATATCACCGATAGTTCTTTCAAAACATGAAAATGTAAGCAAATAAAAAATAATGAAGCGACGATAAATAAAACGGGAGAAAATTAATCAAATATTGATGGCGATAAGACATTGGCTGAGAGGGTGTTTGAGGAGAGCGGAGGATGAACTTAAGGCAAGAGCGAAATAATTTGCAGAAAATGGCTGTGTGGTAACTCATGAAAACTGGGAATTTCGCCTTTACACTTTTTAAAATTATTAAAAGCTTCTACTTGGATTTGGAAATGGAATCTTTGCTTGCCGCTCTTTACAACCGCTACACTTCGCCAAATAATTTTTGAGAAAAAAAATAGCTCCTCAAACTGTTCAAACAATTTAGCCTTGAATAAGAAAAACCATTTTCCACTACATAAATTCGCTTTTAAATGGCTGACTCACCATTTTCCTTTTTTTTACTTTGCTATGAATTTTGCAAATTTATAAATTAACTTTTTTTTTCAAAAGCATGCTGATTTTGTCATATGCTAATAAGCGGGAAATGTAACTTTGGTTCTGGTGGATGACGAACCGCATGGCAGTAAAAAAGAAGAGAAGAAGAAGAAATAAGTAGCAATGACAAGCGACTAACACGAAAATACCATCATACGGACAAATAGTGGAGTTGAACCTTGCGCCTCTTGCTCATCTCCATGTAAATGCATAGTACAATAATGTACTATGTCATACATACTAACATATTTCCATACTTAAAAAGTAGCAATGCTCTTTCACATACACAACCATACGCATTTACATATCTACCGATATTCAACCATTTTTAGGTATTAGTCAACTGCAGACGTGTCAGCGACTGATTGGTCTATAAGCTAGGACGCAAGTAGGTAGGGATTAAGCCACCAGAGCATAACTAACAAATATTCTAAAAAAACAACATTCACATACACACACTTGCCCACCATTTGGTATAAGTAGTTAGTTTGACATGCATTCAAGGTCAGTGCAATGGCAATATCCAGTCCATTCGCTGCCGCTGTCAACTGACAATGGCTTCACTGGAATGTGGTCGATAGGAAAGCCTACAGACGAAACTAGGAAGGGAAAAAAGGCAGTATATTTCCACACATTTAAATTATGTATGTAGTTAAAATCTGGCATCCGAAAGAATAAGATTAGTTGAAAAAAGAAAGTATAAAAAGAATTACAAGGAAAGGAGGAAGAGGAAAGAATTTTTTGGGCGCCACAGATAGCAACCCCTTCTAGCTATCAAGGTTATGTTCGAACTATTCCATTACTATGTTTTCAACTATCTCCACGAAGCAGCGAAGTTGAGGAGCAAATCCTGAACAAATACAAACTCTGCATATTCCACATGTTGTTAAAAAATGTTTTAAAGATCCTTCACCCACCGTCACCGGCATCCATTTCTAAGATCGCAAGCTTTTATGCTAGAGGTGGGCATACAGAAAACAGTGATCAATGTCTGTTGAGATCAACGTTCGCTTTGCTAATTTAATGCCCAGCTCCCGAGAAGCAGAACAATAGTTGGCATAAAATGTGCCAATCTGTACTACCGAGGTTGTTTGTTCATGAGACAAGCAATTATTAACACCATCTGGTGTCAATAGATGTGATAAGGGGAGGATCAACGCATTCTCCGATAAGTTTCAGAGTCTATGAACAGGTGACTTATGTCATGAATGCCGCTTGACAAAAAGAGAAATAAATCTTCTCAATACATAAAACACCGGTTAGTACGGCGACATCTGTCTCATGGAAATATGTGCTCCCCTTATCAGATTTTTTTCAAAAACAAAGATACCGTCTGAATCTCATAGGTTAGCTAAATGTGGCAGACCCACGAGGGGGCCTCGCTTAGACATTCAATTGTCCTTTGTGATACCATATTACAAAAATTCTGAGAACGGTAACTGTGTAAAACTAAGAGAATCAGTAAGTGCTCACACAAAGTTCCGCAGGCAGCTGATGTCCACTCCAGAGAGCCCCTTATGCCCTACCTGTTCGCCTCGAGGGTGCCCTGACTAGCCAGTTCATCCGCCCTGCAATTTCCAGAGATATCGCAGTGATCTGGGACCCAAAATCAACTTGATTTAGAAGTATTTCGAGGCAGTTGAAGAGATGTCAAACATTCCCCGACCAGTTTTGAACGTACCATTCGCGATTCCAGCGATCTGATTGCTATCAATGTAGATATTTACCTTCTGAGTCGACAGTACATTGGTGCCTAGCCGATTGGATGCCGGCAGTATAAACATAAGATCTACTGAGATTTCCTGACAGTAGACAACTCCTCCAACTCCCCCGCCAAGCTTCGATTCGTCCGTAAATATGTTTATTGGACCTCTCCTCCTGAGACTACCATTCTCTTTTTCGTTCCTTTGCGGGATGTGCGTCGAGAAGGATCCTTTTGGGCCCAGCCTCGGAACATATAAAAGAATCAAGAGCCTTCCTCATATTTGTAGCTCTTTCTTCTTTACAAAATTCTTCAGGCAGCAAACTTAAAATTCTTGGAACTTACCTGAGCTTTAAATTGCAGTTAAGCTTTCGGTGGAAAAGGGCTATAAATTTTGGGTCACTAAAGACTACTTCAGCCATTTACGGCCTTAATGGAAAGATATGTACTTATTTATTGACTTACTACTCGAAATTCGCATTTTCAATGATGAAAATTCCTGCTGGCTCCTCAGTTTTTTCCAATGGATTAGTAAAAATATAGCTTATAATTTACTACACTACAGTGAAACCTCTCCTAACGGACACCTTTATTAGACGGACATCTCCCTTGTACGGACATTTTTTCCTATACCAAGTTTTAAGTATAAATTTCGGAACAATTTACTCTCTCTTAAGCGGACACTCTCTTGGCCGGACGCGGACAGTTATTTGCATAAAATTGACACAAAAAACTATTGAGCGGACGCGAACCTCTTATCAACGGACATTAAGATTTCTTTTCATAACAAATCAAACAAAAACCCCCGTTGAGCGGACGCGAACTCCTCATAGGCGGACTACTAAATGGAAAAGGGGGACTTCGCGCATAAAATGTGATTTTTATGCACACATTTAGTTTGGTTTGCGCAGTGGTTTAGGATCGTTATTTGAATTATCAGAAACCCTTGGAGAATCCAATTCCAATTCTAATGAATTTATAACAATAGATAATAATAAATGCATGGACCGAAAATTTAGATTTCTGGTTGGATTTTGTTACTGATAAAAACATGAAAACTATTGATGAAAAAGGTACTGACACTGAAAAATATTAGAAATAAAACTTACGTCAATCGACAATCTCCCAGTTTTTTATGTAATGAATCTATGGTTGTATGTAGTTTATGGACTGAAATGTAATATTTG
This sequence comes from Rhagoletis pomonella, assembly GCF_013731165.1. Taxonomy (NCBI): domain Eukaryota; kingdom Metazoa; phylum Arthropoda; class Insecta; order Diptera; family Tephritidae; genus Rhagoletis; species Rhagoletis pomonella. The sequence continues at coordinate 58,323,431 of NW_023458559.1, forward strand.
TTTTTATTTTGTTATTGCTTAATATGTACTTACGCACATAAATGAAATATGCACTTTTGAAAAAATACCTGCACATTTTTGTTCAAATGAGAAAAAAGTGACTATTCAATTAATTCAAAAAAACATTAAAATGTTCTAAAATAAGCTTCCCTCCCATTGCGCGGACACCTCTCTTGGGCGGACAAAAAATGACTGACGGTGAGTGTCCGCCCAAGGGAGGTTTCACTGTACATAGGTACTTACGTACATACAAACGAGTAGGTATCACATGATCCATCCATGTACTCCATCCATAGTCACATCACGAGCATTGGCAGTAGCTGGCTGAAAGAGGCAAAAACAACGACAAGCTGACACTACACAAAGTGTATAAGCAATTGGAGAGCATATTGCTTTAGTTTATTTCACGCTTCGCTACACAAATGTCATATCGTCATATTCAACAATGTGCCTGCCCCCACGCTCCGCGCACAACGAACTGCTCGTCACAGGCACCACGTTACAAAGGTTTTGTTGAAAACAACGCTAAGTAAGGTAAAATGACAAACTTGTAGAGACAAAATTACAAAGAGTAACCAAGTGGAAGGGCGGATTTGTGTAGAATTACTGCGCTGGATTTCTTTATGTATTGGAATATAAGAATATGCATGAATGCAGTTGTGGATAGTGGTTATATCTTTGGTAGTAAGATGGACACAGTGGTGTAGAAAGTGGGATCTTATGAAGAAAAGAGGCAATTGTTCTTTACAAAGTTGGCCAAAGTTTTAGGGCTTTTTCGTATTTGTAAATCGCGTATTCCTATCTGGACTCATATATTTAGAGCCCATCTCTAGAGTACTCATTTTAATATAAATTTTTTAAACACATTATCCCTCTTAAGACGGGACCCATGACTATTGACATTTTTAGTATGTATTTTCATTTTTGCCAGCATTGCTTTATTACTCGCCTGTCATTGCATTTCGACGCGCAGTTCATTTGCTCATTCACTCACTGACTCACTGGCTCACTCACTCATTCACCACTCGCTGACTCTCAGTAATTTCTTTCGCTTGTACGCTTTCATTTTTCTGGTGCCAGAATGTCTGTCTAAAACCAACGCTGTATTGGCCGCAAGGCACGGCAAGTTGCGGGACAAGCGGTGGCACTTAATGAGTTGCTGAGGCAGCCAAGCAAATGCGCATTGCATAGCAGAGGTGGTAAAGTGGCGGCAAACGTGACGGTGATGGTGACGGTTGCGGTTAGCTGTTGAGGTGTGGTGGTGTGCTGGTAAGCTGGTGTGAAGGTGCAGCGAAGCAAAGGTGAAGCAAAATGAAATGAGATGAGTAGGTGAGTGAATCGGCGACGGTGTTTGGAAGGAGGAGGCAAGTGTGCTGCGCGCGCGGATGTGAGTATGTGGGGCAATCAAGTTGGAGACTCACCGACTCTTGGGTAATCAGTCAGCTGTAGTAATTGCTAAGTTCCTCTCAGCCCGCCAGCAGCAGCACCACAAGCCTCAAGCTGACAAATATGAGCCGCAGGTAACGTGTAACTAATTTTTCTAAATGTCAACACATACAAAAATAAATATGTATTTACTAACACGAAGGCACTCACAACTCATAAGCGCTGGTGAAAGGGTAGAAATTCCACTTACAGTACATTCGAGTTTTCGTATAGGCCATGAGTTCCACTGGGGTGCGGGGGCTGAGTGCTTTTGCACACACAATGCGAATTAAAGTGGTACCATGCAATTAGAAGTTGCTTTGGAGCATGCTTTCCAAGAAAAATTGTATGTAATTTAAAATACGACTTTTTTTTACTAAATTTATGAATATTTATGAGATTTTTTTTTTAAGCACTAGGTCATTTTCCACTCGTTGCTCTTATACGCTTACACTCAAAATTATTGAATTTCGAAGGGGTGAACTTAGCTCATTTGTCGTGATTTGCCAGAAGTTTCATGAAAATTTGCCATAAAAGCAAATTACGTTTAAACAATTAATTTTTTCTGGTGAAAACATTTTTCCCAGCGGTAAACTACAAAGGCTGCTAAGCTACATAAAAGCATTAAAGCAAAACAGCAAAATATATGTAGGCATGTATTAAGTGCAATTCACATAAAAGCTGATTATCTACTTAGAATTTGACGGTATTAGGTCATGCATTATTAACGGCATGCAAAATGTAACAATTGTCGTTGGATGACGCGGCATGATTTATGTAAAAACAAAATTATTTCAAACTCACTTTTTTTCGCTAGCTTTTGGCCGACAAATGCAAGAACCAATAGTTTTCACTCCATCTCCGAAAAAGAATTTCGTTATGGGAAGCTTTGTCATAAAAAAATCGCTCAGAAGTTCCCCATCGTCTGCTGTCTGAAGAAGACAGCTATTAGCAAAAAAAAAAAACTACAGTGCTATCTGGGTCGAGTGAACTAATTAATGCAAGACCAGTTCATAGAAAACAGATTATTCACTATATCCAGATTGAGTTTTTTGTTCTTTAAAATCAATTTTATTGCGCAGTGCGTCTGTTAAAGTTAGATTTTTAAGAACTCGGAAATGTCGTCTTTTCCCTCAGCTAATGCCAACACATGTTTCCTGTTGTTGTTGTATCGTTGTCGTCAAGGAAGCGTGCAGCCTCGATGGGTCTGTCCATAAGGCCAGAGGCGTTAGCAGGGTGGAGTTCAATGGGCATGCGAAGATATGCTGCGAGTCATGGGGCGTCTCTCCTAATGCCGGGAATTCATTTGGCACATCTGCATTTATTCTGCTCAGGTATGAGTTCAACCTGCTGCAGTAGCCAGATCGAAGTTGGGCTATGAGGTCCGAGTCTCCCGAGGCAGACTAAGCTCCGTCTCGTCCACATCTGGTGGCTGCGTCCCCAGAACGGCATTCATAGGTCGAGAGTCTATATAACTGTCGGTAGGCTGTTTGGTCCAGAGGTAGTTTTATGAACCCGCTTACTTCGTCCGTCAATTCATATAGATGCCTTCTGACGTGCCGTCCCTAGGGTTCTTCCGCAAGCAGATGTTTGTTCGGGTGCCTAACAGGGTGACACCCTACTAGGAATTGCTTGCAGAGCATTGTGTTATGCTCCTTAATCGGGAGCATATGGGCCTCGTCGCGCAGGTGATGTTGCGGCAACATCAGAAGGCATCCTGTCGATGCCTGAGTGCCGTGTTTTGGCAGGTCTGCAGTTTCATCCACTGCGTCCTACTAGTCCCCGATAACCACACAGGCGTTGCATAGTTCAGAGCCGGGCGGCCAATTGCCTTATACGTTGCCAACAACGTTTCTTTGTCTTTACCCTAGTGCTGACGGCTAGCGACTTGAGGACTTTTTTGCGGCTTTGTACTTTATTGACAATTGCGGTTGTATGCGCCGAGAAGCAGAGCAGACTTTCGAAGGTTACTCTGAGGATCTTCGGATTATTCAACGTCGGAATTGGTTCGTCGTCGACGAGAATACCCAGTTGCAGTCTGACCTCCTTCGCCGAAGTGGTGAAAAGCGTTGCTGAGGATTTTGTAGGGGAGAAGGTTAGGCTCCGTGCAGTGACGAAGCGAGAAAGCTCGGCGAAATAACCATTATCGAGCAATCGTCAACATAAGAGACAATCGAGACTACCTCTGGTGGTTGAGGGAGCTTAGAAATGTAAAAAAAATGTTGAACTCGATGTTTTATTTTCCAAGGTTTTCTCGATTTGTCTCTAAATATCACTGACGACCACTCGGTAATTCGCAGCCCACCGTTTGTCTTCTAGTAGCGTTTCTTGAATAGTTCTCTTACATGGTGGGTTTCGGTTAAGGCCACGAATTATTTGGGAGTTTATGGTGTCAAGTGCTGTGCACTTTACGGAACCCATGCTGATGCTTCGCTGGGGTCCAGTGATTTGTGTAGTGCGGGAGTAGAAGGGCCTCTAGTGTCTTCGCAACCGGGGAAAGGTGCGCTATCAAGCGAGAAAACTCTCCTTTGTTGGACGGTTTCCCCGGTTAAAGCAGTGGAACCACTCTCCCCGTTTTCCAGATGTCTAGTACGATGAGAGTGGCCATAGATAGGTTGAGGACCTTGGTTAGATAGTCCACTCCCCCAGGACCCAAATTTTTGAGCATCGGCATGCAAATTCCGTCGGGTCCAATGGCTTTGGAAACTTTCGCCTTCCCGATGGCTATCCTTGCCCCGTCGCTGGAGAAAAAAGAGGCGCACTTAGTGTTGACAGTTTGTGCAGCCTTCTGGTCGCTCTACGTTTGGGTCCGGATCCGATGAAGCGTGGTCGCCAAAAGATATTTCAACTCTGTCGTCACGCTTCGTCGGATTGGACAATCACCTCACGGTTGACCAAAGCTTGCTTACACCAGAGGCGAAGTTACAGGTCTTCGGATGGTCTTCCCATTTCTTCCGCTTATGTATGTTCACTAGTTTCCGAATATCCGAGTTGAGATCCCTGATACGGGGATTTACGGGATCGGCCTGACGAAGGGATTACCCTTTTTGTAATTAAATTTGTCGTTATAGTTTTGAATTTGGAAGAAATTGGTTTTAAATTTTGTTCACTCTACAAAGACTCAAAATTGTTCACTCTATAGAGTACTCAATGGAAAAATTTTCATGTGCACTCTTTCGAGGTGTTCGTAGCATCGGGTGTTCACTCCAGACAGATAACACTGTAGTTGTTTAATATTGCGCAAATCAAGAATCGAATCTGGGTCATACCGATGGATAGTTTGCATCTCCGTCCACTGAATTCGGTAGAATGGAGTACAGAAATCCACAGACTTATATAGAAGATGAGTACAAATTGCAGAGGTTTGAGCACGATATTCAAACAACGAGTCAGAAGTGCCAAATCTTCATACCAGTTGACGAATTCTATCGGGCGCGATGAATGTTTTCAAGACAAAGACGACCCTCAGCCTCGAGCAAAACTATTTGACGCACATGGGACTGTGGACCGAGGTGTTTTAAATTTTTCCTCGCAGAAATTTAAGATCTCGAAGAGAACGAAATGAGACTTCAAAATGGTAACGGTCCCACAAAGACCTCTGGGTCGTCCTAGTATATAGCTTTAAATGCACACTTCAACCCTTTGCTAAAGTTTACCCTAACAGAGGCAGATATCATTGCACAAGTGTTGAAGTGGTCTACGAATATAGTTTGTCTGTTCGAGGTGCTAAACCTTCTACATGGCCTGAGGTATGAACCAAACACCAAACTACACCAAAACGTCACATAGAGCAGTATTGGTCTGACTATTGCTGCGTAGCACCAATGTATCAGGGAAGGTGGCAGACCCCAAGTGATTGCTAGCATTCTTTTAAATGCATAATGGGCGTTACTGGCCTTCTTAACTCTTTCTTCAACATTGCGCTTCCACAGCAGTTTACTATCCAAGACTTCTCCCAAATACTTTGTATGGTCTTTAATTGACAGCTTGATGTTCCCTAATATCTTCTTGTGAAGAGTATGAGGTCTGTTTTGTTTGCGTTAAACCCCAGCTTATCTCGAGACGCCCATTGGTCAATGATTTTCAAGGTGCAGTTCATTACATTACTGATAGTGTCTAAATACTTCCCTGTTACAACTAAGGCTATGTTGTCTCCTTACGCCACGAGCTTGGGCGCTTTCTCCTCGAATTCTTTTAGTAATTTTTTAATAATAGTACCAGCACATAGCTCAGCCTCAGAAAGTCGAAAAATATCAACTTCAGCAAGGGTACCACAAGGTGACTAGCCTTACGGAGCAAGACTGGTAACTCTCCGTCTTCTACCGGGAATTTGTAGGGCTCAAAACTGTTGATTGCCCATTCTAATTTGGAAGAAGTTATGACGTTTGGCGGGATGCTAATCGCTATACTTCCCCCACTAGCGAGGTCCATGCATCCCGGAAAGTGGGTTCTGACCAAGTATTCTACCGCTTAAATTGGTCCACTCCACAAGATATTATCTTTCAAGGAATCAAAAGCTTTGGAAAAGTGGTCTGTGCAGAGGCATTCAAACATTTTCGAGAACGATAAGTTGAAATTACCTAAGCAGCTACTTCACAGCTATCATAATATCACCAGAATAATAATTAATCATCTGCTATAGAAAGATTTCCAGTTACTGTTTACTTTTTTTAACCCTTTGCAACAAGATATAAGAAGAAAGGCAAGTAATGGGCGCTATTCAGCGCAATCGACTAGCGGCTAATAAAACTGCCCCATGCCGGACCATATAAGCGCGCTAGCTTTATTTAATTAAAATTTATCATAGTTTCCAAAACTGGCGAACAAAAGGTGCCAAGAGGTGCAAACGAAGCCAATTTAGTCGATATTAAAGGCAAAGAAGAAAAAAAAAATGTTTAATAATAAAAGCGCGGGAGCACAACGTACATAAATATGTATGTATGTAGGTGACCGCGTATAAATTCATCATCATAAGTACAGAAGGCAGTACAAGCAACATAATAGAAAAAACTTGCAAAATTTTAAAAAACTTAAAATGTCAATGGTAGTACTAACAAATAACAATGCAAACAGAATTTGTTAAAAATGTTGCAATAGTTTGTTAGAAAGGTAGTTCTGGTTAGAGACTCATCGAGTTAGTAACAGAAAAAAAACAAAAACGTTAGTCGTGTGCCCAAATTTTTGTTTTTTCAAATATGAGAAATGCGAACTCGTCAATAACATGTTTTTTTTTGCCTCTCTATACGCTAGCAAACACTGTTGGGGCGCGCGTTTAAACTCAACACAAGTCATAGCAAAAATTTTAATTTACGTGCGCACGCTAGCAGAATTGACAGACTGCTGGACGTCAACAAACTGTGTCGAAAAATTAGTGGCATGTAGCTTGCCAGCGAATTACCAAAGAAAAGCAACAAAAAAAAAAATCGCAAGTGTTCTAGAACATTTTCTAAGTGACACAGATTTTTTAATTACTCCTATATGTATGTGTGTAATACATACCAAGCACCCACATGCACAAGTATGATGTCGATAAAAATCAAAAAGAAACAAAAATATTTTAGTACCGAAAACTGCTTCTTATTGGCGTAAGCTCATTTAAAATTATACTTTTATTTAAATTGTCATAAATGACAAATCTCTTGTTAAATTGAGCGCTTTGTATATGTAAGCAAGCACCCGCTATTTGCCACTTTGATCTCAGGCAAATGTGTTTTGTTTAACGAACTGCTGATTTTTGACAAGTTTTTATGACAAACCTGTTGTCACTTCGCCAAACAAGTGTGCGCAAAAACAATAAATTAAAAAAATAAATAAAATATAAAAAATGGTACAAACATCATATCTAAAAATATTTACTAGATACTGATACAATATTTGCCAATATATAGCAAATGCGAGTAAACTTTGGTTTAACATAGAAATATATATATAAAGCTCCGATATAATATTAATATTAGGCTGGATCCCTTAATGGCTTTTAGAGGATATAACAAATGTCTATGGTTTATTAAACCCCGAAATCATATATTACAAAAAGGTATGAAAAAAAAACTTTTTGGAGGCATGTCTTGACTCGATTTTTTCGCCCAGACCCATTAAACTGTGTGGAGTTATTTTTATTATTTAATTTTTTTAATGATGGTAAGTCATTATTTTACAACACGTATTTTGAACATAAATTTTTTTAGGCAGGGTTTTTGTTTATTGTATATGGTTAATTTTTTAACTTTATTAATTTTGAAAGATTTTTTATATGAGATATTTTAAATAAATGTAAGCCTAAAGGAAAATTTTCGGTTACTTAAAATTTTGTTAAATATCGAATTTAAAATATATATATTGTTTAAAATTAGTCTTTAACTTCACAGTACTGAGTTTTGAGGAGTGAAGAAATTTTTTTTTCATTCCTTTCTAATTCGATAAATTTGGTTTGCCTCCATTGCAACCGTATTCCGCTCCATTATTTACAATTCCATCTCAGCCAACACGACTTTTCTCCGTTCTAGTTCATTCCATGCCGTTTTTCCCATTTCATTTCCCTTCGTTTCTTTCCTTGTTTGGTGTTGGTTGATTTCTCCGACAGGGTTGGAAGATAACTTATTTTGGAATAAAACTTAGCCATCCTTGTATTTTGTTTCCTATACACGTTTTTTCATTTCTTTCTATTTTTTATTCCATTTAATTTCAATTCATTTTGTATCGACTAATTCCACCTCATTCCGTTTCTTTTCACTTCAAATAATTTTTTGATTCCATAAAATTCCGATTAAATCCTTATCACAACATTTCATTTCATTCCATATTGTTTAATTTTCTTCCCCTTCCTTTCCGTTCTTATCCTTTCCTTCCTTTCAATTCAATCCATTTTATTCGATTTAATTCCGTTTTTTCCATATATGTATGTATAACTCCAGCAGGCTTCGTGGCATGACTGCCGTGAGATTACTTACTCCCACAAAACGACCCGCCCTAGTGCAATTACATGCAACTACATACTTACATATTTATACAATTATTATGAGTTCATTTATCTGCATTTATCTGGGCTGCAGTTGCATATCGACCTGACCGTCATGCTGCCAGCAACAGCAACAACAGCAAACGCAACAACGGCGACGGCCAGCACTCGACAATGATTTGTGGCGCGGTGAAATTTTTTAAATCAAGCCAAACAGGCAAATTGAGAAAATATGGAAAGAAAAATACAAATAAATGCACACACACACACATACACACACAAATTGTGCAAGTAAATGCGGCGATTTTGCAATTCAGCAAATAATACTTGTAAGCTACAAATTAAAATAGCGAATAAATTGTGAAAATAAAGGCCAAGCGCACGTGCGTCCACAGCAGCATAGTACCTATAGCAACGGCAAAAAAGTGGACATTTCAGAAAATTTCGCAAAATTCGCTGCCGCATTTGACAAGTCATAAATTCTTTCTTTTTCAGAATTATTTTGCCGCTGTGATGTTGACTTTTATTCTCTTTTAAATTTTTTTCTGAATATGTACTTTTTTAAGGCATTTAATTTGTGCGGCTTTACAATACTTCTGTGCTGCAACGCACACGAGTGAGGAATAATCGTAAAATAAATAATCGCTAGCGGCTTGTTAATTATGTTCAATTCATTGCATTGCATTTCGTATTTTGCAACCGAAAATCGGTGCTCTTTAGCGAATAATGACAGCATTTTCGTAAATTCACATTTTCGTTTCATTATCGGCGGAGTTTTCATTAAAAAATTTTCGCATTCTCTCTGTTTTCTGTTTTTGGTCGCATTTTCGGTTGCATTAAAATAGGTTTATAAAATTGTTTTTTAATTTTTTTGTTGTTGTTGTTGTTATGCTTTATATTCATCGCTTTAAATAGCTAAAGGAGTTTAAGTGGTTTAAGGAGACCTGTGGTTGCCGATTTGAACTAAACAGACGCGACTAGGGATGGAAAACAAATAAAATAGTCGATTAATTAATCATATGATTAATCACAAGCCAAAAAAGAAATTTATTGAGAAATAATCGATTAATAAAATTTTTTTAAAGCCTAAGAGTATTTTTAGCGGCGATAATTATTTATTATTTAACCACGTCTGCAGCAATTTTTCGGTGTCCGTAAAGTTTTGGATAAGCAGTCTTCATTTCCTCCCAAGCGTCTGTGATAGCCCACTTTGACTTGACTATTTAAATAAAAATACTCATTTCATCTTGTAGCTAACCCAAATCATTATCTTTTCGCCTTCGTTTGTGTACAAGAGATTTATGAGGGGCCCAAAGAACGAACTCATTTTCTACTGATTCTAGTGACGACTCGCTGCACGTTTCCATAAGTAATGCAGCTAGCAAATAAGAATGTTCGATGGATGGATTTTAGATAAGTACAGAATTCATATTTCTTGAAATTTTTTTTTACAATTATTTTACAATTAATCGATCAGAAATCGGTTAATAAAACAAACGACTACTATACAATTAAATCGTAAATTGAACAAAAATTATAGATTAATTTAATCAAATGATTAATAGCTGCCATCCCTGGACGCGACGGACCGGGCGGGCTACTTGCTCTCTGCTATGCTGACTTTTGTTGGCGTTTTCTGCTGCTGATGTTAGCTACTGTGGTTGGCGTCATTTATGTACCTACATACATACATATCTCATCCAACCGATTCCCGCGCTGCGGCCTATAGCTAGCTGTCACTCTGCGGGAGCTAAATGAGAATGCGCCTCGTTATGGCGGTCATAAAATGTAATGACCAGCGATTACTCGCCTTATTATTACTTATTTGATTATTGTGTTACTTAAAGTTCACAACAACAACAACAACACCCATGTCAACATAAATTTCAAAAATTAAAAAGCTGGCAAAGCTTAACTGATTTTAAAGCGTTTCTAATTTCAATTGATTTTAATTACCATAAAATTGTGTGAAGCTTATCTTGGCTTGCTTTGACACAGATAGCAAAATATTGCCAAATGGATTGGAATGCGCAAATAATCGCTGTTAATGCTAAAATTGCAGAGGTCTTTAATGCGGTACCAGGTAAACTTTAGAGATTTTGCAAATGAGCAACATTAAGCATCAATTGATTCTTCTGTCCAAAAATGTATGAAGTTTTATTCTAAACATTTAAATTAACTAACATTAACATAAAAAAATGTGATCTATAATATTTTCAAAGCCGTTTTTTTAGTGTTCGCAAATCTCGAGAACGGCTGAACCGATTTTTTTGAAACTTCAGACACCTGCCGCATGTGCCCCAGGGATGGCTTTAGGCTAAAAAAATTCTATATGAAAAGGGGGCGTGGCACCTCCAATACGAACCGAATTTTTTTATACTCCATATCTCTGAAAGTGTTCATGGTAGAGGTCTTGAACATACTATGGAGTTATACGAAATCAATCGCATACACTTGGAGAAAAATTGGAGCTATTGGAAAAGTGGGCGTGGAACCTCACATACAAACCGAATTTTTATACTCATATCTCTGAAAGTATTCATGGAACAGTATTGGAACTTTGTATGGAGATATGCATGTAATCCCATACTCATGGAGAAAATTGGGGCTATTTGAAAAGGGGCGTGAGGCCTACAAACGTACCGACTTTTGGCTATCTTTGAATGTATTTATAATTCTTCCGTAGGTGTGTTTGAGAGTGAAATCCTCCTAAATGGTCGTAGGGATTTTAACGAAATTTTTGTGTGTGTGTTTGAGTGGGTCTTTGGATGGTTTAGTTTCTCAATTTAATCCGCCAGTTGGCGCTGTAGTTGAGTTATTACTAAAAATCTTATTTATGATCCGATTTGGCTAATATTTTAAATATGTATTGGTTATGGTACGAGCAATACCATTACAAAAACGTGCTGCCAAGTGGTGCTGGAGTCGAGTTATTACTAAAAGTACCCAAGTGAGAAAAGCGGCAAATGACCACCTAAACATAATCTTAGCAGATGAATGTGCCAATGAAAATCGGAAACGTGAATTGTTGGTGAAAATGTTGGAGCAAAAAGTTTCAATAAAAAAATAAAAATTTTGGGCGGGACGAAGTTTGCCGGGTCTGCTAGTATAAAATAAAATATAGTAAAATTAAATATACATATAAATAAAAAAAAAATATTAAAAATTAAAACAAAAAATTGTTTAGCAACCGATCCAACTGAGGATCGAACCTAGCATCTACAGACTAGTAGCACGCAACTCTCATCACTCGGCTACCGCGGACGCCAGACTATGGTTTGGAAACACACTTTCTCATTTGTTCTTCTAACACAGCACTTCCTGAAAGCGTTTATATTTCTACTAGAATATGCAACGCTGTAACTAGTTTCCTTCTATTATCTTTAAGTTAAGCAAATGACGTTAAGATGAAGTCTCTACGATGAGCAGAATCCGAGATACATAATGATGATATATACAGAATCACGAAAAAATCCAAACTTTGACAGATCGTGTCTCCGAAGGAATAAAAAAAAAAAACCTGGAATACGTGTTAGCTTATTTCATGTATAGAACTCATAAAAAATTTAAGCAAATCGAAAGTGTGACACGTAATTTGGTGTTCGAATTAAAAAAGAATACCTCAATTGTGAGTCTTTACGTAAAATATAATGGATACATCTTTCCTAGAAAGCTGGTTGTTAAAGTTTACTGAATACGGAGTAGGTAGACTTCACGTCTGAGACTTTTCTGTAAATATTTCCGAATCGTAAATTTTCACTTTTACATTCTTGTAAGGTTTTGAATAGAAGAGAGAGAGTTTAAGCCATAACAGCGTGAAGAGGCAGAAAGTAGTTTCAGATATTCAACCTGCATTAGCTTCCAAGATAAAAACTTATTCCGATAACTCTATTTACATTTATTTTAGCGTCCTTTCCCCGCACTACTTTCCAAAAATTCTACAATTTGAGCAATTTTCAGAAAGCACTTGCCTTGCCAAACCTGACGGCGCCTTTAGTATTAGTAAGACAGGTACATATTTTAAAGAGTCTTAAGTTCTCTGCAACTTTTGCACTGAATGTATGTATGTAGCTTAAACACCATCTGCATTTTGTTTAAAGTCATTAAAGCATGAACTTCTAGGAATAAATAAAAGCGCTTCCCAACTGCGCATTCCTCCCCATTTGATACCTATTACATATTGGCGATGGTTCGCCACACCTTGTATTTTATGGCAGCAGCCAGCATACCTTTATTATTATTACTATTTTATTATTAACCTAAGTATATAATATTTGCAATCAGAGGAAGAGTAAATTTTGCTACGCGATCAAAGTTGCCTACAACGTTATTTCTTTACATTTCTTTCTTGCATATACTCCCCCGCGTTTCTCCTGCCCAAACTCATTGCTTCACTTTCGCTACCAAAAGATGTAATAATAATTTTATTGCATTTTTTATGACAACAATAACAAGCGTTTGTCGAAGCAGAGCAATTCTCCAATAAAACCTCCCAGCGCAGCATCAGCAGCCCTGCCCCTGCCCCCCGGCGTGGGGGCCTACCAAGCAGCGCGTTAAGTGTTTTGCAAAGCGGCTGGCTGTGTGTTGTCGCCATTAAATTTTTGCGTATACGACAAACGGAAATTGACAGGAAAGTGTTTATGTGCGAAAAGCATTGCCACCAACGAAAACAGCTACCACAAGCAGTCCACGTTTAAGTGTTAAAATGTGTTAGCATGAAATAAAAAAAAAGAGAGGAAAAACTAAGATGAAATTTATCAGCGTAAATGACGGTGCAAAAATAAACAATATCTGCTGTTTTAGTTAAACATTTGCCTGCTGGCTGCCTAAAATCATAAAATGTAACAATATACTACATACATATGTACAATTTCAGACCGTGCATATTTCTTGAAAGCCTATGACCAGGCAGTGCCATAAAATTCCCCGCTACACTGATTGATATGCGACGTTGTGTGGTCGATAACAACTATCGGATATCCGCAATAGTTTACGCGTAAAAAATACTCACATAAATATATGAAATCGGAGTTGTAGAGTAGAGGAGAAATATGGCAACTAAAAGCAAAAAAAAACCGGCTTTTTGCCCGCTATAGTGTTGAGCATTTACGGAAGGCATTTAGGGTTGTAATTTGACAGCCGTAAAATTTATTTGTCAATTCAAGCGTCATTTTTTCAGGAGCTCGTAGCTCATGCACAGCACATAGGGTTATACTGATAGGCCCTAGAGACGTTGCTCCATTTTATACTTGGTGGACGTGTGTGGTGCTAAACTACAGGCAAGTTGTAATGCTATTAGATTAAACCCGCTGACCAAGTGGAGTGACACGCTTACTGGACTAAAGAATCATTTCCAAACTAGGATCCCCTCAAGGGGTGAATGGGATGAGGATTCAGTCCTGATCTCCTACTATGATGTAACAGCCATCTATACCGAACAAACAGCAACCTACGAAGCTGCCAGATGGCTGATCGATTCTCCTATTAATCTGCATGCGGTAACTATATTTTCTGATAGCCTAGCAGCTATTAAAGCGCTTAATTGGGACAAATCTACATTGAAGATTGTCATGGAGTGTAGACGTATCTATTACTCTAAATGAGCTGGCAAGGAGTTACTCTACTCATGTTGTATGGGTGCCAGGTCATAGGGGCATACCGGGCAACTATAATGCAAACGAACTGGCTCAGAAAGCAACTCTACTGTCTGCAATCAGTACCGCTCGTAATGTGGGCATTCCGCTATCTTCTTGTACACTCTGGCTGCAGAATTATTTCATCGAACGGGCAAATACAAGATGGTCAGCGGAGCCCACGTGCAGGATAGCAAGATACATTTGTGCTAGATTAGATAAGCGTAGATCTCGCACTCTCTTCCATTTGGAGCGGCCAATGCTTCGATATGTTATTGTCAGTTCTCACCGGGCACTGCCTTATGGGAACCCACGCTGCCAGGATGGGTTTGTAGTCAAACGATTACCGTGGTTACCGTGGTTGCCTGTTTAATGCTTTTTAGCTGTACCACTTTTCTCGTGGATTAGTCTATAGGTGGAATGTTCGGAAGTGTCTCCAACGCTGCTTCATGCGATGAGCGAATTTTTACCTTTGTACATTAAAATACAAGATTTGGTGTTGAAAAAACTAACTCTGGGTCGCTTTTTATATCCACAGTACTATCAGCGCTCCGCTCATTGAATTTCAAAGTCAACAGTGGCTGCAATGCTCTCCGATTTAACGAAGAGTCCATGCAAAAGGGTAGACATCTTTTTACCACAAAAAGTCGACTAGAAGCAAATGAAGTAAAATGAGTTTGACAGCTGCAAGTAGATTAAACGCTAAAACACTTTGACGCAAATAGCTTTGCAGCGGCGGCGGCGGCGCGACAAAGAGACCGCAAAGACATCAAAAATCATCATCAAATCTAAAAACGCTGCGAAATGGTTAACAAAAAGTGTGAACAAGCGCCAAATAAAAATTAAATTTCATAAGCAATTCAATAGTTTTGGGTAGCGTAAATACTCCTGCCTAATTGTTATTGCAAACGTGTTGTGCGCACACGTATTGTTGTTGTTGTTGTTTTTACAATTTTAATGCCACCGTTATAAAGCTGCTATTTTTATTGCCAACTTTTCATCTCTATATTTCTGCTGCCATTGATGGGGCAACAAAACATTAAACCAACAACAACAACAACACTTATGCCGCTACGACAAACACGGCGCGGCTGGGCAGCAGCGGCAAGATTGGGATGAGGAGCAGTTGCGACGAAGTCGTGAAACGTATCCAGGGCTGCCAACTATCCTTAGTTATGGGGTGCCATATTGCTGATAAAAAAGTGCCAAAATGTGCCAAATAGCAAAATAAAAGTGCCAAAAATGGCGCCATCCTTTTTAGTCCTTTCCATTTAGTAAGAAAATAAGAACTACTAAAAAAAGTACAATGCTAAAATAAGATAAAAAGAAAATTAGAAAATTTTAGTTGAGAAAAAGAAGTACACGCGAGGGACTTCACAACAGTTTATTGAAATATTACTATTTTTAAAAAGTGCCATTTGATGTAAAATAGGGCCAAAAATGGCACGGTTTGAGCCAAGTTGGCAGCCCTGAACGTATCACGCCACGCCTGCGACACACATATCTACACTCAACAGTGTGTGCTACAACAACAACAGTTAATGCAAAACCAGTTGGTAGGCGCATGCAGCCAGACAGACAGACAGGCAGGCCGGCAAGCAGGCCGGCAGGCGGGCAGGTGGTGGCGTCAGCGCGGTTGTGGTAGGCTACGTGACCAGCGTAATTTTCAATGCGAAATCAAGTCAAGCCAGCAGGCCGTTTTGCGTTTTGTGTCGTCGAGATTATTTTTTTCATACTTTTTATTCTATTTTTTACTTCATTTATTTGTTTTTTTTTGCTACTCGCTTTGGTGCATTTGCATCGTAAAGCTTGTGCACCCACTTTATGGCGCACGGCAACAGCAACAACTTCTCGCCAAGCAACAATGGCCAAAGAGCGGCACAGAAAATTACAGCTGCTTGTTGCTGACTGCACACAAAAGCTTGGTGGCTGGTTGGGTGGCTGGGCGAGCGAAACGGCGGCAGTGGAGTGCGGCGGTGTGTGTGTGTGCTTGTGGTAAGTTGGCCCCAAGAGTCAGCCGGGCCTATGCGACGCCGGCGCTGCAATGAATCGTAGCATTCAAGCCGGTTTGCTACCGTTTTACTCGCTTTATGCCGCACGGCCTATCATTGTTGCTGTTGATGTTGTTGTTGTAAGTTCGCTGGCCGTTCATGAACTACAAAAGCTACTCATTGCGGTTGTTGGCCCATTCGCTTGCCTGCTCGCGCGCATACGCTCAGCTGGCATGGGCTTCAGCTGCTGCTTAGTTGGATTTATAGAAAATGGCAACAGCAACGACATCATATCATACCTGTACACCCGCTCGCCCGCCTGCTCCTCCTGTGCCGTCTCCGCCGGTTCATCTAGCTAACTACCCGTTTTGCGACTGCCACAACCAGTTGCCTGGTTGCTTACTTGGTTGCTTGGCTGTTTGACTGCTCGGCAGGCACTCTGCCTGGCTGAATGACGAAACTAGTTTAAATATCGATGTTCAACTAGTTTTTTATCCACCACAACTAGTTGAAGATCTGACTTTCTTCCTTGGAACGAACTGTTGGCTTTAACATGGCGATGTCCTAGGCATCAGTCAATTATCCAACTCTGCATTTGATTTCAACTACTTCAAAATTAATTTGGCTTAAAGCAATGCAAAGTCAGTATGCTTCTTTTACAGATGTCTTTTCATGCTGAAATAGTTAATTACCCAGAGTTAGTTGATATTTCAACTAATATTGAACTATTTGCAAATATATCTATCAAAAGTGAAGTAGCTGGTTTTTCTCAATGAGACTGCTAGGTGATCATACATCAATTTGAAAGTAGTTGCTGCAGAACTAGATATAAATTAATTTTTCTGAGGTAATTGGTTGATCCATGCCGTACTGGGTGGTTAACTGGCGTTTGCTCAAGTGTTGTTGCTGTAAGCTGTGCTGCTGATTTTAGTGTCGCTGCAAGTACTTATTCAGATGCCCGTTTTTGTTTTATTTTTATTTTTTTGCTATAGTGCCATATCTAGATAGTCGTATTGTATTGTGTATATATCTTGCCTACGTATTTGTGAAGATATTTTTTGCATAGTTTTTCTTTCTATATGTATTTGCACAATGAATACTTAGCAGCATACTAAGCCGGGGTACTGATAGATGAAAACTCTCTGTGGGGTAGTAAATGTAAAGAAAAGGAGTGGAAGGGTGCAATAAGGTGACAGTGAAAATTTACTTAGCTACAAATGCATATTTGATATTTAAAAACATCAAGGTTTTAAATATCGGTAGCTCTTTACTTGGTTACTGAACGAATTTCCTTCATTCCTTGGCAAATGTATTTAAAGACAGAAGGGTTTCGGCTTCAATCCAACTTAAAGACCATAATTATTTACATATGTATGCTAATACCGACAAGTTTGGAGCTCTACACTTAGAGCAGCCTATACATGCAGCATTTCTAGCTATAAAAGCACTACCGTTTGAAGAAGAGTTTAGATTACCTGACATTCACTTTGAAAATCTATGCAGTCTCATTGGAAGAGCGGATTGTCTCGACCAAAAAAATGGGGTGGGATTAAGCATGGGAATGGGCATCGTTATGAGCCAAACCTAACCTCAACGTAATATTGTAAAAGAAGCTCACCGTCCACGACAATCAGGGCTAATAGCGCTCAAAGTAGAGGGAACTATGCAAAAAATGTTTATATTGGTATTAAGAGGTTTAACAGTCAAAAGGGTTGTTAACAACAACATCAATTTTCTAATTGAATACGTACATTTCTGCATTTATCTGCAAAATTACGTCTGGCACAATGTTTGCAATATTTCTAAATTTCTGAAAGCTAGTTAAAGCCAATGAAAAGCAAATTAGCCTTGATGAATTAAATGATTAAAAAAATTAGCATTTTTAACTGTAAAGATACGATGCGCACTAGTCAACACAACCATTACCGCCTGCCAGATGGCCCCCACGCTAACCGCGTGAGTGAGAGAGATGTCATATCAAAAAACCAGCTGTCCTGAAATTCCTGTTTTCACGACGTTGCTAGCTCCTGTACTATTAGGAACATTCTCCCATGAATATTGCAGAAGTTGCAGAGATGAGGAAGAAGAAGAAACAGTTAAACAGGCACTCCTTCTGGAGCTGCTCAGCTTTAGCTAAGAGCAGAATGGGCTTTCTAGGTAAGCTCAGCTAGGAATAAAATCAATGCTACACTTCATAAGAGCTTCAAAATAATTCTGTACGGAATATTCGCTGAGGTGGTTACAAGGACCTGCAAAGTCTAAGTGAGTTGGTCATTGGACTGCCAGCCACATCAACGTAGGACCTTTTCGAAATTTTTAGTTTCTATTTTAAACCGGTTCGAAATAGTTTTCCGGGAATTTCCGGGCTCAACGTTAAATTTAAATCTTAAGTTTGTTTATTAAGAAAATCAATTGTAAAAACAAGTAATTTTTAAGCAAATAACAAAACCAACTTCAATTTCCTTATCCAAATTTAAGAATATCGTTACTTTCTTCAAGATCCAATTCGTTAAAAATATAATTATAGAAAGCGGTTAACGTGACCCAAAGTTATGCGGTAACATACATCAAAAAAGGACAGAAGAAAAAATATTCCGACGAAGTGATACCCTTCTCCTTTTTTTGAAGTCGATTAATAATGAATTTGTATATCTCAAAATAATGAATGTCAATACTTTTCTGAAATCTCGGCTTTCTGTTATAAAATGCCTACTCGGTCCAGTCCCTACTCTAACTGGTTTCAATTACAGCTCAAATTTTGGCAGACAATTGGTAATTTCGGAATATATGTAACAATGTAACTCCACCATAAAACGCCTCTTCATTAAAAATTTCTTACATTTCGAAGGCGTCACAAACTAAATAAACTAGGACTAACTAACTAGAATGGAAATACATACTAAAATAGCTAATAAAAAAAATTTGAAATTCAATATCGCCATCGAAACTGCGAGAATAAATTTCGAAATTGGTTAACGAGGACGCTGCAGAGCTTTGGATGTTGAAATGTTTATTTCATTTTTGGACTTTTATTGCTACTTTTTGCTGCTTTTTGTGGGGTTTCTTTTTTGGAGAGCTGCAAGTGCAGCAGCGCAGATTTGATTACAGGGTTCGAGTTGCGCTGCTTTGTTTATTTCTTTTTTTGAATGAGTTCACTTAAATTTTCGTTTCGGTAATAAAATCGCCATAAAATTGTAGAAAAAATTGCTAACAACATTGATGGGGCCAGCAGCAACATGTGATCGCCTAGCAAAAACTGCAACAAAAACGAAAATAAAACAAAACACTAGTGAGCAAAAACAAGTTAGCCCGCAGCAACAATTTGATACATGCAACAGCAAACAGCAAGCGAGCCATACAAAATACTAGCTGATACCAAATTTCTGTGCAAACCTACTAAAATGGCATTAAAATTGTGAAAAAACTATGTATGAATGTATTTGTGTATGCACCCGTACGTACGAGTCGCAAATCAAATGAACTCACACACACAAAAAAAAAAGTAAAATCTAACTGCGAGTAGATAGGAAAATGAATGCCAAATGCGCTAACAAATGGCAGCGGATGGGCTTAAGTCAATACACAGTTTTTGGTCCTAATGCAGCACCGTTTACCCCTTTACCACCCCTTTTATACACCACAGTGCCGTTGGCTCTACCTGTTTTCCGCTGCACACGAACTTGCTTGCATCCGCTGTGGCGATGGTGCGAATTGTAAATTTGAAACTGAATCAACGATTTGCAGTTTAAAGTGCTCACCGGTGGCTGGGTGGTGCGCGGTGGTGTTGGAGGTGCTGGTTATGTTGCGCTGTGGCTGGAAGTGGTGTTGCCACTGCCATTGCATGCGACTCGTATGGCCGGCGGTTGCCAGCCTCGAATGGCTCTGGTTTCGCATTTGGTGCAACACTAAAAACCGAACCGAAATAAAATTGCAAATCTAAAAACAGCTAAAGTACACACACATCAAAAAGGTTGTACCACATGTACAGCAGCAACAACAACAAATACAGCATGAAGTAAGCGCAGAGTGATCGTACAACAAAAAGCAAACGACCGCACCGAATGCAACACCGAAATGTTCGATTTTGGTTGATACGGTGAAACCTGATTTGTGTTGCCAAAAACGAGTTTAGCATTTCGCACAGCCAAAAAGTGCAAACATCTAGATACGTTTGGCTGCAAATTTAAATGCACACAAATGCTTAGCTACCTACAGATATACATATGTATGTATGTATGTACTTGTGTATTTGCTTCCCAATAAACATTTCTGTTAAATCTCAATTTAAATGAAATCCAGTTACTTTCTTTGAAATATTTATAGTGTTTCCAATGATGAATGTAAAATAAACACAGTTTTTATAGAATGTTTTTTTTTTTTTTTGGAATTATTGCATTTCCAATAGTATGCTCTATTATCATACACTCACGTAAATGCTTTTTTATTTTAATATAAAAATATTATTTCATTTTAAGCAGGCAAATTGTTGGTCACTAGCGATGCAGCAGACTATTTTCTTCATTTAATGAGCAGTCAGTAGCTTATGTCGGCAGATCAGTCACAAAACGATCAATCACAAAATAATATTATCAACAAATTTTCACTCATATCAATAAATTATATGCATTTCAATTCGCTCGAACGAGGAGTGATTCTACGACAGACAAATTGCGAAACAAACAGCGACCGCGTGATCGATGAGCCATTTTGCGACTGATGTAGCAGACTACCGATTGACTTCGACATCTTTGCATTGTTGACACAGATGGAACGGAACGAAATGAAAAAAAAAAAAATTCTCAAATGTTTCTTAAACCGTGCTTAAGTTGATAAACAATATTTGGGCAAATGCTTAGTTTCAAATGATAGGCAATGCTAAAAATCAAATTGAGAAATAAGATTTTCTCAAGCGTTTGTTAATTTTTGTTGCATTGTTTGCTGGGTTGTGTTAATGCCAGTAAATTTGTGTGCACAAAAAGTCAACTCTGTATGTACCCTCGTGTGTGTGTGCTTTTGTGCCCGTCCAAAAGAGGTGCAAAAAATACAATAACCGCACGGTAGCTGCAAATCTAGCAATTGCACAAAACATTTGGAAGTGAAAAATTAAATTCAATTAGCTGTAAAAATTGCTGGTGTTGCATTGAAGAAAGAAATCCGATTACCGTTGAATTTCTTGACTTTAGGGGCCACAAGAGGTGTACTTTCACAAAATTCGCATCAAAAACAAAAAAAAAAAAAATCAATGCTAAGAAAAGCTAAACAACGGTAATACTGCACCCAAATTTAACAGAAAGCACATTTAGCTAAGAGAAAATTTCAATGTGTAGGGAGTGAGATGCACAGCTGATGGATGACTGGCGTTTAAATATTGAGTGAAAACTTACATTTGTATGTCGTCGTAAATATGTAAAGCAAAATGCAAGCAAAAAAATTTAATGGCGTTTTCGTTTCTACCGAAAAATATTATCCCCTCTTTGCCCTCTACGTACAAATACTAAGAATAGAGCAATGAGAAGGTACCATTCTTTGTAGAAACGAAAACACCCCATATATTCCTCAAAAGTATGAAATTCGGTGAAAAATGTTTGTTTTAATTTAAAAGGTTGTTTGCCTTGACTATAAAATTTCGTATAATTTGTTATTGATAAATTTATGGGTATATATTTATGTTTAAAAACAGTCATCAATACTTTTCTCAATACGATTATCGATGTAATTTTTGGTTTTGTTATCGACATACCATCGATTATTACACAATACCAGGTTGACCGACCTTGCCCGGAGTGCATATGGTTTTTTTTTTTTAATTTTCAAGATTTGGGGATCAAATAAAGGTCAATTGAGTTGCTGAATTTTTAAATATTTTTTATGTATCTTTGCTAATAGAACTAATTACGTACATACTAAGTACATAACGTTACCTTAATATAGAAAGGCCCTAACTCATATAGTCACTGAAATTCAAAAAAGCCGTAACTGACAAAAATTTTGTATTGCTTAAAGTGATGTGGGGACTTATAATTCGATGAAATGCATCATAATCAATCAAAAAGGAATTTTGAATTTTTACTTAGTTACGACTTTTTGTAATTCAGCGATTATATGAGTTAGGGCCTTTCTATATTAAGGTAACGATAAGCTCTAGATCTAACTCACTACCGCTTTCGATAAAATAAATTTGTCAGTATTCAGTGAAAGAAAATCTTTTGAAAATGGAATGCCGATAACCAAAAATATCGTCTATATTGTAGCCTGTTGACACCTGTGTGACTGTTACACAGAATTCTATAAAAATTTTATTTTGGAAACAATTAAAAACATTTCTTTTTTAATCTAATAAACAGACACTGAGGATGTTTGTGCAAAGCCTAAAAATATGACCAACAAAACTATAAAAAAAAATGTATACTTATCTAAATATACATATTTTTAAGCTTCGTTTTCTGCATAATCATCCGCATGCATCCGCAAAAAGGGCCTAGTTCCCGAAAATATGCTCTCGAAAAGATACAACTAAAATTAAAACGTTGATACTGAACGATTTACGGATTATCATGGGTTGAAACTTGTTACCAGGGGGTCCTTGGGGTTGCAAATTAAGAATCTGAAGTCGGTTTTTCAAAATTCAAAATGGCAGATCCAAAATGGCGTTACATTTTTTAAAAAATGATTGCACTTGTTCGAAACCCGGCACTCGCGAGTTTTAGGGGTCACTGATTACGAAACTAAAGTAAAGCTTTTTTTTAATTCAAAATACCAGAGTAATTAATGTAACAATCACATTTCTACCTGCATTTTAACATGATCTGCGTTCTTATAAAAAACGTACCAGCGCGGCCTCTAAAACAAAAAAACTTTTTTTTCAAAATAAAAAAAATACGTCTCTTTTTTAATCAGAAACAACAATTTTTTTGATGTAGCGTTTATAAATTTCCAAAAAGAACCACTCTAGAGGTGATGTTTCGAATGTCACATTTTTCATATTCGAGAATGCGAATGCGAATGCGAATTTTCGGAATGCGAATGTCAGAATGGGAATGCGAATGTTAGGAGTAACGTTAAAAAAGCTATAAGCAACTTAAGTCATCGTTTCTATTACTTAAACTTTTTTTTTAATATTAGAACATTGAACGAGTGCTTAACCTATACAGTGTTTAATCTAGTAGTCAAAGTTCAAAAGTGGCATATTATATTTCAAAACAAGTAATTTCGCTGCCTTTTCTCCCATGAGGCGAATTCTCAAAGGCTCATATACACGACCGGCTAAACTGAACAATTGCTCACTTGGAACGCTGACGGGTGGAGCGCTCAAATATTCGCGGTCCAGATCTAACAATTTGTCGTATTTTAGTTTAGTTTTCCGCCAATCGAAAGGATTTTCAATTGATCTCTAATTTTACATTTTTTAACGTCTCCAGATTCTATATCCTAGCCGACGCTTTCGCTGGAGGAATCTAAAATTATTTCTAGGTTGCTTATAAGACTTTTAGCAGTACTTGTTGAAGGTCCAACAATGTTGCTTGATATGCTACTTAACCGTTTAGCGCCTGAAGCTAAAAGCCAGTTATTGTCCGCACCCTGGTTAGACAAACTTAGAGCCATTTCAATAATATTAGAGTTGACTCTCGGCGCATGTACACAGTCGCATTCGCAAAAAATTCGTATCATTTGATGCGAATGCGTGTAAAATGATACGAATCATTCGCATGACGAATGCGAATGCAAATATTCGCAACATCTCTGGTCCATAGCCCGAAACTGAGGCTCCAATATAGAAATAAAGTTTGGTAGCCATATGGCACCCCTTCTAAGTAGCTTTAAATTTACAATTGTAACTTTCCTGTAAGCTAGTTCATGCATTTGCCCAGACCTGAAATCAGATATTTTTTATTACGCATAGCAGCAGTGTTGCCATTTGAGTCGTTTTCCGGCTAGATTTTGCCGGTTGCGAAAGCAAACAGCCGGAGAAAATTCGGTTTAGCCGACAGCCGATTTGTTAGCCGCTAGTTTGCTAGTTGTAATATTTTCTTAAAATTGATATATATAAGTCTTTATTTTTACAATTTAGCGACCCAAAAGCTACTAGAAATGGGTAGCCTTTTCAAAGAGAAATTTTTCTTGTCGAAGTGTGTTATATATGTATATAAAATTGAAAGACAATTTTTCTAATCCGAAAAGCCTTCAAATACTGGACCGATTTCAATGATTTTTTTAAGAACATACATATACAGTGACCCAAATAAAAACTGGGACGCGATATTTTAGGATGTTTTGCCTATTTTTCGTTAGATAATTTATTGTTTATTCTTTTTTATAAAATATAGCTGATTACTTAAAAAATACCATTTGAATCCAAACTTCATACTTTGTAAAAATATTATTATAATTTTCATCAATATTTTTAACTTTAGTATAATAAAGTACAAATTTAAAGTACCTAGTATTTACCGCTGATTTTTGGCAATTTTCATGTTGACTGTGCTTCGCATTTTTCCAAAGAACGTAGCGGGAATTTTTTCATACATTTTTGTTATGAACGTCTTAAATTTAAGTGTGAAGTTTTATTCGCAACACTTGGAAAATCCGGACGAGAGTAAAAGAGCACGAATTTCCTCCATGTGAAGCAAAACTCTCTGGGAAGATAATATATATGAATAATTGTATCGTGGTGCTAATATTCTTTAGAGTTGCTCTGACAGTCATGTGCAGAGAGTGCAAAGAAAAAAAATTACATAGTTTAATTGCTAAAAACTTAAAAACCGACCGGCTTGTTCAATATAAATTACTGGCTTTTTTCTCGAAATAATGTTGCCCTATTTTCTTCAGCCTTTTTCCAGATTTGCGTGTTCATTTAACAAAATATTGCCCTCCGAATAAGCAAAAGTGCAATACTTTCTACTAATATAGCCATGTGGCAGCACGAAAAGGAACCTAGTGCAAATGTTACAATATAAGAGGGCAAAATTTTTCAATAGAAAAAAACGCCAAATGGTTGTAATTGTTCAATTTTTTCGTTTTATATATGTGAGTAATAAAACATGACTTCCGATGTAGAGGTTTAATTAATCAAGTAAACGACAGTTTCCTTTGTTAACCAAAAATAATTTAATGAATTTATAAGTCTCTCAACTTTAAGCATGTTAATTTTAGCTAAAACATTTAGGTCGTTTTTTTCGGCCAATTTAGCCGGTCAGCCCAAAAAGTTCTGGCAACACTGCATAGCTGGTCCAACACATCGAAACAGTGTACTGGACAGCCACAACATCTGATCACTTGATCAGCAATATTTCATTATATTAGTTATTAACAACAATGCGTTACAAATTAAAAATGTTAATTTTCAAATATTTTTATAAGCGCTTTTGTTGTGCAAATAACAACGACGATAAATTTTTATATAAGTACGAGTAATAATTATTAAAGCAACAAAAAGCGCAAAGTTAATGTATGCAAAAGCAGAACAAAAAAAAAATGGCAAACTGCAATTGGAGGTGAGAAGACATGTACATACACATACATACATATGTGTGTATGTAGGTGCATGTGGGTGCATTTGGATGTAAGTAGGTGTTTGAAAAATGTGTGCCGCGAGGGCATGGCATGCAGGCATTATTATTACTTTGCATGTATATTACATATTTACATATATGTATATACATATGTATGTATATGCAGATCGCATTTAAATATATCTACCAGTATATATACATATTCATGTACATACATTTGTACGTAGCTAATTATGCCCGCTTGCCATTTTTGTTGTGCCGCCGCTTGTGGTGTGTGCGCGCGCGAGCTCACAAATTCAATTACACACTGTAAACAGCCTGATTATGCGTGTTGTTGTAAATACATACATACATACATACAAGCTGCGTTTTTGCTGTTATTTTTTAATTAATTGCATTAATTGGCCTCACACGGTGGTAATTATGGTATAGAGCAGCTAGCAGCCGTCGAAACCAATGAAACTCGCTGCTGCTAGTTAGTTAGCCACAGCAGTAATTGGCAAATGAGGTATGAGTCAGCACAGCCAACAATGAACAACAATTTAAAAAACAATAACCAGTGTAATGGCATCAAAAACAATTGAAATCATAATAACAATAGCAATGGCAAGTTATGACAAGCAGCGGTGGAATTGCAGCAAAAGCCATGAAATCAAAAAGTTCCAAATTTATATGAATATGAAATATGAGCACCACTACTAACTAACATATGCTTCTTCTCATATTTGCATTTTAGCCTTCTGATTTCTATGCCGCATGCATACATGTGTACATTAGGGTAGTCAAAAAAAAGTCAAGTCGAAATGATTGTTTTATACCGAAATTATATCCCTGATTTTTGTTATAATAATAATAAAAATATTTCAAGGTCGCTCAAAGCGCTCAAGGTTTTCCATGTATTTTTTTAGGGGGGAGGGGATCCATAAAAAAAGATTCCATATCGAAAAATTTAAATTTTCAAGAATTCTATACTATTTCTACGAAATTTTTTTTTTCCTTACAAAATACGTGGAAACTTTTGAGCGACCTTTAAATATTTTTTTGTTGAATTCAAACTAAGACCAGTAAGAAAGTCTAAGTTCGGCCGGAGCCGGACATTAAATACCCGGCGCAAGTATGAAATATATGTTCTTCGCCTTTCAGAAAGCTACCGCTACAAGGTAAGCCGGGGTGTATTAATTTTGAGTAAATTAGCGTCCTTCAATTTGGTAATATTGAAGTTTCAAGCATTTTTAAAAATTACCGTTATAAAAAAATCACGATTTCAATAATTTTCAATGGTTTGCTTTTATGTGGCAAGCACAATAACCATAACGGGTTTGGTACAAATTAGTAGAACGGTAACCGAGATACATATATGTGATCATAAGTGGGCGGTGCCACGCCCATTTTCCAAAATTTTATCATAAACTTATTTCTTGGTAAAGAATTATTGCAATCATCAATTTTGAATAAATTAGCTTTAATATTTACTGATTTATCGAAGATTTTGTATCTCTAAATTACCGTTATATGGGATGTGGGCGTGGTTTTTGTCCGATTTAAAAAATTGTCGGACATTTGGTATGCTGTGCCAAGGCTAGAAACCGCGCCAAGTTTGGAAGAAATTGGTGCAGTGGTTACCAAGATATATACATGTAACCATAAGTGGGCGTGCCTACGCCCATTTTCCAAAAATTTATAATATTCTTATTTTTCGTTTAAAAATTATTGTAAATATCAATCTTGGGTGAGTAATCTTCAGTAGTTACTAAAATATCGCAGTGTTTGTATTTCTGAAAACTACCGTTATATGGGAGGTAAGCGTGGTTATTGTCTGATTTTGTCCATTGTCAATACCATCCTACGCTCGAAGGAAGTACACGTACCAAGTTTCGTTGAGATATCTCAATTTTTACTGCAGTTACAGACAATCACCGCTTAATCGATTTCTCTTGTCACTCTGATCATTTATGTATACAGTTGTCTATATCTACCTCGATTCGTTTTGCCTGTTACAAACAACCGTTATGTGAACATACCCTTGTGCGCAAGTGTGCTCGGGTCTAATAAAAAAACAGGGATATA
Source organism: Rhagoletis pomonella (assembly GCF_013731165.1). NCBI lineage: Eukaryota > Metazoa > Arthropoda > Insecta > Diptera > Tephritidae > Rhagoletis > Rhagoletis pomonella. The sequence goes on from NW_023458559.1 coordinate 58,351,014, forward strand.
CTTTTTTAGGTATAGAACAAAGCTGTGGGCGAGAACATTAGAACTTCGACTTTACTTTTTAATATGCATTTTTGGACCACCCTATTACATATGTGCGTACGTGCAGCTCATAAATTGTAAGCTCATTATGACATTGCCATTAATTTCATTTCAATTTTGGGGCTTCATATGCAACCGAACAGCCAACCAACCGACCAGCCGACAGGTAGCGCCAGCTTACCAAACATAATCCGATTTGAAATGCTTCGTTTGTTTAACTACGCGGTTTCATTACCATAACTGAGTTATTTTTAAATTAGCTACATATATTAATTCTTGCTAAGTATGCTCCTGTGTGTGTAAGTAGATCTTTTCTAGCGAACTGTAGAATCCCCACTATAATATTAAACGGCTCTCAAATAAAGGGGATACTGACATTCCCATAGTCTTATAAACAGTCATTTACTTAAAACAAATGGTATAATAATTATTATCATTTAATATTTTCTTGCAGGCCGAATTTCGCTTACTAAATAATTTGAGTTTACCTCTGTACACAGTTGGAAACCATCTTTAATGTTATAAATACTCAAACTAAATATTTCTTAAAACTCCTTAGTTTGAAGCTACTAATTCAATATTTCATATAATTTAAATTAATTCCTCTTTTCAAACAGAATTGTATTGTGATACATATTTAAATTATTTATTACCCTTTATCCAAAGTGAATTTATTTATAAATCCATGTGGCAGCCCTCCTACATGCAGTTTGGAAATAAAGTCTCTTCAAAGCAATTTTGATTTATATTCATATTGAACCAATTTATTTAACCTTTTGCTTATATTGAATCTAACTTTGCAACAAGGTGGCAACCCTCTGCGAACTACTTTCAAATCATAACCTCTTTCGTCTGACATCCATATCAGGATAAACATATAAACTGTCTGCATTTGTTTAGTCGAACTTGCTTTTTGAAACAGGTGGCAACCCTCCTACATATAATATAAGGAATAAAGCTTTTTCTGATTTGCTGTTTTAAAGTAAGTTAATGTATTAAATAGCTAAAATTAAGTAGTGTATATCGATGGCTGAGTGGAAGATCGACCTATCGCGGCAGCCAGTTCGAAAACTCTCTATCTCAAAAAACTTTTCAAGAACGCCCTATTTCAGAATTTAATTGAAAAACACCCTATCTCAAAATTCGGTTCAAAAACGCCCTATCTCACTTCAAAATGTATTGAAAATATGCTGATATAGGACGTTTTTTAATCGGCAGCTGAGATAGGGCGTTTTTGAAACGAATTCTGAAATTCGGCGTTCTTGAAAAGTTTTTTGAGATAGAATGTTTTCGAACTGGCTGCCGAGATAGGTCGATCTTCCACTCAGCCATCGATATAGAAAATTTTCAGAAATTAGTTCTTCTTCTTCAAGCGACTCGGAACAGCGAAGCGACCGAAAAAGTATCGGAGGCAAAAGTTTTCGAAAAAGTGGACAGCAGTGGAGTACTGAAGCACTCTGAAACAAATGCGCACAAACCCAAAAAAAACGGCTAAAATTACAAATTTTTTCGAACTACAAAACTAAAAAAGGAGTATATTTCCAGATTTTATTTTCTGGAAGTACATTGCAATAAAAAGGAGTACGTTTACTCCCCAAAGCAGTACATCTGGCAACCTTAATTTTAAACCACTTTTTCGTAATTTGCTTTTGATGTCTGATATTCGTTGCCATCATTTCAAATAAAGCTCTTTGAGAAATTTATTTGCAGCAAAAATTTCAAAAAACAGTAACTTTGTTTACTTGCCGGGCCTTGTCGGACAATATAAATTTTTTTAATGGGATATACATTGGAACCTTGGCTAAAAACCTCTGTGCTAAAACTGACCCCTACGTCCTTATTTCTTTGCTATTTAAAGTCAAAGAGTAGGCTCCTTCAATAGGAATTTCCAACAGAAATGTTGAACATCTAGCTATAAAGAGGATCGATGCCTAGGTAGTTAAAAAACTGTTTAATTAGGTAAGAATTACGTAACTATCGAATATTATTTGACAAAGATCTGTTGAAAAAACAACAAGTTTTTTTCTACTTTTTCTTAGAAAAGTGTAATTATCTCAGAAAACTTCTCAAGAACGCCATACATTCGATTGAAAAGCAGCCTATATCAGAGTTCGGTTCAAAAACGCCCCATCGCAACTGAAAATATATTAAAAATTTATAATTGAAATACGGCGTTTTTGAACTGTATTCTGAGATAGGGCGTTTCCGAACTAAGTGTCGAAATAGGTCTATCTTCCAGTCAGGTGTCGATATGTTCATATATGTTGTCATATTTATATCCCTTCAGACATTTTTTCTTTAAAGTAAAATATAAGTGGTCATGGAAATTTATGGCATTGTTTGCTTTTTATTTAACCGGCGGCCGAAAAGCTCCTCAATCTACCCAAATGGCAATTCTTATTTTTATTCTTTTTCTAAGCCAACTATTCAAATACATATCCAGAAAACCTGTCTGCAAATGACCTCTGCCGCTGATTTGACACCATTTCCTTAATTTAAATCTCTTCGTCCAAAGTAGCACTTAGCAGCATTCAGAGCTGCTGTTTTTAAACTGAGAAATTATTTACTCAAATTATTCCTCATTTTTGTTTTTAATTTGCCTTTTCCACTTAAATTAATTTTCTCTCCCACATTCGCCACAGCCCGCTGCTCCTACGCAACTCTTGCATAGCTCGTAGAAATTCTTGAAGCACTCGTAGCTGGCCATTCAAGTGAAAAGGTAAGAAGTAGAGAGAAAATTGTAGTGGCTTTGAAGAAAATTTTTAAGAATTCAGGTAGTCAGCAGCGATGGCAGTCAACGAATGTCGCACAGCGGCTTCGCAATTAGGCAACAATAACAGCAAAAAAAAGGCAAAAAAAGATTTCGCAGCGCGCCCCATTCAACTGCTTTCGTCCAACCAAACTTTGCATGCGACGCGTAATTACCGCTAAGCTAAGCTAAGTTGGTGACGGGTAACTAACTGCCTTTCGTCGTCGTCGTCGTCTACGTCTTCCACATCTTCGTTGCCTGAGAACTTTTTTTGGCCAAGCATTTTTGGTGCGCTGTGACTTGTGTGCCGTAAGAGACCAGCAATAGCAGCAGCAGCAGCAGCCTCATTAATGAAACAGTTTACATCGTCTGCTAAACCGATAATTGCATTCAAATTAGTTCCAGCCGCGTAACTGGCCAAATTAGACGTTGAATGTTGAGCAGTGGCCAAAAGCCGTCGTCGATGCCAAAGACGCTGCGCGAGCCAAAGAAGCCGTGCATGGCAGCCGTGGCATTGTTGGTCGTGGCGTGTCGTGTTGCATAGATTTCCTGCTTGCTGCATGTTGACCAATTGGCAGCTGCGCGGCAACGGAAGCCATGGGTATTTACATAGTCATCACACATACACCTATGCATATTTATAGGTTTAATTGGTACTAGTACCAATGTTATGTGACCAGTGGCTGCACGTTTCAAATTCAGACAAGTCACATATCCGCCGTGGCACTGGGTTCCACGCGTTTGCGTTTTCGTTTAGTTGCTACGGCTGTTTACTCGCTTGCTATGCATTCGCTACAGCGCTCTAAATCATTATGCATAATTAGTAGTAATCTGTGATTTGAATTTTGTGAAATTTTCACCTTTTTCCTGCTTGTCTGTCTACTCGCTACCCGACTGTGCCGTCGCAACTTTGCCCCAACTTTCGCATTTTCGTTCTCTTAATTTGGGGCGACAACGCCTTGTTTTTCTACTTCTTCTTTTAGTATAACATCGCCGCTGGTTGAACGCTTTTATTGCTATGTGGCCACACCCACCTCCACTGCCCATTATTTAGCCCACACACACTAGTTGCGGCAATCACTCACAATCAGCAGCGTTTGACAAGAGTTACTCGTCGAAAATGTCATCGCGAAGATCAAAAGTATTTAAGTAAGATTTTTGGAGCAAAAAAAAGGAAATCCGCTTTTTTGTTTCCGATTCGTTCTGGAGTTTCTACTGTCTCTTTTGGTTGTTCTCTGTGCTTGATTGTTGCGTTTGCCTGGTTAAAAATATTCATTGAGTCGATTTGTTTTTGCTTTTTTCGCTTTGCCTTTGTTACAAGCATCCAGTATGAGTTATTAACTGGCATCAGCTTTTCACAGGACATTATGCTATAGGCCAACTAAGTGCAGGAGCCTTAAGGTAACTTTATAAGCTACCTTAATGTGGTTGGTAGAGAGACCGGACTATTCTTCAGTGCGTAGTTTGGACATTAAAAAATTGTTCGAACATAAGTATAAAGTTTTAGTATAGTAAGTATATGCTATATAGTTTATATCCTATATATATACACATAGGATATGTATGTAATTTAGTCAAAATCCTTCGCTGGCTTGGGAGGTATATTAAGCAGTGGATTTCTTTGACTAAACATTCATGAAGTCTTAAGTATTTTCAAATGGAAGAAGACTTTTCCAGGTTCGGCTCGAGTTTGGAGTCTTCTCCATTTTATTTGGTTTTTACCGCAAAACCTCAAAAGATCCCATAAAAAAATCCGAAAAGGAGCGGAAATCTGATTTTAGAAGAAAGTCCCAAGATATTTGTTATATTTGTCCATTGTGTTTCTATTTAAAAGGTTTGTATGAAACGAAAAGAGAAATGCGATACGATAGCATGTACGATGTATGTATTTGCCTATCGCATCGCATTTCTCTTTCGTATCGCATTACAGAGTAGACCCCCTTCGCTTATGGGAGAATACAGTTTATTCTTTTCAACAACGTAGGCGGTGGCTTTGGTTGAGTGAGGGGTTGAGGATGCTGGTGCGATTTTTCCAGCTTAAGTTTGTTCAACATCTGGACTATCCTTAAGCGAAACAGATTGGAGTCGCCTAGCCGGTTCAGATTAAGTTTGCATTTGAAAGGTTTATTTGATATCATTTAAGACAGAATCTTTGGGCCTCTGGCCCAATCAATGCTAAGAGAGTAAAAATAATTGTTTGTTCTACCCACCGTGACCGATCGACATTATTATTGGCCGATGTCTTCGATGGGCCTACTAAGTCGCAATTGCCCAGCCTAAAACGGGTTTTAATGAACACCATATGTTTAGTGCTTCCTAAAGAGATTTGTTTGAATCACCTGGAGTGCAACATGGCATTAAATTCAGTCTGTTTCTGGTAATAAAGTATCAACCAAAAATGGAGAGCAAAAATGAAAGATCTCAGTACTAAAGCCTCAGAAAGTCTGTGTGTTTACACACTTACGAATATAAATGTTTACATATGTACATATCGACTTCAGCAATGCATAAATTTTTCCCTTTTCTTAACTCGATCATTGTAATCATATTTTGCATGCAGACGTTGTTGGTATTATTATCACCTATTTAATTTGCAATATATGCAACTTAAACACAACTCAGCATGCTTTATAACTCTTATTTAAGCAGCGACAAACACACTGTACATTTACAAATATATGCACTCATTTACTTACTTAGTAGCTAAATATCAGTGTTGCCAGTTTAGTATTTTTGGAGGCTAGATCTAGCTTTTTTCTTTATCGTTTAGCTTCGAAATTTAGGATTTAGCTTCGTGGCTTTTTTCTAGCGTTTTCTTATTTTCAAACTAGCATTTTTTTAAGGACAATCCTCCACAATATTTGTAGTGGCACTAAATTATTGTTCCGGTTCAGTTTTACTTGACGAAATGTTAAGCGAATATCACCGTGCGGCATCGCGCCATCCGACGAAAGGTAGTTAGTCGCCGCTGCTATGCTGCAGCCATTCGGGGTCTTAGCCCCTTCATTGCCTCTGCTACGGTGAAACATGCTAGATATGTTGCGAACTTTGCATCTGGTACTGTCAAATCGCATACACTCAAAAATTACGTATTCTATTAAATCTCCTCCATAGTAGTCGTATATGTAGTCCGCTTCGTGTTTGGTATCGGTGAAGGTAAGCTTTAAAGCTCTCGTGTCGAGTTAAACATTTGGTCAAATAGAATAGACTTCTCCGGTGAAATGTTTGAAAGGCTGGCCTTGTTTAACCTTTTTTTGGACCATTTAGTTTTTTTTAGCTGTTTTGGTTGGCCGATCTAGCTTTTATATTTTTGTAGTCCTGGCCACACTGCTGAATATGCATACACATTAGGGTGGTCCAAAGACGCATATGAAAAAGTAAAGTAGGATTTTTTATGCTCTCACTCCCTAGGATGGTTCTATACCGAAAAAAGTATACAACTATTTTTATACCTGAGCGCTCTTGCGCTCAAGGGTATTATAACTTTATCATATAACGGTTGTTTGTAACAGCCATATTGAAACGAGATAGATATAGACAAATGTATACATAAATGCTCAGAATGAATAGAGAAGTCGATTAAGCCATGTCTGTCTGTCCGTCTATCTGTCCGACCGTCCGTGTACACGATAACTCGAGAAAAAATTGAGATATCTCACCGGACTTTGTTATGTAGGTTTCCATTTATCCAAGGTAGGTTGGTTTTGAAAATGGGCGAAATCGGACTGTAACCACCATTAACCATTTTTTCCAAACTTGGCACAGTTGTTGGCCTTAGTACAGCATACCAAATGTCCGAAAACTTTTAAAAGCGGACGATAACCACGCCCACATCCCATATAACGGTAATTTAGAGATATACCAAATCTTCGATTGATCAGTAAATATTAAAGCTAATTTATTCAAAATTGACGCTTGCAACAATTCTTTACCAGGAAATACGTTTATGGTAAAATTTTGGAAAATGGGCGAGGCACCGCCTACTTATGATCACATATATGTATCTCGGTTACCGTTCAACCAATTTGTACCAAACCCGGTATGGTTATTGTGCTTGCAACATAGAAGCAAAGCGTTGAAAATTATTGAAATCGGACTAAAATTACGGCCGCTTTTCATGTAACGGTAAATTTGAGAAATGCTTGAAACTTCAATATTTCGAAATTTAAGGACGCTAGTTTACTCAAAATTGATACACTCCGGCTTACCATGTAGCGGTAGCTTTCGGAAAGGTGAAAAACGTATATTTAATACTTCCGTCGGATATTTAATTGTTTTTATTTTAAACGAATAGATATATTTTTCCTAAAGAAAGCCGTTACGGCGATTTTCTTCATAAAATGTTTGTTTTGAATGTCTTTAAATTTAACTGTGAAGTTTTATTCGCCAACTTGGAAAATAACAAATTGTTTCACTGTTTGCTTAACAGGCGTTTGTTGTTAGATATAGTGCCAACACATAGAGTAAATATTACAGGTATTGTCTTCCCAGATAGCGCATATTCAATTCTGCCTTAATTACAAAACATTATTGTAGCCCACGCTTAAAGGCTTAGCGCCCTTAACCGCTTTTAATTTTCCATTTGAACGTTTAAGAAAATCTTGCCTGCAAATGGTGGTTTGCACATATCCCTATATCCCTGGCTCTTGCATAGTCTCTAATGTTTTTTTTGCTTACTTTGTACCTTATTGTCATTACATGCTGTGATTTTGAAGAGAGATCTAACAATCTATGATTTTTGTTACGGTCTCATTTCGCTGCTATTTGTGTTTGTGCTATAAAGCCGACATTTCCTTTGTAATGAAGTTTTTTTTTTTTAAGTTTCAAGGAGAAAAAAGAAAAAGCACGTTACTTTTCATGACACTGTGTTTCGGTATACAAAATTTACAAGAAAATTTTCAGAGTTCATCCGATTTCAAGGAAATTATTTCAACATTATAATATACAACAAGATTGTTGTTAGTGGAATTCTTGTTAAGATTGCATGGTTTTGGTATACTTAGCTTGACTCCTGTGTTTACCAGAGTTTTTTAAAGTCTGCTTAAAAACAGACTACATTTCAAGTTTCCCTGCTAGCTAGTGTCCACAGTTGCATTTTGAACATAGTAGATTTGTATAGAATTTTTAAAATTCTTTCAGAGGGGCAAAATACAGGATCTACATGTATATTTCTTGTTAGTCCAACCTTCTTCAAAATGCGTTTCAATTTCTTTGACGTAAAAAACTCTACCATGTGTCACAATTTAGAGGTCGCTCAAAGCGCTCAATGATTTCCAAGTAAAATTAAAAAATATAGGGGTATAACTTTTCGATATAGAGCAATCCTAGGGGGTGAGAGCATTAAAATTACGATTTTACTTTTTTTTGGACCGCCCTAATGCACATACACCTACATATGTTTGTGCGCATATGATCTTAAAACATTGACAGCAACAGGAGTAATGGTAACAACAGTGGCAACAAAATGCACAGTAAACACAACAACAAGAATAACAGAAGTAACTAACACTGCAGCAGCAGTAGCAACAACAACGCCAACAACTATAATTACAAATGAATAAATCGATGGATATGTAGATGGATGTACATATGTCGAGCGCGCACATATTGCTATTGATAAATTGATGAATTGATGTTGTGGTTGGCGACATTGATGGAGCTGTGATGGAGATGGTGCGTGTACATATCTATGCTAACGAGCTAGTGTAAAGGATAGTTTGTTGTTGTTTCTATAGCTATATTTTAATGCTGATGCAGGAGCGGTTGCGGAGACTGTTGGCGCTCATGATGTTGTTATTGTTGTTGCTATGGACACAGTTGAGCGCTGACAACCAGTGTTGCCAGAACTTTTTGGGCCGACCGGCTAGATTGGCAAAAAAAAGCGGCTAAAACGGCTAAAATGTTTTTGTGAAATTTCATATTGACTCTGGCAAAAAACGGCTAAAATGTTTTAGTGAAAATTCACATGCTTTATTTAAATAAATCGCAAGAAACGAACGACTAGTTAACACCATTAATTTATATCGAGTGTATATTCCTCATCATCAAATGAATCACTATTGTATATATCACCTGAATTCATTAATTTTAAGAGATCGTCATCTACAGTAAAATTATGGCAGCATTTTTCTTCACGTTTTAAACCGTATCTTATATATAAAATAGCGTTTAACGCTTTAACGCACATTGGATTTCTTTGCTTAGTTTTTATTATATTCATTGAACTAAATATTCGCTCTACTTCTGCATTACTTATAGGCAAAACAAGAAAACTAAAAACTAGGTTGGAAAGGTCAGCAAAAGGGTTTTCTCCTAGGGCATTTCGAAATTGATAAACTTCCGCCCAAAATTTTACAGTTGAGTCTAAATTACACCGGGTATGTAACGTTAACCGTTGCCATTGCATCTCTATGGATGTTATTTCGTCGGCATTATATTTGCGTTTTTGTTGCTGTAGTTGAACAAATACTTTTGGTTTAATTACTCTTAATGCATTTCCAACCGAAAAAAATAAATTTTTTTTTGTGTGGCAATATTTGTAGGGAGGCGTTGGCGTAATTCCTTTATTAAAGTGATAACAAAATAGCGACCATTTTCTCGAATTATTTTCTCGGCTTCGTGGTCAAAAGCGTTTGTGCTTACTTTTGTTTTTAAATACTCTTCAAAACTGTGATAAAACTGAGGAAATGGAGCAAGGTATGGTTCCAACGGGGAGCATATAGGATCAAATGTGTCCGCGCTAATAACCACTAGGGAGCATAGATGCGAAAGTAAAACACTGAGTTCATTAAAAATCTTCATTGGGTCTGCATTATTGCTTTCGAACAACTTGTTTACTCTTTGCACCTGAAAATTAGGCAAATAGTAAAATCGGCTAAAAACGGCTAACTTTTTTTACAAACCGGATAACAAATCGGCTGCCGGCTAGATCGAATTTTCTCCGGCTAGTTGCTATCAAAACCGGCTAGATCTAGCCGGAAAACGGCTAAAATGGCAACGCTGCTGACAACTAAGGCTCCGGTTGCTTTATTACATTAACAATTCATCGTTTTTGCATACGCTTTGCTGTTGCTTTTCTTTGTCATGTTTTTGTTGCTATTGTGGGCCAAGTTTGGTCGCGCCACCACAAAATATTGGTTACCAACAATTATTATGCGTCAACATTGTTGTTGTTGTTGTTGTTCTTCGGATGTGTGTTGTTGTTATTGATGGCATTGTTGTTTTTGTTGTTCTTGTTGCCTCAGTGTCATGTCATTACTGTTGTACTCATATTAATTAATGCTGTAGCTGCCTCGCCATCTGCATAAATTCATAACAGCTTCACTACTCTGCATGTATGTATGTATGTATGTGTGTGTGTAGCTTCTGCAGCCCCTGATGGACTATCTCGGTTGGTTGAACCTCTCGCTGCCACTCTTTATTTATCTCCACTACCATCTCCCTCACACTATCGTTCTTGTGACGAATCGATTTGCCTTTGATAAACTCGTTGCGGTGCTGCCCTTAATTACATGCAACATATGCCACATACATACATATGTACAAACATACTCGTTATCTATACTGTTGTTGTTATGATAGTTCATGTTGTAGTTTTTGCTTTTGCTTTTTGCAGTTATTGTTATTATTGTATGCTGGTTTGTTGATGAAGCTTGCGACCGCGCTTGCTGCTGTTGCTGCTGCTATCTTTTGTGGTATATTTCTGACACATACGGCTCTGTTATGTCTACGTTATCGAAAACTTTTTATTAAATTTAGGCATGCAACAGATTTATTAAAGCATTTTCAATCGAAGCGTATGAAATTTAATTTCGCCTGATATGCAGTTAATTTACAGCAGGCAAAGCATGGAAATTGGAAACTGGTAAAATTGTAATTGCTTTAAAATGTATTTTAATGAAGTTTCCTCGATTTAGGAAGCTACATATGTATATAAAAATAAACTCAAATGTTTTTCAGTCGTTAATTGGCCATAGGCGCAGAAGTTTAAAATTTATTCTGGAAGTTTTATTTATGGAAGTAAAGTAAGGCAAGGAGCGATTTGATACTTTCAGTGAAATTTTCAATAATCTGGTCGCTTTTTAAATGCTTGGCAAGTGATTAAGACCAAATTCTTCACATATGTGGTTATTGCCAACTGTCATTATTTACATTGTCTTGAACTTAAACTTAACACTGGACAGAAGGCTGTCGTGTGGCATAAATATGCAGTGGACTGCGCAAGCCCAAACTATGAACGCCCTTTTCAGCTTACTTTTGTTAGTCTGATAAACAATCATTTACTTAAGCAAAAGGTAAAATAATTATCATCTTTAAATATTTTCTCTTAGTTTGTACTTGAATTTTGGTTTAGGTATGCTTAGCGTTCACAGAGTTTTTGTAGAAAAAACAAAAATGAAATCATAACTGAAACAATTTATCGATTTGTATTTTTAAATAAACAAATAATTTTTTAGCAAAAAACAAAACCGACTTCAGTTCTCATGTAAAACATTAAGATCACCCTTAACTTCTTCATGATCCAATAATCGGATCAAAACTAAATTAGGATGGGACCACTTCTGAGGCACCATCTTTCCTTAAAAAAGATTTGTGCGGCAACATACATACATTCCGATGAATTGATAACCTCCTCCCTTTTTTGAAGTCGGTTAAATAGAGAAAAATTAATGAGGTAAATTATTATAATTTTCTATTAGCTATATTTTAACATTTCTAATAAAATTTACATTAAAAAAATCTCAGCAAGTGTCAATTCTGGCAACTATCTTGTAAGCTCTTTACAGTCGAGTGACAAATTGAAAGATGTGTTAACGATGAGATCTTAACGTTCTGCAGTCGCCTTTTAGCAATCAGTTTTTCTAATTTAATTTAATTTAATAAAAGAATTGTATATATTTTCCTTTTTAGAACAATAAAAACTAATAAATAAAGGAAATTAAATTAAAAAATACAAATACATACAAAACAAAAATAAAGCAAAAATAAACAGAAATATTTTTAAAAATTAAATATCATTAAAAAACAATCAGATCTAAAAACTAAACTAAGAACGAGACACTGTAGCCCCTCATTTTTACAGAGAAAAATTATCAAACTATGTGAGCCTTATACTATTATATTCTGAAAAAAATTGGTGCCTACATTTTTTGCACAAGTGCCTACGTAGAATAACAATTTGGAGTTAAGAATAGTTTATAAGTATCGCTAATACATTATGGTCATTCGATATTTTTATATACTAATTACAAATTTAAAATAATATTTCAAAACAGCTTAAATCCTTATTAACGCCAGTATTCAATAAGGAGTACCACAGTCTCTAATAGCAACTTTTCATGGTGAAAACCGATTTCGAGACTATTCGGTATTCAGTAAGCTGGCTCAGGTCTCTAGCCTCAAAAAAGTCAATAATTTCTCAGCCGGTCTGAATAGGTCATAAAATGAAATAAATGGAGCGAGAGGTAATTGCTTTCTATTTATTTTAAAATCGAGGGAAGCGATGTGATAACCAAGATTAAAAAAATTTCTTTATTTTCATTTAAAATAAACAAAATAATGTTTTTGTCATTTAACTTGATAGGTAATTTAAAACGAATGGGCTTTACCGATGAAATACTGCATTATTCAATTTACCATGTAATCGATTAACGAATATTCGTTGAGCTCTTTTGTCATATCCAACTGAAACATGTTATCAGCTGTTTGTTTTAAACACAACACATTTTTGGTGAACTTTTTTCTACTTTCTGTTACTGTATACATACCTAAATCGTCTTAAGTCACAAAATAGCCGCTAATTTATGACTTCAACTACAGTGACTTGAGATGAGACCAACTTACTGGATACTCGTACCAGAATTTTTCTATGCAAATTAATAATTTTGCTAATTCTAATCTCCTTTTAAAAATTTTTAAATTTAAGTATGTCACTTAGATCAATTTTCTGAAGATGACGGCGAAAACGAGTAAAAATTCCAAGTTGTTTGCCAAAAAAAAAGCACGTGCGTGTCAATGAATTTGTTCTTAATTTTTTTTGACGTAGAATACGTCTTACCTTAAGGTATGGGGGCTATGTTCAAATGTTGTAGTTGTAATTTTTAGAGCTTCACAAAAACGCTTATTGCACGAGAACTAATAAAGCGATTTCAAAGAAAAGTGTGGCGTTTCAAAGATAAAATTCCAAACCTGTCGACAGATTAATTTTTGTAAATAACCAATTCGGTTTCTGTCGTAAAAACAACGGTAAACATTGCCTTATTTTGGGGTCAATTTTGAGCCTTTAAAGTGCTCTAGCAACTTATTGTTGGCATATATAACTTTCATTTTCGGGATATAGGTTCTTTGGAGCAGTAGAAATATTATCGGGTACAAATTTTATATAAATTTAACAAATATTGAGCATTTTAAGGCAAAAAATTGTTGAAAAAATTTGCAAATTTTTTTCATTACCAAAATGCTCGAAAACCGCTCGAATGATTTTGTTTTTGTTTTCTTTAATCAAAAATTCAAGAGTTTTCCTTTCGTTTGGTATATGGGAAGTATTGGTTGATATCTTCTATATATGTTTATTTTATTCAAATATATGGGCATAAATGATTTTCCATACAAAATCACCTCGTCATCATTTTGCAAACACGTGCATATGTTGGAAGTGTGGGAAGGAGACAAAAAGTATGTATGCGTATGTAATGCGGCTTTTGATCGCAGCGTATGTACATATGTAAATGCATATATACGTACATATGAAAGTTTCAGTTAATGTGGATCTGTTTGGTTTTGTTATCGATATTTTTATCGATTTTGTTATCGATTTTGCTATCGATTTTGTTATCGATATTTTTATAGATTTTGTTGCCGATATTTTAATCGATTTTTCCATCGATATTTTTATCGGTTTTGTTACCGATATTTTCACCGATTTTGTTATCGAAATTTGTATCGATGTTGTTATTGATTTTGCTATCGATATTTTCGGAACTTATCGATATAATGATTGATATTTTTATCGATTTTGTTATCGATTTTGTAATCGATTCTGTTATTGATTTTATTATTGATTATTTATCGGTTTTGTTATCGATATTTTTCTTGATTGTTTTAACAATTTTGCTATCGATATTTTTATCGCTTTTGTTATCGATATTTTTGTCGCTTTTGTCATCAATATTTTTATCGATTTTTCTATAGATATTGTTATCGCTTTTGTTGTCGGTATTTTTATCGGTTTTTTTTACCGAATTTGCTATCGATATTGCCATCGCTTTTGTTATCGATAGTTTTGTCGATTTTTTTATCGAATTTATTACCGATTTTGTAATGGATTTTTTGATAGATTTTGTTATCAATTTTGTTATTGACTTTGGAATCGATTTTGTTATCGATTTTGTAATCGATTTTTCGATAGATTTTGTAATCGATTTTTTATCGATTTTGTAATCGATTTAGTTAACGATTTTGTTATCGATATTTTTATCGATTTTGTTATCGATTTTACTATCGCTTTTGTTATCGGTATTTTTTTCTTAGTTTGTGCTTTCGTTTTTGACTTGGATATGCTCTTAACCATACCACGTATTCTACGTTTAAATTTAGCGGGTGTATCTCCGATACAGCCTGCAGACCAAGACGAAGGCGCTGGACTGTTCCTTTTTTTTAGCTTAATGGCTTCAATGTTGAAAGCTTGTGGCAGATTATCTAAATGACTTTGCCAATGCCCTTACACATGTGATTTCGATTTCAATCGCTGAAGCAAATTCAATATGCAGGCTAAACAAAACAGCAATGCCAAAAATTTTGTTAAAATAAGTGTGATGAATTACTTATTTTCTATACTGCACATGTACGAAACAATGTTTGAAAAACAAAAAATAAAAAATCAATGCACGAAAATAAATTCGTTAAAAAAAAAACACAAACAGTCCACGTGCCGAAAAACAGAGTGTGACTCAATAAATGACTTTAGACCTAATTGTTGTGACAGTTTCAAGAGAGAAGTGTGGAAAGGCAATAGCCACGCGCAATGCAAATTCCTGCTATATCTGCGCATATTTTGTGGAAGTGAATAATACAGATTTGAGTAATCGAAATTTAGAAAAATATATGTATGCATACGTATGGGTCAATCTATGCCAAATCGCTCAATGATTGGAATCGACATTTTTTGATTTGGACGAATTTTGGTCAGAACTTTTCTTTTTCATATAACGAAGTTCTACCAAAGCACATTAGGTCAAATGATTACATTTTTGTGCGAGATTAATAGCAGCTCAAATATAACATTATTTTAATGCAAAAGGAAGGAAACCGTTAGAAAAAGTATAAATTCGGTGAATAAAATGTAAAAACATGACTTGGCTTTCGTAAAATAGACTTTTTTATGTTCAAATTATTAGTAAATGAGTTTAGGTATTTCTCGAAAACATTGTACAATTACCTTGGTTTTGAAACAAATTATTTTCTTACCATACTCAACCCCCTCCCCCTTAAAACGAGCTATATAATAAAATAAGTTTGGTCATATACACATATATGGTTTCTTCTAGGGATTAATTATGGCATTATCGATATCCCTTAATTAAAATAAATATATATATATATATATTTACTACATGTCTCGCAGATATGCCTTGAGGAGAAGTTCCTAAAGCAGTTAGTCTTCATAAAACACTTCATTTTCACTTACAATTTTTCCCAAATTGTCCACCGATATTATATATGTTGCGAAAAAGAATGTTCCAAGCTCTAGGATTTGCCTTTTGCGAACGCTGCTCATCAATAGTCTTTGCGAATCCGCGCGAGTGACTTTGTAACATAGCCATAGCTACGCTACAGGAGATGAAATGTAATCCAAATTGGGGCTGCTATTTTTGTTTTGTTTTTGCTATCACATACTTTCATTTTCACTATTTATCGCCAATAAAATGGACTGTTTACCATCATTACAATGCAAGCAAATTTAGACAGGTGCTGTTGTTGTACAGCGTCATTTGCGGCCGGGTAAAATACTAAAATTTAGGCTAAGTTATTTTTAGCGAAAGGGGGGACAGAACCGCAATTTTTGGAGATGGCCAAAAATTCGGATAAAACGTGATTATAGTGAAATTTAGAATCCGGCTGCTGGTCGACACAGTTGGCTTTTTGATTTCTAAAACAACTTCATCAACAAATGATAAAAAGTCACTTTCATTTAAATTAGGACTTAGGATCTCACTTATATTTTTGTTTTCCATTAAAAATTGTCCTTTCATTATTCGAACTTTATAAAAAAAAATGCACTTTAAACTTAAGAAATAAACCGGTTGCGCGAACAACGTGTCAATAACGTTTTAAAAGTGTAACTTTGTTTGATTGCTGTCCAACGGTAATTTTTATTTTACAAAAACAAAGTGAAGCTTCTGTTATTTTGGAGTTTTCCCTACAGAATTGCAACAAAAAATAATGCAAAACTGAATCATTTGACCTAATGTGCAAAGGGAAGAAATAAAAAAATTTCGTAAGTTCAAAATTTCCCGAATTTCGCAAGTTTACCTTTTTTAATATGTATTTGGAAAGCTATTTTAGTTACACAATTGATTCTGGACCCGTTTTAAATGCGGTATTTGGGACTAAAAAAAGATATAAAAATGAAATTACAGAATTTTGAAATTTAAAAAATCGTAAAAGCAAAAATTTCTATAAATATTTTGCAAATTTGTTTTTAATAAAATATCAACGGAATTGGTTAGCAACTTCAAACTTGCACTTCATTTACTAAAATTTAATGGGTTATAAAACTGCGTAGCTAGATTTTTTATAAAAATATGTACTCAATAAAATGTTTGACATTTTGGTTTTACTTTTCCCGAACCAATTGTATGCAAATAACTGATAGAAATTTTTTTAGTTTCACCGAAATTTTTAGCTCTTAAGTTTCTAAGGGCCTCATCAAACAAAAGAATGACATCCAAGCGGAATCGCATGTATTTGGAGCGATAAGCTAGCCAACACGTGCCCTCAGGCACAATTCTTTGAAGTGACCGCTTGATACAACAATGGCAACAAATAGGCACAGAAACAAAGGCAATTGTGTCAACTTGTCACGCCTGCTATTTGACAACTATTTGTTGCTGCATTTGGTTATTTTCAATGCCAACGAAAGCGGAATACTCGCTGCTACAGTAATTTTCGGAGCTGTTGATGTCTCGATGATGTCATTGTGGCGTGTTGATGGTTCTTTCGGGAAGTATTGCTATGAAGTGGCAAAGACTTTTTGCATTTTTCTAATGTTGTTATGTGTGGTACACATTGGCGATCAAAAACGACAGTTTTGCTCAAATTTCCACTGTTTGACGTGTATGACCGCTCGTTTTCGACAGTCAACCGCAAAATTTTGCTTTTAGATGTTATGAGATGGAACGTTGTCTATGGGACATACATAACTAGTCCAAAGTATGTGATGCGTGATATCAAAACATATTCATATGAAGAATTGTTAAATATGATGAAAAAATACAAAAAACAATGCAGCGTTGAAAATGTAAAAAAAAAATAAAAAATACTCTTCGGTCTTATAAAAGAAGATAGCTTAAAAGAATTAAGCAACCAGAGTTTTCTGGAGCCGGTGTTGATAATGTATATCAACCAACAATTTTATGGTTCGACTAATATAAATGAATGATGATTTACTCTCATAATTGACTGATAGTTTGACCGCTACAAGGCGTCAGTCAAAACTGATAAATTCTTGACTGACAAACTTGACCGACAGTGTGTACCATCCTTTAGTGCTGCAAAAATTCCGAAGATTGTGGCTTTGTTTTTTTTTCCTTCCGCTTAGTTTATGTACATATGAGTGTATGTTTCTCCCGCCGCAAGCAAATAAGTTTTTTGTCATACGCGATTCTACCATCTGGGCATATGTATATAACTTACTATTGTTGCTGTTATTGTTCTCGATGTCGCTGACAATCAATGACATGCGACGCTAATTACTAACAGCTTTGTATTTGTTGTGGTGTATGAAAAATTTAAATATTTAATAATGTTTTTTTTTTTAATTTTAAGGAATTTTTCTATTTGCGTAGTTATAGAAAAAAAAACTTTTAAATATTCATGTAAGATACTTATTTAAATACTCATTAGCTTCATATCGAAAACTGATTTCTGTATAATTTATATATATAAAAATGGTGTGAAAAATGTATAGTAACACCGTGCGACAAAAACCAAAAATTTTTAAAACACGAAAAAATCACGTCAAGATTTTTTTTAAATACTTTGAAATTTCGAGGATATGATTGAATAAAAAATTTATTTAAAAGATTTAGCGCACTGTAGAGCAATAATATGAGTATCAGTTAAAAGGAAAAATTATGTGGAATTAAAAAAATAATAATTTTTTGTTGCACCAGGATGAATAAATGTTGAAAACGTCCTTTTAAAACTTTATCCTTGAATATGTTTGGAAATTTCCAATATTTATTTTTGAAAAAAGTTATATGTCAAGGACTACTATATAAACTATCACATCCTCGAATTTAGTCCTTCTAACTTTATTAGATTTAGATAAAAAAAATTACACTTCTCTTTATAAGATATTCATAGTTTTTTTTTTTTTGTTTTGTTCATAGGAGAGGGAAATGCTTTATGCACTGGACGGGGGCGCTAGTCTCTATGCTACTTTCCCCGAGTGTGGAACTCCCACCGCAGCGTGTTGGGCTACCCACTAAATTCCAAACTCCCACCGTCCGCGCAAGAATCCTTCCGGGAATGTAGGGAAATTGGAAAAATCGAGATTGATTTTTCTGTATGGAAGTTTTGAATGGCATTCGAATGGAAAAATAGAAAATTCTAAGTGGAAAACTCGGAAAAATCCTCAAGAACGCGAAAAATATGAATTTTTTTCGACGAAATTTTGCATTTTGGATGACATAAAGGTGGAAAATTCGTTGTGAAGCTTGGAAAATTTCGGATAATTGTGAAATTCATTGTGAGAAGGAATCAATTGGGAACAATTTTCTCCTATGTTTCATAATCGATTCGAATGGTTGCTGCTTTTTTGGAAAGGTGTTTAGAAGGAGGAGTGCAAAAGGTTTCCATTTTACCGATAGGGGGCGCAGGGGTCGATCTACGCTAAAATAATGCATTTAGTACGAAGGTAGCCTTTTGCCTAGATTATTTAGCATATAGGATCAATTTTTTCCGTTAAGTGATCCAGGGACCGATCTATTCGAAAAAGCCTTATTAATGGTCCAATTTGCTTGAAATTTGGCCTGTAGGTAGCTTATTGTCTGGGCTAACATATAGGATATTTTTTCTGATAGGTAAACCAGAGCGATTTATTGGAAAACATCTTATTTATAGTGCGAATTGCTTGAAATTTGGCATGTAGGTAGCTGAACTTATAGGATACTTTTATCTGACAGGTGGACCAGGGACCGATTTATTCCAAAAAATCTTATTTATGCAGCAAATATTAACGCTATTTTTGACGTAAGCATAAAGTTTCCATCAGCTCCAGATTTTAAGAAAAACGAGGGCAACGTGCCAAAAAATCGCGTTTTTTGCAATATTTGAGAAGCTCTAGCAAATAAACAAAGGCTGGTATAACCTCTCACTTAGGCTTAGATTAAAGCAAACAAGTAAGAGCAGCGCTGGCTATGCCGAAGGCTTCATACCTTTCATGAACATCTGCAAATTTTGTTTGACAGATTACTGATTTTGAATACATCTGCATACATCGATAGAGGAGTTACATTCTTATATAAAAAATCGCATCTAAACAATCAGAGGTATGGAAGATATACTTTATATGGCACCAATCTAAGTGATTTTCACTGCTATGTGATCGGTATGTAAACCGGTAAAACAATTTATTGGGTTTAGTTTCCTACATAAAGGAGATATATCGCAAAAACTGGTATCTGAACAATCAGTGCTATAGGAGATAAAGCTTATACAGCATAGATTTTGACGATTTTCTCAGTAGACTTTGTATTATTATTTATAAAATATCTTACGAAATTTATCGGTTTTAGCTGTTCAAATAAAGGAGTTTTACAGTAAAATCCCATATCTGAACAATCAGATGTATGGAAGATATATGTTGTAGTCACCCGATCCTTGTTATTTTCACTGTAAGTATTCTGTTAATAATGAGTGAAAATGGTACGAAATTTCATGTTCCTAGCTGCATAAATGGAGGAGTTAAGATAAAAGACCTCATATCTGAACAATCAGTTGTATGGGGTCGGCAGGTTGTAGTGACCCGATCTTTGTTATTTTCACTGTAACTCTTCTGTTGATAATGAGTGAAAACAGCGCGAAATTTCATGGTCCTAGCTACATAAATGGAGGAGTTATAACGAAAAATCTTATATCTAAACAATCAGTTGTATGGGAGCTATAGGTTATAGGGACCCGATCTTTGTAATTTTCACTGTAAGCATTCTGTTGATAATGGGTGCAAGTGCTGCGAAATTTGATGTTCGTAGCTGCATAAAGGGTGAAGTTATAACGAAAAATCTCATATCTGAATAATTAGTTGTATGCGAGCTATATGTTATAGTGGTCCGATTCTTCCGGTTCCGACAAATGATTAATACATTATAAAGATACACCCACCTACCAAATTTGATCCGGATATCTCGAAAACTGAGAGACTAGATTGCATACAAACAGACGGACAGACAGACAGACGGACAGACGGACATGGATAAATCAACTCACTTCGACGTTCTGATCATATAAGTATACATTTTAATGGGTTTATCTCTTTTTGTTCTGGTACTTACAAACATCGGACCAAAGTTATAATACCATTTCATGCTCATGAAAGGTATAAAAATCTCGACTACTATCCCGGCAAATTCCTGCACCTTTGCTTGATGGTCACTTATAGTCATTTATTAAACAGGAAAAACTGATTTTGGGAAGTTTGAGTACCTACCGCAATTAAGAAAAAGGTGTTAGAACCTTCCACTTAGGCTTAAATTAAGGCTTGGACTTCTGAAACTTTTATCTATCTGCAAATATATGTATACACCCAGAATACAGTGTTGTTTTGCCTTTTTCATAATACATTTTTTTGTTAATTTTTTATGGAAATATAGTTCATTTGGCATCAAATGGCACAAAATTTTAGGTATGCAGTTTTGTATTTCACTCAATTTCAGTATAATAAAGTACAAGTTTTAAGTCCCTATAAGCTCCCTTTGATTTGTGAGAATTTTTTTACGCTGATGATGTTGCGCATATTCTCCGTATAACGAATGCGTGATAGTTTTTTTTTTGTATGGCCGAAGAGTGTCCGTATGTAAAAGACTTACTCTGGTGGGTGGACTCCTTCTAAACGACCGAAACGATGAAACGATTTGAATCACATTTTTTGTGTATTTGAGTAGGTCGCTGAGTAGTTTAGGTTCAAAACTTAAAACGCCAGGTGGCGCTGCAGTCGAGGTATTACTCAAAATCGTATTTGTGATCCGACTTGACTCATATTCGAGATATATATGCATTGGTAACGATAGGGGCAATACTATTGTAAAAAGAGATGCACAAGGTGACGCTGGAGCCGAGTTATTGCTAAAAATCGTCAATTCGGAGGCACCAGAAATCAAAGTCAAATTACCCCCGTTAAATCAACCATCAGAACCATTGCGGTCCTTGCTTTACGTTGACCCAAGGTACAAAAGTATAAGGTAGTTTCATATATTGACATTCGTTGTTGTTGCCGACCATTTGACTTTTAACAAGTTTATGGCATTTAACTAAAATCATGCTACCAGATTCACAACCCGGAAAATTTTTGTTTCATGAAAGTCCCTCCGCTGACCTCCAAAATGTCATTTGGTCCATTCTTTTGCAACCGAGAACACTCGCTTAAACGACGAAATGCACGCAAAGCAACAACACAAACTCGGCTATTTATCCGATTTCAGCCAGGTTTTTTTTACCCGAGTTAAGCGTTCTTTTGTCGCTCGGTTACAAAAAAAATGCAGCTAATGTACAAATAACCGAACATTTCCCATTCACAATATTAAATCCTCTGATGTATTGTTTGATTGCTATAAATGTGGCAAGGTAGCTCAAAATTTTGTACAATTTATGGCGCTTCAAAAACTTATTTTTTTGTCAAAAATTTTAAAATGAAGCTACCTTCTTTTTGTATCATGCGTTGACTAAACAGAATGTGGACCAATGATACTCACCAGTTTGCAAACTGCCCCCCAACCATACTATACAGATTCAAGGACGATTCGCCATCGATCCGCAAGGACTTCTTCCCGATATAACGCTTTCGTCAGGTTGTTTAAGATGGCAATAGACGATATGCCTTCTGTCGACCACAACACCAAACGTGAACGTGAATGGCTGGCGAAAACGTTGGACCAAAGGTTAAAAAAAAAAATTAATTTTGGGCGGGACGAAGTTCGCCATGTCTGCTAGTCTAAAATGAAAATCAAGTTGCTGTTTAATTTAATAGATTTTATACTATGAAAAATTATAACAATAGATAAATAATTTCCTCATTTAATTTGCAGCCGGTTTCAATTTTTTCTGCTTAACCAAAAACCAAACTTCATGCATATACGAAATAAATTTGTGTTCTTACTCTTCTCTTTAAACGACAAGCATTACGCATAAAATATCATCTTCCATAGCCATATCTCATTTCAAAAAAAAAAAATAAAAAATCTGCAATATGTAGAAAAAAAATTAAATCTGAAAATTTTGAATTCACAATCCGCTGCAACTCAACAGACAGCGTTAAGAGTTTTGAATTTCACAAAACAGTCGAGGGAGGAAATGCCATTTTTGTCATTGCTACCACCATCACAGCTTCTACGCATTTGTTCCGCTCGCCACGCCTTTGTGCAACAGCAAACTGAAATTTTTATCATATCGAGTTTTTTAATTGAAAATTCCCACATGTATAGTATACAGTAGCGAAGAGAGTGCTGCTAATAGCCTTTAGAAGAATGCTTTTCAGTTGTGTTGCTTGGAAGTTTCGCGTAAAACTTTGCAAGTGGAATGCGTTTGAAGAGAAAATTTCTGCAAAAATAAAAAAATAAAACAAGTGCCTAGCAGTTGAGGAGCTAAAAATTTAACAAAGCGGAAAATATGTATGTTTTCCTTTATAGAAAGTGAAACGGATTGGTGAAGAAAACTTTAAGATTCGCAAATGCCTTATATTTTAGTTTTTAACTTATTTTCGAAGTAACGTAGCGTAGTTCCATTGCCTCTTCGTGCTATGACGAGCCTTAGAACAAGAAATCAACCGATGTCGATGCGCACAGTCTACGGCGCTTTCGATGTCGGATCATCGCCCGCGAAAATGTGTTGGGTTCCCGCATGCTGGGACATTCTTGAGTTCAGTAGAGAGAGATATATATGTAGGTATGTAGTTGTTAGGTACGCAGTCGACCTCCTAGTATGGTATTGTCTTTGCGCTTTCTAAAACTCGTCTTGGTACCATCCATGTGGACGTTGTTTATCGCCGCTTTACATCGTGACTCATGGCACGTAAGGTCTGCTTAGGGCCCCCAATATTGGTTCTCCAGTCGTGCAGGAGCCGTCCCACGTATCGGGTAGGGCGAACGATTTCGAAGCGGGTGGTTCCTGTAACGATATTGAAGGTGACACTCCGACGATATGTGATGGCGGCCAGTAGTCATACGCGGAGCTGCGTTCCCGCGTGTTTCATGATTTCTAAACAACATACGTGTCGCTTGTTCCTTCCAACCACACTAGCTCTGCGTAAAATGAAGGCTTTGTGACTGCCACTTGTCTCCGCCAGAAATTTGTGACGCCATCATTTAAAAGCAGCTAAGGAGGTGTATCGTGACGTGGAGTGGCGCGCGGACGCGGGCCGCTGCGAAGCTAATCAAATTTAATGTTTCAAAGAGCAATAATATCAATGGATTTTATTTCGCTTTTGAAAGGGTAATAATGGTGCGAAATAAAGTAAATTGACCTTATTTCCGTTAATCTTATTACCTGTCACCACTTTTGCTTAAGTTTATATTTTCTGTATTTTTTCTATCTAGATCTCTACCTCTACCCCGTTCGTTCTAATTACATTTATGTTATTCTTTCTTCTGTTTTCCGGTAGCTTTATTTTTATCTTTATACTCCATCGACAACAAGGAAGCGAAATCAATAAAAATGTCGATAATAAAATCGATAAATATCGATAACCAAATCGATAAAAAATATTGATAACAAAAACGATAAATGTCGATAACAAACTCGATAAATATCGATAGTAAAATCGACAAAAAGAATTAATAACAAGATCGATAAAATATATCGATAACAACATCGCAAAAAAATCGATAAAATTCCCATCTTTTCTAATATTTATCTTTACACTTTAACCTTTGCCCTTAGATAAGTTAAGTGTTCAAAATTTAATTAAATTTATTTTTACTTCTGCCTTTACCCTTTTCTTTATCTATGTACGTACTCACCTTTACTTTCATTCTCATCTTTACCTTCATTCTTGTATTATTTTTCAATATTTTAGTAGCATGTTTTTTGTTAAATGAATACCGTGTGCATACATTTCCCGACCTCCCTCCATTCCCTCCCAACCATTTCCGTGTGCAAATTCCATTGCAGTATTTCCGTGTACAATATCCGTTGCACTATTTCCGTCTGCAATTTCCGTCGAATTTGCTAATTTACTCCCAACCAACCAACTGCCGCTAAACAAGGTTCACTTCCAAAATGCGGGAATTTGTGAAATTTCAACTTTCTAAAAAAGTTCATTTTTCCTTCGTTATACGATGAAAGAAAATTTCTGACGAAAATTCATCCCACTCAAAAATTCCAACCGTTGATCGATTTGACATGGATTGATTCAGGTGCATACGTATGTACGTATAAGTATGTGTACACACCATCTGGAAAATTGAAATTTTCCGGAAAAACGCAACCACTTCTTTCCACCATATTTGCTGGCAATAAACGACTTTTCATAACGGTTTTCATTTACTTATATAACATTTATGTGCTGCACTCTCCACTGTTACTTTTATTTTTGCACATTTTTGTTTGCATATCTGCGAGCATTTCGCTTCATTACTGGCAGCTGCGAAAAGTTCATATTAATTAATTTGCACAACGTGTTTAAACAAGAAGAAATAACTCCGGGGAGCAACTCAGCGAAGTTAATGAAATATGTACATACTTATTAACGTACGTACTCGTATGTAGAGCTGAAGTGGTGAAAAAGAAAATATTAAATTATAATTTCGAGAATTTCGCCAGAGTAATAAATGTTAAACATTGCCAAGATACGCCTTTGCTGCTCGCTGAGGTAGCGAATTGAGTACTGATGGAAATAATAATGAAAATTTTCAACAATTTTCAATAACAATTGCAAATGATATGAAGATTCGTCAATTGTTCATTTGGTCGATTATTTTATGCACTCAAGTTTCGCAATCCCGTGTTACTCGGCTGTACGTGGCGTATGGAGAATTTCATTGGCTTTCATATTCCGTATTTTGTATTAAGATTTTTAAATTGGTTCGTAAGATACAGATACGTGATTAGAAGAAACCAATTTTTGCTTTAAGCTGAATAACGGTAAATTGCAAATATCTCGAAAACGTATCCATAGAAAAAAAATATTATCTCGATTTTCGGAATCACCGAGCAATTCTGCATAGGTATTGGATAGTGGCGTCTGGAGAATAAAAACCAAATTAAAATTTGTGATCCAGTGTTAATGGCAAATCTAAGGCTGCTAAATAAATATGTATAATCTATTTATTTTATTTTTTGACTCCCAAAGTAGTAGTTTTGGTCCATAGTTGGACTAGTATCCTTCCGTCTACTTTGAACTAGTATGAGACTGGTATATTTCTGACAGAAATCTGACAATTGCCATCTCGTAGGACATCCCCATGTTAAAAATACCAGTTGATTTGATGGAAAAAAGATGATTTCATGGCTCACTAGTTGGGCATGCGTCATTCATACTAGTTGTGAGGTAGTTTACAACTAGTACCTTTGACTACAGGATACATATGAACATACATTTTTATGTGCGTACTAATGTAGATTCTAAAGAACCATGCGGCTACTAATCGTATCATGACATCTCGTCAGCGTTAGGCATTCGCCATGCCAATTCAGACAACTGTCAAGTCAACTGTCATTTTCAATTGAGTAATAAAAAATGTTTGTTTAGAAAAATTTTATTTATTATATAGATACGAGGAAACATATCTAAAATGAATTTATAATCAAATTATGAAATAATAACAGTAAATATATTTGTAAATTAGTGACAGTTGGGGCCGTCTGCTATGTGCTCAGCCCAAACAATTTGATCTTAGTCACAACAGTTTTTTTTAAAGATTTTTTATTTTATACGAAATTCGTATTTTCCAAAACTTCAGTTTTCTCAATTTTAAATAAAGTTCTTCAGGTGTGAAATTTTGTAAATTTCGGACGCCATATTGGATTTGGCATTTTGAATTTTCAAAAACTTGTTTGAAATTTGAAATGAGCGAACTTAAGAAGCTCTAAATACCAAATTTCATGAAAATTCAGTAATTGTTTTTAAATTTATGAACGTCGTATTGGATTCGTTATTGAAATTTTGAAAATTTACTTCAGCTTTGTTAAGACACAGCTTATAAATGATATGATGCTAAGTATGGAATAAATTACATACATTTTTAAGAATTTAATTTAATTTATGTTATTTGGAAGAACTGCTAAAGTTGGTCTAGTGAAATAAAAATGGCCGCCACTCTTTTTGGCGCGAGTATGCGCGGCTTTTCTTTTTTTAGATCCTTAAAGGGACCTTTGCATTAGTTTTTGGTAAAGGAACGAAGATCCTACTCGGCCCTAAAAATTAGTTATACCATTTAGAAGAAAATATTTAATATTTCATATGAAACCATTATTTTCCATGTTGAACATGTAGACCAAACCAGGAATTACTGTTATAATTGTAAGTTTCCATAAAAAAAAAAAATTTAGAAAGGTATCAACTCATAACTGTTAGAACGTGCCACGATAGATTCCGTTGAATTAAACGTATTCAACGGCTTTCTCAACAGATATTATGGAAAGTACTAATCTGTTTTGAGTTCGTTAGACATTCCTGAATAAGAACAGATTTATTACTACTTAGTAATAAGCTCTCACAGCTTGAATATTTACCACTAGCTGAATTCTAAATTATAAGCTGGGATATGCATGTTAACGGTCAACAACAACTCCTATAAACCGGAATTTAAATTAATTTAATTGAAGGCGATTCTTTTGGCCACAACAGCTACATTTAGGATAAATAAAAGCGAACATATGTATGTATGTGTATCATGCTATATATATATAAACATATATACATATGCATCTTTGTTAGTAAGCGAAGCGAACTAAGGAAAAAATGCTAAGCAATGAATTTGTGATAAACGCGAGATTAGGATATGTGAACTGTCGAAAAAACCAAGGAATGCAGGGCGAGACATTCAAACTAGATAAAAACCATCCGAATATTTAAGTGGCAAATGCATTAGCTGCAAAAACACACACACACACACAAACGTACTACATACATATGTGTGTAACTAGCCTTTGTGATGTGATGCTATGCCACTCGAAGCAAGGTTAAGCGCCAAAGTATATGCAACATATTTCGAGTATTTTGGTTTGGGTAAGCTCCTATTTTGAAGCAGCAAACGAAAACATTGGGAAATTAAATTTGCATGAAAAATATATTGTATTCCAATGCATATGTATTGATATAAATTTGTACATATCGCATACCGTCTTCGAAAGAGTCACAAATACAAATTTAGTACTATTGAAATTATGCGCTAAACATGTACACAGAGCTTTTATTTTTCCTTTCAGCAAAAGCGAAGCAATTCTTTGTTATAATTAAAAAAAATTAAAATTCTAAGTTAAAGTCGTCCTTGCCCATATGATAATCATGTGCTAAGAAAGAGATTTTCGCATTTTCTAACAAACGTATTATTTTGAGTTGTGTCTCTTTTGAAGACAGTGTGCGATATGTACTCTAGGGACGTCCTTAAATGCAGGAAGCTAATTTTTTTCATCAGATTTCTTAAGCATCAACCCCTACGACGATGCTACTATAGTGGAAGATATTCTATATAAATTTTGGAGACGGTTAGGGTGTCGCAGAGGAGGCAAAGATCAGACTAGAGATGGGCAAAGCACGTCATTTTCTACGTGATACATCGTGTCACGGTTTTTCACGTGTGAGCGTGGGCGGTTTTAAGAGGAAAATCACGTAACTTCCGTGATCGTGCTTGACTGCATCAAAAAAAAAATATTAAAAAAAAAAAATTTCGCTTTCATATTTTTGACGTTTGGGGCTCAACATGTGTATGTATGTATGTAAATATCGTCACCTGAAATGCAAATAGACATAACAACATCGAAAATGATATGGAAAAAGTCTTAACTGATATTTTATTTTTTTTTCATAAAATGATGTGGGGAGTAGTAAAACGATGAAATCCATCATATAGTAAATCAAATCAAACAAAGTGAATTTTGAATTTTTTATTAGTTATGACTTTTTGCATTTCAACGATGATGTTTGTTAAGTCTTTTTGCATTTCCGGTGACGATATGTATATACACATGTGTATTTTCAACCAAAGTAAAATCGTAAACTACTACGTATTTACCGTATTCACTTTTGACGAGTTCAAAAGTACAAGGCGTGTAGGCTTGTCGCACAGGGGTCAAAGTTCGGATTACTCTATGAGGACGTCTTAACCGACACCAATCGGGACCAATTTTTTTATTTGAAATCTTAGACTTTAGTATCGAATCTATTTTGGGTATTAAATGAAAAAAACATTTTTTTTTAATTTTTTGAGTCTCCTTAACCGTCCAATCGAGCCAAAATATATATGTGATATCTGTGACCGTGGAATTAGCAATTGAGGGGGTGAGATTGAAAAAATCATTAATTTGATTTTTAAGGACCACCCTGATGTACTCATATGTCTGAGTAAATACATATCTACACTAGGTGGATCCAAAATACGTAAGAAAATCCACTTTTTGAAATTGTTCCACAGCCACCCCGAGAGTTAAAGAAAATCGAAAATAAGGATACCATTACTTTTTTTTTATTTTGAAATCGGTTAATATTTAACATTGCCGCCGCAGACTTCAAATTATCTATATTTTTACATGGCGAAAAGAAATTTGTTCTTAGAATTGCTGTAAAAATCGTTAAAATGAAATGTTTTTTGATCGAATAAGAATAGTTGAAATAGAATATTTCCCTTCAGAAATCTTCGAAAAGTAAAGTAAAAATACGAGCACATCAAATAACCACATTTTTGTAAATAAATATGAATCAAAATTTGACTTTTCTGAAAGGAAATATTCTTATTCGTTCACAAAATATAGGTTTTTAAGGATTTTAAGTATACCTATTTTATTTTCTCCATTTAAAATGCATAATTATGTATATGCAAAACCTCAAAGATCCGGCAAGGCTAAATATTTACCGATTTCGCAACTAAAAATTCGGGTATCCTTTTTCCATACTCTTCAGTTCGGGGGTGGCTGAAACAAAAAACGTTGATCCACCCTAATGTATGTTATTTATAAGCAATCTTTAGGTATTGCTCTTAAAATAATGAGGGAGGTAAGCATGCAGCTTTATTTTACATTAGAAACAAATTTAAAATGCAACGCTTTTCTAGAATTAAATAGGATTTCAGGTAAATGAATTATTTATATATTTTAGAAAAAAGATATTGAGCTCTAGGGATATTGTTGCTTATTGATGAGAGTAAAATTGAACAGATGTAGCTTGCATTTGGGTAAGAGCTTACGAAAACATGTAGGTGAGGTGGCAAGATTAAGAGTAATTGAAAGATAGATGCGCGGATAGAGAATGCGCGGATTTAATCCATGAAGCAGTGCTTGTGTGGTCTAAAAAGTGTATTTTCTCTAAAAGATCTCTTAAGAATGATTGCTTTTAAGGGGAATTGAAGACTTTTTTTTTTTAATTTCCTTCAGTCCACAACAGAGGTTCCCAAATTTCAAAATTTCACCTATTTCGGTGACCCCCTGCTGCCACATTTTTACCATATTCCCAAACCTCGCAAAAAATATATGAATATTAGACCTAACGAGCGAAATTTGCGTCGCGGCTTAGTTCCCACCCCTCAATTTTGAGTAGTAAAAAAAAGAAAAAATAATATATTTCCTTGTATTCTAAGCTTCAATATAACCATTTCTAACCGAAATATAGCCTGTTAAAAATCACCGAAATATTTGGAATTGTTTCTCCCTGAATATCTTTTGAGAGGTGTGTTATCTGCCTACGTTGATAGAAAACCCACGCCAACCTTTTTGATCTTTATTATGAAAACCAGATACATTTAGGGCCAAATTCGCAGTGCGTAGTTAACTCAGAATCGGCAGTTAACTACAGATTTGTGTACTGATTCGGAAAAAATTTTGATTCTACGAATCATAGATCAAAATAAGAGAATATTTGGGCCTACTTAGCACACACGTACATACATATAAATATTTAAGAGGTTCCATATAGTGTTGGTTTTGTCGTTTTTTTAAGTCGAGGAAACTAGGAAGGGTTGTGACAATGTGGGTGTTGTAGTATTTCATCTAACTTAACAAAGAGTTGATTTTAACTTTTGAAAAAGTGGCAACCCCCTCGATTAAAATATCCTGTATGTGTTAATCCAGGTCATAGCAACACACATTACACTCAGTAACTCAAAGTTTTACATTTAGTAGGTTTCATTAAAACGGGGTTAAATTTCTAAATAGGTGGCAACTCCCTTTAAAAGTACTTTGAAAGAAAGCTTTCTTAACCCTCTCTCGTTTAGTACCCACATTAAAACATTTCGTTAAGCCTTTTCTTTAAAAATATCTAGAAATAAATTTGTCTTAAACCTTTCTCATTTCGTATTCATACCAAAATATTTGATTTAATAGTTAATGGTGGTAGATGGTTCCGTGCGCAGAAGTGGAAAACTTTTGACTGCCATTCACCTGGGAGTGGCCAGAAGCGATTCTTGTGCGTACGGTTCAAATCGCAGCTCACAACGTCCGGATATTTATATCCACGTATCCTCTGGGTAGCAACCAAACACCCGTTTGGGAGCGAGATAAAGTGAGAAGGCGTAAAACTTCGCGTGCGCTGGGTTTGGGTCCCGCCACGTTAAAACCCCGCCCAATGAAAAGAAGCAAACAGCCTCGGATGAGACCCCCTTTTTCTGATGACGACCACGGCAAACGTATAAAGGACTATGATTTAAGGGTATGCACCTGGAATATCCGGACCCTTAATGGGGAAGGTGCCTCTGCCCGGCTGGTTGATGTCCTCGGGAAGACAAAGGCTGACATCACCGCCATCCAAGAAATGCGATGGACGGGGCAAGGTAAAGTAAGCGTGAAGCCTTGCGACGTCTACTACAGTTGCCACGTAAAGGAGCGCAAATTCGGTGTTGGATTCGTGGTAGGAGAGAGACTCCGTCGCCGAGTACTGGCGTTCACCCCGGTGGACGAACGTCTAGTCACAATCCGCATCAAAGCTAGATTCTTCAACATCTCGCTCATCTGCGCCCATGCCCCGACGGAAGAGAAGGATGAGGCGTCCAAGGATCTCTTCTATGAGCGCTTGGAACGTACATATGAGCGCTGCCCCCGACACGATGTCAAAATCGTGCTTGGCGATTTTAATGCCAAGGTGGGCAAGGAAGGGATCTTTGGCGCCACTGTCGGAAAATTCAGCCTCCACGACGAAACGTCCAATAACGGACTGAGGCTGATCGACTTCGCCGGGGCCCGAAATATGGTAATATGTAGTACTAGGTTCCAGCATAAGAACATCCACCAAGCTACATGGCTGTCTCCAGATCGAAAAACGAGAAACCAAATCGATCCTGTTGTGATAGACGGAAGGCATGCTTCAAGCGTTTTGGACGTACGTACACTCCGAGGGCCAAACATCGACTCGGACCACTATCTTGTTGTAGCCAAGATACGCACCCGCCTCTGTGCAGCAAAAAATGTGCGCCCAACAATGCAAGGAAAGCTTAACGTCGAAAAGCTGCAATCACAACAGACGGCCAATTTATTCGCCACTCGACTCACACACCTGCTCTCTGAGAGCACTCTTCAACAATCCGACGTACGCGAGCAGTGGAACCACATTTCCCGATCATTAAGTACCGCCGCCGAAGAAGTAGTTGGATTTCAGCGTGCCCGAAAGAACAACTGGTACGATGAGGAATGACAAGAAGCCGCAGAGAAAAAAGATGCCGCCTACAGGGCCACGCTGCGATCGGGCGCAACGCGAGCCGTGTGGGACCGTTATAGGGAAATGAAGAAGGAAGCGAGACGTATTTGCCGCAATAAGAAGAGAGAGGCCGAAATACGTAAGTGCGAAGAGCTTGAGATGCTGGCCGACAGGAAGAACGCCCGAAAATTCTACCAGAGGGTTAGGCGACTTACGGAAGGTTTCAAGACCGGGGCGAACTCCTGTAAGAACAACAATGGCGACCTAGTGACCGATGTCCAGAATATACTTAAATTGTGGAGGGAACACTTTTATAACCTACTGAATGGTAGCAGCGCTGAAAGTAGTGAGGAAGACGAACCCGAGTCCCCAATCGATGATGATGGAGTAGCTGTCCCACCGCCTGATTATGACGAGGTACGAATAGCGATTACGCGGCTGAAAAACAACAAAGCTGCTGGAGCTGACGGCCTGCCAGCCGAGCTATTCAAGTACGGCGGCGAGGAGCTGATGAGGTGCATGCATCAGCTCGTATGCAGAATATGGTCAGATGAACGCATGCCCGACGACTGGAATTTAAGTGTGCTCTGCCCAATCCGCAAGAAAGGCGACCCCGCCATACGCGCCAACTACCGCGGAATTAGCCTTCTAAGCATAGGTTACAAGGTCTTATCGAGCGTATTGCGCGAAAGACTGAAGCCCACCGTCAACGAGCTGATTGGACCTTATCAGTGTGGCTTTAGGCCTGGAAAATCCACCATAGATCAGGTATTCACAATACGCCAAATCTTGGAAAAGACCCGCGAGAATAGGATCGACACACACCATCTATTTGTCGATTTCAAAGCCGCTTTCGACAGCACGAAAAGAAGTTGCCTTTATGCCGCGATGTCTGAATTTGGTATCCCCGCGAAACTAATACGGCTGTGTAAAATGACGTTGAGCAATACCACCAGCTCCGTCAGAATAGGGAAGGACCTCTCCGAGCCGTTCGCCACAAAACGGGGTTTCAGACAGGGCGACTCCTTTTCATGTGACTTCTTGAATCTGATGTTGGAGAAGATAATAAGAGCTGCAGATCTGAACCGCTCAGGAACAATTTACTACAAGAGCGTGCAATTGCTGGCTTATGCCGATGACATCGACATCATCGGTAACAAAAACCGCGACGTCTGTTCTGCCTTTTCCAAGTTGGATAGGGAAGCAAAGCGCATGGGTCTGGTGGTAAACGAGGACAAGACCAAGTATCTCCTGTCATCAAACAAACAGTCAGCACATTCGCGCCTTCGCACCCACGTCACTGTTAACAGTTACAATTTCGAAAAAGTAGAGAATTTCGTTTACTTGGGAACCAGCATTAACACCGATAATAATGTCAGCATTGAAATCCAACGTAGAATCACTCTTGCCAACAAGTGCTACTTTGGACTGAGTAGGCAATTCAGGAGTAAAGTCCTCTCTCGACGTACGAAAACCGCGCTCTATAAGTCACTCATCATGCCCGTGCTGGTATATGGCGCAGAAGCATGGACAATGACAACATCCGCTGAGGCGGCTCTTGGAGTGTTTGAGAGAAAGATTTTGCGGAAGATTTACGGGCCTTTACGCGTTGGCGACGGCGAGTACCGCAGACGATGGAACGATGAGCTGTATGAGCTTTACAACGATATGGACATAGTGCAGCGAATTAAAATATAGCGGCTCCGCTGGCTTGGCCATGTCGTTCGGATGTACAGAAACGCTCCTGCTCTGAAAATATTCAACGCGGGCCGCGATGCTGGTAACAGAGGAAGAGGAAGGCCTCCTCTGCGTTGGAAAGACCAGGTGGAGAAGGACTTGGCTTCACTTGGCATTTTCAATTGGCGTCAGTTAGCACAGAAGAGAAATGACTGGCGTGCTGTTTTGGACTCGGCCAAAATCGCTTAGGCGGTTACAGCGCCAAATAAGAAGAAGAAGAAGTTAATTAAATTGACTTTAAGTTTATGAAAAGGTGGCACCCCTCTTCGAAAATATCTTTATTTAAACTGCTTTTGTTTGAAACCCACATTGTTGTAGCAATTTATTAAACTCGATAAATAGTTGTTTTCAACTTTTGAAAAAAGTGGCAACCCCCTTCAAAGAATATCCTTTATGTTAATCAAGATCATAGCCTATAAGAGTGCAAAATTTCATTGAAAAAGGTCTAGCCATTTTAGCGAGAAAGAGCTACAAAGAAACATACTCACTCACAAACTTTCACATTTATAACATTGGTAGGATATATATATTTATTTTATAAAACATCTGCTTAGACGTCTCTGGATTTTACAACAATTTTGTGGAAGTAAAATATTCTCAGGCATGCATATGAAAAGTGTATAGAGCGAAGCTTTCATATTTTCGGCTGCAAGCTTGAATTCTTCTGAAACTGTTTATAACTTTCAGTTTCCGGTCATTTCATGAGATTACTTGCCCGTTTCCTTTGGTAACAAGCTTTATAAGCACTAAAGGCACTTCGGTCATTCAAGCTATTAAGGCAGGAGGCTTTTTATACGCTATTAATTTAACGCTCCGCATACACATACAAACACCAGCAAAAACACAATGCAGATAAGTCATCACTCAAAATAAATTAGTACTCGACGTAATATTTATGTTTTTTGTTATTAGGAAAACTTTAATTTCCGCAACTGAAATTTTCGCTGACTTACGCTCATCGAGTACCTACTCCTAAGTATTCATTACCCTCACTTAATCTGCTTTAAGGGTATGTCCTAGCTGTAGTACACCCTTACAGCGCCATTACGCTCTTTTGCATTTTATCTGCAATATTAACCCTGCTCATTAAAGTTTTTACAACCCATTGTTTATTTATATGAATGCCAAAAAACATTTCGTAGACAAATGTACAAATTAAAGTGCTGGGGGGGGAGATGCAACGAGAATTACAGCAAAACAGATTTTTATTTGAGAATTGCTCGAGAGCCTACATTTTTACGAGCATCGCTGTAAGCACTGCCGGGCAACTAAGAGATAATTTTAAAATAAAACTTGTTTCCGGGCGAGAAAGCTGAGCATGCCATGTGCAGGATTTGGATTTGGGTTTTGTGGGGTGATGACTTGCGAAATTGGCGCAGGCCAGATTTACGGCGGCAACAAATTGCCACGAGCGTTTACTTTACGATTTTTCGTATTTATTTGAAATCATACCAGGAAGTAGCATACACATACATACATATGTACATGCATTTACTTGTAAACAATAACGCTTGTAACTCATAGCTGTACGCTGGTAAAGAGTCACTGCCGCGCGAGAAAAATGCCTAGGCCGGAAACAGAGTTTTAAGTGTGATTAAGGGGCAATTTTATTACTCGTCGACCACTCATAGCCTTACGGCAGTGAAACAGTCCTCCCCATGCCAGAATACTCGTACAAATTTTTAAGTGGCTCGTAAGCTCTTCAAAATGCTGCCAACAGTTCGTAGAATGGCAGGTTGCAGGCTCGATTTGAGCTCGCACTTTTGGGTCCCCCTGCGTCAATATGCTTTCAAATCTTTTATAAGCATCTAATTAGCAGTTAAAAAATTAGGTTACACGGGTAGCAAGCGCTTTATTGCTAACATACATAAGTGTATGGGTATGTACTATATATCAGGGTGGTCAATAAAATAGCATCATTTAAATCTTGCTTGTTCTACCTTACCTCTATATTTTGTTCTACGTAAAAATACAGACATCCAAGAAATTTTCAAAATTTTTGGGGGTCGCCACCAGGGTTTGATAATTTTTAATTTAAGGCAAAAAAATATTTACTTGAAATCTGATAAATTTGACATACAGTTGAAATTTATTCGTATGAATTCGAAAACTTTCTTAGCTACAGCTGGTCACTATATATTATGTTTTTGGATTTTTTACGATTTAAAATTTTTTCCAAGGACCGAAAACAGTTTTCAAAATATCAATATTTTTATATTTAAATTATTGCGAATTTTTTTGATTTTTGTTTTTTTTCAATAAAAAAAAATAATTGTTAAATTAAATATCACAAAATTTAAGAACAGAGATGTGAGTGGTGTTCCTTCTCATTGCATTTCTTAGACTAAAAAAATAATAAGCGTAAATTTTCATGCTATAAATTTGTTTTAGTAAAATAGTTTTCGATAACATTGCCATCGCTATCGATATTTTTATTCATATAATGTTATCGACTTGTTTGTTAGCGTTGGGCAAACTACTATCTATAATATTGTTATGGCCTTCGATATTTTTATTCACCGCGATTTTTAAGCTTTTATACTATTCTTCTTCTTGATTGGCGCTGTAACCGCCTAAGCGATTTTGGACGAGTCCAAAAGAACACACCAGTCGTTTTTTTTCCGTGCCAAGTGTGCTGCTATTACTATAAAATTTAAATATATCGATTTTATTATCGGCATTGATGTTTTATTATCGAAAAAAAAGCGCTTAAACAAAATTTTTCTTTCAGCACTTAGGTGAGACATTTTTTCTTCGATTTCGATTTCTACCTTCCTCACACCTATTCAAATACACTCAACCTCCCTATATTGAATCCGCTGTTATACGAAACGTGTCTTATTATACTAATTAGTATTACACAGTTTATTGTTGCTGCGTTTGGTAGGCGTATACATGCCATTCTCCATAGCAGCATTTGCGCTTCCACTGTTTTCAGCATATAACCCAGTGCTGGTATTTATTCTCTGTATGCTTTCGGAAAGCAGACAGTACCAACAATGCCTCCTGCTTCGTTCCTGTGCCGGTAACAGAGTCACTCGACAAGGAAGAAGAACAAAAGTGGCGCACTAAGCCAGTTCGGCTACTGTTTCTCTAAGAACCCGAGTTTTTTTTTGTATGCTGTCTTGGCCGTTGGTTCTTCACTGCTTTACGTTAGCTGCTTTCTATCAGTTGCACAGTGGTTTGGACGCATGTCCGTCTTATTGTGTGCTTACTTGGCGGCAGTGTCACTAAGTTGCACAATGTAATCAACGTTGTCAACAAAACGCCCAACAAATTTAATTGCCGAGTGCCTGCATTGCCATCAATTTACCTCATTTAATTTTAATGACACGCAAAGTAATAAAAATATATACTCAACTGTTTCATTAGTAAGTCTAAGTGGCTGTAATTTGTGTCGTAGTTCGGTACAACCTTTTTGTCTTGAATTGGTGACATGCCAGTAAATTCGGTATAAAAATCCTTTTTGGTTTTCTTTTATTTTTATTTACTTTATTACGACTGAATAGTTTTTTTTGGGACTTTTTGTGCTTCAATATTTAATGAAATATTTGCTGGTAGCGCATTAATCTTTTCGTAACTGAATTTGTTTGAATTGCTGGAGGGTTTGATTTTAAGGAAAAAAAACTAGGTAAATCTTAAACGTAAACGATTTTTTAAAGTCAAGTTAAACGTAAACGTAAACTTAAGCGATAACGTAAACATATTTATCTATGACGCGCTTTTGTCTTTTTACTTAAAATTAGCGATGGGAAATAAACTTGCGCAAACTTCCCTACTTTTAGCTATTTTTCTGTTACGTAAAATATTTAATCAAAAACATGCTAAACCTGAGTTGATTGCACTCTTTGTGGTTATGTCATCGGCAGCAATGCAGGTAAAGCCATGCATTACGGCATTACGCAAAAATATGCAAGCTAAAAGCAAGCCACAAAATTGCAGTAAAAAATTTCTCAAGGGACGTAAAAAAATGTTTTTATACATTCATGCGTTTATTGAATTTTTATTTTATCGTAAAAATTGGAAAAGCGAAATATTTCATTTCACTCGTGACAAAAGCAAAAATTATGGCTTTTACATGAAATTTATGGTTGTTACTAAGTAAGCGCATGTATGAAGGTGTCGCTTGTACTTTTTATATTAGATAAACACTCGTTTATTAGTACAAAGCTATATACCTACTCACTTATTTGTTAAAGATACGGACCACCACCCTTCCCTCTTGGGACCGCCCCAAACACTAAAAATGCTTGTTGGTGATAACTATTAAAATTAATGTTTCATACCTGCAACAAAACCCGAAAATTACCAGTAACAACACTAACACGAGGCAACATTAATGAACAAGTGATGGCTGGTCATTGTAGTAAAAAGTGCTGAAACATAGTAAAAAATAAAAATGAAAGTCATTAAAATTAAAATGCCAAATGACAAATAAGCCCTGCAACCAGGCTGGCTGGTGGCAAGGCAATGAATGGCGACCGCGTGAAGTGGGCGGGCGAAAAAAAAAACTATTAAAAGACAAAAAGTACCAACACCATAAGCGGAAATGCATGCAACAACACGACGCATTAAAAGTAAAATACAATTACACACTCGTCCCTCAACGCTTTACGGTCTGCATTCTATGACCCGAACGGCGCGCGGTGACTGACTGCTTGAGTTTGTTGGGCAGGGAGTTTTTAGCTTTAACGTTGTAACTTACATACATATGTACATACACAAGCAAATATACAGTTTGCTGAGCTTAGGTTGTGTTCATTACACACACATTACTTTTGCACATTAATCGGCCTAAGGAGTACCTACTTTTATTTAACTACAATTTAATTTGGGGGTTACGTATACGCACTGGCGCACCAAACATGCACTCACATTTGTGCGAAATGTTAGGTTTGTGTTGGTGTTTGCGTGCAGCTCTGTTAACAAACCGAAAATTTTATGACTGCATAAAAACTATAAAATGACATTTTACTTTACTGGCCTACGAAGGTGGAAACGTACCAGCGCTGACCATGTGTGTGTGCTGTAAGCGAACGCTTTGCAGAGGCAGACGTGGTGCACTTGAGCATTTATGTATGCTTGCAGCTGCGTGTACAGACTTAACGAATAAGCGCTTGTTAAAATATAGCTTTAGCAGAACATATCTTAACAAGTATTATTGCAGTAGGCAACACTCAAGCATTGAAGTAGCTTACACTGAAAATAAAATACTACAATGAAACATTAATATGCCGAATGAACCTCGGTTAATTCAGATGAAGGAATAGCAACATTAAAATATTCTAAAAAAATATTTTATCGTATAAAAAGTGCATCCTTTGTGATACGCTATACAAATAAAGATGATTGGAATGAAATACCATCCGCCTTAATCCACCCGTTTTCTCTCAGTGTTTTGGGGTTCAGCTTAACACTTTTAGAGTGACGAGTGATATGTCAGTATATTGTTATTCATTTTTTTGTCTCTGTCTTTCTTGTCGTGCCTACTTTTCGTAGGCATAAACAGCAAGTAAAAAATATATTTGACAGGCTAGCTCGTAAGTACTCGACCAGTGCTTAATTTCATACTAAATTGGCACTTAAAACCAACAAGGAAAGAAACTCGTAAATGCCGCTCGTTATATTCTGGACAGGCACGCATTTTAAATGACTGCAAATTCTAGAGCCATGCGATAAGGAGCACAGTGAAAAAGTTACAGCCACGTCTTAGGAAATTTTATGGTTCTAAAACAAATAGCAAAAACAAGAGTTTTCAGTTAAATTTTATTTTGCTTGGTTTATTTTAAAATTAACAGCAATGGGTGAGATAAGTTTGTGTCTGTCGACTTTCATCGGAATTCACATACGTATAAGAATTAGATTAACGATGATGATATCGGTAAAAATAAAAATGTGTCAAAGAAAAGTACATACAAACAAGTGCCTACTTTTTATATTCGTAATGTTTCTTCTATTACATAGTATAAAGGAAAGTCGAGATTCTTTGTACGCGGTAATCTCGAAAACTACTAAATGGAATTTGACGAGATTTTCTGTAATATACTCTGTATTGACAGGAGAGTGACCTTTTTATTTAGAATTTTAATAGGGCTGCCACCTATCTAAAACCTATAAAATCCGCATCGTTCGTGGGATTATAAAAGATGACGTGTCAAATGAAAGGGATTGACCTCTAGAAAAGCACTTTTGAATAGGGTTGCCACCTGTTAATAAAATTATTATATTCAATCATAATAAGCGTAGGCATCAGTTCTGCACCATCACTGTCAAAAGAAAAGACTTAGCCTCTACATGTGCAATAATGTATTATTTTTCTGACTAGGGTTGCTACATATTAAAAAGGTAAAAGATTTTCGCCGTTCGTTGCATTACAAAATGAGATACCAAATGAGAGGGTCTGGCCTTCGCATGTACAAAAGCTTTAATTTTTGGAATAGGTTTGCCACCTATTTAAAAATTGCTATCTTCTAAACATCTTATA
Organism: Rhagoletis pomonella; assembly: GCF_013731165.1. Classification (NCBI taxonomy): domain Eukaryota; kingdom Metazoa; phylum Arthropoda; class Insecta; order Diptera; family Tephritidae; genus Rhagoletis; species Rhagoletis pomonella. Next base: position 58,391,295 of record NW_023458559.1, read on the forward strand.
AAGGAAAGTAGATATTTTGACCACGCTAATCTCAAAAACTACTGAACGGCTTTATACGAGTTTTTTTAAGTATAATCTGAATCCATAGGAATAATATCTTTAGTACTCCATATGTATTTGACAGATTTCAATGAAATTGGTAATTAGGGATTTTCGTCGTCACTGAATTCGAATATTAAATTAAATTTCCAAAAAATGTACAAATTGTCATGGAGCTTGGTATTCATAGCTTTCCGTCGTCACTGATTTCGAAATTGAAATTTAATTTTAAAAAATTCAAAGTGGCGGATCAAATATGGCGCCCTGAACAATACGCATTTTACATTCAACGCAAATCTCTAGCACCATTTGAACCCATTTTGAGTTTTGAAAATTTAATTTCAATTTCGTAATCAAAAAAAGAGGATCTCTGAATACTAAGTTTCAGAACAAATTATAATTTAAAAAGAAGGGGTCCGCCATATCGGATCCGGCATTTCGATTTTTGAAAATTTAGTATCAATTTCAAAACTAGTGGCGACGGAAATATCTGGATACCAAGCTTCTTAACGATCTATGCATTTTTTAAGATATCTTCCGCCATATTGTATACGCCATTTAGAATTTTGAAATTTTGATATCAATTTCGAGATCATCGACAACGAAAACTCCTGGATATCAATTTTCATTGGAATCTGTCAAATACATGTGGAGTAAAGATTTTTGTCCTCCTATATACTCGATTCGTTCCAATAAATGATCCTCAAATAATGCTATCAATTCTATAATCCCTTTTTCGGCAGACTTACATAACTCGCCAGCTGAACTAAGTTGAATTTCCAAAGAAATACTAAAATTTAAACTTAATATCACTCAACATACTGTCCTAATCCCTTTCTAATGCAACTCAACAATGCACAGAGTCAGTTATAATGAAACTTTTCGCCATCAAATTTTACAACTATAAAGTTAAATCAATGTCATTCCATTCCATTAAAGTGACCCGAAATGTCCAATCTGAGTTGTTGGTGGAATATAAACTTTCATTTGATTTAAGATCGTAAAATAGTTTATGACACTCAAAAGTGAAACCGCAGTAAACAATTTGACACAAATGGCATAAAATATATGCAAAAGCCTACATTGAGACATACATACCTAAAAGCGTACCGACCACAAACTGTAAAGCATTAAATGTTTTTAGATAGGGAAGATAATGAAATGGATACAAGAACATGAAATGAAAGTGTGCTGATGTATATATTATAAAAGTTGATATTCCTGTAGGAACATTTTAGAATAATCAAAGATATTGATATGTTAACTTTTAAATCACAAATAAATCAATGTTGTTTAACCCTCATACGATCCACAAAAAAAAACTCGCACTTAATATCTACCAGGGTGAAATATCACCCACTACTTTTCATTACACAAAGTAACATAGATCGCAATAAATTTTTGTTCACATCAAGTTCATTGTGAAAGACATTTATTATGTTTTATTTTAAGCAATTTTTACAAAAATATATTGCGAATATTATGTTATCTTTATTAAAGTAGGTACAATTTCACCCGAAGGTTGCTCACTCATAACTACAAAAACAAAACTAAAGTTGTTCACACAAGTAACAGAATACGCTTTTTTTTACATGTGATCATTACTGACAATTATTGTATTTGTGATATTTTTTACTTCATAATTTAAAAACTACTTGGCTTTACTACTCAAAATGGTTGAATTTTACTTTTTCAACCTAATAAATAAAAAAAATAGCTGACTTTCAAAATAGGTGGAAACTCTTTTAATAAATAGGATAGGTTAAGAAGTGCATATTATGAGAGTAAAAGTACTAAGTATATATACATGCATACCTACAAAAAATGCTCGTTGAAATTAGTAAAATACAAATTGGTATTCTAAACTAAAAATTAAATAAATATAGGATGGAAAATAGGTGGCAACCCTATTCAAAAATATTTCTGAATTGAGATTATCAAAATACTTTTCACTTGATACCCATTTTATAATGACTTATTTACTTTGGAACTAATTTCGAATAGGTGGCAACCTTATGCGAATATTTTCGCAGATAACACCTATTTAGATAACGTTAAAATGCAACACATTTCCGATAAACCTATGGATATATATACATACATACATATATAGTATACAAGAATTGCTCGTTTAAAGTAATAAGATTTTGAAGAACAAAGCTCGCCCATTTAAAATTAAAATAATGAAAATACCACTCAAGTAAATCAAAAAAAAAAAATTAATAAATTTAAAAAACGTTCAAGTAATTAAAAAGAAATGTTCTTCTAAAAAAATGTCATAAATAAGTTTGCAGCTCTCAAGAAAAAAATTCTCAGGAAAAAAATTCTCGTGTAAATACCTATTTATTTCTCTTAAAAAAAATTTAAACTAATGCCGAATTTCCACTAGGCATTAAAATGACACAAAATTGGAGACATTTAAAAAATGTCTTGTGGAATTGAATTTAATTACTACTTTTTTAGCGTAATGACAAATATATTTTTTAATATCCAAGCTTGTCAATACAATTTTTGCCATTTAATGCCCAGTGGAAATCTAGCATAACGGTACAGTACTTTTTCAAGAAACAGAAATAATGAAAAATATTCATTGTGATTTTTCTAGAAAGTTGGAAACTAACGACATTGTTTGGTAGAAACGAAAATTTTTAAAATAGTTTTATTGTCGATATTTTTACTATTTTCAAACAGTTTTAAGATTATTTTTTTTTTGTTTATGGACAAAATCAAACAATAGAATTTCAAAACTTGCTCCTTCTGAGAGCACGGAATTTCCCGCAGGCTAGCTTTTGCCTGGGTATTACCAAAGTTTACTAAAATATTTAACGGCTTTTAAAAAACACATACCCGTATTTACAGGAGCAAAATATTTAAGTATACCTACTGTTAGCAGGCTGCTGCGTTTCCCTTTTCCACGCAGTCCTTTTTTTGTGTACTCAAAGCGATCATTAAACTTTTGTTTAGTTTCATTTTCGTATTAAAAAACTTAACAACTAGATATACTTTGTAGGAGGGAAAATACACCAGGAATGCGTGATAGCAGGCAAAAAGCGAGGTTAAGTAACAGTTTTACAGGCTATACGCCTAAAGATAAGCAACGAATCTAACGTAAGTGAGTGGTTTAAATATTCATGCCAAAGAAGGACATGGGAACGCTATGTCTATTGCTTGAGTAAGAGTGTGGGTATGATGGTGGCATTTTACAAAGTAAATAACAGCAAAACTGCTTCTAAAAATATCAAAATGAGGCGAAAAGGCGAACGCCAAATATCGATGAGGGAGGAGTTACATTTAACGGAGTTCCATGTTTAACGACAAAATTTTATATTATTTATGCATATGGGCTGATAAAGAAGAACACCAATATAGTCACTAAAAGCTTCATATATGTATCAATAGGAAACACGTTCATGAGTGTGCGAGACACAAATCGTACATACATACATTTCATTTTTGCTTCAACTGAACGCTTTACCCTGTTTAAATATTTAGTAAAATCGTTTTACTTAGAAACGTTGTACAACAACTCAAGCAGAAAAGCACACAAGCAAACTACTTTATCAAGCCATTAAAAGGACATCGTAAAAGTGAAATAACTTCCATGCCAATTCTACACGGCCATTCAAGCACCAAGATACACTTAGTTGGAGGAGTTACTTTAGCAAGAAGGACATAAATATTTTCAATGGCGTTACACAATTGAGAAAAAAAAACACATACATCTGTATGTACCAACTTACCTATCAACAAATGGGTTTATGGCTTCAATTACACGATTTGGAAGCTTTTAATGGGACATACACGAATTTTGATTAATTATGCCGACTGGAAAATAAACTACGAGTACTAGGAACATAAAAATAAGCAAATCAAAGGCAGTAAGAATAGATAGCAAAAAAAAAATATTTCGTGAAAATGTGTGCAGGAAACGCCGCACAAAGCCGGTGGACAGCATACGGAGACAACATAAAATTAATGGCCAAACAAACTAATGAAAATTGCTGAGTGGCACAAATTCAATGAAAAATGTAGTGAAATTTCTCCCAAGAAATAATTAGGATTAAGAAAAACTACCCTAAAAGTTTTCAGCGAAATATGCTCGGCTGCAGAAAAAGTTGCCTTAAACCAAGGTTGAAAGGTGAAAGGGGCTGGCTATACGGTGTTTACATGGGGCGATTTTACAGGCTACTTTTGGCTGAAAGAAACCATCGCCTGGTGTGAACAGCCTTTCAACTGAACGCTTCCAATGAAGTTGTGAGGCAGCCAAGTTGTGAACACCGTTTTAGGATAAAAGTTATGCCAACAAAATGGCTCAGTGGAGGCTTCTAATCATAATGTTCATTTAATACATCAACAAAATATGGAATGCATAGCATGAAATTAGAAAAATAAGAGGGTAGAAAATCGGGTTAAAAAATTGCTAGAGGTAATGCTGTTAGTCAGCTCCTGCATAGGAAAAACTCAATCAATCATTTTGTATCGAACAGACGACAAGGCACACGTTTGTCGGTATGCTAGCCAAGCAGCGCAGGCTGACAAGGCACTTGCTTACTCAAAAAAAGGCTCTTCACTCAGCACTCTAACTGTAAATCTATGTAGCGACAGTGCCAATTAGAAAAGAAAAAAATTGAAAATGATTGTAAAAGGTTGATCATCGCATTGTCAATGCTGCCGAATTTGTCAATTCGAACAAAAAAGGCAGCTGTTTATGTACTTAGTTATACACTGATTCATACTAAAATGTATGTGTCTAGTATGTACATTAGGCTGGGTCGATTTTGTATGGGGGAAAATAAAAGACATTTGACCATTTTGTAATAGTAATATTATGATGTCTTAGGTTTAAGCCAATTGTTATTGGCCACGAAAGATTAATTTAAAAGTTATCTTTAGCCCGCGCAATTGAATCAAGTGTATGAATTTTGAAAATGAAACTTTGGCATGGAATGCGTTAATTGTTATAAACAGGAATTTTTGACAAGAATTGGTCTTATTCGTCTTGTGTGCTATGGGTCATTTGGCGGTCGATGCGCGGGCTCTTACAATTAAAATAAAGGACTAATATAACGATGAGTTAATGATCAGTTTCAAAATTATGTTTTTATTGTTGGTTTGTACTAGGCTATTTTGATCAATTTGGCTTATGTGCAAGAAAAAACAGTTTGACAAATGTACCACAGGGTGATGGTATGAACGCTGTTTAAATTTTGAAGTTTTAAATGTTAAGTGTACAATAGTTTATTTTTCAAATAAAAGGCCCCAGAAGATGCCAAGGAGTTTGGCGAAACGTCGGGCAGCAAAGTGAAGAAAGTTTTTTCTTGCACATAAGCCAAATTGATCAAAATAGCCTAGTACAAACCAACAATAAAAAGACTAATATTTTTCAGGCTTGTTGTTGACTTCATGATAAAATATATTTTCACTATTTCCAATGGATTTGAGAAAAATCAGATTTTCAACCCGCCCTAATGTACAAATGTATGCATGCTAGCATGAATAGCAAAATTGTCAAATAAGGTAGGTAAAAGATTTCATTCAGCAGCACTTTTCGGCAATAGGTCTAAAAAAGTCCCAAAAGTTTTCTTCTACGCTACGAAAAAAAGGGGCAAAAGTTGATTTAGTCACCGCGCATCATGCTTCTCTTCCTCGACCGACACTAATGCCACTGCCATCAAACTCAATTCGTTTTTTTCTACCAATATGTCATGAGATGCTTGGTTGGTTAAGTAGGCAGCAAATATAGCAGCGGTAAAAGCAATAGCAACAACAAATACATCGGATTTAACTGTAAGGTTATTGGACGATTTTTTAGCAATAAATGAAAGCGGAAAGGCGTAGCGAACGATGCAACTGAGCAAAAAATCGTCTATTAAGCAAAATGTATGGACAAGTGGAAGGGCGTGATAAAACAAAAAAAATGGTAACATATTACTAGACGCTGGAGCAAGTAGAGAAAATTACTAAAAATGTTCGATTTATGCAGGCAATTAGAGAGAGCAAGAGAAGTTCAGTATAGACACAACGTATAGAAATACTGAGTATAACATACCAAATTTTCTTCAGCCAAAAAAAGTTTTTACTCCCCGATTTATTATTCCTTGAATTTGGTACGTTTAGTCTAACGCTTTTTTCAGTTCTTTTATCAATTCAAAATAATTTGATTATTCAGTGTCTGAAAGATACACTTATTTCAGTGAGGGCCTCTTCTTTAGAGCCAAATCTATTATCACCAAGCCTTCCTTTCAGTGTGGAAAACAGCAAATGGTCAGATGGATTATGGACCACATTTACTTCTTCATTTTAGCCGAAATTCACGAGATTGTCTACTTTTAACGCCTGCGCCAGATACAAAGACTATTTAGTAATTATTATTAGGAGGAGCCGTGTTGCATTTGAAGTTCCTCCAAGGAAAATTCAATAAATCACTGACTTATCAAATATTCCACCTTAAAATACAGGATGGCCACACACTTCAACAGATCCCACAGGAATGCAAATATTTTCGCAGAATAGAATCGTAATTTCTTAGTGGCCAATTCTTGTCACCTCTGCAGGAGACAACCATGTCTGTAAATGATTCATGCAGAGTGCCCATCGTGGCCTCTGCTGTTCACGTAGCGCGCTGTCCTGCTGTTACCACATGTCGACTCGATCATAGTTAAATTTTGGTGAAAATCACTACATCAAATATGACCGCTCTCCAGAAGTTAATATTATTTTAGTCACTTGGCTTTCGGTTAAGTCATGAGCACATAACCAAATAAAACACAAAAAAGACCAACATTGTTAATCGGGTAACTTGTCCAGATAAGGCGCTGCCAACATCTGCTCATATCAAATAAAAACCCCTTTATCTAAGAGCTAGGACCATAAACTCCTTTTCATATTACTTTGTTCAACTAAAAGTATTTAGTAGCGATAGAGCCAACAGAACTAATCACCTGCTGGCTGACCAAAAAATAGTATTTAATACTTAACCCACTTTTTTGCAAAGTTCAAAAATTCATATCTTAAAAAAATTTTGTAAATTTCAGGATATTTTAAGATTAGTTAGAGGTATAAAATGTTTGCCAAAAATTTATATAAGATTTTGCTTTAAGGATTTTTTAAATAATTTTTTTTTAAGTTTTTTATATATTTTTTATGCAGCCCAATTATCACCTTTAAAACGATTTTTGTTAGTAAGTACTATAATAGTTTTCGAAATATTTAACAAATTAACTTGCAAAGTTCAAAAATTCATATCTGAAAATTTTTTTTGAAAATTTCAGGATATTTTAAGATCAGTTATAGGCATAAAATGTTTGCAAAAATTTATATAAGATTTTGCTTTAATGATTTTTTATATTTTTTTTTAAGTTTTTTATATATTTTTTATGTAACCCAATTATCACCTATAAAACGATTTTTGTTACTAAGTACTATAATAGTTTTCGAAATATTTAACAGATTAACTTGCAAAATGCGCAAGTTTCGAACTTTAGACATTTTTTATAAATATTTTTTTTCTTTGCAGCACTTTGTTATAGGACCAAAATTCATCTAAATCATTGGTGGATTTGACATGGATTGATTCATATATAAATATTTTTAGTAGGTATAATAGGCTGTCAGAATGTTGCCCAATCTGCAGTCAAGGCAAATGTAATAACGATTTTTATTAGAATCGAATTAAGAAGGAAGAAACCAAAATTTAACTAGCATCGATTTTTGAGCAAATTTTTTTTTTGGCAATCAGACAAAAATTTCCAACTTTACAGATCTCTAATAAATCGGGTTTGAGCTGTGAACAATAATTTCATGCAACAAATGGTCGAATCACATTATGATGCTTTAAAAAGGGGTTAAAATTCCACAAGCCCTTACCAGCATGCACATTAAATTACATAAGCCGCAATAAATATTAACACAAAGGCAAAGACATCGAAGAATTCATAACTAGATTTTGCCTTAAAATGCTACGAGCAGGGAAATGTATTTTGCTTACGTCAATTTACATATTTTAACTAATATTGATGTGCAACAATTAGTGTCGAAACGTTTGTATGAGAATCTTAGACGAGCCGTTGTTTAATACTAAATGACATGCCGGATAATGGCTTCAACCATGATTGGCTTGAGAAATTATGGCATGAAATTCACAAAAGTTTAAATGTCCAAAACTAAACTAAACAACAGTGTATCAGTGGTCTTCAGAGCGAAACAAGAAAAAGAAAAAGATGGTTTTGGTAAATCTATACCATCATTAGCGCCACACTCTCCTCCGAGACCTTCGAGTTGGCTGTCTCGCTGCAGCGGGAGAAAATGGCCAAACGACGCCAAAGACCAAATCGCTGTACTCACTTTGGATTGGAAGTGATTAATCTTATTTTGTGGCTCTTGTTGTTGTTTGCGTTGCGTTGTTGCATTGGCATGTAATGTATTTTGTAAAATTTAACAGCCAACACCCTCAGGGTGGATTAGAAACAAATAAATGCATGAAAAATGTGTGTGTGTGTGTTTACGTGCCAGTCTCTGCGGAGTTGATGAAGCATAGCAAGAAAAAGACATTATTGACGTGCCTCATTTATCATGCACGTATGCACATAAATTTCCAAACAAACAAGCAAACTACAAAAACAACAACAACAAACGCCATCATATTGCACACTCAGTCAAAATAAAATTTGCTGCTGTTGCACATTTGACACCCGCGCGCTTGAAATTTTGTTGTTCGTTGAAGATTTTTTATAAATTAGATTTATTTTCTAACAACTTGCTTGTTAGAAAAACCTTGTACAGCAACCTTTTGCACGCAATCGACAATTAAATGCAAAGCTGATTGTTTAAGTTGGCTGTTAGTTAGTTGCGCCTCAAGGCATACTTGTAGGCGTTGGCGCTGGCGCTGGCATTCAGAGTGCGACCTGTTTTTACACTTAGTTACGTCGCCTACATTAAATTATACACGTGCATACATACACATGTATGTACGTACGTACTTTTGCACATATCGCATTGTATGTTAGGTGCAACAGCGGTTGTATGTATTTTTTGCATATAAAATTTATTATTTATTTGCATATTTCTTTTTTTTTCAAACGAGGCACGCAAATTAATTCCATGCGCATTAAATAATTTTAAGTTTTTTGCATAAATTTCTTAAAAACGATTTATATTGCGTGGCCGCTAAGTTTCTGCGGTGTAATTTTTTCAACTCGTTTTTTTTTCTTCAATATTTCCACTCCTCATCGCACTCTGTTGCAATAACCTCTGCCATTCTGTGCTGCTTTAACTCTCTCTCTCTCTCCCTCTCTCTCAACGATTACGTTTGCCATTTCTATTTGCCTGTTCATTGGCTACAAATTGCAGTTTTATGGCATTAACGCTTGTACAACAATAACAAAGTGCACAAAAAAATAAAAAATTGCTTACGCCAGCTAGCCTAAAAAACAAAAACAGCAAGCATAAAAAAGATGCGTTATGCGTTAAGTGCGCAGCGTGCTTGGCAAACGCGACTCTGTAAAAATAATGCATGCAAATAGCTATAAATTATGCAACCATATGGCTAAGAGCAATAAATTTTACATTTTGCTGCATAAATTTTAGTTTTTCGTTTTTTTTCGCAGCTTTTATTTTCAAATGCATGCATTTTTAAAAAGTAATAAAAATATATTCGAGAAAATAAATTGTGAAAAATACACGCATGCGAAGTTAACCAGCGAACAATAAATTGAATTCAAACTGCTCGCAAGCATATGTGTCGCTGGGAGTTTATTTGTGTTGGATGTTTATTACAAAATAAGTAAGTAGCAGTGAAAATTAATTATGAAAGCCCCTCGCTTTTGGGCGGCGAATGTGCGAGCTGTCGGGCGGGTTGGTTATTAATAATTTAAGTAATTAAAATAATTAAAATTGAATACTTGTTTTTAATATATTTTAAGTCTAGTAAATGACAATAATTTAGAGGCGCAGCAAAAGTTGCGAGTAACCAGTAACAATAAACGCACGTATGTGTATCGATACATTATCGAAAACACCTTTTGATTGAGTTTCAAAATGTATCGATATTTTTTCCAAAACTTTCAGTTTTCTTATCGCATTACCATCATAAAATGCTCAATAGTTATGATTCAAAAAAGCTATCTATTTAATTTAGAATCATATCGATATTGTTAAATAATTTTTCTGATGCAAGTACATGTGTAGAATTCTCGATATTTTTAGCGATACTCAATGAAATGCTTACCCTAAAAAGCTTTTCACACATATATCATTAAAATGTTCAATATACATACTATGTATATATTTCCATACATTATCGAAATAATGCAACGATTGTGTTTTCAAAATTTTCGATATTTTCATTATGTGTCTACACAAATTTTAGAAATTTTTTAAATATTTTTATCGATATTTATCGAAATATTTTTCGATGTTACCGCCCAAACATATCTTATAATGGTTAAAATTTATAAATTTATTGACATTATAATAGAAATGCATATCGATAAATGTATCAGCAATGATATTAGGCCAACTATAATTTGCGGCCTCGATAATTTCCAGTTGATGTAGGCCATCTCTACAGTATATGTTGGCTTTAAAATCCCTTCCCTTGCTGTGTAAGAAACTGCGATAAAGCATAAAATGGAGACATACTTGCCCATGCTTTCCTTGATACACAACAATGGCAACCAGAGTTTCTGTGCCAAAATACTCGAACATTTTATGCAGAGTGTAGCGGCCGCACCTTTGTACATTTCATTGGATAGCGCGGCATTGAGTTCTGTTTTTCTAGAATACATACATACATAAAAAAAAATCCAGAATTAAAACATTCGAAATGATACCTCGGGACGCCAGTGGAAAGAATACATCGATGTATTCCTTTGAATCAATGCATCACAGCGTACATCGACATTTTTCGACACATCGAAGGACATAGATCCTTGCATCGATTTGCACAGGATTTTCAAAAATTGTTTCGCTACAAAATATATTATCAGCAAACTTCTAAAAATGTTCGAATTAATTACTTTAATTGAGGTGACTATGTGTCTAAACGAACATTTTGGAGCCATTTAAAATATTCAGTTATTTATATTTACCTGCAATTTAATTGTAGTCATTCATACTACGCGCAATAACAATATTTTAAAATGAATAGATCGGCACTGATTTCGCTGACTTAATCGAAATTTTCATATATAGCGAAATCAAAACCAATCAAAAAATTATCTTTATTATGATTTTAAGCTATCGATTTAGGATAATCAATATTTTTTAAATTATCGATAAAAATTAATCGATAGTTATTCAAATATCGATAGATTTATCGTAGTACTAATTTTGACACCCTTAATTATTAAAAACTTCTTTGTCAGCGAAATTGTTATATAAATCGATACATTTTTCGTTATCGGAAAAGTTATTATCAACTTTTGAGATCATGGGATATGATAATGACTGGGAAATTTACGAATCCTTTTCCGAAATTCCGTTAAATACTTCCACTTAGGATTTTGTGTCACCCAAACCCCCTCCCTTCCTGTCTCCCTTCCAGTCTCTCGTTTTCTTTTCTTTTATTCCCACAACTTATTGAAATACCTCAATTTACGTTGACCTGAAACCTTGTAGGATGTTCAGAGAAGGAGAAAACAGAAAAAAATGTGAACTTAGAGACATTTTTTCTTCATTAGAAGCTTAACTAGCACATTGCCTATTAATAAAAAAAGTAGATCCTGGTGTAAAGAAAAGTACAGAGACATGCTCGTTATCATTCCTCAAAAAGGATATTTTCTCCTCTCTCGATATACTGAATTCGAGAATTATATTTTTCATTTTACCAGTTTTTCCACAACAAAAAAAAATATTTAAGTCCTTTCTGATAATAATTTCCTCCATCATTCGGAGAGAATTTTGTAATTTACCTAAATTGACTATTCTACAGTTTTTACATTATCCTACCATACTCACTTGGTATGTATGTATATACGCTTGCACTTCAATGAAGCAATCTGTAAAATTTGTATTAGTACTCAAAGCAATTTGAAATTTTCTAACTTTCGCCTTGGAAGACAAGAATATTTGCGTACATAAGCGCAAAAAATGCAAAACTAAATATGCAAAAGCAACAAAAAATGCCAAAATAAAATGAGGAATAAGCATTTTAGAAAAGCATTTTAGCAAATTTAATGAAATTGCAAAATTGAAACGACGGCAGCAGCAAAACTTTCTATCGCCACCGTACTACAGTGCGTATACGCAACTAACTATGGAGCGATCAGTGCAGTGTGTGAATGTGAGTGTGAAAGAGGCTGCGGCGATGGCGTACAGCATTTTGGCGAAGACTGGCAAAGTTTAAAGTTTCTTGCGCCCGTCTAGTCAACTTTTATGGCAATTTAGTAGCGACATAAATTTTGGCAGAAAAGACAAAACAAACGAGTGGATGGCTGGCTCTTTCCAGGCCGACGCATCGGAGGGGTCCCTAGTAACACAGACAGATCAGCAGGCAGTCGGCAGGCAGGCAGCTTTGTAGAAGAAAACGAAGCAGCAGCAGCAGCAGCAGAAATGCAAATGCAAATTACAATAATTGGAAAGGGAAGCAGGAAGAAGAAGCTTTAGTAGTGGCGGCGAAAAGTTAGTGCCGAAGATTGAAAGTAACTTTTTGCCAGTTTTTTTTTTTTTGGTTTGTTTTCAGATTGCATAAATGTGTAAGCGTTCGAAAATTTTAACTTGCATTAACTGCCAACAAGCACAAAAAATGCAAACAAAAATTCTATCGATGTGTATGTGCGCGTGTGGAAAAAATTTACCATACTGGCAAGCGCTAGCACAGGCACACTGGCGTTAACTATCGTACGGCCACAATTACTTAGAATGCTAAGCATTCCGGGAATTGGATTCAGGCGGATATTACTGGCGGCGGGTATATTATTTTATATGGGAATGCATGTGGATAGACGGCGCGCACAAGTTAGCTGGTAGTCGTAAACAGGTCATGAGGGATACGCGCTCGGTGTAATATCTTCTTGCCGCTGCATTGCTGCGCTTGCCATTTCCGCTGGAAGATTTTAACACCAAATGAATTATAGCAGTAAATACGCCACCATTGATACTATCGCTTGGCGCTAAACCAAAGCAGCTGAGACACAGGCGGCCAATGCCGTTACTATGGGCCGTAGGTTTTTTTTGGGTCCACTCTTTTTTGTTCCATTTTTGGGCAGTAATGAGAAAATTATTGCCAAAAAAATAAAAATAAATATTAAAAAAAGGGTTGATTTGGGAAACTTTTGGTTAGCGGTTGCAATTAAATCAAGTAATGAAATAATAGGAAAAATGATGTAAAACTGTTTCCATATAAAAATATTCTGAAATCGTAAAAAAAAAATAATAATGTATTTGACATGGTTTTATTCAACTCGATTTGGTGAAATAAGTATGTGTGCTTGTATGGGCTAAATTTTGCATTAAATTTTTAACCAAGTTCCCGATAAGTCACCGGGACTTCGAACTTCGAGTTTACTATTGACTATTGACTATTAGCTTATTGTGATGACTAATCATAAGTCTCGCAAAGACCTATTTAGAAGGTTGTGACATCAAAAACACTGGTAAGTTTATTATACAGATAGTTCCCATGTTGAAGGAGGAGTCAGAGCAGTAACCATTTTTTCAAGAGCTTGTAAATAACTCCGAGAAAAAAAATATGAAAAAATTTAGCAATGTTTTTAGCGCGTGCAAAGTGGATTTTACCCCTGTGAGTTGCGAAAGGGATCCATAACTCTATGTGGTATTACAACTGCGCTATACTGGCCTATGTGTGGAGAAGTTATGCTCGCCAATCAACCGAACTTAACCTAACCTAGTCCATAGATAAGCAATGACAAGCATATTAAACATTTTTCCTCTGCAGCTGCATCACGCTGCCATTCCTTTTTATGTTGACTATCAGGAAATCAGCCCACTGTCGCCAACTAAATACAGATTAAAAGCATTTTAACACTTCTTCGTAGTTTTATTATTAAACAGGAAATTATATGCATCTTTGTTTGGTGTTGCCAAAAATTGCTGGCATTTTCACCGCAAGCGCCACGGTGCTATTACGCTCACACACAAACACACACACATACTCAAGCACAGCAGAGTGCCACGTAGAGACTAGTCGAACTCACAGCAGCCAATGGCGTTAAAAGTAAAATAAGAAATTAAACTGGAAGCCAAAAACCATAGCCAAAAGCAGATTTCCCGCCTATTTATGCAAATTGCAAAAGTGAACTGTGAAATTGCGTTTTTTTTTTTTTGTTATTCACATGCCGATGGGATGCGCATGCAGGTACGTGTATAGTATGTGTGTAAGAAATTTGCATTTTTTCCCTGCTGTCACACAGCAATGTATGTACTTATGTACATACATACATACGTATAAAATATTTAAGCAGCACTCTAATGGTTTTACAGTCTGCCTAACTGTGACTGAAGGCGTATGGGGCGGGACGCATGAGTTTTGGCTACTGTTAAATAAATGAAAACTATTTTATTACTGGAAATAGTTACTTTGGCCCACTATTTGCATAGCACATAGCTTTCCAGACAAAAAAAGAAAATGCAAGCAAAAATTCACACAAACGCAATGAGCATAAAAACTGGGCGCGGAAGTAGCGCTTATAAGCTTCCGATCGCTCGTTTGCACTACGCCACAGCTAACAACTACGATTTCAATAAATAAATAAAATAAAAAAATAAATATACAAAAAGCAAACGGGATAGTTTCTCGGCACTTTAATTTCACTAGCTGATTTTCTCAAACTTCCTTCCTATCATTTCTTTTCGTGCGCGCACACACACACACACACACTTGCACTGGCGCGCTGCTGGCAATGCTGTAGCAACTCAGTGTCGTCGGCGCATAATCACATGACCATGAAAGCCGCATTGTGTCGTTTTGCCACCAATAAACCAAAGCATTGCGTTTTCGGGCACAATTCCAACTATTCCATACCAAAGAATGCGGAAAACCTAGCAAAAAGTAGCTATATTTTTGTCTGCACAAAAAAAAAAAAAAACACAAGTGCAGTGCAGCAGCGGAAAGACTGCCTAAAAATCGTACTTTCTCCGTCGATACACTTCAATCGGCGCAGTTAGTGGGCTTCCGTCGCCTCACTATTATCCTTTGAAGCGGCACATTTCGTTGCTTTTGCCATGTAAATTGGCGGCTCGTCGCCATTTGCCATTCGCCATTGCCAATGTCGTTTCAGTAATCGTCATCGTCAGCGTCAGCGTCGTCGTCGTTGTAGTTGTCGCCATGACAGTCAGTCAGCATGAAACTTCCGGCTGGCAAAAAAAAAAAAACAACATTCAGCTTCGCTGCATTTAGTGGCTGCTGGCGGTCGCTTTGAGTGCAGGCTTCGCGTATTCGTTTGCTTATTTGCATGAAATAGTTGGGCAAATGCTTGTGATTTTAGTTGGCAGCCGCTTTTTTGCAGTCAACAGCACATTTCTTGCTTCAATTGCTTCTTACGAGCAAATTTTTACGCTATTTAAGACATGAAGATATCATAAAATGTCGATTACTTAGTTGGCTGTGAAAAAAGGCGAGAAGAAAATTTAATAAAAGTCTTAAATAGGGGAAATACTTTTGAATTAAATTTTGTTATGAGTTTCAAATTTGTGATTTGCGTTTTAAAGCAGGCGGTGGAAGTTCTTAGAAAACTTCAACGTCAGCATCTCGTCAGCGCCGGATTGAAAGACGCAAAGGAAAAATGTCGTCGACTTGAAGGAAGAAGCAATTTATAGTTACTTGCTGTAATTAAGCGATTTTTTAAATTCCAATATACATACATATGTATGTGAAAGTTACCAAATATGAACGTCTAAGCGCTGGTAAACACTGATTAGCTTAGACTAAGTTGGAGCCTGTAGGAATTTTTGGTGTCAGAAATCATCTAGTTTTCAATTTAGAGAAGCATCCATTGATCGTTTCTTCTACTTGATTGTGAAGCAATTTTTTCAATGTATCAGACATTTATAGATCATTTCTTTTAGCGGCGAAAAGATTTTCGTACAGCACGTCAATTCTATGAAAAAGGATGTCTATAATAAATTCAAACCTATGTAAATTCTCCGTGGCACTACCTCCTCAGATCGACTCTTAATGTGAGGGTACAGCTAGATAATACGGAATTACGAAATTCAGGCTATGGAAATTCTCCAAGTCCATGTATTTCTGCCATTTTATCATAACCCCAAATGCAGGAGGCAATCAATGGAAGTATTTATAGCTAGGGCGAGGAAGTATTCGCATGTACATACATATGTAAGTCCAAAATACTACAGACCGATTATTATGTCATATTTTCCACTAAAATTCATGGAACGTATTATAGAACACTATGCCAGGGGATCTTTCTCACTCAAGTCAGTGCCCACACAACATGCCTATATGAAAGGAAAATCTACAAAAAATAGCGCTGGGACTTCGATGAATAGATCTGTTGGTACAGGGGTGCCGCAGAGCGGGTTCCTGTCTCCTATTCCATGCCTATCTGCCTTAAACCCTTTACTGAGCCCAACCCAAAAACCCACGTAAGATCTTTTCCTGATGGTAAGTAGCAAATTTTCACCAACTATGTGTGACATAAAACATCGAAAATTCGGCCAAAAAGATCGGATTAGGAGTCAATTCAAATAAAACAGACCTTCTAATTTTAACGAGGAAGTATAAGATTCCCATTACTGAACACCTGTGTTAACAAACACGAGGCTTTACCTAAGCGAATCTGCTAGTATAATCCTCGATAAAAAGCTGAACGGGATGAAAAACTTCCAGGAAAGAACGCGCAAGACTGTACAGCTGCAGGTAGTCCATTTGTCCAAAAATGGGGTATGCCTTCAAATTTGGTACATTGGCTATATACTATAGTAGTCAGACCTATACTTTTCGGTGGCGCAGTCGTTTGGTGGCTGCATGCTCCAGATAGTTAATTAGATAAATAGATTTAATTGGCAAAGTTGTAAAGCAGAGATAGGTGGTTGCATACTAACCTTCTCATTAACCAAAACTTACGGAACGAAATCGACTATCGCGTAACAAAGCCCCCTTTCAGTAGAAAGCATCACACAGAGATACCAAGTAGAGAATCATGGTCAAGAGAAGTACCGGGACATGAAAATTCGATGCGGTTCTACACTGATGGATCCAAGTTGATAGATAGTAGGGTAGGCGCTGAACAACTAGAGCTGGCGTCCTCTTTCCACCTTCCACACCACTGCAGTGGCTTTCAGGCCGAAATTGAGTTTATATCTACTCCGACAGTCAAGCGTCACTATAAATTCGGCGAACTGTCGCTAATAGCTCAACGAAATGGCAGAGCAGTTCATCATTTATCTGTATGAGTACCAGGACATTCTAACATACCAGAACACGAGAAAACAATGAGCTTGCAAAAAAAGATACTTTCGCGCCACGTTCAGCGGCCTGGAAGTTGTTAGGCGTGCCGCTCGCTTTCTGCAAGCTCAAGATTAGGGAATTTTTCCTAAATAATTACGTACTAGGTGGGAAATTTCATATGGGCAAGGAAGGACATGAGAAAATCACTAGAGCTTATATCATTGAAAATGAGAGAAATGTCGTTAGCCGTGAAAATACTTGCCGGCCACATATTCCTCGAGCGACACGCGGAGCGCTGCAATGACTTCTGCAGCGGAACTGTATCGCTGAAGAAGAAGCTGCGACTGTCAGGCACTTAATGTTTTGGTTTTTTTCCCCTAGATAAGAAAGACCGATAATTGGTTTAAAATGTCCAGCAAATAAGTTTTAAATCTAAAACTCCCATAAGCTGGATTGTCATTTAAAGACCTCTGGCTGCTCTGGTTTAAATTCGAAAAAAGCTGTAGAAACTTTAAACTAAATACTTACTCCTTCAACCCAATGTCATACGTTTGCGCGTATGCTTAAACAGAATGACATCAACTGTTGGCAAGTGACTAGTGCATATGTATGTATATGCACGTCTGCTATGCTGCTGATGTGGCCTTGGAATGCCATGTTGGGCATTTTTATTGCACTCGTGAATTTAAGTAATCAACGTGTTTTCTACAGCATGATTTCAACCATCATCTACACCCGCCACAAGCGTATTCTATTTCCCTCCTTTCAACCTTCTCGTGCCATAGAACACCAAATAGAAAATTGTAAATTTCGAAAAAGAAGCTGACAGGCGATTTTCAATGCTCCAGTGAAAATGTATGCGAACTTCATGGTCTCTACTTGACACAAACGTGCACATCGCTCCAACATAGTCTGGCCGGCATACTGCTTGGTTTGGTCTCTGCTTTGATACAGCAATAATGATGACGTTTTATAATAAGACCCCAGAATAGCAGCTTCTCCTTAGCAGATTGTCCGCTTTTTTGTTGTTGGAAATATGTAAGCGCCTCTCTGTAGAAACATACATACATTGTATCTCACACATACATATACGTGCGATTGCGGAGCACATTGGTTATTATGAATGCTTGAAGTTCTTTTCTGAATGGCGCTCACAACTCTTGGAATTCATTATTTTGTCACTGTTTGGACAGCATGAATGAATAAGAAGAGCCATACTTATGTATATAGGAGTGACTACATTTCAGATATACAGACATACATATGTACAAAGGGTGTAAGTAACAAAACGCTCCGAATGCATATGCAGCGTGTGCAGCGAAGCGATTTTACTGAGAAGTGTCTAGAGAAAAGTTGTTACAGTTAAAAAGTTCATGTTGATGGCTTAGTTTCAGAATACATTACAGCATATTATGCCAGGAAGATTTTTTCGCATTAAATTGTCTTAAATATGTAGGAACGTGTACTTCATGTAAATAAAAAAAAAATGAGTAGTGTGCATATTCAATGTAACTACATACTTAGAAATCAAGAAATATAGAGGCGTACTCTTGTTTACGTACGGATCGAAAATTTTAAATTTTTGTTTAGAAAATGATAGGAAAATTTCACGATTTTCGATTCGTATGAAAACAAGAACACTCCCCATCCTCTCAAGACTAATAGCCGGTTTCACGAAAACGGTTTATAAGAAACTAGCCCGTCTCGTACGTGCGGGGTAGGAATGTTAATCCCGGACTTTTTTAGGTCTCGAAAATCCCGGGATTCTCGATAAATTTCGTTAACTGTATAGATGGTAATTCAATAAATATCCATAACTTGTTAAATTTCATCAACTTGGCGAATTTGATAATCCCCATCAATTTATTCGTTATCATTTATTTCTTCATCATTACATTTATCTTTTTTAAAGTTGCATTTCAAATACGAAGTAAAATAAAAATGAGAAAACTACTCAAATGGAACAGGTTGCAACAAAAATTGTACAAAATAGTGCTAGTTTTGCGTTTACCTAATCAAAAGCTAAAAATAGTATAAAATGTAAAAAAAATATGCGCTGACTTGCCCTCGAACCCGAAACCTACTGAACGAAGGTTTACAGCTTTACCTACTACATACCTACGGTGGCCTGCTTACCGACACCATCCTAATTAACAACAGTAATTTAAAATGAATTCACGAAGAACATATAATTTGGAAGAAGTAATTTTCTATGAATTCAGTTCAAGTTCAGTTTTCTATGGAATTTTCTTCGTCTGTTTTACACTTTATTTAGCCTAGAAACCTTTAACAGAGACAATCATCTTGTTTCTATAGGTCATATTTTCTCTGTGTAGCGAGTTCTCAAATGCATTATTTTAATTAAGCAATTACTTTGCAATAAAGCGCCAATATTTTTTGTCACTTTGCATACTACGAAACGCAGCTTGTTTTATTTATTTCA
Source organism: Rhagoletis pomonella (assembly GCF_013731165.1). Classification (NCBI taxonomy): domain Eukaryota; kingdom Metazoa; phylum Arthropoda; class Insecta; order Diptera; family Tephritidae; genus Rhagoletis; species Rhagoletis pomonella. Next base: position 58,411,145 of record NW_023458559.1, read on the forward strand.
CTGCGGCTATGGTGCTATTGTTTTCGAGGGCTCGCAGCACATAAAATCGACATTGTGAAATTCATTTAAATGCAAATTAATTTCACCCATTTTCAACGGGCAGCGGCTTGGTAAAGCTCGGAGAAAATATGCCAAGCAAAGTCAAAAAAAATAAAAATCGGCCGAAAAAGTAATCAACCAACAACAAAGTAGCAAAACCGGTGTAAAAAAGTAGGTATGATTAAATCGTGGAAAACACAATCACGGCAACGACTATCTACCATAGGCGATTAAAAAGCTTGCGCAACAGCAACAGCAACACATACAGGCAGCTGTTTAAAACATGCAACATATTACATATAACTGTGGTCATAAGCAATAACCACCTAATTCGAAAAGCCTCAATTCGAAGATAAAAAACGTTTTAAACATTTAGATTGTAATATTATTAGTCTTATGGGGAAACCAAAATATTTTCGCCTATAATTTTTTAAGTAGCCTAGCTGACGAGATGGGGATTTCAAATAGGCATGGGGAATAGTGGTTGCAGAATACGATAGCGTATATAAGTCCATTCATTCTTAAATCGACTTAAGCTGTTATTGCTTGTGACCACAGATATACATACATATATACACAGTCCAGTGAATGAAAAACTCCCACCACCAGCAGCGAAAACCATAATAAAATACATTCAAAAAGTTAAAACAAAAATGGACAACAGGATCATTCGAGCGTAACACTGAGCCGATGATGGGGGCGGCATAAAAAACACAATACATAGACTATCTACCCCACATCAAGCTTATCCCTAATACCTCTCAACAACCAACCAGCTACAGCAGCAACATCGCACAAAAGCCATTCAAACTTTTTCACTTTTCATATAAATTTTTAATCCATTTTCGGATAGCAAACAATAAACAAAGCGTAGTATGCTATAAAAAATATACGCAACACCCCAGAGCGGGTCAACCGACACCGGGTGACAGAGGGAGGCGGGATGCAGTTAAAAAGTTAAAATGTCACACTGGCCGGAACAGCACTCAAATGCGTAAAAATTTTTGAAAAGGATTGTGTTGTACTTTTGTTTTTGTTTTGCTTTTGTTCGTGCGTCCGTCCGTCCACCTCCGTCCGTCCGCCTTTATCTTATTACGAAACTTTTGCGCACAATATGTTTTCTTATGAACGGGAAATTGAGGAGCTAAATTCGTGGCTGGCATGCATGGAGAGGGCCACAGAGCAAAAGGGTGAGTCATTGAGTCACTCAATGAATAGCGAAGCTGATAAGAACGTGTTTAGAAATTAGAAAGACAAAATGTTGGATTATAAGATTATCAAATGGATTGGGTGGGTGGTGAGGTGGCATTTGAAAAGGGTAGCACATAACAGAAACTTTTAATTTTAATTGGTGATAAAATTTATAGTGTACTGGAGTTACAAGAGGATTTGAAGTTTTGTTTTAAGGACTGATATGCGGCTATGACACTCGTTTTCAAACTGGATTATGGAGTTGGAAAGGCACTTGGGAGTTGAAAGTAAGGAATGTGTGTATAGTCAATGACAAAGAATAAAGAGCGTTGTTAGCCTTTTACTTTCTATTGGCATTGGAATGAAATTTAAACAATGCTAAGTGGGTTGAAGGGAGATTTCAATGTGTAATTTCGGGCCTACAAAAAGCAAAAATAAGATTAGAAAGTAAGTCAAATAAAGGTTAGCGTTTTTGGTTATAATTTCTAAAATTCTTTCTTATGAACATTTCGAGCGTTTAATAAGATTAAGATAACGTTTTTTGTCATTACAACTTAACTGTCTGTCATACATTTTTAGATAATTTTGTACCCTTAAAACGTATAGCGGTGAGGTATTTGTAAATCAAGAGCCGTCTTCTCAAGTAGGTTTAAAATTTTGTTTGCCCTTCAAACATATTTTTTAGAACAAAATTGTGAAAAGGGTTCTTAATATTCTGAATAGCTTTCTTTTCCTACAAAATTGAACACTGAGACGAAGAGTACACATGTTTCCTTTAGAACCGCAAAAGCTATCCCCGACTTCAAGCTCGGATTTTTACACCTGTGTGCAGGACATCGGCAGAGAAGATGATCCAAGGTTTCCCTGGACATGAATCACATAACCTTGAAACGATAGTCGTTCAAACGATACTGACAAAACTACGTCGATGAAACACTGATTTATGCATTTATGTTGCTGTTACGTGTTACTGTTACTGTTACGTGAAGCAAAACTGGAATCGAGTTGACGTTATCGCCCAAACGATCAAACAATTTTTGGTTTTCATGAAGCAAGACAATCTCGACACGATAGCATTCAGACGATTATCGTCATACTTAGTTGTGTTCGAAGGTCATTTAGAGCTTAAAAAATGCACTTCGGATAAAAAAAAAATTAAAACAAAGGTAACGCATTTTTATCCGCAGAATGCCACTATGTGGTAAAAGCTCTATATTCCATTTAGAAATGTGGACTGACATTGTGGTACATATATTTTTGTGTGTTTTCAATAAAACACATTTTCCTCCCTTTTAAAAGGGGTGGATGGGTGGTCTAGCATACCCTGTATAGCCAAATCCTAGTAAAATGTAGGCGGGATTTACCAATACGTTGTTCACTCTCCGCACAGATCTTTCGACATTGGCCCATACTTCTTTAGCTTGCGACAGTCTTCCCATCTCTCCTGAAATTAAATAGCCTTTAGCGCCACTTTGCAAAGCAAGGCATCAGAATTAACACTATCGTTATAAGTTTTGCAGGAACCGTTATTTGTTGTTGTGCGACTTTGGAAAACTGAAAGCGTGAAAAGCAACTGGTTGGTTGATGCAAAGGAGCTATGTTCATCAGGCGAGTCAAATTTTTGATCCAAAATTAAGGCAATGCATTTTCTTCATTTTTGCATAAAGAACAAGATTCCATCGCGAAATTTGTTTTTAAATGAAAATTTAAAACAGATATACTAAAAAAAATTAAAAACAAAGCGGCCCGTGCTCATATACCCGTAGTTTTGTATGTAACGTATACGCCTCGTAGCACCTTACACAATGCCAACTCGTATTAGCGTAAAAGCCATATAATTAAAAAGTAATTAAATATTGGCGTGAAAGATTTTTACGTAGTATTTCCTATGAACATACACTGAGGCGAAAATGTCGGCCTAAAAGTTAGAACAAACTAACTCGATTTAAGTATATGGAATCTAAATATTTCATTCTTGAAATAAGAATTTTTTACTCAAAGCAAATTTAATGCTTCTTTCTTCTGAGTACGAGTATTTTGTATTAAGAAACATTATATCGTCGCTGGAATAATGAAATAGTGTAACATGAAAAGTATAGTTTTGAGAAAAACGAATTGGAAGTTTTTATAAACCATTACAAACCATACAAATACAATTTCGTTTTTCAGGAATAAATTAGTGAGCCAAAGACATATTTAAGAAAACTAAAGATTTTTCTAATAGATTAAAGGATTGTCATCCAATGGTGCAATTATCGAATAATAGTGTATGTGGCATTTACACTGTTTCTTTATTCGAGCGACGATATAGAAAAAGGTTATACTTCGACTTAGAATGGTAATGATATACATACTTAATTTTTTAAGTGTGGGTGATCTCAATTCCAGTATTTGGTACTCAGAAATATCATACTTATTATATGATTTGTTTTCTCTATTTTAATATTTTCACTCGTGGTACCGATTTTAAGTTCTGAAATGCTAAGATCGAGTACGAAGAACTTTATTCTTTCTATGTATTACTTTCTTCATGTAGATATACATATATCTGTGTTCTTATGGAATAGTGCCTTATATCGATTGGCTGGCTTTAGTATAATGCGGCATTCGCAGCATACGAATTCGAATAAGTCACAGGCGCCGAACCTTTGAAGAAATTTTGGCAAATAAATGTGCTACAAATAGTTCCGATACTAGCAAGTCAATATTCTTATTAAGTTTTATCAAAAAATTTCGCATTATACTAAAGACGGCCGCCCGACATAAGTTACTTTTCCATACGAGCAATATACATACATATGTATAACAATTTAGGAATGAATTTCGGGTGTGTCATTTTTTTTCGTTTGGTGACTCCCTAGTTTTATTACACTAGATTCGTTCGTTTTAGCAAGGAGAACATTCTCACTGTTTAATTCGAATATTTTGAAGTATCTTAAATTATTAAAACTAAAAACATCGGAAAAGATATTCTGCATGCTGCCATTTTTTTAATGTGATGATCTTGAAAAATTCACAGATATATTTTATTTGATGCCAACTTCCATCGTCTCTAATATGAATATTCTATTTGAAGACTTTCCAAAGTTATTTAACATAAACAACTATATTTTTTTGAGTGACAATAAAAAAAGTGCAATTTCTTCATTAATTTAGTCTTTAAGCCTAAAATTGTTCAAATACTCCCGAAACTCGTATGGCCTCATTCACAAAATATAAACTAGATTTAAAGAGCTTTATTAAGTGAGATTTTCAAACCAATGTGGGTGTTAGTTAATATATTTTCGAAGGTACTTAGAAAGAAAGTAGGTGTAATATCGAGTTTCTCATGGGAGTTTAATTTACAGTCTTATAACTCCAGTCTACATATCGGACAATTTCTTCAAAACTGAACTAATTCACTATCTACCTTTTTTATCAACTTAATTGAAATAAGTTTTTCAAATAGGTGGCAACCCGCTTCAAACATTTTTTAAACAGTAAGCTTTCATTATCGTATTGTAATACTTCATTTATGTTATCAATTTAATTGAATAAAAAACTTTCAAACAAATGGCAATCCTCCTAAAAAATATTTTCGCGATAAACTTTCCAAAACCTTTTTAGTTTGATACCCATATTGCAATATTTAATTTATCTTCCACAAAAACGTTTCCGGCTATAAGCCTCTTAAACATCTTTCTTTGCCAGCCACATTGAACTATTTATTTTATATTAGTAATCTACTTAAACTACAATTTTCCGACAGGTGGCAACTCTCTATTTTTTTAATTCTATATTTTAAGTTAGACTTCTAGAAATACTCAGTGAAAAGTGCATTCAATTCCATCTCTCGAAGCGCGTGCAAAAATACAAAGGGACAGACTGACAAAAATGTTGATTTGGCCTCTGTTGCTCTACTGTACGTACGTACAGACATCTGCTGATATAAATTTTATTATATGTAAATAGATTTTCAGGACTAAAGAGGCACATCAATCCCTTAAGTATTTTATCAGATTAGTGAGTTGTCAAAGCAGTTTGTGAGGTACTTGATTCGACGTTTATTGCTCTCTCTTTCTTCATTACTTTCCATTTATACTTTTTGGTTTTCGGCTCAAGTATTATGCAATGCCTGCATTCTTAAATTTTCAATGATTTAATTTTTGTCCTAGTTATTTCCATCCATCCGCCTCGCTGAGATTTCCATTTTTATTGATTAATTGTTGATGACAGCTCAAGTTGTTAATTGAAAAAAATAAATACCATCTCAGTCTCGTCTCCTTGGCCCAATCGCAATTAACCCAAAATGTATACGAACACATATACATACAGACATTCTTCGTATGGAGAACGAAAACTTTACTCTACTTAGAAGAAATAAACCTGCAGAAAATCTGACTAGCTTAGAACTAGCGTAGAACTAGACCTTATGCCGACAGTACTAGTTCTAGCTCAATACCCAAGCAATGCTTTCAACTGTCCAGTTTTAACCGCTTCCGTTTTGGACAGTTTTTTTTATAAGAAAATGTTTTTCAAATTCGATTTTTGGAATGTTTTCCGTTTTTTCTTTTCTTTTACAGATTCCATGTTTGTTACATACTACCGCGATTTGAACTCGCGACCACCGATACTTGGAGTCGGAGGTTTTCTCGCTGAGCTACTTTCATATTGTACGAGAAGTGAGAATTTGTACACTTACACCGCAAGTTCCAACACTGCCGCTCTGCAGCCGTTTTGCACCAGTTCGGAGATAGTTCTGAAATATGTAGTTCGGAACTAGCGCTTTGCCAGACTGGCTCTAAATTTTACTGCAGGGCGTGCGCGAGCAAGTGTTTGTGTGTGTGTGTTTATGCAGCGGAAATATCTTGATTAGGACAAATGAACTGAGCAGGGGTTTCCAAGTAATTTTGTTTACTTAAGCGTAAAAGCGTCAAAACAAATTGAGTAAAATATTGGCTTAGCTCGCAGGACTACAGCAAAGCTATAGGAATAAGGTGAGAGGCATCAGTACACATGTAAAGGCTTTTGAATGGAGCTGACGTACACTATTATAAATAAATGACGCCCATAATATAATTGAATTTTTCTAATCAATTTGAACGGCAGCGGCGGCGCTAAGGCTATGGCAACCCGTTCGCCAACGCAACAAACAATATGTTTTGGCATGCCTTTGAAAGTACTCTTATGTGTAGCACATGTGTGTATGTGTGTGCATATGTGAGTGTGATTGCTATTTCACAGAAATTTTTCACCCACTTGTCAAGCAGACCACCCGACCACCCGACCGCCCGACCCCCCCGACCTTGTGGGCTCGACGCCTGAAAGTGCGCTAAATCAATGAAATCAAGAAAAGTCACCGGAAAGCAAGCCGAAGTAAATTTCATATAGTGCTGAATGATTTATTTCATTTCCTGTGTGGCGGCGCTCTTTCGTGTGTTTTTTTTTTCCTATCTACTCTCCTCCCCTGTGCTGCTGTTTGATTTCTTTTTCGGCATTTTTCTTCACTTCATCGCTACTCGTTGCCAACTTCCGGGTAAAGGGTATAACACCAAGTAAATGCTTGAGCTCGAAAGAAAGTAATGCGCGCGAGCGATCGACTGAGCAATGAAATTAATAGTATGAATGTGTAAGTGTTAAAGGCAGCGGCAGCGTTGTTGAATTGTGGGTTACTGCCTGGGGAGCGGCAGCCAGCCAGCCAGCCACATCAGCACTTTTCGCCAGATAAATTTTGCTTGATAAAAACTTGGCGTATAAGCAAGAAAGAAAGAGGCGAAAGCAAACAAGCAAAAAAAAATACAAAAACAAATTGAAAATGAATCTCTAAGAAACAGTGCGGAAAAACTGGCAAGGTCTTATTGGGCCTCCAAGGCTGCCGTGTATTTTTTGCTACAAGAACAAATCATGCAGAAGCAAGCTACATAGGTACACTTATGCAATGTTGTACTAATAAAAACACAATCAAAAAAAAGTGTGGCAACACTTACATAGGTCGTGTAAGTTCGGGTGCTTGTGTTTGTTTAGCCTCTGGTGGATCGCGCTCGTGTAATAATTTGCCAATTCGATTTTATGCCAGAACAAACACGGAAGTGCAAACTGACGCACATACCAACATTGTGTGCATGCAAGTCACTATGTGTGTATGAATATTCAACGATAATGTATGTTCGTGCTGCCATATGTTTACCCTACCAAAAGATGTTTAGAAAATCTAGAAAAAATTGAACAAAGTCTTTTGTCGTTATCGATATAAGTATCGGCAGAGTTATCGATATTTTTTTGATATCGATAGTTTTATCTTTATCGACATTGCTTTTTTTATTTTAACTTTTATCTTTCTACACACCAACGTTATAGAAAGTTATTATATATATATATATATATTTATTTATTTAGTTATCGATATTTCAAGCTTCGTTACCACCTTTATTGTTCTTCAAACAATTAACACGTTAAACGCATACAAAACCGAAATCCGAGGAAATCAAGACAAATAGCGATATAAGTAATTACCAAAAATCTGGCAACCCCGGCGGCAGCCAGTGATGCCCAAACGTGTAACGAGGCTATAACTACAACAACATTTGGAACGATAAGAAAAACTGAAAAGTGCCACAAAACATGTGAAATTGTTAGACAAATACAACAACAAAAAAATGCTGAAATGTCAGGCAAAGTAATGATTTACGGCAGTTAGAACACAAGACATGGGACCAAAGGGGCAAAGCAGCAGAGGAGCATAATAAGCAAAGGCGTCGTTAGCATTCAGAATGGAATAGGCAAGTTTATATTGCAGTTTATTTGCTAAACACACTTGTATTTGTATATTTTGGTGAGCGTGTGAGAGTGCCCCTCGATATTAATATAACTAAAATTCAGCCTGTGGAGTTCATATGTTCGGATAAGACATAAATATTGATAAACCGCGACAAATTTGCGTATATGGAAAGGATAAGAAAATAGGCAAACAAATAAATAAATAAATAACGAAACAAGAAAGGTAAATAACTTTGAACAACTTCTGCAGAATGATTGTTACTTCTTTGCTGTTGCCATATTCAAAAAAAAATCATTGCCTATTTTCTCGCCAACTTTCAATGAAAGACAAATAAAGCGCTATTTTCGAAAAGCATACACGCTCGCGCTTTCGTACTCAAACAAGCCTATGGGCGTTACTTACATACACATACGTACATATAACTCACCAATTGTTTGGATCTCTTTGCTTCACAGTAACTTCAGTAACGTCTCTGCGCAAACGAAAATTTAATGCGAAATTTCAGCCATCAATAAATTATTGGGCAGTAATCCTTTGATTTGCTACTTTCGTGCAACAATTTGTGCCGCTGGCCAGCTGCACGCTGTGCTGTGTGAGTGAGAGTAGGGGATGGGGGAGGGAGTGAGTGACATGGATTACAGCGACTTCGGCTTCAATTCCAAACATGGACAAGTTTTTGCTGGTTATTGATGTTGTACTTTGTGATTACATACATGGCATCGCAGAGGAGAGTAAATGTATAGTTTCTCACAGTAAGCACTCATTTCGAATGGATATGTGTTTACGCTCCATTAAGATCTGTGACTTTTCAGCTTTACAGGCGTTTTTTCTTGGCAGGTGGGGAAGAAGGATTTTTCGGGTAGGTTATTAGTTAGGAGTATATTTGGAAGAAGCAATCAGCGTTTAAAAGGGATAGAAAGATAGCTAGGAAATTTGGGAATATGTAATGGAAAGGTCAACGCACTGATAGTGTTCGGCATGTGAATTGTACGTCATCTTATTAAGCGTAAAGGCTTTTGTTTTGACTAAATAAGGGTTGTTCATTTAAATCCCTAAATACTCGAAAATAAATTTGGGGGTGTGTGCGAGTTTATTGCATTCATAGAATGAAGAATTAGAAGGAAGGTTTGTGATTAGATGCGGTTGTGGTCGATGAGTATTAGCGTTGCGTACATATCTCAATAAACTACAAGTATTTTTCATCTCTTCCCAGCCCTTGAATTGAGTTTTAGTGAGGAGAAAGATTGAAATTGTAGTAGTCAGTGAGGAATTTTTAAGAACGCTACCTTAAAATTCACTACTCAAAAAAATTAAGCGGTTAAAAATAAGTTAAATAAACAGGCTACCGGTTCTATTGCTCGGCCTTACTGAGAAAAATGTTTTCAAACCCGCGAGCCAAATCGCTTATCGAACTTTATCCGAGAAATATCAACATTAGTGTTTTAGAGCTCAAAAATTCTTTTTTTAAGTCGTAATACGATGCTTTCTCACCGAAATACAGCCTGTTAAAAATTATCGAACAATTTAAAATTTTTTTTGCCCCCTTAATTTTTTTTTTTGAGTAGTTTTGCCTACATTGCACTATGGACTGGCGACTACTATTCTTCTGGCCAAAAGTCGAGAAGTAACCAAATTGTCGCTGATTCCAAGTTGTAAGCTGATGGCAAGCTTTTTAAGTTCAAAATCGCGAATCCAATATGGCGGCCAAATTTTGTGCTTTTTTCTTTTTTAGTCAAAAACCTATATATAAGAGGGGTTTTTGAGGTCACTGATTTCGGATCCAATGTCAGATTTTTGTACGGCTACCAAATTTTATAACTTTTTCTTTTTTCATGAAAAACTTATATATAAGAGGGATTTTTGAGGTCGCTGATTTCGGATGCGATGCCAGATTTTTATAATTTAAAATCGCGAATCCAATACGGCGACCAAATTTTACAACTTTTCCTTTTTTCGTAAAAAACTTTTATAAATAAGAGTTGTTTTTTAGGTCGCCAATTTCGGATTAGATTTCAGATTTTTGAAATTCAAAATGGCGGATCCAATATGGCGGCGAAATTTTATAAATATTCCCTTTTTACCATAAGCTCATATAAATGGAAGGGTTTCGAGGTCACTGATTTCGAATCTGATGTCAGATTTTTGAAATTCAAAATGGCGGATCCAATATGGCGGCGAAATTTTATAATTTGTTTCTTTGCACCAAATACTTATAAACATATAAGGGTTTTTTCATTTTACATTTCCATTCTCTTTTTTGAAGTATTTTTTATCATTCAAAGACTTATTCCAATTCGAACTAAATGAATAACATTTTTTTAACTTTTTGTAGAAATGTTAATTTTAACAGCTAATAACTACGGATAGACATGTACTGTGTATGTACATATGTGTGTGTTGTCACCGCTCTGCATACAGATGTGAACAGTCAAATACGTGCGTAATAAATTGTTGTATGAAAATATTATTTTTAAATACGAAGATGTTTAAACGATTATGAAATATAAAGTATTAATTTTTACTATGCATTATTTCACGCAGTGTAAGTAAACATTTTTCTTCTTTACGTGGACGCTCACTTACAACTTGTGAACCCCTATTTCTTTTGCACGCCAACGTGGACCCCCGTCGAGTGTGCCGTGGGCCCCTGGGGGTCCACCTGGACAACTTTGGGATTCACTGATAAGATACTGCTGCAAAGTGTTGTTTTAAGGATATTCTTAAGAAATATTTTCATTTGCGACTTATTGATTAAGACATAAATTATGACCTTTTTAGTAATGCATATCAGCAAACGTATTTTTGCCTAAATATTTCTTACGTTGAATGCATGAGCATAAATTTGTGCCTTAATGCACATACACATGTACACAACCAGCTTTAAATGAAACGCTTACATTGTACAATGGCAGGACTTAAACGCTTATCACCAGAGCCAACACTACTGAATGGCAATTTATTTCGGTTTTATGGCAATCAAAATGAGTCAAGTAACAGCAGGCTGTCCACTTACCCCGCCTGCGGCTGATTCGCTTGCCAAGCAAAGCCAAACAGTCACTTGCCAACTTAACACAAGTCTTACTTAAACTGAATGGGTAGTTTGCTCCAAATCCAGCGCGGGCGGGCGGTGGTATGAGCCTCAAAATGGATACTCACAAATAGTCAAAGTTCAGCATTAATATCATAAATACGAAATTAATACCTGTGCACTGTGGGACACATAAACATAAACAGAGGCACAAAATAGACGAACACACACGCATGCATACAAATAAAGGTATACATAGCCAAGCATATTGAAGACAAGGTTTTTCGGTTGGAAATAATATCCTGTGTGGAGACGATATAAGCAAAATTTCCTGGGTGATAAGAGAGGGGAAACAGGTAGAGAAAGGTGAAAAGCACAGCGTGTTGTCTTTGTGAGATAAAGTGTCTTTTTGATGTGGGTAGAGAGGTGGTGATTGCGGTGCTGGTGAAACTGTGGGGGGGTTGCCAGTTGTTGCTGTTTTTACCACAGCTGTTGCCGTTAAAGGCCAGCGACCGGTTCGATCTCATGCATTTTCTTTCCCCCATTCCCTTTACTCTGTCAAGTCAACTCAGTTCATTGGGCAGTCTATTTTCGTGTGGACGTGTGTGTCTGTGCGTCCGAAATTTCATTTAGTATGCGTAGCAATGGCCCAAAATAATTATCCAACGCATTTCCGGACGAAACTCCTCTCTATCAGCACCAAAGGGACAACAAAAAGGTGTACGGTGACATTAAGGTAGATACACATTTACATAGTAAGCAAACGCACACACAGTCACACCCAGGAGGCTCTTTCGGACGCTCAGGAGCGTGATAGCTTTTCAGCAAGAATGTGAAAATAAAACGAAAATAAAAAAAACAACTGCCAGCATCAGCAATAATAGGCAATAAATTATCGGATATTATTGTTGTTATATATATATATATGTTGTTGTTGCTGTTGATGAGAGTTTTCACACAGAAAATAATTCGAAAAATGTAGAGCTTCGATTAAGATGAATGCATAGGGGAACAGCCGCACGTTGAAAGGATTGTCGTCAGAAGCAATTCCAGGAAGACAAGTGTATGTGTGTGTTAGAGAACCTTTTGATATAGTCACACGAGATGACAACGTTCGCCGTATAGAAATAAAATGCAAAAATGATTGTCATTAACCAAAGCATATGACGGAAGGCGCCATTAACTATTAACATTTTGCCGCCGCCGCCACCGCCGCCACCCGTGTGAGTGCAAAATTTTAATGCTTAAAAGCAACCGGAAGCGGATGTGCGCCGCAACAACATAAAAGCCAGAAAATGTAAAATTAAATTTACAAATCTACGCTGAGCGCTTCCACGCGAAGTTCGCTCCCTCGCTAGGGCCCTCTTAGCAGCGCTGGATTACGCGCCAGCCAACCAACTGAGCGTGGAAGTAACAAGCCGAAATGCTGCTAGTTTTCAATGTCGCACAACGTGAATGGG
>NW_023458559.1:58423719-58510352 GCF_013731165.1 Rhagoletis pomonella
TTGAGCGTAACCACTCACACGCCGCACTGCTTGCGCTGCCTTGGCAAACGCTTCCGATTGGTAAAATGCAACAGCAACGATTTCCAGCAATCAGCAGCAAATGTTATGTTGCTTAAGCGTGCGCTGACAAAAAATTCACAAAAATCCTTTTCGCAAACGCAGTGATATTTTGCGAAATAGCAACACCAACAACAAGGACAACTCAAGCAGCTACAGCATCAATTTGGCTTACTGGACTGCTGACAAAGCTCAAAACGAATGGCGAATTTCACTGAAGTAAGCGGATTTTCGTGCAGCTTATTTTTACCTTTTTGTTTTTTTTTTTTTTTTGAATATTCCGCATTATTTCCAGTTTTCCGCGTTCTTTGTATTCGCAATGCTTTTAATGGGAAATCCGCACACATTTATCATTATTCGATTCAATTAATGGATGAAGACGATTCAGCAAAGTAGGATTGGTCGAAAGTGTGTCAGTCAGCGCCTGTGTGTTGCGTTTTTATGTACACTTAGAAAAAAGTCTGGTAAATTTTTTTCTGCCAATACATGATTTATGATGATAGTTACCAAATCGTGTGTCGAGCGAAATATTTTAGCTGATTGTTAGTGTATATGCTTGACTAATGGCGTTTTCTTTTCTACCGAAATATGTTGCCTACTACATGCCCGCATCGCACAAATATTAAGGACAGTTTAACCCTACCTAGTAAAAACGAGGAGTTCCGTTTGTCTTACTTACTTAGCCACCAAGTTTAACTATGCTTGAATCAAATCAGAGGCATCTGATTATCCGCACATCTATTACTCTCCGTCCGGCATTACTGAAGGCTGCCTCGATCTTAAGGAAGTCGTATGTCCTGATAGCACTAACTATTTCGTAGAGAGCATTTTCAACAGAACGGAACTTTTGGAATGCATGTTGCGTTATATCATGTCATATTGTCTGGATTCTGCATAGTATAATTGCCATATGTAGATCTTTTAGTCTTTCAAGTAACTATCTCAGTCTTTAGGATAAAGGATTAAATAACCCAACACGGTGCTTCCACGATTCGTAATTCGCTCTCTCATTCGTACGTGGCTCTCCCATTCGTCATTCGCCTTGCCAATTACCTTCCGAATTACGTAATTAGCCATACAAAATTTTGAGAGCGAATTACCTCATTTGTACGTAATTCAAATCGAATTACCATGCGAATGACGAACGAATTGGTGCCTTCTCTAATATGTATCGAAAATATATCGAAGTTTTCACCGGCCTGGTCCCATTTGCTGACACTTTTTCCAGTTATAGAATAATATTAATAAAATATCCTCTATATAAATTAAAATTGTTGACGATAACTTAAATTTTAGCTCCATCTTTTTGGTTTTTCGCAGTGGATAAAAATAAGAATAAATAGCGAAGAACAAGAACAAGAACTAGAGCCAAGCGAATTACTAATTTGTGCCGTGGAAACTGGGTAATTTACGAATTACTTAGAGAGCGAATAACGAATCGTGAACACATCGTATAAGACACATACATATATTCTGCCAAGGAACTAGTTATAGGCTTTATCGTTATCAGAAATGATGAAGAGAATCTTGTGCCCCCCTCTACTATTTATAACGCAATCTCAGATACTCGGGAGTTTCTTTATGTGACTGGTATCTCAGAATCAAAGCATACAAGTTAAAAACATTGTGTATGTATATGTAAGTGATACCGTTAAAATAAAGAAAAAGTATTGAAATCAAAATGGGATAAGAAAAGGTAGGCCACTTTTGATTTCTGACAACCAATTTATACTAGAAAGTTTGATTTTCTTTATTCATCGAAAGCTTTCACCAAAAAGTATCCGCGGAGCATACAAGTATATTAGACATCTGTATCTAATAGATTAATATCAAAATACATTCAACCCAAAATTTCGATTACTAAACATTCTTCATCGATTTTGTGTACGTTTCTCTTCTTTTAACTCAAACGTGTGGCAAATTTTTTTATCCTGTCATGCTTTAGAAATTCATAAATTTTTATTTTTTTTTTAATTTATCCTTCCACCGCCAATTTAATTAAATTCATTTCTTTTAATCAACTTATTGCAGATGTAGCAAAAGCAAACGCTACATTCAATATTCTCAATAAACCCAAAACAAACTTCAATACCCACTTAGGCGCTCCGTTCAACAGCCAACGCCATCTCAAGTTTAGCAATAAATCTCACTTATCGCCGTATTCATAATCAAATCTATGCCATGTTGTTTGGTCAAGTTGGCAAAACTGCAGTAAGTGAGGTATTTATAATTTTCCATGCATTTGCCTTCGTATCTATGAAATTTTGCCCCAAATAATAAAAACTGTCCTCGATTTTTTCTCCCTCCTCTCCAATTTCATTTCAATGACAAAAGCGCTGACTTCACTTATACACTTCACTGAGTTCTGCGATATTTTTAGTAAAACTTTTTCTTATTTGCCCTCCTTATTTATCGCATTGCTGCATAATTTAGTTAGGTTTTTTTGGAGTGACCTCATTAATTATCAATCTGATCTTGATTGCTTAGCTGCATAGCAAAAAAGTCGAATAAGCAAATGAGCTGAGAAAAGCATAGCGTGACATTCGTGCGCTTATGCAAGCGATTTGTGTATCAAAACAACAAGTTGATTGTGTTGTCTAGCGCCCCGCTCCACCCCACCCTCGTGCTTAATGTCAATGCTATTCTCCATCACTCGCACTCATCTTGGCTTGCACACTGTTGTACTGAGCGGGGGTCGGTTGAATTTCAGCTAACTGCCATTTGGTGATGAATCGCTTTTGTTGGTTTTGGTTTGGTGGACGCGTTCCAACAGTTTTTACCAACAAAATTCAAAATTTCTAGCTGCTCAGCTTATTTTCTTCTACATTTTTTCCATTCTTTCATCTTCTTCATTTAGTACACAGCTAGTTGTATGTTGTAATTGCTTCAATTTTAATTTTTGCTTCTCATTTTCACTCTGTCTGTCTGTGTGCTTCACGGTAGGCATGTATGTACAAGTATTTTCACGAGGCTGTATGTATGCATGTGTATGTGTGTGTGTGTGTATGCGCACTCGCATTCCTCCAGGCTTAACAAACAAACAAACAAACAAAATTTCCGACTGAAATATTTTTGCATAGCCCCAGATTTATGATGATAAATGAGTTGCAATCAGCGCGAATGGTCCGCATTTCGGCCACTTGCGCATCACTCATACCACCCGGTGTACCATAGACTATAGCGAATGAAACAAGCCAGTCCAGCGCAGGAGTACAAAATTCTATTTTTGGCCGTCGTCCTTCGAGTTCTATCTCGTATTTTCATATATTTCACTCATTCCATCTTGCGAAATTCTTTTGCGTAATTTGGGTAGATTTTTTTGAGACAAAATAGATATTTTAATTGAAGATGACTGATGTGATGGCATTTTTAGTAGATGGATAACCCAGCAAGGCCTCCCCCTGCCTTTCGAGTGTTTGTTGTTGTTCTGCTTGCAATTATTGTAGCTGCTGTTGCGCAGCTTTTGTGGCAGTTCAGCGACTTTTCTCCAACTAATTTTAATACATATTTATAATTTCACTTGAATCCGGTTCAGCTGATGTTTGACGTGGGGAGTTTGTAATGAAGCGAATGGTATGAGGAGCAGTAATTACAATGAAAGTTGGGGTATAACGATTTTTTTAAACGGCTTCTTCTTTTAATGTAAATTTAAATTTAAGGAACGATGCCTAGCTTAATGCACCGACTAGCTCAACAATTATGAATAGAACACCGATTGCAATTATGATTAGAATAACGATTACAATTACTAGTACAATTACTGTTTACGAATGCGATTACAGTCCCTTGAAATTGGGAGTGTTTCAATTTTTACCACGCCAGCAATTTGTCAAATCTCGCATAATTTATTATTTATTTGACAAAAATTTCAATTTGCTTAATCACCAACAATTGCCAAAGAGGCACATCAATTCTTCGAATGCCACCACTCTTTATGCACCAACAACAAACACAAAATATTTCCACATAATTACGCACAAATATTGAAGTAGAGGAAATGAATTGCGTTTTTCCATGTTTCTGAAACATTTTCAACCAGTACAAATACATAAATTCTCACAACAATAGCAGCAAAAATGACCAGAGCATTTTCAATAATGGCCAACTATCGTTTGCACATTTAATTAAAAGGTAGAACTTTATTGTATAAAATGCACACACACACACACACACGTACACCCATACGCACATTTTACGCAGCAGTTGTAACTAGAGTAGCATGAAAAATAATACGAAATGTACATACAAAGCGATCGGAGTGTTGTGGGCAACAAAGCATTTACTATTAAAATGAAAAATGTACGCTGCAGGTGAGATCGAATTATTTATAATGCGTATATATGGTCGAAAAAAAAGAACAATAACACAAAAAACAAAAAGCAATAAAATGCTGCAAAATACAATGGATATCAATTTTGGTTGAGAATATGTAGCAGCGACTAATTATTGAAATATTTCATTGTTTGGAGTGAGTGAAAGAATGATAAAGTGTTCGATTCGAGTTGATTAAAATTAATATTTGGGAGTGGGTAGATATGTATATGCGATTATGCAGGACATAATGTCGGGCTCAGCTGAAAAGTTGGTTTTTGGTATCTAAATAATTTTAGTTTTCATCGTTTTCTTTTTATTCTGAATTGGAAAGCGTATACTCGCTGGAAAATAAAGAGAACTTTTAAACTTTTCACATGGTGCCTATGCCGATATTTTATTGATCGAAAATATAAATAAGCTACTAAGTGCTTATTGATACGAAAATGGACAAGGACACTAGGTATATATAGCACTAACCTAGAGGAATAAAAAAAACTCGTAGTTTATTAAAGTTTATACTTATTTTGTATTTGGTCAGATAGTTTATCTTGCTTGAACTTACCAAGTCACTTCAGTGTCAAGGTCAGATAGCTAATCCAAGAAAAACGATCGGAAAGGTCCTAAAACAACTTTTAGGTTTCCCTCAATCTCGAAGGTATAGCCAAGTTTCGAAAAATAGCCCAAAAGCAAAATTAAACAGAGCCCATTAAATCACGTAAGGTCCCGCAAAGATGCCAAAACGCTCCAAAGAAATCATTGAAAGTCATGTAAAATGCTGACACATCTCCAAAATTTTCTAAAAAGTTCCGAAAAATCCAAAAAAAAAAAAATTATAGTCAATATTTCTTTATAGATTTCTGATTATAATAAAAAAAAGAAACCATATGTTCACGTTTCTTACTGGTCATCACAGGAGCTACCCGCAACCCCTACAACACTCGCTTAAGGCGCAATGCTGTGGTTTGGTTAATTGCATATCGCATTCATCATGTTAATAGCAATACAATAGCAACAAACAATTTGAGCTTGAAACAATATGCAAATGCACGTAATAATAAAATTGAATATTAACAGGACACAAACATACACACACACATATATATATGTATGTACACGCACAACAAAACCGGTTAATGCAGTATTCGTTTAGAGCACTTTGGGAGAGGAGAGCACATAAATTGTGGCTACGACGACATTGCTTGATTGCCATCGTTGCCTAATGCCATTATCTCAACTACATACCTTTATTAACTAGCGCGTTCTGGGTGAATTATGAGCAACGAAAGGACACAACAAATCAGAAAATAGCCAACAATCAACGCACAGCCAACCAAAACATAGCCGCTGACCACAAAATGCTTTCGTTATTTGGATAGGATCATGAGCGACCTCACTTATAGTCCCCAAATCGACATATGTACATATGTACATACATTTAGTGGACATGCATATTTTAGATAAATAACAATAGGAAGTATGCGCTCTGGTGCAATTACTAAAACTAAATAACAACAGCAAATCCAGTGCACTGCAAAAAAAACTCCTTAGAGTGCGGCGGGACAGTATTTATTAGCGCCGCTCAGTGGCCGCAAATTTAGTCATACACAAGCGCTCATATGTAGGTACACAGGTATTGTAAGCATCGAAGGGAAACAGCTTTACTCCTGTCGCTTGTAATTTATTACTATTTTTTTTTGTTTTGTGTGTGCAGCTATTTCCGCCATTATTGTTTTCCTTGGCATTTTGTGTTTCTTGCATCGTTTTGTGTTGTTGACTTGTTTCTTTGTTGTGGCATTTGTCGACGACATCCTTGCGTCATAGCATCCACAAATGGCGTCCAAACATGCAATTGCAGCTGCAGTGGGACTTTTGGTAATGTCCAGCAAGAGAATGGAATTTTAGTGCAAAAAAGCCAGAAAAGTGTCAGAATTATGCGCTCGAAAATGTCAGAAGTGTGTTTTTTTCGGTTAGAATATGCCAGCAAGTGAGGAAAATCGCGCATTAGCGCCAACTATACGAATGAAAAAGCTCCTGTAAGAAAAATATTTACAAACAGTGACAAAAATTGCTATAAAAAATGCGAGAAATATGAAAGAGGGAAAATAATAATAATAATAATAAGCAAACAATTTTATATAGCGAGCAAATTTGGCAACAAAAAATATCGCATACTTGCTCACGACAGAACTAAGCAGTAGAGCTCTGGCTGTATTCAAGCGCAAACAAATATACTTATGTATGTACATATATATGTAACTATGTATGACTTTTTTAAGGAAAATGTGACACGGGAAAAAATACCTGTCCAAATTTAACTTATCTTATGGCATCTTTTTCTCTACAAAAAATGTTGCTTTTTTTATTGCAAGTATTGAGAAACTCTCGAGAGAGCGAATTCTTATTTTTTTGGCGCTGTAACCGCCTAAATGATTTCTACGTGAGTCGTTTCTCTTCTGTGCCAACTGACGCCAATTTGAAATGACAAGTGAAAGCAGGTCGGGCCTTCTCCACTTGGGCTTTCCATTGTTTGCTCCACCAGCAGCTTCCGTATTTAATGCTTTCAAAGCTGGAGCGGCGATGTCCATTCGAACAACATAGCCATGCCAGCGGATCCGCTGTAATTTAAATCGCTGCACTAGACCATATCGTGGTAAATCTTTTCTCCAAAATTTAATTACAAGGATACTAAGATTGAAAGAAATGAAAAAAATCATTGCTACACTAACTAATTTCAAGGGATTACCGGAAAGCCTACAGAACTTTCCTTCAAAGAGCTGACAGATACCAAAATGGCATAAAAATAGCATAAATTATTGAATAAAAGGCAAAATTCGGTTTTGCAATACCTTCAATACCGCGAACCCGCACAATCTAGAGGACGATAAATATTTATGTATATTGCAATTAACTGCGCCACCTAGAGCTTATTCTTTTGTAAGAAAATTTTTCTTGTGAATACAATCGCCTCATGAATACAAATTTCACAAATAACTCAATTCTTCATTTGTTACTTAACTAACGTGTATTCTGGCTATAAAAAAAAAAAATAGATCCATAGGTTAATTTAGGGCCAGGTGGCTGCTTCTCGATTTTCCAGCACACTTAGGCCTGCAAAAGGACCTTTTGTGGTATCACAGAGATCTCGAAAAAATTCCTACTCTTTCTTGAACCAGTCTGTGAAGTCAGCAAATCTGAGCAGCTGCCGAATACTGAACTTTTTCGCTGCGCTTAAATCATTTAAAAATCCTGTGCCCATTGTCGTATCCTACATAGTGCAGGATATTCAGGTTGTAGTCACTCTTAGCCGCTCCTTAAGAGTATATGTCGGTCAGTAATCCCATGGCTACGGATACTTCTCTCATTTTCAAGTATAGAAACTTTTCTCATGTCGCACTCTCGCAGTTTGCCCGAATTTTCATTACAGGGGACTCCTACTGAGAATGATTCTCTACTTGGTATCCCTGAGTAATATCTTTACTTTATAATATTGAGTTCCCTTAGGCTGAATGCTGCTTTAATTCCAGCACTTAGCTCGGACTCATACATTGTTGAAACTTCACTGATGGCTCCCAAACTGGCTATGCGTAAATATTTGGGGTCTTTATCGAAGTTACTGGGAATAAGCTTCACTTTTCTCTTGAGGAATATACTTTGGTCTTCCAGGCTGATGTATTTCCAATCTACAAGACCATGAACTACGGGTGAAAAATAGGTGAAATGGAGTTTGCGTGTCTGCAGTAACAGGCAAGCTGCACTTAAGGTATTGGCCAGCCCCCTAACTACTTCCCAACCAGTTCGGCAATACAAGTCTCAACTAAATTATGTTGGTAAACATAACGAGCTTTTTTTACGCTGGGTGCAAGGTCTCTCGAGAGTATCTGGTAACGAGTCATCTGACCATTTGGTCAGAGTTGGCTTAGCCAGACATTCCTCGGTCCTGCTTCGGCTATCGAAGCCAGCATCAGAAACTGGGTGAACACTTCGCTCAGCAATGACTAGGCGGCAGGTGGGCAAAACTCATGTTGCCTTCCATATGCCTATCCTGTCTTGAAGAAGTTGAGACGGTGGAACAATTTTTGTGCCTTTGCAAGAATTAGGTATGAGTACGGTGACCATTCCTACCGATTTTGAGAAAATTCTCCCGCTGAATATTTTTTAAAAGTCGGGACGAGTTAGTGTACAAATTTCTCATATTTGTACCGATAAATCCCAGTTTTCAGTGTTTTCTTTATTAACCCTTTGAGGACCCATGCTGCTTATATGCCACATTGACATTTGGATTTATAAATCTAGTTGTCTAGATTATTTTTTTACAGGTTTATTTTAGTTGATATTTTAAAATATTGCGAAAAAAAAAGCTCAACCATTTTCCAAAATTATAGAACCAATTAGTTTTCAGCACCTTTTCGTTGCCACTACTTGTGTAACATACATGTTGCATAGAGTGACTCTGCAACATTCAAAAAAAGTAAGTGCGCCTGGACACACTGGTGAAGTGAAACTTACGTTACATACATATCTATTTAGTCTCACAACCAATATATGTACATACATACATACATATGTACATACATACATACATATAAGGTTACAAGGTTATATTTTTACAAAATCGATAAAAATATCTATAAAAATATCGATAAAAATACCGATAACAAAATCGAAAAAAATATCGATAACAAGATCCACAAATATCGATAAAAATATCGATAACAAAATCGATAAAAATAACGATTATTATATCGATAAGTTCCGAGAATGCCGAAAATCTCTAAAATCCCAAAACAGTTCCCAGATTGAATCTTTGTGCCTCTCTATATCCTTTCCTTTTTAATTACCTTTATTTTAATCTTTCTTCCCCTTTCTTTATCTTTACTTTTATCGGTATCTTTATCCTTATCCTCCTCTTTCTCTTTACTTTTATGTTAATCATTTTCTTCATCTACATATTCCTCTTCTGCTTTGCCCTTATATATATAAGTAAAGTGTTAGATTTACTTTGGTCTCCATTTTTGCCTTTATCTTTACTCATCTTTGTTTTTGTTTTTATTTTTACCTTTGCCTTTATCCTTTTCTTTATCTACATATGTACGTAGTCACCTTTACTTTCATTATTGTTTTGCTCTTTTTCCAAGTGTTATTTTTTAACCTTTTATTAGCAAATTTTTGTTAAATTAATGCCATATGCATACACATAAGAAGCACTTGTTTCAGTACCAACCATTTCCGCTTCACCATTTCCGTGTGCAATTTCCGTTGCATTGGCCAATTTTCTCCCAACCAACCAACCGCCGCTAAAGAAGTTTCACTTCAAAAAAATACACATAATAAGTAAATAATATTGTTTTTTTTTTAATATAAGGGTTAGTTTATAAAATATAATAAATATAATGAAATTAAAACATAAAACCTTGAGAGATGTTCTTGGCTTTTGTTAGGAAACTTTGTAAACATTTATAAGCAATATTCCGTAACGGTCAACCCAAAAATCCTAGACGTTCAAATTTTATACCAGTTCCAATTGAGGATTAACGGATGATGATATGCCCTCAAAAAAGTTTTAGCCCCTCCCAACTTTATTCCGTCTTCAAAGGGTTAATTTATTAGGAGTCGTCCTGAATATTCTAGGAACTTTCGATTGCAATCCCGTCCGCATTATACACAGTGGGACAAAAGAACCCGTTGGAAATTTAGAAGCTATCCGATGCCAATTAACGTCCATCTACCTAATTCCACAACGAAACCAAACGCAAAACTTTTTCAATGTAATTTGCTTATAATTCTTACAAGCGAAGGTATGAAAGTTGTTTTCATTTCTACTACATTTCTTCATCACAGCTGACAGCGTAGTTGCTTGTTAGTGTTGCTGGCACTTTCATAATCGCATTTCTTGATTTGTCGCTGCTTGCTATTGCGACTTGAATGTACATATGAACAAGTAATTTTTAAGCAAAAAACCAAACCGACTTCAATTCTCATATAAAAATTTAAGATTATCGTTAATTTCTTCACGATCCAATTATCGGATCTAACAAAATTAGTATGGGACCACAATTGAGGTACCGCCTTTCCGATGAAAAAAAAAGAAAAAAATTTACGAAATCGGTTGACGTGGTCCACAGTTATGCGGTAACATACATAAGAAAAAAAATATTCCGACGAACTGAAAACATCCTCCTTTCCATGAAGTTGGTTAAAAACAAAACCAACTTCAATTCTCATATACAAATTTAGGAGTACCGCTAGTTTTTTTCATGATCCAATGATCGCATCTAAACCAGATTAGTATGGGACCAGCCTTGAGGTACCGCGGGAACATACAAAAAAAATAAAATCCGGCGAAATGATAACCTCCTCCTTTTTTGTTGAAGTCGGTTAAAAAATGTATAAGCGCTGTTAAGTGAGTTGATGACTAAACTAGTTATGTATGTACAAGTATGTATGTATATACTATTAAAGTAGTTAGTTTGCGCGCTCGCTGTGGTCGTCGTCTAGTTGGCTTGTTATTTTTGATTGTTGGCAGGTTGCATGGTCGGCCCTCTGGTAGATTGTTTGGTTTCGGTGTTGTCACCAATTTGGATTGCAACAATTCTATTTGCGTGTCTCGCGTCAATTTGAGTGTCAAATTTAAATTGCCCACGACAAAAACAGCAGAAACAATACGCTTGTGAAAAGAAAACACGATGACAGATGACATAAGGACAACACCAGGGCAGCGGAGCAGGAAACAAAATAAGTCATGACAGGCAAATAAACACATACACACACACACTTAGGCATATGTAGATGGTACTACAGTTACAGTGCGCATTACAGTCAAACGCAAATATGGAAGTTGAACAAAATTATTTTCACCGCAAAAGCTCGAAAGCAAAGCTCAGCCAAGCGATGTGGTTGAGAATGACGTGGACGACAGTGACAACGACGACAGCGCAAATATGAAAGCAATAGTCAAGTAGAAGAACGACAGTCACAATCGTCGTTGGCATTTTGGGCAATGGGCCATTCCATTGAAAGGAGGAAAACGATATAAATTTAAATATGCCCTAATTATCTCTATTTCTGTAGTAACCTCTCTTTGAATGACTACATTACATTAGCCTGTGGGAAAATATTAGAATAATCAAAAGAAGTTTTAATTTTTGTCAATGGAAACTTTTATTCCATGCAATAATTACTTTACACGAGACACAAGGAGATGCCCCACCAGTCACAACTTTAAATATTTTTTAATATTTCAATGGAGATAATATAAACCTCATTTTTATTGAAAACGAAAGCGTATAATTCATGTTTTACAAAACAAATACATCGTATGTGAAAACTATGTATTTTGGCTAAAATTTATGTTTGACTGCACAAGGATAAAATGAAGTTCTTTTCAGTGTCCCACCAGTCACATTCATTCAAATGATAGATACATAAAACCAAGGAATGAAACCGATTCAAAATAACGTTCCGGTTTGGGTTTCGGTTTTGCCAAGTGTTTCGGTTTCGGTTTTGGTTTCGTTCTTCAAAATTTATTTCGGTTTTGGTTTCGGTTTCGTTCCGGTTTCGGTTTTTCACAGACATTTTGTTAATATTATTTAAATCACAATGTCTTAAAGGTTGAGGAAAGAAAATTGAAAATTACAGTTCACTGATAATATCAACACTAGGTTCTTTCCCTAACAATCCGGACCGGATTTGGTAATTAGAGAATAAGAGAAACATATTTTTTTTTCAAAAATGGAACAAAGTCCAGAAGTACGGGAACGCAAAAACCACATTTCGTGCCCACAAGTCGAGAAAAGGCTGATTCACGTTGTTCTTGTTTTTTTCACTTATACCATGTTCTGACCGACATCGGAAACATGTTTTCGTAGCTAAAACTGGCTTTCGACCTAAAACTTGTGTTTTCGTCCATGTAAAATCTGTCAAACGAAAACCAGTTTTCGCTCAGAACTACACAGATACACAGCAACAACGTCATCACCAGATTCACTTAAATGTTTCCTTTTTGCTGTAAAACTAAATGTGTATGAAAACTGAAATATAATTGTTATTTTCGTCATATATTTACTACATAATAATGAAACCCCTTCATTTCTGTGTCCTTTACAACTATACACGTGAAAATGAAAATCAAAATGACTTCTTCCAAATAACCGATGCCAGATCGGAGATTTAATTTATTAGGCACCAATTTAGTAGCTTTTTGCGAAAAGTTATCTTGACATACTTATTTACTACTTAACAAGAATTTTAGCAAAATATTGCTGATTTTGGTTAAATAAATCATTTATTTCAAAGAAATTTTGATTTTTTTGTAAATTTTTGGAAACCGATTGAAACCTGTGATTGAAATGGTTTCGGTATCGTTCCTTTTCAGGTTAAGATAACGGTTACGGTTTCGGTTTCGGTTTTGAAAAACGAAACGGTTTTAAACGGTTACGGTTTCGGTTTGGGTTTCGGTTTCATTCCTTGCATAAAACTAAGAAATCGTTTGGTATTTTTGTTAAAGCAATTTCATACATTAGTTATCGCTCTATGTTAAAAAAAATATCTTTCGCTGTTGTATAAGTTCCGACGACATAGTTAAAATTCACAATTGATCACATTCTGGAGTAAAATGCCCCACTAGTCATAATGGAATGGCTCTTATATGAAAAACCGACATTCATAGCTATGTATGCACGTGTGTCTGATTATGCTATATTTCACATGTAGTTCTAGGAGTATTGCAATGACTTGGCTTCACTTCCGCAGAAGTTGCCTAAACTATTGGGCTTCGAAGCACCCACCCACCCACCTCTCCTCGCTGAGTTCGAACCCCAGTCGATGGGTGCGTTTGAATTTGTGTGTCACCAGCACTCATACATGTGCACATTTATGTATGTTGGTATGGCGCATCGGCTATTGCTTTGCGGCTGGGTGCCAGGCCCAGCAATTGCGCCGCGGCTTCTCACTAACTTCCACTGCCACTGCCTGCTTTGCTCCACTTGAGTTGACTTGAGTATTCTTACTTGACAAGCATGACAGTTGGCAGTTAAAATCCGATTTTTCCGACTTCTCGATTTCCCTACACCCTCCCAATGCCCGAATTCCTCATAGTTGGTGTGCTGCTTCATAGCAGCACAGCGCCACAGCTATCAGAATGAAATTGAAAAACAATACTCACGTGTGCGCGTGTATGTAAACGATATAAATATGTAGTATAGTGTTGGAAAACGCAACGATAAGAACGTCAATAATGGCGTAAACGGAAGCATTGCTTACGATAAACTCTATTGGGATACCGAACCGAACGACCTGAGTGCCAAGTTTTGCGCCAGCCGGCAAGTGTCGAAAAACTATGAAAATGCAATAAGCTTAAAAAGCTAAAAGGAAAAATAAAAAAAAAAACAGCTGCCGAAGTAAAATTGAAAACCTCACAAAAACCTGACGGCAGGCAATACCAGTAAGAATGCGCAGCGCAGTCGAGGCAGGTCGTGCTTTTTGATTTGAAATGTGAAAGCATTTTCTACTCTTCTTATGTCACATTCAATTACATTTGCAATATGTGGCAACACTCTGTGAGCAACCATCAAAGGCGCTAGTGTGACATCCCGCTCGATTTCTCTAGCTTTAGCTAGTTATGCGCTGCTTGCTGGTGTCTAACGATTGGTAACTGGTGACTGCTGACTGCTGACCGCTGGGTGTGTGTCCGCCAGCTCTCATATTACGCTGCCACACTGCCAACTAACGGTAATTGTATTACCAATTGTCCAAGTTGGCCGTTACGACAGCTAGTTTTACTCCCTTAATGTCGGCATGACGGTCCCCTGCTGCCGCTGCTGCCGGCTGATCTCCTCTTCATATTTCTTCCTTTTCAATTTGCATAAAAATTATTGGCAACTTGTGCTGGCGTAAATTGATTTGGCACTTGCATGTGTATTTGAGTAAGAATATTCACAGTCAAATTTGCATATGAAAGTCATAGCTGACACTAATTGATGGGGTAGAAAGCGTGTGAGCGAGAACGAGAACACGACGATCCATTACAGAGTTATGCCTGAATGAGTTTTTAAAGTTAAATTCACTGGGAATTTCAAATGAAAATCTTAAAAGGAAAATTGGGCAATGGATTCCGATAAGTTTTTTTCTTTTATAAATAAAATAAATTTGATAGAAATAGTTTGCTTTTCAGCTTTATACATCTTTTAAAAACGCAAGCCTTCAACACCTTCTTGGCAGCAGCAATATGCTACATTTCTGAGTCATCAACAAGCTGCAATCATCGAAATGAATGTCAAATTATTAAATTTGATAAACGTTGGCAGCCACTCTAGAGGGAACTGAGCTGAAAAAGACTTAGGGCCGTTTGCACCATGTCTAATTAACGCTAACTGGAGGTACATCCTTCAGTTAAGGGCCGGTTTCTCTATCTCCGGTTAACACTAATCCCCCGGTAAACATCGTTACCGACCTTATCGACTCCCTGTTATATGCATGGAGTTAGAACGTCGATAACAATGTTTAACCGGGGAGTTAGTGTTAACCAGAGATGGAGAAACCGGCCCTAAGCACGTTAACTGCTTTATCGATCACATGTTATATGATGGGTGTCGATAACGTCGATAAAGATGTTTAACTGGGAGTTAGAATTAACTAGACATGGTGCAAACGGCCCTTAGTCGAGTGATTCTCAATGAAATTTAACCACTTTCCCACTCCTCCCTGAAGAATTTAATGGATTTGGAAATGTCACTAAAACTTCATTTCAAACGAAAATTTATTTGCGAGGAGCTTCACGTAAGCACCCGACAGTGTTTACCACAGGCCCCAACTGTTCGATTGTCATATCGATTTCTGGAAAAATATCTTTTTAAATAATTTTATTTTAACCTGTATGCTTGTAATCATATTATAATCATAAATCAGTAAACAGCCTTTAGTTTGGTAGTTATTACGTGCCGATCTAGTAATGTTTGTCAAGTTTATGCCGAAAAAAAGGTATGCATCGCTGTCTTTTTTCGACAAAAATTTCTTTTAAATTGTATAAATATAAACAATGAATTTCGGAAAAGTGTGCCATGGACTGACTTGTTTCGTCAAAGTTGAATACAAAACTATACCTACTATTGGAGAGTCCCAAGAGTATAATGCATTTACCTACAGCCACTCTTTGACATAACGAAATTAACTAAAATATTTACATATATCGTCGGTGATACTGCAAAACGGTCTATGTCAATTATTACTTCATATTTATAAATATTAATAAATGCATGTCATCGCTTGGCGCACAATGCCTCGTATTCACCAAATGCAATACCATGTATGGATGTGGCACAGAGGAACTTCATAAATTTAATGGTGAATAATTATAGCAAAAGCTCAAGTTTGGTGAGTTCAGTTAGAAGTCCATTCAAAACGTAAAAAAAAATATATTCTGTGAAATACTCCTACCATTTTTTATGTATCACCTTTCAAACCAGCAACTAGATTTTTCCGTTCTACATCAAACTGCATATATTAGCATTTTTTATAATAGCAATACTTTCATAATAAAATGCGATACGAAATCTCCGTAATCCATCATTACCATTTTTGTAAAATCTTCTTTGTCCAAACAATAAAATCAAAAAAAAAAAAAAACTGCCAACTATGCGCATGCACAAGAGTTAGAATTTTATTTCAGTTTATTACGACTCTTTTTTTTTATGAGCGTTACAAAATCATTCCAACAATCATTTAAAAAGTATTCGACACATTTTGTTAGCAAACTAACCGCCTCAAATGGGAAAATGCCAGAGGCTATGTTCACACTCGCACCACTCATCCACGCGCTACAAAACGCTTTGCCCGTCTATTCTGTTGTCAAACGTAACGCGTAACGCGGCAGGGTGTTTTCCGAGCGAAAGTGAAATAGTGTTGTTTAGAGAGGGGGAAGCGCTGCGGAGCGTTTTAGGGTATTGTAGCTATTATAAGTCTTTTTTTTTTTTTTATTTAGTCGAACTGTTTTCTCTTAAATTTTAATTTTTTTTGTTATTGCCGTAAGCGCTTAAGCTATTTTGTTTAAAGCTTTCCATTGCCTCCGGTGATCTATTAAGCATTTTGGTTTTATTGTTTCTCCCCGGCTGACATTCACAATTTTTTGGTTGTTTATTTTCGTTTTTATGTTTTCTGCTGCTTTCGCTCATCAAATACCATTTTTATATTGCATTTTTATTGCTGCTCGTACTTTGAGATTTAACTGTGCATTACTACAATTTAAAAATAATAATGCCATTATGTTAAATAGATTAGAAACGGTAACAAATGTCATTAATATTTATGTACATACATACATATGTGCATTTGTATGAAAGTAGTATGTATGGGTGTTAAGTAGTATTCCACAGCTATGTATTAAATCGGGCTGACATTCATATGGTAAAGAGGACAATACAAACGAACCATAACTACGCCAGCGAACGAAATAATTACCGGTGATTTCCCAATATGTAATATAATAAGAATCAAAAATTTTTTACGCCCAAGTATGATATACATTTTATTTTATTTTATTATATATTGTTTATAAATGAATTTTTTTTTTGTAAATCATGTTTTGAGTCATATGTTTTAGATAAAAAAACACCTTAGTAATTTTAAAATTTCAAAATTAAATTTCTCGACTAAAAAAATAAGATATTCGAGCTAACTCGACGACACACAGTGTGCTTTTTTAACACTTCATGTCAATTAATCGTAGCGCTTTCGACAGAAGCAATATTTTGATATAAAACAAAATCGCTTTGAAAGCCAATGTAATTGCCTTTCAAGGAAAAATATTGCCATTGAGCCCCAATCACTCCTTGACCTTAAAAAATTGGCAAAAGAAACATGCAACATCCAACGGATATATTAAAAAAAAAAATAATAATTTTTTGTACTTTTTATTACACTAATGTTGTGGATTCTGAGACGAGAAAAACGATTCCATTGTTTAAATAATGCATTTTTTAATAAAATTTTTTTCCAATTTTTAACAGTGGAATCGTGTTGTTCGTCTCAAAATCTGACTGAATTTCCCCTATATCCTCCCCGTGGTTCTGACCCTGATACCAGTTGACGGGATAGACTGCCAATTCACCCACTGTAAAAAGCATAAGATTGCCATTTTGCTGGCGGCGCAGCAACGTTGGCATTAGCCGACAGAGCAAAGCTCTGGCACGCCAAACCAAGAGGTCCGAGTTCGAGTCTCAGTGAGAGAAATTTTTTATATATATTTTTTTTTTAATTATATATTTTGTTGTAAATTTAAATTGTTTTGTTTTAAAAAGAACAAAATATTATTTCTTTTAATTTTTTATGATATCTGAGTATTAAGGTTTTTCCCAAATAAAATTAAATTTACAATTTTTATTTTATATTTAAATTGAAATAATTTAATTACCTTACTTTAAAAACCTCTAAGCGGACTCGAACCTGAGATCTCAGAACCAGAATCGGTAGTCTTCACTGGACGCCACAGCCGAAACTTGTGAGGAAAGGATATTTACTAGCTGGTTTGGCATTCCACTTGAGAGAGCTGGTATAATTATATGTATGTAGTTCATGGCGAACTGGTATGCCTTTTATCCTTAAATAATAGTTCAAGAACTGGAATTTGTGCATACTGGTTCAGCATTTCACTGTAGGGTACGTACACATTTTCACATATAAATGCATACATATATACATACATATGTGCATACTTATGCATGCTAGCATTGTATGCTACAACTCAAAAGCGAAGTCGAATAAAAAGCAACAAAAAATGTCATAAAATTAGTCCTTTTGCCGAATTCGAAATAGCGAACCCTTTCATGAAAAGAGATTTTAACTATCTTGGATTTCCATTGTTACTTTTTTATTTCCCTTGCTTGAAGTATTCAAATTGAGCCATAAAGATTTGGCATTTACGATCCTTAAGCCTCCTTAATAGTTTCAAAACTTCCTGAAAAGGGTTGCTCTGCGGAATTTAATGATGAAGATGACGATTGTTTAACGATTTCAGATCTGTTGGAGAAATTAAATTATTTCGTTTTCACGCCTTTTTTATTGCTCTTTTCGGAGAGAAAGTGCTGTGAGTAAAAATGGCGACAACGACAATTTTAAGGTGGAATTTAAGCGCTTAAAAAGCGTTCCAATAAAATTTTATGTGAAAAAACACTTCTGAAAAATTCCAGGGATTCCAAAATATTTTGTTTTCTAAAGCTAATGCTGATTTTGTTTCTATCAAAAATTGTTGCCCTTGCACTGTACAAAATGTGTTTGATGTTACACTCAACCCTGTAAAAGGGCATGTTTTTGCCTTCTTGCCCAGCTCACGCATTTCATAATATTATCGTTTTAAGAAAACATCTGATTTTCAGGGCGACCAAAGGTTCAAAGGGCAGAAAATGTGGCTTGTTTGCCTTACAAGAGTGTGACATTTTAAGAAATGAACACAAAACTTTCTCACCGTTTGTCCTTAGTTTAGAATCAAACACGAAAAGAGAAAGGGGCAATTAAAATGCGACATTTTGTGGTATAAACGTGTGTGGTTACTTGATTCTATTTGTTTTTCGTGAGAGCTGGCTACTATGCTTAACCCTCGGATGCCCAGTTGGGACCCCAGGGACCCATGACGTGTTCAATGATGCGGCATTTTAATCCAATTGGATCTAGCAGCCGCAGCCTTCTTGACTTTTATAAATGGAATATCTACAATCTATTAAAATAGCCTTCAACACGATTTCGAGATATCGTTCATCATAATCACCGGATTGAGGTCATTATGACCTCAGTTCTCACATTTGAAAAAAGTATCGTTAATACTCGCACTTCTAAATAGTTTTTAAGGCAAACGTGAAAATATCAGAAAATTCAAATTTCTTTGCCTTTATGACCTTCAGTAGCACAAAATATTTTTAAATTTTCACTATGGCTATATATTTAAATTCAACACTTTAAAGCTGTGACGAGTTTTTGGTTTTTTTCTGCGTTATGACAGCATTGAAGTAAATAAGCGTTATGTTCATTTACATGGCGCCCATATTGAATATTCGAGATCATTTTCGAATGTTCACCACAATGGTTGTTGGGTAATTTAAAATAAAATATTAATACAACTGAAAGAACGAATTATTTAATGAAATTTCCTAGATTTTTTTACTTAACTAAGTTTTTAACACGTCGATTGGTATTAGCGATATTTACTCAGTACATGTCAAAAAGTATCGAGTTCTCGATACTACCCAGTACCCATGAAAAGTGTCGATATTCTGTAGTCGGTATTCAAATCGTTCTAACTGCACGTCTATACCCGCTATGGACACTGGCGTTCGAAGCCCTACAGATGCAGAGTCGCCGAATCAGCACCAATGCTAATAAGGAGCGTCTCTGGGGACCCTGTCGGGCGTTCACCGTGTAAAAAGTTGTTGGGCATCCCAGGGTTAAAGAACGAAAAGAAAACTTTGGTAAATTTTTTTTTTGGAATAGCCAAATTCAATTATGAAAAATTTGGTCACGATGAGTTTATAAATGAATTTCTGTTCGAAGGCTCATTTTCGCACAATTTTTTTATAAATATACCCGGTTGCACCGAACAATTTTAAACTTATCAGCCTGTTAAAATTTTAAATTACACAGTCTGATTAATTTCAAAACGAGTACGAAAAGGAAAGTTTCGCTCGCATTTTAGCATTTTCAAAAAATCTTTGTTTTACATTTTTGTTTCCCCCCCCCCCCCCCCCCCCCCCTAACTTGTTATGCCTATAACGTGCTTTTGGGATCCAAAATTAGAGTTTTGTTCGCGAGTCGAACTTCTTTATTGCTCGCAAGTCGAAACAATTTACTTCCTTGAAACTCACCACAAGCCAGTTTTCGTCTTACTTTTTGCTTTGTGCTTTTTTAGTTTTTTAGTCGTGACCTTAAATATCTTGAATGAGATTGAACCTGCGGGAAAAAATAATTAGTAAAATTCAAAAGTTCTTCGTGTTTCAGTGAATACAAGCATATCAAGTTTAGTCAGCTGCTCTTTAACGTCTTCAAAGGAAGCTTCTACGTATCACCTAAATTACACATTGAACTCGTAAAATACAAACAAGACGTGAAATTACTGTGTGCATTTGTATGTTTTGGAGTAAAATTTGCAATATTTTCCACTTAATTAAACAATCGACAAATCCAATAAATGTGAGTTTGAATTTTCCAATCAAGTCTGCTGATTTTTTTTTCTTTTTTTTCGAACTTTAACATACCTACATATCTGACGTTCCACAACTGCCTGCACCACACATTCAGATTGAATAGCCCGTATCAAATGGCAAGTAACTGAACCCTAGAAAGGGTAGGAGTAACACTGTTCTCCTGGCATGACTGACGACTGACGCAGCGTAGATTGGCGTTCATATCGACTTTTGTCCATCAGAAAATTACAAAGCTGTTGCGCATTTCAACAACAAATTTCCGCTGAAGTATTACTTTTTAAATAGTAAATGCTTACACAAAGCGATTAAATAGCTGATGGAGGCACTTAAAGTGCGTCAGCGGGGTGGAAGACACTTAACGGCGAATACTTTTGGCTTATAAAGCATTCCATTTACTTTGGCTTAACTTTATGGTTTTCCAGTCAGTGAAGCATTCAAGCAGCAGCAGCAGCAGCAGCGGCAGCGGCCACAGCGGTGCACCAACTGGACTGAATGACTTTTCAACTTAAGTTTTTCCCATTGTTCCACTAGGGCACTATTGTTACTTTTACTTGCCTGCCTGCCTGCCTGCCTGCTTACTTGTTTTTTTTTACTTTTGCTTTTTGTTGTTATCGTTTTAAGTGCGCACATAAATTTCCGAACATTCTGCATACAAATACATTGATGCCGTTGAAAACAAGTCAACCAAACAAACAAACAAGCCAAGCAACCAAACATTTAACCCACCTTCTGAGGCCGCCTCAACTCCTTGATTCCGTTCTCGCTTGCCGCTTTTGCTGCCCAAGTATCCAACCAACCGACCGACCATTCGAATGAGTGACTGCGATCTTCTGCAACAGGGGCACAATGGATGCCATTGTTCTTATCACAACGGCAAGGCAACGGTGCAAACAAAAAAATCCTAACACACACAAACCAATATACATATGTATGAATAGAATAGTCAATAGTAAGAAGAACTACTACGCAGCATAAGGGAAAACGAAGAAGCAGAATAGAAACCGGCACCAGCTGTAGTTGAAGACGAATAATATGGTTAAATGTAGAATAGTAAATAAGTATTATATTCCTCATAGTGGCAGTAACCTTTTTTCATCATCCATTTCATCATTTACGATGCCATTGCCTTCGACTGAGCAGCAGCAATTCGAATGCGGCTTTTGTTTCTAACCCTCAGCCGTAGAAGAAAAGCACAAAAGTGCAAAATTGAGTGACGAACAAATAAATGAACGAGTGGTGCAAACAAATGGACCGACAGCGAGATGGACAAGCGAATGGACAAAAAATGTATGTGCTTCCAGAATAAGTATACAAATTTAGTCCAACGAATCACTGAGATGCAATACGGTAACTGTTCAATACATTTCGAATGCTCTGAATTAAAAATAGCACTGGTGAATGAAATATATGAATATCTCGGAAAAGGCGTGATGTTGTAGTAAGAAGATTACCAGGTAAAAATACTTAGGGCGCTATGAACCTAGGCATCCAGGTCACAAAGGACGCGTCAAGTCAAGGCTCGCCACAAAAAAGAAAGAACTGGAAGCATACTGAAAGTCGAGATGGGTTCTCACGAAAAACTCATCGAGGCGCACACAACCACTTAGCTGAGTTTAACGTGAACTCTTTGGGAAATCTATCACCTTATGAGCGGAGGCCATTGAGATTGTTGCTGCAAAGTTGATTCCCGAATAATCGGAAGCCAACTGTAACGATATACCTTTTCCAATCTGAAGGGAAGGGTTTTCGAATCTGCATATAATCTATATAAATATTAATAACCTTTAGTTTGGCTATTCTACTGAACCGATTTCAAAACAAAGAGCACTATTGTGTGCAATTTTTGTTGCAACCTGTTCAATTTGAGTAGTTTTCACATTTTTTTACTTCGTATTTGAAAAGCAACTTTATAAAAGATAAATGTAATGATGAAGAAATAAATGATAACGAATAAATTTATGGGGATTATCGAATTCGTCAAGTTGATGAAATTTATCAAGTTATGGATATTTATTGAATTATCATTTATACAGTTAACGAAATTTATCGAGTTATCGCTATTTATTGGATTTGCTGAAATTTGTCGAATAATCAATTTAAGTATAATTATTTTCAAAATATATTGAGTTATCGATATTTCAATGTTATATAAGTTTATCGAGATATCACTGCTTATCGAACTTTACCGTGTTATCAGATTGTAACGACTTATTGAAATTTGTCGATAGCTTTCGAAAAATATAGGGCTATCAAAATTTAAAGAGGTATATAAAGTTTATCTAGTTAGGCTAGTCTTCAAAGACCTTCAAAGATATAAAAAATTGTCATATTTTAGTTCCAAAGCAGGAGATTTTCCCGTATGTAATTTTGTACCTTATAAGTTAAACGGCGTATTAAGTTAGTAAACCTCTCCAAGAGTCTTAAAAAAACTAGAAAAACGGCCGAATTTCGGCAGTAACCGACTTTCCAAGTACTAATGAAACGCTTGATAGCACTGTTTTAATCATTGGATTAATCATTAATGTATTGAAAAGGCTCAGATGAGCGCAAAATTTATTTCCATTTAATACGAGAGTTTCGAAGACGAATAAAAAGCTCACCTGCCTGTTCAAAGCTTCCTCTGCTTATAACTCTTTAAGCATTTGAGAAAAATTAATCACACGATAATCTAAAAGTGTATAATTTATTTTTGTGCGTTCAATTCAAAAATTTTCGTTGTTTTAACGTTGAATTGCACGGTTCCGGAGTGTTCCCCATATCTGAATAATCTGAATTGGAGAAAATTTCAAAGCTCACCAAACCAAATTGTGTACGTCGACTCTCACAAAGACTTATCTATACATACATGGTTTTCAGAACTCTTTGCCTGAAGGAAAATAGAATGACATGGACCGTTTCCTTTAAATAGGGACTTATGTGTTTGGACTTCAATTCATGACAATTTTGTCATATTATTCTTCTAGCTCTTATTACGCTCGAAAGCGCCATTTGAACGGGTGTCTGATTCGTTTGCTCTTACACCCCAGCATTCCCGCTCAGCAACATACAAGTTCCTTCTTGTCGACCCATTGAAACGGCTAAAAAGTGCAAAGAAAAAGCATGTTACTCATTATGGACCATTACAGCGTACGAAAGCACAATCAAAATGCAAATTTTCAGCCATTAAAGAAAGTTGGTAAATCGGGGAAGCAGTTGAAGTTGATTTCAATAGCAAATACATACAACCACATACATACACACCTATATGCAACATATAACAAGAACAACTAAACAAGAACAATTTGACACAACTGCAAACGAGGTAAGGAGGTTTAAAGGGTAAGCCAACAAAAGAAGGTGGAAAAGTATAAAGAAAGGTTACGCATTCACTACAGCATGGAGGTAAATCTTTACTGAACCAAATAATCCATGCAAAAAAGTGTAAGAATCCATAAACATTCCGATGATTTACGTGGGAATGTATGAAAGCTTTGTGCTTGCTCGTTGGTACTGATAAGGCTTGGCTGTTTGCGCAAATAGTTGGTTGGTTGGTTGGTTGCCTTGGTGAATGACAGACTGTTAAGGATAAATATTACAGTTGAATGAATATTTCAATGCTTCGTTTGTTGCTTTGTGACGAGCAGAGGACAGTGATCGGACTTCTTTGCATTCTGCCATTTTTTGGAGCATCTACCACATCTACCACACAAGGTCTGAAATCTACCACATATTCGCGTCTTTGAGTAGTTTTAATTTTGATCGACATAATTTTCTTAATTTTAAGAGCGAAACTTGTCCAACACTAAACACTCTATGGTTACAAGAATGATATAATACAAGATTCCGCATTCCCAGCGGCGATGAAATTCCTCAAGTAAAAGTAAACAAAGCCGAATGGGGAGATAAAATAAACTGTAAAATAGTAAATTTTCTCTATAATAAATTTTTCGACAGGAATAGTGGTTTTATTGTGTTAAATTGCAAAATATATGATTCATAAAAAGAATTAATAGCGAAAATGTTAAAAAAAACGGCGATTTTTGTGAAAGAATTAGCAAATTTCAGTTCATCTAAAGTTTCTAAGACGTTGTTTACTTTTACTTGAGAACTGTCAAAATCGGCAAAATCGGAGTAGAAAAACGGGAAAAAGCATATGTAGACTTAAAAGTCAATAATCTTATTATTTCTTTGGCATCTATTTGGACGGTGACACAGCAGGGATATAAAAAAGGAAAAATTTACCCCTTTTGATCAGACTTTTCCAGAATTAAGTACAAACATAATTTTGTTATTATTTGAAATTAAAACAAAACCAAGGATATGTGGAAATCCAAAAAACGATGTAAAAACTAATTTTTTCGTAACTGTTTGATTCTATAAAATTTTCGCTGATCTCATCCTATGTTCCTATAAAATAATTTTTTTTAAAACTATTTTTTAAACTTGCTTTAATTTTTTTAAAAGAAGTTTTTTGTCAAAAAATTTTTCCCAAGTATAGTTTTTTCCCCACAGATATGATTTTTTGCCCACGAGTATTTTTTTTTTTCAATACATAACTTCTTATAACTTTAATATTCATTATTTTATTAATAAAAATTGTTTCCAAAAAAACTCTTTGAAAACATTCTCTTTCTCCTAAAATTATTCTTTTACTAAAAACTATTCATTTCCCTTACATTTAAATCCTTAAAAATTTGTTTACCAATAATAATTTTTCCCAAATGTTTATCTTGATCCTGAAAGGGATAAAACATGTTCTAAAGCAGGTGTCCCTCGAGGATCGAACGGGTTAAGAATGAATCGGAATGTAGAATGAATGAAAGCAGAAAAATGTTGTTTATAGATTTTACATGAAACAAAGCGTTGACCACCTACTTAATTTCAAGAACTCATCAAAAATTTCTTGTAAATTTGATGCTATACTAGTCGTAGGGCTATAAGCATCTGTTAGCGTTCCAAAAAAAGGGTAATCAGACCTCCCACTTCTCCAGATTCAATCTTCTTCTTCTTTTTATTTGGAGCTGTAAGCGATTTTGGCCGAGTTCAACAAAGCACGCCAGTCGTTTCTTTTCAGTCGTCGGGCATCCGTTCATCTGACCATATTCTGCATAAGAGTTGATGCATGCACCTTATCAACTCCTCGCCACCGTACTTGAATAGCTCAGGTGACAGGCTGTCAGCTCCATCAGCTTTGTTGTTTTTAGCTGCATTATTTATTGCTATTCGTACCTCGCTGAGAAACATCGACTCCGTCATCATCGACTGGGGGCTCGGGTTCTTCTTCTCCACAACTTTCCGTGCTGCCACCATTCAATAGCCTGGAAAAGTGTTCCCTCCATAATTTAAGTACGTTCTGAACATCGATAACTAGGTCGCCATTGTTCTTACAGGAGCACGCCCTTCTTACTTCTTCAGATCCCTGTAGCGGTTCCACATAGCGCGCTTTGCGCCAGATCGCAGCGAGGCCCTATAGGCGGCATCTTTTTTCTCTGAAGCTTCCTTCCTCATCGTACCAGTTGTTCTTTCGGGCTCGCTGAAATCGACTACTTTTTCGGCGGCGGGTCTTAATGAGCGGGAAATGTGGTTCTACTGTTACACTGGAAGCATGCCTTGCATCTTTCACAACATGGTCGATTTGGTTTCTCGTTTTTCGACAGCCACGTAGCTTGATGAATCTTTTTATTCTTGAACCTAGTACTGCTTACTACCATGTTTCGCGCCCCGGCGAAATCGATCAGCCTTGTCCGTTGTCGAAAATTTCGTCGTCGAGGTTGAATTTTCCGACGATTGTTCCAAAGTTCCCTTCCTTGCTCACCCTGGCATTGAAGTCGCCAAGCACGATTTTGGTATCGTGGGGGGCTTCAATCTACGTAAACTAAAAAATACAACTACAAAAACAAATGAAAATTTTAAAACGAATACGAGAATAAATATGAATGCGTATTAGAGTTCAAGTACCCTGCGAAAAAATGGGACTAATCCGGGATGACTCCGGGAGCCATCGCAAAGGAGCTTGCGACTAATACCACTTTTGATCTCTTTATATGGAATGAACTGTTCGGTTTTGTTCGAGCATATCCTATGAAGAGACTAATTGTTCACCTTTATACCCGAATGGGTATAAAAAGCGACTAGTCACTTTTAAAAAATAAAAATAAAAATTTGCGCCAGCTGAGATTCGTACCCGTTAGAGATGAGTTGGAGACTAATTGATCTCCAATTATACCCATAAGGGATGAGTCGAGACTAATTGATCTCCATTAGTACCCGTATGAGACTAGTTGCGACTAATTAATGCCCAATTGTACCCGATTGAGAGTTATCTCGGAATACTCTCTTTTGAGATTAGTCGCACAATTTTTTGCAGGGTATGAATATGAACATGAATACGTATAGGGTACGAGTATCAATGTAAATGTGAATATTAATATAAATGTGAATGCTTTTTACACTCTACAATTCTGCACGGTAATTTTGATTTGAATTGAAACGTTTTGAACTTTGAACTCGCTCAATAACTCATATTTTGAATGGAGTGCCTAATAATCTGGCAGGAGTACCGTTTGGTGTATTATTACGTTACGTTATGCATATGAGAAAACTATGCAAATTCCTCTATAAGTACTCGTATGTACATTGATATGCATGTATGTATATATGAAGTTGGGTGGCGAGATTAAACTGTTGCTTAGTGTTGAGTTGCAAAATAAGTACCGCTTAGGTTTGCAGGCAGGAAAAGGAGTAGCAGAGTAATTACAAGCCATGTCAAGCTGAGTCAAGACTGCGCGCGCGCGAGGCGAACACTACACACAACTCACTCGTTTCGGAAAGCAATCAAGCAGCCAAGCAGTCAGCGACTTACTGCAGTCAATAAGCCACTGAGTTAGACGGCAGGCGGCGGACTTGGTTTGGATATGCAAAACCCATCATTACAGCAGTCATTCCAGCGGAAGTGATGGGTAGAGCAGGGAGCTCAAGTGACCTACCGATTGAAGAAATTGTAAGCTTTAGACTTTGTTGCTGTAGCTATGGTATAGCAATGCAATGAAAGCGAGTAGAGACCATTTAGCGAACACAATTCCCACTTGGTCGGCAACAGAAATCATGGCAAATGATGATTACAGCAACAGCTGACGTCAGGCAGGGGCAACACTAACGAGTACTATGGGCCAACATGGACGCATTATTGCAACACGGAATGTTGGTGCACAAGCGGGCATGCGGGCATACGTACATACACACACTTCCATGGCGCTCGTGCTGGACTGTAATCAAGTCAGAAATGTAATAATTTTGTATATCGGCGAAGAGGGTGCCGAAGACAGAGGCCAAGGGGTGCGGCGCTGGTCGGAATGCGAATAAGCGGCAAAAAAGGAATATAAAGGATTGTGTGTCAGCGCAAAGGCAATATGACAACTAACTGCGTACTGCTGCAAAAAGCGATGGATAGAAGTGCTGAGGGCTGGCACTCAACTCAAAGGCATATCGGCAACATAAAACGCGCAACGCTACGCAAAAGTAGCAAAATAATAAAAAAAAAATCTAAGGGAAATGAAGTGGCAGTGCGTTGACAGGCGCAAGTCAACAACTAAGTATTTCAACTTAAACGGCAGCATAAAAATAATAAAACAACAATGGCGGAAGCAGAAAAGAAATTGCAACTTTGTGAAACTAAAGTGCGCCAATTATGACTGAAATTGTTTCGAAATCTGAGCAAAAAAGTCGGATAGTAAAGGAAAATCTCGAAACAAAGGGATTAAG
Source organism: Rhagoletis pomonella (assembly GCF_013731165.1). NCBI lineage: Eukaryota > Metazoa > Arthropoda > Insecta > Diptera > Tephritidae > Rhagoletis > Rhagoletis pomonella. The sequence continues at coordinate 58,452,012 of NW_023458559.1, forward strand.
TAGATGGCGGTAGGAGCGTGCGGAGCAGGGGCGGCGGGTTGACCCAATAGTCGCCCATCACAGGAAGGGTTGCCTTCGCGCAGCAGCAGAGCAGTCCAGCCCATCGTTCTTAGTCACTCAACGCCACTCACTGCGTTCGCCTATCAACGAGGCAAGGTTTTCGTTGATTCTTTTTCTTTGCTCATTGGCATTTGGTAAATCTCTTTTTGTGACTACCATAGTCATGCGGAACTTTTGCTTATGTAAAATGTATTTTTTTTTTTTGCTCTGCAAATATGTGAGGGCATCTGTGTTCCTGAATTGCTGCATACCACCACTGCCTTCTGTCGTCTGAAGTGCCATTACGCACGCACCATTAGACGCCTGTGCGCGTAGTATAGCTGATAGCAGCGGTACGGTGAAGGGGTAAGTGCGGGTTGAGGAGAAGGCTAGAGAAATTAGAAATCTTTGTTTAGCCGTAACTATCATGCTGACTATTGTTTTCTGCCGTTTCCTTTCCGTTTGTATGCTTCTGTTTATGTTCTATGGGCTCTGTTGTGATTATTCCCAAGCATCTTTAGTTTTTCTTTGTAGATTTTGTTTTTTGTCTTTCAACTTGTTTGTTAGCTTTCATGTTTTTCATGCATTGTTTTCTATGTAATCGACCTCTTAAGATTTTCCAAGAGTATTTGTTAATGCACAGATATAACCGTGATAAAGTGCAGTTGTGTGCATATAAATTGAGAGAAAATTTTACCAAAAATTTAAACCACAGCTACTACCTTAAAACAGAGGATTAAATATAAGAAGGAAGTTAGTTTTTCTGTGTTAACAAAGGGATTGCAAACGTAGAATCTGCATATCTGCAGTAAAATACTTAAAGACTGAGTGACAACAAGTAATTTTTAGCAAAAAAAAACGACTTAAAAAATATATATATATATCTATATATTTCATTATTCAATGAGCACACCTGAAATACACTGCAGAAGTTCGGAAGCATGAACATAGTTTTGGTAGAGGTCTTCGACAGAAGAAACCTCTACCAATCCAGTCTCAAAGTTTTGATCCGTCCGTGAAGAATTTTACCACTACCTTCTTCGAGTAAGCACACCCTACCCATTGTTCTTTTTAGGGAATGCAGGTAGGGAAGGAGCTTCTGAAAGCTATTTTAGAGGCGCTGTAATCTATGTGTTCAAGGCGAAGTCAAAGCAAACCCCCCCCCCCCCCCCCCCCCCCCTCGAACTCCAGAGTGTTACCACTCGGTTTCCAGGAGCATATTTAATAGCAGTTCGTGCTGCGATAATTCGGTATGAAATATTCGCCGGCGTCATGTCAACATGACGTTAAGCGCCAGTGTATGTGTGGTTCTTTATGTTCCACTGATTCCGATTTGGGCGCTCCACTGTAAACGCTCCAGTTGTTTTACAAATGTAGCTTTCTTCTAGTGAGTTCCACCAGGCAAGGGACCCGTAAAACAACATATGTATGTTTGAACGTGGCTTCATAGAGCTAATGAATTACTTTGGGTCAGAGGCCTCATCTTGTACCGATAACTCCCCTACATCAATGAAAGGCAACCCACGTCTTTCTTACCCTTTTCTCAATGTTAGGCTTCCACAAAAGCTTCCTATCCAGAATCAAGCCTAAGTGCTTGACCCTGTCTAAGGGCTGCAGACGAACACCCCCATTAGAGGTAAGGGCCACAACGTGAGTCTTGTACTTCCTGGTAAACAAGACCAGTTCCATCTTAATGGAACAAGTAACTTTGAGCCAGATCAAAAAGTTTGTCTAGAAATCGTCCCTAAACCCGACTGCCCCACTTCTTCCAGTTCCTCTAGAAGGAATAGCCTCTTCTTGTCTTCGGGATGAACGCAACACTGACTACCCGTTAAGCCTTGGGGATGCCCTCACACTGTTCGCATAAATAGGAGATAACCAATTGCACGACACCTCTAGAGCCCTTTGCCGCTGCGCAGGTATGATGCCATCGGTCCCAGGCGAATTGAAGCGTTTGAACGAAATCATCACCCAGATCTTGTGAAGATCGCCGGAGGGTCGGATAAGTACAGAACCTGAAGTAAAAAATATTGCAAAGACGTACATTTGACTGTACTTCGAAGTACGAAGCACACGAGTTAAAAAAGAAGTACTGTACTTCCAAAAGAAGTACGATTGGTCACATTAGCCATACGCCAACTGCTTTTATTTTTTCCCAAAAATGTATGGGGCTGTACCGCTGTGCGGAGTTCAAAAGCCACTGGTTTTAGCTAAAAGCTAAGTCCCAAATAACATTTCTGCGCATACATATGTGTGTATTCCATTCTCTCGTTTTTTGACTGTCAAACAATCCTCTCAAGAGCCATTAATCCATTTTATTCGCTCTTTTACAACCGTTTAAAATCCCCTTCAATTTCTTCTTCAACGCGCAACGCTTCGCGTGCACCACTTCTTTGTATGTATTACCTAGAACATCAAGTTTCCCTAAAAAAAAGTTTCTTTCTTTGACTCCAACCACTTGTGTACACCTTCGGGACTAAGAAATTAATTCAATTTTTAATTTTCTACACTCAAATAAATAACTAAAAAAAAAGTTAGAAAAAAGCTAAACTTTCCGAAGAATTCATAGATTTTTCAGACGTTTTCTTACCAACTTGGGATTAAGGCGGCCAAACAAATGGCAACGTATTGAAAACACAAAGAAACAAGAAATGCAAAAACCTAGAGATTTTAAATTACCTACAAAACCATTTAGAGTGCGCCTAAGAAATGAAAATTTATGATATATTACCACATTCTCAACATTTGTTGCCAATTGCGACAAAGTAACCGAAAGAAGTTCCCACTGGACTCGTTGCGATGGTTATAAAGTGTGCAGCACCACCGGTGGGCATGAAGCAGGCGGCTGAGATAACTGCGGCAGCTAAGCGTGTTTGCACATATTTGCATATACATAAATACTGGCGGAGCAGAGAAGTAACAACTGCTGCCTTGCTGTTGGTATTTGCGTAGTACCAGTAAAAAGCCTTAAATCCTGGTGACACCGAAAAAGAGCACAAAGTAATAGAAATAAAAGATATTAAAAGTGAGAAACGAAAAGAAGTTCTGAAAGCGTAGGCGAAGCAGTGAATGAAAATTTCAACAATAAATTTGCATATTTTCTTGCTTTTTTTCTTGCCACACACCGCGTCGTTTGGCCTGTTCGCCGCCACCGCTGATAAAAGTTAAATGGAATTGAAGGCGGGATAGATTACTGAATGGCTGGTTGCCTGCCTGCTTGACTAGCTTTAATGTGCCGCTTAGTTTCTTTACGTACGCAATAGCGCCCTTGAAACAGCCGGTGCGCTTCGCAGCCGACAGCCTCTTAGCTTTGAAGCTTACTTTGCCACACTTAGGGCCGTTTTCTGAAGTAACCTTTAACTTTAAAGCTCACTTTATATTTAAAGGTTGGATTAAAAATAAAGCTATGTCTAAAGTTAAGCATTTATATTATCGGTTTTTGACGTATGTTTGTTTCTTGGTTGTAAACCAATAGAAAACCAAAAATAAAATGCTTTACTTCAGACACAATCACAAATTTTAATGCAACCTTTAAATATAAAGTGAGCTTTAAACTTACAGGTTACTTAAGAAAACGGCCCTTACACTTGCTTGCCAACATATCCTTAGCTTCCTCTTAGCTTATTGCTCGCTACGCATACTTCCGGCTGCAGCTGCGTCGTTAGATCACTTCTTCTTGTACAACCGCTTCATCTTTATTTCTTTACGTACTTACAAAGATTTTTTTCCCCCTCAGCTGCCAGTCACTTCAATTGTCTAAGAGTGGCACAATTGCGTAGCTATTTAGTAGGAATGCGAATCCCGGGATCTAGATGCTCTAGGAATATTTCTGCATCAAAAAGAAAATTTTGAAAAAAATCCCGCTTACGTTATTTTGGCGGTTAGGGCTCGATAAAGTCTTTTACAAAAAAATGATGACGTCAGAGAACTGCCCATTTATACATGGGCAGTTAATTATGTGAAATATGAAGTAGACTTTTATAAAAAAATGCAAGTTTTGGATAAACAAAAGGAATATACACAAAACTGGTCGAACTAAGGCGCATCTTTTATTTCTGCCACTAGAATTATGAACATCTTTCAACCAGAAAATAAATTTTTTATTTTTTTTTGCATCGAGCCTTTTTCGACATATTTTATTATTTATTATATGGTAGGAGAGCTCTTCAAACCATATTTTTTCATGTTGATTCATTGAAAGCTAATAAATATCTAAATCCCGGGATTGAACCAACGACATCCCGAAAATCCCCGGATCGCAAAAATCGAAAAAATTAACATCCCTAGTAGCTAGCTACCTACATTATGCCACTCTCTTTATGCTTTTTTCCTTATTTTCCAACTCCTCTCCCTTTCTGCGCTATTTGTAGCGTCAGTTGTTAGGCTTTACCGCCTATTCGGAGCAGCAGCGTCGTAAAAATGATAAAAGTTTGTTGCCACTGCTGGTGCTTGTCTTTCTATTTTCTCTACTCAACCAACTTTTCGCTACTTTCAAGTTGTGCTCCAAATCGTCAACTACTTTGTTGCCATTCATGTATCCTAGTTATACGCTTTATCCTAATTTAAATAAAAATTCTGTTAAATTTTTAATAGAATCTCGTAAATTAGATGCAGCATTAAAAATTTTACATACAACGCAACTGGAACGTGAGGGTATGCAAATTATGCAGACCAGAGAAATTTCACGTTGGTCGTGGACGGCAAAAAAATCAAGTTACAAACTATGCGGTTATATATATGCTGGCGCTGTAGTAGAATGCTAAAATATTCAATGAACATACTGGGAGACTAACTGGTATACAGCTAGTCTGTTACCCGGCAGGAGCTGGCACGGAAGCTTATCAGTTTGACAACACCGCTTCTATCGACATCTATTTTTTTTTTTTTTAGCATAGAAGTGTAAAAACCAAAAGGTAGACCCAAATAACAGGTCTAGGAAATTACAACTAACATCAATCACCAGGGTTGGCTGGAATTATCCGTCCGAATTCCGGACCTTTCCAGCGCTTATCAGGCGGTCATCAAATCAATGAACGCGGTAATCCTAAGATCAAAGGTTTCACAGGAATGCCTGGCAGCTCTAGATGATATTAGTGCCGCTTTCAAGGTCACTCTCATATGGCTCCTGGGACACAGAGATATTGCAGGAAATTGCAGAGGCGATGAGTTAACCAGGAAAGGTACCAATCTTCTACAAAAACTAGGCTACTATGGCCACAATGGACAAGCTGCTCAGCATCTCCAGACACTTTGATGGGCATGACATGTGTAATCGGCCATTGGTTATTTGCAGGCACGCTTCGAGAAGAAGTTGCAGAGGTGATAAAGAGGAAGAAAGAGTTAGCACTTCTATAGCTGCGCAGTTTTAGCTAAGAGCAGTTTGGGCTTTCTAGGCCGGAACTATTTTGGCTCTCTTACAGAACTATCCGGTGTCGGAATAAAATCAATCCTACGCTTTACACGAATTTCAAAATGGTCCTATGCAGAATAGTTACTGAGGTTCCCGTGTTTCATAGTAGTATCATAATGCACCTGCAATGTCTAGATGTCCTATGCACCTTTTTATTCTCCGTGAAACGTCCGCACACTCCAGGAGGAGGGAAACCCGTGGCTTTTCGCTAACGTAGTTCCCCCAGTTTGGTATTTTCCTTTCTGAGCAGTTTTTTTATCGTGTTAGGTCCAGAACCAATGAGGGTTTGAAGTGGTCCCTGACTATCCCTTACTATAACGAGTCTCCCACTTCAATAGGCGTCAGTCTAAAGCCATATAAGCCTTCTACAATTATCTCAGTTGTCTTAGAGCCATATGTGTGTGATTGTAGAGTGCTCGCCTGGACATGGCTCTCCGTAATAGAGTTATACCTGGTTGGCTTGCTGAATATTGTATAGCAATCGTACACTGAGGGAAAAATGTCGGCCTAAAATTAAGAACAAACGTAACTCGATTTAAGTATATGGAATCTAAATATTTCATTCTTGAAAGATGAATTTCGTACTCAAATCAAATATGATGCTTCTTTATTATGAGTACGAGTATTTTATTTTAAGAAACGTAATAAAGCAAAAGGTTGGGTTAGTTATCACAATCTTTCAAACTTCGACTTAAATTTTAGATGTATGTTTATGAACAATATTTTCACAAAAATACGCGTACAAAAATGAATGATTTTTTAAGTGTGGATGATTTTAATTCCAGTATTTGGTACTTAAAAATGTCACACTTAATACAAGATTTGTATTCTCTATTTTAATATTTTCAATCTTAGTCTGATTTTAAGTTCCGAAATTCTGGGATCGAGAACGAAAAACTTGATTCCTTCTCCGAGTGTAAGGCTTCTTTCGAAAACTAATACCTTATCCATGTCGTCTCAGGGGAGCTGAACTAGTGACAGCTGACAGCCTAGCTTGTTCCCAGATGGTAAAACCTTGGTTTTTGCAAAACCCTCTCTCGCGTCTAAGGATCCTTGGACTGCATCCTCAGGATTTTCCCGCTAGGCATTTCGCACCGTAACTGGAGACTCACAAGGCAATCGCACACCCGGTAACGCTTTATTCAAAGCCAATATAGGTCCAGTCTCCAGAACAGCCTATAAACAGCCGTTTCAACAGTTAGAAATCCACCAGAGCACCACCCTCTTAGCGAGAGAGACTGCACAGATGCTTACCGTCGAAAGTATGTTAACATGCTAATGTCCTGGAACGCTACCGCAGGGACCACACCAGCAGACGCTTACTGGAAGCAGTTCGAAGTTCGATTTTTCATTAGACAAATTCTGGACTTAACTGGCAAGGAAGCGGCTTTGAGGGATATTCATGCAGAAACCTTTAGTAACTTTGTACAGCTTCGTACTATGGAAGCAGTTGTCAGCTAAATCAAAACCGATTGTAGAATAGAAGTTTGATCTGCCCGGAGAAATGCCAGTAGTCATGGAACATCTTCGCTTAGGATACCCTACTTTTTCCCCTGAAGAATTGGCTCATTTTCTAGGGCACCGTCTAATTGATATGTCGATTCCAAATCCTAGCCACTTCACCTATCTCAGCAGGTTTGAAGTAACGGTGCAAAACAACAACAATGAAAAACTCTCGCATACGGCTTTATTTCGACTCATACAAATCAAATAATTATATCTGAGGGATTCACAACACTGCCGTAAGTGTCGTATGCTGTAAACTTTAAAAGCTTAAATACATGTTTAGAGAAACTGAAATCACATCCAACTATTTTTTAGCACTGAACCACCGTAATAAATTTTCTAGACGTTTACAGTTTACGACATACAACAATACGACACTTACCACACCGTTGTGAATACACCAATTGTATTTAGCGGCTTCCTATGCCAAAACAAGTAAGAAAGTCTAAGTTCGGGCGGAGCCGAACATTAAATACCCGGCGCAATTATTAAATATATGTTTTCCACCTTCCCGAAAGCTACCGCTACACGATAAGCCGGGGTGTATAAATTTTAAGTAAATTAGCGTCCTTAAATTTCGAAATATTGCAGTTTCAAGCATTTCTGAAATATACCGTTATATGAAAAGCGGTCGTAATTTTAGTCCGATTTCAATAATTTTCAACGCTTTGCTTTTATGTGGCAAGCACAATAACCATACCGAGTTTGGTTCAAATTGCTAGAACGGTTAGCGAGATACATATATGTGATCATAAGTGGGCGGTGCCACGCCCATTTTCCAAAATTGTATCATAAGCATATTTCTTGGTAAAAAATTGTTGCAACCATCTATTTTGAATAAATTAGCTTTAATATTTACTGATTTATCGAGGATTTCGTATTTTTCTAAATTACCGTTATATGGGATGTGGGCGTGGTTATTGTCCGATTTTAAAAATTTTTGGCCGTTTGGTATGGTGTAGCAGGACCAACAACTGTGCCAAGTTTGGAAAAAATTGGTGCAGCGGTTACCAAGATATACACATGTAACCATAAGTAGGCGTGGCTACGCCCATTTACCAAAATTTTTTAATATTCTTATTTTTCGTCTAAAACTCATTGTAAATGTCAATTTTGAGTGAATTATCTTTAGTAGTTACTAAAATATCGCACTTTTCGTTTTTCTGAAAATTACCGTTATATGGGAGGTAGGCGTGGTTATTGTCCGATTTCGCCCATTTTCAATACCATCCGTCCTATGCCAAAAAGAAGTCCACGTACCAAGTTTCGTTAAGATATCTCAATTTTTACTCGAGTTATCGTGTGCACAGACGGACGGACGGACGGACGGACGGACGGACGGACGGACAGACAGTCACCGCTTAATCGATTTCTCTTTTCATTCTGATCATTTACGTATACATTTGTCTATATCTATCTCGATTCGTTTTGCCTGTTACAAACAACCGTTATGTGAACAAAGTTATAATACCCTTGTGCACAAGTGCGCTCGGGTATAAAAAAAATGTATTTGTTCTAGTAAATTGCCTATTTCTTCCGAACAAAATTTCACCTCATACGATTGCATTAATGTTCATTATTCCCAAAAAGAAAACCTTACCACCTACTCAGCAAAAAATTTCCTAGGCAACAAACTTATCATACCAACAAAGTAAGTAAATAAGTTCGCTGGGTAATGAAATTCTTGCATGTGTATCCTGAATGCATTTCCGTCTCTCACACACTCCCAGCATCCTTTTCACACATCCTTTTCGTCGGTAGTCATTACATTCCGTAGCAACGCAGTTATTTCTGCAAACCACACCCTTTCAACCGCACAGAGATAAATTGTAATACATTTTATAATAAAGTCATTATTTATGCCACGCATAGTACTTACTTGCCACACAAAAAACATACGTACATATGCATTTACTTATGTATGTAGTTACGTGCATACAATTCTTTTAATTCCTTACAATGTAAGCCAGCATAGTGTTTGTGTGTGTTTCCATGTAACTCCAAAAGTAATGCTCCTGCTTGAACTTACTGCCATCCTGTTTCCTTCCTTCCTTGCTTCCTATGTAGCTGCTTTGCTGCTTCCTCGCTGGCATGCTGGCGTCTTGCTGCACCGGTGATTTAGTTGTTGAGTTGATAGATTTGTTACCGACGGCACTTTTGCACTTTAGCTATTTGTATTTGTTACTCTGCGTTTTTTTTTGTTGCTCGTGGTTGAAAAGTGTGCGCGACGGTGAGTGAGTGTTGTATAGTTGCGCTCGCTCAATTCAATGTCGGATGCTTTATGCGAAACGGAAGTTTGCACTTCGTTTGTGGTTAACTAGCAGCAATTTCATTAGTTTTTTAAATACATCTATTTATTCTTTGTTGCTGCGGGCCCTGGAGTAGAGAGAATGAAGAGAGAATCATTTATAAAATTCAACTAGTTAGAGCTATTATAACATTAAGGTTCGCTTTTCCATCACAGAAGGATACTGCGATCTACAAGATGTTTTGTATCCCGATAATAAAGTACCTTACTCTGGAAGACCAAAATACTGTCTCGTGTGCTTTCCATATTCTAAAAGACTAGACTGCAGACGAATTGAAGTCCGGGAAAACTCGAACAATAACTCGAAATCTTCGTCCACGTGCCACCGTACACAACGCTAAGCCACTAATCTAAATTTGTGGAGGGCCAATAGTTTGCGAATGAGAACGCTAAAGTTTATAACCGGTTGCAGGCTCTGTGAATTATCCTTTTCTAGCTCTAAGTGTTTCTTCGATATATGTCCTTTCTGGCGAATAGATAAAAAGAGGCTGGGCTATGTAAGGACCATACCTAAATAAGCGCGTCGGTCGGTGCACCTGTCAGCTTGCCTTCTTTTGGCAAATGCAAATTGGGTGTGCAAGAGAGAGAGAGAGGGAGAATCCCGCTAGATTTTATATTCAGACCACTGTGCGCCGCTCACAAGTACATATGTACATATATGCCAGGTTCTGCGTTAACCCATTCGATTAAATAAGTTATAATTGCTTCCGTGACCGAGAAAAAAACGAATTTTTCAACACAGAGTACAACAATTCTGTATTGAGCTCCTTGCCATCAAATTACGGCAACATAAGGAACTGCACACCGAAGTCCCATGATTTTTAACCAACTTTCTTGTTTTGTACAAGGCCACTTAACTGACTAAAAATATAACTGAAACTTCGCTAGTCAAATTTCTGCTGAAAATAAAATACATAAATATTAAAACAGTTTGCTGCCGCTGACATGAAAAGCAAAAAGGAAGGTTAACACATTTTTTTTTGGTTACCTTTTCTTCTTTTTGGTTCTCCTCATTTTTTGTTTGTGTACAAGGAAAACTTTTTCCGATATCATTAATTAATTTGCTGACATATTGGCCCTTTTTCGACGAAAATAAACCTATTATAGATTCTATACAGTTTCTGTCAAACTCCAAAGTACGCCTCAAACCGAAAGCCCAAAGTAGCAACAGCAAAACCATCAACTGCTTGAATTGGCCGCTTTAGCTTGTTTATGGCATTTTTAGCGTTAACTTTGTTAATTAACTTGAACGCCGCACAATGGTGGGCTATTTGGGAAAGCCGAAAAAGGGGCAAACGAAATTTCACAATTTTTTCATTTTTTAATCTTTTGTGGGCAGAATTGTTTGTGTAGATACATATGTATGTACATTTTCAGTACACTTCCGTGCTCTTGTAATTATGACAAATAAATTTACTTATTTATATACATACACGCATGGAAATATTTTTATTACAAAGCATTCCACCTGCGACGAACACTTAGAGACTTGTTAGGATTACATTGGCATGTGGCTAAGTACCGCCAGGGTAACAAGTTGCTTAATTTTTTTCCTTCCATATCACGCAGTTTACACATCTAACAGTTGTATGCGCCGTAAATAATATACAAATATTTATATGATGTTTATGATATATGACAGTCACATCCGGCGAAGTTAACCTCAATAGAGTAAAATACGTCGGACAGCATTGTACTCGTAATAGCCAACCATACACTTAACTAACAAAGCGCACACACGAACTCGGCCGTTGGCATGTCAGAGCCTCGACAATGCATACACACACACACCCACACAAACACACACATACTTGCATTCGTGCGCAGGAAACGTTGTAGTGCAATAGAAATAAATTTGTAAATGCGTGTGTGATTGTAGGTGATAACACACTCAACTACCTCAGCAATTGTGGTAAGTTGAGCGCCAGCAATGCAGCCAAGCGAAACCGAGTCAGCAACAACCAACGACCATTCCACCGACCGCACAATATACCACAACCCGGACTACCGTCCGCACTGAGGCTCATAATACAAAGAAAATGGTCACCAACAGCGCAACATTTTGACAACACAAATATGCAGCTCTCGCCTCTTTGTGCGCTGTAATTTCCTTAGGGCTCTACCAAGCGCACTTGCCTACATAGAGGAGTACATACGTACAAACATATGTATGTACATCGCTACCAAGTCACCGTGGCCCAGCAGGTTTTGCAAGCGCAGAATTTCATTTCATTTCACTTCACTTCCCTGAACAAATCTCATAAATTTCTTTCAAGTGCGCGCCCCACACTCCATCAGTCAACCAATTGCCCCATTCGCCTTGGTTCATCTCATCCTAAGGGGTGCTCATTTGAAAGCGCACAATTTCCTGCCCTTACTCCCGTCACAGAGTAACAACTCGAAAATAATTAATATTTATTGCTACAATGAAATATTATCAAATTGCATAATTGCCCATTCTAACACAGGCTCGGTGCTGCTCTCGGTGGCGGCTAAGTTCCGCTGTATGCTGGCATTCACCGGCTGCTTGATTGGTTGCTTCACTAACGGACTGATGAAGTTAACCTCGTTGGCACTGGTGGATGGCAGATGGACGCACAAATCACTTGAGTAGGCGAGGTGGACTAAAGTAGGTCTGTAGGGAATGAGTTTGCACTCCGAAAAACCGGCTGATATCGATTTAATTTTAAGCTCAATAATAAGATCGAAAGTTTGCTCTATGACAGCCAGCTCCGGTAGAAGCTTAATTCTCAAATCTCTTGGATGCCTCACTCTTTCTTTACTACCATCGGCGGGTTTCGAGTTCAATATTTTCAGGGTTGGAGCCTCTGTGTCCATTCGAACGACATGACCATACCAGCGGCGCCGCTGAATTCTCCATGCACTATTTCCATGTCGTTATCAAGCTGATACAGCTCATCGTTCCATCGTCCGCGGTACTCGCCGTCGCTAACGCGTATGTGCCAGTAAATCTTCCGCACTTTTACTTAGAACTACATTATTTCCACTGCACCAATTTATTGCGCTCTGCTAAACTCTCTTAAAGCTAGAATCTAGTTAGTTAGTTAATTTTTGGGTGTACAAGAACAAAGAGAGTTCCAAATACAGTGTGGCCAAGATACCTTCGGCTTCGCTAATGAATCCTAAAAAGGCCTTGGTAGACGAATTCCTTATACTAAAGGGTGCGCCCATTTAAGATTTAAAATAAATCAGTTCTTGCCTGGCCAAAGCCGGACAGTGACAGAGAAGTTTAATCCTCCTCGCCGCCATTCCGACTCTGTGATCGCACCTTTTCGGTGCAAGTGGAGTCGCAATTGGTTGTGACCGGTCAGGTCCCCAGAAAGTAGCCTAATGTCATTTCTATTTACTGAAACAATGTCGTTTCTATTGAAAGAGTAACCGAAGAGCGTCGCTTGTCTAGGGCCCCCACCACTCCCCAGTACTTACTGCGTTCCGAGTGTACCCACTCAGTAATTATGGCTCTCGAAGGGGACCAATTGAGACAATAGAATGGCTCAGGTCCCGAAAAAGCGGTTAGCGATCCATCTCGTGCCAACTCGTCGGCGATTTCCTGGCCTACAATTCCACAATGGCCTGGTACCCAGCACAGTGTTACCTTGTTTTGGCTGCCAAAATTTTTAGCGTGTCAAAGCAGTCTCTAACCAGTAGCTAGTTTCTGTACAGGGTTACACGAAAAAAAGTTGAATGGATAAGTTTTAGCGATTAGATGAAAGTCCGTTCAGCCGAAACTTGCATGCAAAGTCGAACAATGCAAAACGCCATTTTATGGTGAATATTTTGATATTTTTAGGCATTCAACTTTGTTTCCGTGAAACCCTGCGTTGAGTTGAACGCGAATGCTGAACGCAAAGTTGAACAATGCTGTTTAAGCGAATTGTGTGTGGTATAAGCGAGTGTAAGTCTTAAGTCCCTGTCTAAAGTTTTAGCAAAGTCAAAGGGCCTGTTTCCCGATTTCGGAACAAATAACACAGACACCTTCCTCCAAGCGTACGGTATGTAGTCCCAGCAATAACTAGCCCTAAATATAATTAATTGCGGTAGTGCAGGGAAGATTCCACCACCACCCGCTACTCTACCAGCCACCGTATTTTCTCTCTGTCAAAGATGGAGCCAGATCTGCTATGACTTCTCACTCCAGCGAACCTATGTTCCCAGGAGACAGGGGTCATCAGATCATGCTCCACCAAGGAAATTCACTATAAGAAGTTGATTTAGAGTCTCCCTGTTCTCGTTCGTGAAGGTGCCTTCGTAGGAGGCCTCTCTCTTTGGAAGACTCCTTTGATAACATTTTATGCAGACGGGAGACTAAAGGCAGCGTTTCATTGCTCCACTTTTCGAGTCAATGAATCCCTTTTCGAGCGTTTAATATTTTTTTTTATAGCCAGTGAGACAGACATTATACTCGTCATACCAATGTGTCCTTTTGGCACCCCACCTACCGTCGACACCCCGACAACAGCCGCTGAAAGGTGCCTGGAAATCAAAGGAGTAAGAAGTCTATTATTGAGGTTGTCCTTAATCAACAGGGCGGCGCGGGGAGTAACATCAAGTCGGTTGAAGATTAACCTACCTGAACTACCACTACTACCACTACTAAACCAGGGTTCTTGCAGCAGACCTATTACCAATTTGCGTTCGCTGGCTAACCTATCAATTGTGGCCGATGCCCCTTTGGAATGATGTTGGTGAGCCCGTAGCACGCTTGTGGTGCTCTAGAATAAAGTGTCGGCAAAAAATTTTGTGTGGACTCCGATCCATGCTGTGTCTCCCGGTGAGATAGTAAACTCTTTTGTACTTTAGGATACTACTCCGCTATAACGACCAACTAGGTACCGATGCGCTCGCCTCAGCTCTTCCAAGATGGAGAAAGTGGAATGGCTGTGCTTTCTCTTGCAAGCTTGTCTGCTATTTACTCAGCTGGGTTAGAGCTTTGTGACCTGAAAATGTAATTTTGGAATAATATATGACAGACTCCAATGCTTTAGGAGCTGCTTGGCTATCCTTCCAGTCTTTTCTAGATCGTAGGCGCTCGAATGCCTCTTGTATTGTTGATACTTTCGTCTAAAAAGCATATCCGACTGACACCATTTAGAACTGTCGATGTGCATAAAGGTGGAGAGCATCGTCAAAATAGTCTTGAAGAGATATTCCATCCTAATTTCCAGCAGGGTAACCCGATTTGCTTTTATTTTATGCACTCCTTCCCATTCTTATCGGTACATTTTTCGCAACACTTCTCACACACTGCCTCCCCGCTCACAACTTTATTCAAGCGCTTCTTTTAACCACAACGCTAGCCTCATACTTTATTCCGCAATGTCCTAACCGTTTCCAAAACATTCACAAAGCTTTCCGTATTTCACTAAATTGTTACTTTTATATTGCCGCAACTCACGCTGCTTGTTCTACTTGGCTTGTCACTTTCTGCTTTTGATATATGAAATAAGTTTAGGTTGAGACATTTCGAGGCTTAAGTCGCTGGGTAATTATTGGCTCTGGACATGAACACGAAAGAACATGTTTGTTGATCGTTGTGTAAGGATTTGTTGGCGAATGTAATATGATTACTTCGTACATAACTTGGCTGGGTAGATTGAGTAAGTTTATAAGAACATACACACTTACTTACATATGTATATAAGTCGCCATTAGAAGTGGTCAGTAGTAAAGTGACGTAAACTTTCTGGCTTAGTTCGAGTACTTTTAGAATGTATCCTTGTAGTTTGGGTTAAAGCATGCATACATGCGTACATTGAACAATTTAGGTACATACCTTAGTCACAAATCTAATTGAAATTAGGTGAAACATCTGCTACATAAATTTTTTGTAATCATTGAAATGTTAATTGAAATGCGTCGTAAATATATCTACTCGTCTACTGCCAAGTAAGTAACAATAAACCTAGAACAAGGCCAACCAACAGCTAATGCACTCATTTACACTACTAATGTGCCACATGAGCAACTCAATAAGCCTAGTGGGAATAGACATACTTACATAAATACTTACATAGTTCCTTCCTTGAGTTGGAGTCATAAAAAGGTGAATTAAGGTAAATATTCAACTATTTTTTGGCACTTTCAACTCGAAATTGACGAAAGGCACGACATTCTGCTAAGCGCCTGCAAAAAAGGGCCTAAATCTATTCTAGAAAATACGTGCAATAAACCCATCCCACTGTAAGTACATAACTACATACATATCTTTATTGTGCTGCGCAGTTGCCGCCACAATGTCTAGGCGTCAGACGCGCCAGACCGCTTGCCTAAGCCCAATAACTTCACGTCATTCTCGCCCACGTCCTGCCTGCTTTAACGGGTTTGTGTCAAAAGCGCAAGGCTTAAACGCAAATATTTTGACAGCCTACTACACAAACAAAGGAAGGTAGAAAGTGTTAGATACGTACTCCTTCAAAAATAACAAAATAAAGGTGTAATACTACAAAGTTAGAGATAGCAAATGCGAAAAACTCACAAACATTTTGCATTTTCATAACTCTGTTTTACCCCTTTTTCTGTGCGCTTTTCGAGTTTTGACAAAACCCAAATGTCAAACATCATAAGCTGGCATTAACGTTGATGACTGACAGAAATGGCATTCGTGCAAATAGACGATGACAGCAGCCAAACAGAAAGCAAAAGCAAACAATAAAAAAAAAAACAAAAAGCATAACAAGCATAAACAGGGCTGATGGAGCATCAGGCAGTGGATTGACTGCTTTGGCGCCTTATTAACTATGGAAGAAAGGGTCAAAGATTTTAACGGAGCGTTCCAAAACCAACGGTTATATATACTTAAATATCTTTCTTTGGGCCGAATTCACAGTACATAGTTAACCACTTGCTAGGGTTCAACTATAGATTCACAGTATTTATTTATTTATTTCATTTTAACTCTACACTGCAAAGTAGCTTGCAGACTAAAGAAAAATTAACAAAAATGGTTATTGAATAATTGAATTTAATATGCTCACAAAGGCAGATTTAGATTGAGAAAGGTCAATTAACTTAGAAGAAAATATTTAGTTAACGAAAGTTTAAACCCTGCCTGGGTTGTTCAACTTTAATTTTCAATGGAACGAAATTCACAACTGTATGGAAATATTCAAGTTTTTCGAAGTTATATATGTAAATTAAGGCGACATGAATTTCCACAATGAAGAGTGTTTAATGTTAATAATGCCACGGGTATATAAAAAAGTATGCCAGACTAATAAACAAAAGTTTACCCAGAAGAACTTAAGAAGAGGTCGAAATACTATATAGAAAATCGAGCCTTGTCAGGTAGAACTTTGTATCTCAATAAAATCTTGTCTTCTGCAGCGGTTATTATCAAATAATAAAAAATAACAAATTTTTACTTATATTTTTTATTCATTCCATAAAATTTTACCATTTTTTGAAATTTCGATAAGGAAATTGTTTATTTGGAATACCGCAGGGACACCCTGTGTTTAATGTCATTCCAAAATTTTTAATCCTGTAGTTCTCTACTATCTATGTGGAAATAAAAAAAAAGTCAAACGAACATTTTATTTCAAAGAATGTATTTTTGACATTCGTTTCCGTTAAGAGCTTCCGCACTCTTTTTAATATTCTTAGTATAAAATTTGTCGACTTTAGTGGCTTCCTGGCGGCATATAATTCATTTTATCGAGAAATTTGTATTGAGTTCTTTTTAGTGGATAAATTATCTTTCCAAAAATACCCAACACGTTCAGACAACGAATTTTCCGATTTTTGCCCACTTAGGCGGCACTGTGTGCTTGGGCGGATGGAAAGGACTAGTTTCCACGCCGCGCCCTCGCTTATCTATATTTAAGTGATTATAGTCCAGTAGGCTATGTTCGGTCGGAAAGGACAAGTTTTCGAGTATCGCACTGACACTGGTTCAATTATATCATAAAGCCTAACTCGTCATATTATCGAAAACGTTTGAAATCGGGAAAAACTATCCTGATTATCATGCCAAGGTGGTTTAGAGAAAGTTGAAACGACGATTTTTGATACCTGCGCCGGGTACATATATAAAGTTTGATTTCGCCCGTTCTTTACTTGTTATAACTACAGACTAACGAGGGACGAATTGTGTGTGGCTAATCTCTTTTTTTAATTACATATTAGGGAGTTAAGCTCGAAAATGAGGATAATCTACTTATTTATATGTAAACTTTGTATGATCGTTAACTTAATTCTTGGTCCTTAATATTTTGAATCTGAAGTGAGACCTCACTTTATAATGGAAACTAAATAACAGAGACAGGAAATAGCCTTCTACGCCATTGGCTTAAACAAAACCTCGAAAATCTTGAAAGTAGCAAAGCTTAACAAACTGCCAAAATATGTCTAGAAACTGATGGTCTCGAAATTTCCAGCTCCTCGAGCTTGAACAAGATTCGTGCAAAGGAATTTTCTTCTTCAATACAAGCAAACTCTTTATGATGTCGTACAATTTGATGACGCACCATTTTTGCATGAACAAATAGGTACGTATACATGTATGTATTGTAGGTAAGTACATACATAGGTATGTATATTTTGTATTCCCTCCTCATGCAAGAGCATATCTTCTCGGGGTTACCTTTTTTACCATCGACGTTGTTAGTGTTGTGACAACGTACGTCAAATGTGTCGGTCCGACAATTATTACCAACTATCAGCCTTTTAGGTAAACACCAGCACATTTGCTTTAACTATTGCTGTGTCAGCTCTTACCTTTGATTTTAAGTTCTATTCGTCCTTCTGTGTCTTGCGGCTTTGCTGTATAGTTTTGGTTTTTCATGTGTTTTGTTTGCTTTGTAGCAGGTATGACTACGGTGACCATATTTATGAGAGCCGAATACGGGACGGGACAAAAAATAATTTTGGAAATTTTTTCCACACTGTTTTCCCTGAAACAGTATCCTTATAGAAACATCACAAATTGGTAGGATAATTTTCTCGAGATTTTTACCCCGTAAAATTTGTTAAAAAAATTCGTTAAATTTTAGTATAATAAAGTGCACTTTAAGTCGGTAAGGTTTACCACTAATTTTTGGCAATTTTTTTTTTTTTGGTGACGGTGTTACGCATTTTTTTCATATAAAGTAAGTAACGGGTGATTTTTTTGAGGTTAGGATTTTCATGCATTAGTATTTGACAGATCACGTGGGATTTCAGACATGGTGTCAAAGAGAAAGATGCTCAGTATGCTTTGAAATTTCATCATGAATAGACTTACTAACGAGCAACGCTTGCAAATCATTGAATTTTATTACCAAAATCAGTGTTCGGTTCGAAATGTGTTTCGCGACAAATTTTGTTCAGCGATGAGGCTCATTTCTGGTTGAATGGCTTCGTAAATAAGCAAAATTGCCGCATTTGGAGTGAAGAGCAACCAGAAGCCGTTCAAGAACTGCCCATGCATCCCGAAAAAATGCACTGTTTGGTGTGGTTTGTACGCTGGTGGAATCATT
Organism: Rhagoletis pomonella; assembly: GCF_013731165.1. Taxonomy (NCBI): domain Eukaryota; kingdom Metazoa; phylum Arthropoda; class Insecta; order Diptera; family Tephritidae; genus Rhagoletis; species Rhagoletis pomonella. The sequence goes on from NW_023458559.1 coordinate 58,470,751, forward strand.
GGACCGTATTTTTTCAAAGATGCTGTTGGACGCAACGTTACGGTGAATGGCGATCGCTATCGTTCGATGCTAACAAACTTTTTGTTGCCAAAAATGGAAGAACTGAACTTGGTTGACATGTGGTTTCAACAAGATGGCGCTACATGCCACACAGCTCGCGATTCTATGGCCATTTTGAGGGAAAACTTCGGAGAACAATTCATCTCAAGAAATGGACCGGTAAGTTGGCCACCAAGATCATGCGATTTGACGCCTTTAGACTATTTTTTGTGGGGCTACGTCAAGTCTAAAGTCTACAGAAATAAGCCAGCAACTATTCCAGCTTTGGAAGACAACATTTCCGAAGAAATTCGGGCTATTCCGGCCGAAATGCTCGAAAAAGTTGCCCAAAATTGGACTTTCCGAATGGACCACCTAAGACGCAGCCGCGGTCAACATTTAAATGAAATTATCTTCAAAAAGTAAATGTCATGGACCAATCTAACGTTTCAAATAATGAACCGATGAGATTTTGCAAATTTTATGCGTTTTTTTTTAAAAAAAAGTTATCAAGCTCTTAAAAAATCACCCGTTATGTATGTTCGATCTTTTTTTTGAAAGAAAAGCAAATGAGCAGCACTTTCCACTCGCACTTTATTATACTAAATTTTAATTAGTTACAAAACTGCAAACCAAATTTTTTTCTAAAGATTCTAATTAAAAAGTTTGAAATTTTGGCGAAATATTGTAGAATTAATTTTTATAGTTTTCGCACAAAGTTGGAAGTTTGGTATTATATGGTTTTTGTTACTAAAAGAGCTTTACTTTCATAAAATAAATAATAAACTGAGGAAAAATAGCCAAACTTACTAAAATGTCGAGTCCTAATTTCTATTTTGGCCGCTGTATGTATTCCTCGATTCGAATCACAGGCATTCAGATTAGAAAATAATAACTGCTTATAAAGAAAATTACAATCATATACCAACATCACTTAAAACTCTTTCATAGGCATGCCATTTTAATGAGCTGTTAAGGCGTCGGAACACCGAATACGGGACAAATACAGGGCATTAAAAGAAATACAGAACATTTGGCGTCCCGTATAAAATAAATCAATAACCAGGACAATGGGTCAAAAAAGAGGACTGTCCCGTATAATACAGGACGGATGGTCACCGTAGGTATGACTGACACATTTGGGGTTCGTGACTAACAGAGATTTGACTGTCGACACAGCAAAAAACGTGGGCACAATTTAAGAGTTTACTAGATTTTACTAAAATATTTATTAATATTGAAAATTGTTAGTAAGGAAAATGTTATGCCGTTTTTCGTAGAACAATAAGCTATTTAATAATAGATGTGTCAGAAATTACAGAATCGAGAAGGTTAAAGAGGTTAGCCCAAGAGGGCTTTCATTTTAGTTCATACTTATACATAAATAAGTAACTTCGTTCATTTTCTATTCTTAACCCTTAACTTGTATCGTAATTGCCGCACGACCCACAAAGAATGTTTGTCGCTTACGTAAGTCAAATTGACAATACCAGTTAAGGGTCAGTAGGAATATTAAAAAGTAAAAGCAGAAGGTAAATTTTCATTGGTGCCGGCAGTTATCGAATAGACTGTGGCATACTTCATTGAAAATTACGCAGTTAAACCAGAAGCGAAGGGAGCGTAGAGATAAATAAATAATTTAAAAAAACAAACGTTATTCTTTTTACTTTTGTGAGCGCAAAAAAAACATAAATAAATTGGCATTTACGTTAAATAGCTGCAAGCACAGAATACCCTCGCTCTCTGATAACTATGTTACTGTACTGACCTTTTGCTATATGGTCTTCAAAGCGAATATGTGTTTGTAGTTGTTTGTTTGTTTGCCAATTTGTTTGCAAATGAGCTCTCATTTATTGACTATACTTTCAAATACATATGTACATACATATACACATGTTTATTTACAAGCTCATAGGCAATTTTGCGTTTAACACCCTTCAAAAGTGAAATGCATGCATGTCAGTATTTTATGCCTGACAGGGTTTAATGCTGTTGGCTTCGTGTCAAGGCAAGCGAAATGCTTACAAATGCGTTTAAACTTATGCAAACTCAAACTACATTAAATTAGCAAAGGTACCCATCGAACATAGGCTGACTTCCAAAACGTACCAATACAATGTTTGGAAACTGGTATACTGCGGCATTCAAACTGTTCGTATATGCAGAGTTGCCACACATTGCAACCATATGCATTGCATATTTTAAATATTCAATATAGCAATGAACAATTTTTATGAAATTTCCATTTCAAAAACACCAACGCTAACCAATAAATAGCAAACGAAGCATCAACATTGTTCCTGATGCGCTGATTGCTTTAGCGATGCGTTTCGATAACTTTTCGGATGCGTTTTGGAACAGTATATATTGCCAATATTTTGTAGTTCGGCGTTATGGAACCTTATACTTTTTACGTATGCAAAGCAATTAACGTTTTGGAAGTCAGCCATACTTGCGTTTATAGCCGTGCAATGAAGAAAGGTTCGAAATCAAATCAGCTTTAAAATCATACGAAAACAAATACATTAAATATGGGATCGTTCACTGCTTGGGACAAATGTATGTATATGTAAAAAAAAAGAATTTAATGCAGATCAAATTGGACTGTTAATAGGAATGACGAATACCTTCCGTACAAAATCTTAGATACCTTTTGATGTCGGTTTTCTTTGATTTGCTTTCGCCAGAGCAGTTAGAGAGCTTGCTGATTCATTGAAAAATACACATTAAAAAGGGCCAGAATTTTGAAGAAATAATTCCGTGGAAAATCAGGGAAAAGCAGCCAAATGGTAAGAAAATCCAATTCTACAAAGAAAAATTCTCTAATTGGATCTTTAAAAATAACAATTTTTTCTCCTAGCTTTTTGGTTGCAAGATCTAACAATAACTTAAATTTACAGAATTTAGTTCCTTCATCCCATTTGGGACACTGAACAATACGCCTTTATTCACATATAGATCCAGTATGATATTTTGAAAAGTAAATCATTAAAATCGGTCCAGTAATGTTAGAGGAGATCCTGAACATAGAATATGCAATTATTTAATAATACTTATATATAAAAAGAAAATAATTCGCCTTTACGTATTATTCTTCGTGTTTGACCGACTATCTTCTGCATTTGTGCAATATATCTTGATGTTGTAACACAAATGGAGGGATCGGAGAACTACGCTAATTTGAGTTCCGAGTCACGACTGGCACCCTGCCCTGCCAGATGTACGGATTTTTCCGTGCGATACGGATGTTCAGAGGTCAAAATGGTTGTACGGATTTAATGTACGGATTTTTAGCTTTACGTCAAGATGTACGGATTTTTTGAGTGTTTTCTCATATAATAAAAATTTTCCTGTTTTACACATATCTCATATGTTTCTTGAAGCTCCAGAACCCCAATTTTTTTTTTTTTATCCAAAAATTCGTTATTTTCGTACTTGAGGGACTTATATTAACAGCTCGACTATTTTTCACCCGATTTTAAAAATCAAACATGAGCAGAGGATTTACAGGTCTTTAAAATTATGTATAACATCTATTGGTAGGCTTCGAATGTTGCGAGTCTTTGTCGCGTAAAATTAAAAAAAAAACTCTAATTTTCCTTAATTTTCAACTTTAACCATCGCTTCAAACATTAAAGTGTTACTTGGTAGCGTCGACAACCTGAATGAAAGGTTTTGTTACATGAATGAAAAGTTTTGTTAAGAACACACTGCTTGTTAAAAAGTTCTAGTCAGAAAAATTATAAAGTTGTCTGTGAAGCAATAAACAAGTACGACTAGTGGTAATTGGGGTATTCACAACGGTGTCGTAAGTGTCGTATCTATTGTTGTATGTCGTAAACTCTAAACGCCTAGAAAATATATGAGGGGGGTTCGCAAATATTATGATCGATTTTATCAATATTTTGTTGGATGTTGCTATCGATTTTTTTATCGATGGAGTATAAAGATAAAAATAAAGATAAAGGAAAACAGAATAACATAAATGTACTTAGAATGAACAGGGGTAGAGAGAGGGTGTGACCCAGGCGCACTTACTTTTACTGCGTTCCGTTGCACTTGAAATTCAAGCTTTGGTCCGAATCTGACGTCCGTTTGATTTGTTTTCGCAATTTGCTCGAAATTTTGGAGATCTAAGAGTCAAACGTATCTCAGATTCCTAGTCAGCGGGTCGAAATACATCTCGGTAGATGGGCCTGGTTAAAAGTACACACCGCATAGATATGTATTAAAGTTTTCTCTGAATCATTAAGAGCACCAAACAGACTGTTATTCCAGAATATCAAAAGTCTAAAAAATAACTTAAAATAAATTAGGAAAACTTACTAAGCGTAAATATTTTTCACAAGCACAACGAGTTCTTATCCTCATTAAACGTGTGCGCTATGCATCATAAGGGACTGTGTTTGTGCTTGACAAAACTAACTACGCAACATTTTGAGTAGCTCCGTCTGCGTAAGCCGCTCCCCACCGTTTTAGCCCTCATTAAAGCTGCAAGTCCCTTTCCAGCTGTTTTTTGCTTTTTCCAAACTATTTAGTGCCTTCTACAATATCCGAATAGCTCGTTTTCTTAGCGATTCAGTGCCTCTGCCTCATTTCCTCATTTATGTACATATGTATTAACCATTGCAGCTTTTGTTAAGGTTTATTTTTGTTTGCTTTGTTGTTGTAGCTATTATTGTGTAGGTAAGATATAAATATCTGTAGTTGTCACATTTCTTAAATTTTATACATTTCGGTTTCCTTTGACTAAAAGTAATTAGAAATAACCAAAAGTAGATATGTATCAAAGAACTAACGAAAAAGATGCGATGTAACTGATAATAATGAATGCGTCCAGTGGGCATTCTTAAGCTTTGACAAGCTATGTTGCTATGTTACTTTTCTTGTGCCACACGCAGCCCTTTGCAAATTTAAAGTTGCAAAATTGCTCGTGTGCATGTATGTGTTCGCATTTGCTAAACAGACGCACGTAAACGCCCATTGGCAAGCAAACAAGCGCACACAAAATAGTATCAGCTCGCTATGGTATAATGATCAGATATATGTACATATATTCTACGTATCCGAGTGCGGAAATATATGTATGTACATATGCTTTAAGACTTAAAGTTTAAGTTGATCTCTCACCAATGTTGCCATATTCACAGTTTTAACTGTAAATCGCAGTTTTTTAGATAAGCTTACAGTTTCTTTAAATTACCTCCTAGTACGAATTAGAGTGCGTTCACACAGGAAGCTGAGCGGCGCTGAGCGACGCCGAGCGAAGCAAGACGAAACAAGGCAAAACTGCTGGTGTTCATACTAAACAAAACGAAGCGGCGGAGCTTTACCAATGGACTCGGCTGTAACAATATTTGCTCTAATTTACTCAAAAGATTGGTTGTAAAATTCGTTTGTGTTAGAATATTTTGGTATCTTGTTTGCAGCAGCGTCATGAAGCTGAAAAAATTAATAGAAAATTCAAGATCAAAAACTGTTTTGCCTTTAGCTCCGAAGCGCTTCCGAAAAAGCTTTCTGAATGTACGCTTTCATATAACTACAGCGATTTTAAAGCGTAACTCAGCCCGGAACGGCCTCGCTGGGCTGGGTTTCGCTTTCTGTGTGAACGTACCTTTAGATCTTTCCGATTTGAAAGAATGCATTAAAATGTCTTTTTCGGTTTTTTTAAGTAAATTTTTAAGTGAAAAAGAGGTGATGGGAGTTCAGCGTTTCCTTTCTTGGATACAAGAAGTCATCCGTATTTTAGTGATACGGTTAAAAAACCTTAATATTCCAAAACATCCTTTCGTTGTTGAAAGTTATAGTTTTTCACGGAAAATATAGTTTTTTCTTGAGAATTCAAAGTTTTTAAAAAAAAAATCTGGCAACATATTCTTTTGTCACCTTTTTTATTCGCATATATGTATCAGCTGCTAAATTGGCATATTTTATGTTTAATACACGTAGTGAGACATACATACATACATATGCCTCTTAACCTAGAAATGAAGGCCCCTGTAAGGAAGTGTTTCTAAAATTTCGTAGGTGGCCAGTTACTATAGGACACTACATAGCCCAGATCTGCTAGAATTGGTCAACGTAAATTGCGTAGGCTACTAATATATCGTTTGCAGTCTTCGTTTTCAGCCTAAAAGCCGAAATCTAATCAAAATTCGCGAGCTTTCAGTAAACTCCTCTTATTTTTTTCCTGCCAGGTTTGCCAACTTTTCCATTTGTGTGCTGAACAAGTCATCAACTTACGCATTCAACGCATTCAGCGCATATCTACAATGATACAATGGCACAAATACAACCCATAGACACGCACACTCGTACACTCACGGCAGGATAATATGTGATATCTTTTTCGCCTTTGCTTACGGGATTTCAAAGTTATTAAGCATACATGAGAAGATCCATTCGAAAGAATGTAGGCATACAACCTTTTTTCGCTATCGCAAATACTTTGCGTGCTGTTCGGCTAGAATGAATGGCTCGGAAGTACTATACATACATATGTAAGTATGTTTTCGGGGCCAGCAGCAGGGGGTAAGGTGAATGAAATACTTAAAAAAAAAAGTCACAAACACAATACGAAAGTCAAATGAGGCACAAACAGCAGCTCAGAAGCAAGGCTTTTGTACGCCAGCATGTCGCCTGAAAGGATACGCAAACACGCATATGCGCATACATACATACATACACTCACATGGGCATCTGCGCCCTGCAAAAAGTGGGACTAGATTATATACTAGTGCAGGACGACACTACCTTGTAACCAACACTAGTAACCAAAATGGTTCAAATATATGATTACATTAACATTGCGATGTCATTGAACTTGACCACCGCTGGTCCAACGCTGCATAACATGGGACCACCTAGGCAATTACTCCTTTTGGAGCATTGTACATTCGGCAACCGAACAGTATTGCCGATGGACCACGAACAGGTGGTGTTCAACACATACATACATATATCAGTTTTTTGCGTTTGAAGTGGTCCAGGTCAGCATAACAAGTTACTGGTCCTTTTGCACATACTTTAAAACTACATCCCAGTAGACCACCTGGTCCTCAAATTTTTGCAGGGCGCATACATATGTACACTCACATGGGCATCTAAGCATATGTACATACAATATTTATCCTTTTTCGCCTGCAACCTTTTCGCTTGTTATCAAACATTGCTATTAACTTCTCTTCATTCTTCCTCACTTTTCCAAGCACTTAGGTACTCGTATTAGAGAACTACACTCGTCAACTTTAAAATACATACACGTTAATTTGCTTGAGTGTTCTCAGTATTAAACTGTGTTTTGTAAATGCAATTAATTTCTTAATCAAAACTTTTACAATGCACGTGAAAAAGTTTTTACACTCACACGAACAAACACATACCTACATACGCATATCCTCCATACACAATTGTAAATGTGAGATACTTTTGAAGTGATACGAGCGTTTATATCGCAAGCGGTTTGTGCATGACAACTTCTTAGGAAAAGTTGTATCAAGTTTAATTGTCTATGTAATGGAAATAGTCATTAGGACTTTGTTCCTTCGTTCGTTGGTTGACTGCCTGGCTGGCTGTTTGGTTAGTTGGTTGGAGAGTTTTCGAAGTTATCGAACTGTAAATAGTTTTACTTGGAAAGTGTAAATTTTTAAAGATTGTAAGAAATAGAAATTCTTATGTGCTATGCTTAATGCTCTAAGCAGTGTTGCCGCGACGTCATGAAAAAATGTATCGTAAAAAAAACTAAAATTGGATCAAATGTAATATTAATTTTTTTTTTTAAGTATCAAAGTACCAAGTTACAAAAAACTTGAAAATGCTATTTGGTTTCATACATTTGCTTTTTATTATTGCCAATAACCAAAAAATCATGTTATGCACATTCATACACATACATATCGTCGTTTAAAGTGAAAAACCGCGTATCAACAAAATGCAAAACTACATATCAAGATAATATAAAACCGCGTTTGTTAGGTTGCATAAATTATTTTCTAGATACATAGTAAAAAGGCTCATATTTGAAAATGGTTCTCGTTTTCAAAAAGCAATCGCATTTCTGGCTAGTATATTTCAGGACGAATGAATAAAGATTGAGCCAAGTGCTTGTGGGACCAAAAAAAAAAACATTTGATTCTTCAAATTGCCCACTTTTCTTAAATAAAGAAAGTAACTAAATTTCTCTCAAACAAAATTAAATACTTTTAGGAAAAAAAGAACCGTTCAACGCCTACGTGAACCTGTTGGCATGACCGCTTAATTGAATGTTTATCATTTAGTTCGTTTCCTTCATACCCCTCAACAGCCAACCCGGGCTTTCATCAATCACTTTACTTTGAGTAAATAAAAGCTGTAGCCAACACAAATGACCAACAACAAAAAAAAAATGAAAATAATAATTTACCACTTCGCGCTTTTTGCACTAATAAACAAATTAACGCAATGACTTGGCAAGTGAAATGACAGAAAAGTAAGAAGCCATGTTTGCGTGTGTGTGTGTGTGTGTGTGTGTTTTGGTGATGTGCACTTGTGAAGGCGGCCAGCCACGTAGAAATGGGCAGAGAGCGTGAAAAATTAAATTAATAAATCCTTCGAGTTGCTGGCAGTCTTTCAAGACACAAATTTTTAACTAAACGCCAAATCATAATGACTTGCAATAAAGTGTTCATACAAATTAGTATTAATGAGTGCGTATATGTACATACAAACATAAGAAAGAAACGTACATATGCGCGCATATGTAAATTGAAGAGAATTTGTATGCTGCGAAAAAAGCGAGCTAAATCATTGTTAATGTTTTGGTTGAAAGCGCACGCATACAAGTAAATGCACCGCGGTCCAACTTTCCAGTTCACAGAGCACTCTTGAAATAAAAAGAAATAAAATGAAATAAGAAGCAAGAAAAATATGTAAAAATCATTTTAATTTCTTTACACTCGTTGAACTCAAATTAAAATCGAAATTTCAAACATTTGTGCTTTATTAATCTGTATGCTGGATTAGAGTTGACTCAGTACAGACTGAGTGGTAGTGGGGGTGCTAAGTGAAAAGTGAAGCGCGCGAGGGAGAGGAAAATGAAAAAAGAAATCGACTAATTTGTTCCACCTCAGTCAGCCGCATAGAAATGATAGGCACTTTTTCGAGATACAGACATAAATAAAATTGTATAGAAATGCATTCAAATGTATTAAGTACATATGTATGTGTGTGTGCACATATGTATGTGTATAGACCCTGCAGGGAAAGCTACTAGTTATGAACTAGAATTCTACCAGTTTGCGTTTCAGCCCAACTAGTTCACATCCTTTTCAAGGTTAGCGACTGGTATTTTTGACATGGCGATGTCCTACGTGATGCCTATTGTCAGGTCATGTGTCTGCATCTACCACTAGAAATACTAGTAGCAACATACCATGTATGCCTGGCGCAGGGTAATTTGTTTTATTTAATTTTAATTTTTAGATATTTTTATTGTACTTTTTAAATAAAAAAGGGAGCAGTCCAGCTCCTCCGTCTTGGTCTGCAGGCTGCATCGCAGACACAGCCGCTAAATTTAAACGTAGAGTACGTGGTATGGTTAAGAGCACATCCAAGTCAGAAACGAAAGCACACACTAAGAAAAACATATCGATAACAAGGGCGATAATAATATCGATAACAAAATGGACAAAAATATCAATAACAAAATCGATAAAAGTATAGATAATAAAATCGATAAAACTATCGATAACAAAATCTACGAAGTCTATATAAAAATCGATTACAAAATCGAAACAAGATCGATTTAAATATCGATAACAAAATCGGTAAAAAATATGGTTTATTATATCGATAAGTTCCGAAAATATCGATAGCAAGATCAGTAACAATATCGATAAAAATTTGGATAGCAAAATCGATAAAAAATATCAATAACAAAACTGATAAAATATCGATTATTACATCGATAGGTCACGAGAATTCTGTCTATATCCTTTTTCTCTGCAATTACCTTTATTTTAATCTCTCTTCCTCTATCTGCATCTTTACTTTCATCGGTATCCTTATCCTTATATTTTTCTTTACTCTTATGTTTATCATTTGCTCATATACATATTCCCCTTAACCTTTGCCTTTTATAAATATTGCGCCATCTGTTATTTAAGAGCCGAAATACCTACACACACATATATGTTGTCTCCTTTCTGACTTCCAGCGCAAGCATGGGTTTGCAAAATGATAGCCAAGTGATTTTATATGGAAAATCATTTATGCCCATACATTTGAAAAAAATAAACATACTTAGAAGAGATCAACCAATTCTTCCCATCAGGGAAGCCAACTCGTGGGGAATTTCCCGATTTGCAAGGAATTTAAGTTTGCGTGGGGAATCGGTGGATGAACTGGTTTTTTTTGGGAGGTATTAGGTGTGACTAATTTTTTTCTTTTTTTCTTCATTAATTTCCCAATGAGTTAAAAAAGTTGCATAAGAAATACAAATGCAACTAAAAGTACTGATTTTGTCACTCCGTCAATTATGCAAACAACCGTATGATTTTTTAGAATTTTCTTTGTCGCATTTGCTTTCCTATAATGGACAAAACAGTCTATTTTTATATGGAAGAAAACCGCAACGAACACCAAACAAAATTCGTAAAGGAAAATTGTAAGCCACTAGAAACTTGTACTTTTTTATACTAGAACTGAGTTTGCTACAATACTGCATACCCAATATCTTTCTAGGGAATCGAATTAAAAAAGCTCGAAATTTTTACGAAATTTTGCTGATTTTTTTTTATATTGCATAAAATTTGAAGCTTGGGTTTATACGGGTTTTAATGGAGAATTATCTATATTTTTATAAAAAAAAAAATTATTTAAATTTAATAACAAAGAAAAAAATAATTGTGAAAGCTTGTCAAAATTTGGTGCGACAATATTTCTACTGCTCCATCTGCAAATCATAAGTTGCTAGAACACGTTAAAGGCTCAAAATTTTCCCCAAAATAAGCCAATATTTATCGTTGTTTCTATCTGTTGATACGTTGCAATTTTGTCTTTGAACCGCCACACTTCCTTTGAAATCGCTTCACCAGTGCTCGTGCAATAAGCGTTTTCGTGAAGCTCTAAAAATTACAACTACAACATTTGATCATAGCCTCCATATCGAAAGGTAAGACGTATTCTACGTCAAAAATTATTTTTTAATTTATTTTTTATGGCCAAGCATTTTTTTCCCGAATGTATGTTTTTTCTGAAATGCAATTAGATTTTCAAATTTATTATTTAAAATTTAATTGAAATAGTTATTTTCACTTACATTAATTTAACTTTAAAAATCTTAACGACCTCCAAGCGGCGATCTCAGAACCAGAATCAGTAGTCTTCACATGTCGCCACAGCCGACATTTATGAGAAAAGCATTTAATTGCCTTTTATTTTTGGCTTTGGTTTAAGTTCTTCAAAATTTTCGAACTGGTAGGCACATACTAGTTAATGAACTAGTATTTTTTCTAACTAGTTTAACTTTTCACTGCAGGGGACCCACATGGAAAAATATGGCTTATTGCTTTGTAGAAAAGAAAAAAATAGTTCAGAATATATTTACAATTTCTAAGCGCAACAAAAGGTTTGAACTCCAAGCTGATTTTGAACCCAATTACGTGGTATTGACTGAGAATGCATTACTGTGTGCATACTAGGGTGGTACAGAAATGCATGCAGAAAAAAAGTAAAGTGCGCATTTTAGTGCCTTTTCGAGAGCCGAACCGTATCGAAAATTTCACGTCTCTGTCTACAATTTCCACTCGACTAGTGTATTAAAACGGGTTTACGTAGCAGTACTGTATAGTTTTCGACGATTTTCGTTGTTTACTTATTTCAGGACGACAGTGGACAATGCCAATGCTGTCGAGTCGTACAATTTAGTCTAATTTACGACTTACGCAATGAGGCTGATTGTTCTTTATCAAGAAAAAAAGACCTGTCTTTTTATTTCGGAATCAAAAAATATTTAGAGGTCACTAAAAATGCTCAAAGTTTTCCGACTTTCCTTTTTTTTAAACAACCCTAATGCATATACACAATGTGCCAAGCTTTCAAAGAGCGTTTCGATTTTCACAAACTTTTTAAACATTTGGCCTGCGGCTCGAAGGTGATCATCTTCACTCATTAAAATGCATTCAGCCTTTTTGGTTGCACATAAATCGAGGCTAATGAGCTGATGAGTGACCCCTTTCAGCGGCTGCTGACTTATCTTTGACCATCTCTTCATTATTACTTTTTCGAAAGACAAAAAAAAAATGGAATAAAAATGAGGAGGTACTTACAAACTACAATCCTAAATAAGTATGAGTAATTTTAATAGTTTAAGTTAGCTTATAAGAACAAAAAATTTTAAAAATAAAAAAACTGCACTTTCTTTTCAAATAATTGTACAAACATGGGGAAGTGAAATTATCAAAGATTATCGAAGAATAAGTTTTTATTGGCAATGTGACGCTTAAATTAAAAAAAAAAACGAATGAAAACTTTTGTTTGAAAAATATATCAACTGTGTTGAAATTTTTTTTCTAAGAATGCCCAAATTATAGCATTACATTTGCTTGTTTAAAAAAAGAATCGAAATAAGAATTGCATGAAAAGTTATGTAGGATTATCTTTGTAAAAATTAATTAACTACACCGTGCGACAAAAACAAAAAAATGCCACAACACACGAAAGAATCGATATGCTCACGAAACTATGGGCCAAATATAGTAAAACTGCGTTTTTTTAGTTTTTACTCTGACGTCAGAATTTTTTTCAAAGGACTTTGAAATTTTAAAGATATGAATAATTAAAAAAATATAGAAAAAAATCAGTGCAATGTAGAATAACAGTAAGGGTACCAACTGAGACAGAAAATTCTGTAGTATTCAAAAACAGGAAAGAATGGTTTAGAAATAACGAATAGGTATTGAAAATGCGCTTTAAATAAATTTTGTCGTTTTAAGTTTATAAAGTTTGCCGGACGAAATTCGATGATGAGGCCGTGCGTAAATAGTAGTCCTCAAAAACGAGTAATAAAAAAATAACTTCTTTTTGGTTGTTTGTGTTTCCGACAGGGTAGGAGTATACATAATAAAAAAAAAAATATATTGCAAATTTTTAGGGATACTTAAGGACAAAATTTGTGAAGGACATTTTCTATACCCACTCGTCCTTATGCACCAGAAAATGTATTCTGTTATAATTCTACAGAATTTTTTGTTTTTAAATACATAATTTTTTGAAGTAATCATACTTTTTACATTTCAAAGTTCTTAAAAAAAACAATCCTGAGTTTTACTCTAATTTACCCTTAGCTTCGCGATATTCATGTTTTTGTATGTAAAATTTACTGCATCACTTACTCCCTTGAATTTCATTTTTTTCTCAAATTTTCATTTTTTATCCTAAAGGGCTGTTTGCCGCTCTCAGGAAAAATTACAAGAAATATTATTTACGTTGCTTGGAAAAGTATTTTGCTTTTGCTGCAAACTTTCTTGAAGAAATACATAAGTACATATGTAAATATACGATTTCTTGATATCTGCAAACTGATTACAAAAAGTTGATAGAATGTTTAAAATATCTTTTCCATTTCTTGTCTGTCGTTTTTCTAATGAGCTGCAAAGAGCCCTTAAGCTACTTGTCGGCTCATTAAACGCAGTCAGGTGATGATGCCTACACACTACACATACATATATGAGCCGTTCAGTGCACACATCGATTAACTCCACTTTTTGAAAAATTTTAAACCCTTACGTACTTTCGGCCATCTTATTCACAAAGTTCATTACAAGAACTGATTTTTGTTAAATTTATAGATTTGTTTATTTTTTGTATCTAGAAATCCATCTAACTGATTGAAGGGTGCTTTGCTAGCAATACTTAAAAGATATACATAAACAATTTCAAGCAATGTATAATATAGATACATGCCATTTGTCTTCTTATACCCATCCAACTAAGACCATGGAAAATTGTTATCCAAAAAATTTAGTAGATATGCAATAAAAATAAGTGAAGCTAGGTAAAAAAAATCTGTTGCCCCAAGTAATGAATTTCCATAGTAGACGACGAATGGACAGTTGAATTTGGCACATTTTATAGCCGAATAAAAAAAAACGTAACAGCAAATGAAAAACAACCGAATAGGAAATAAATAAAGGAAAAAGTCAATGCGATGCAAAAAGTATTTACGACTACAATGTATTGTAATAAATGAAAATGGCAAATGCATTGCATGTCCTTTTACAGATTTCCCATTAAAGATTTATGGCATTGGGAATTTTGTATGTATGAATGTACGTATCGACGAAACGATGACTACGACTACAACAAATATGAAGCGTACCAAAACAGTAGTAGCTGTACCAGTAATACTTAGTATTACGAAATATCAATGTCCGTATTTTTACCTATAAAGGCGAGTAGTTGTTATGCGTAGTTGTTGCTTGTTATAAGCTGAAAGCAACCATCAGCAACAATTGGCAACAGCAATTTAGCAACAAATCAACAAAACAAAATCAACATTTTACTACTAATAAATCGTTTATGTGCGACTTTACATCAAATATAGTAGATGTACAAACAAACAAATGGTGCTGTCAGATGTGAAGCGAAGATCCAACTAAAAATGCAAAAAGAAAATAACAAAAAATAGTGATAATACACCTATTAAAAGTGAACATTTGGCGGTTGAGAGGGGAATGCATATGTACGTATTAGGAATGCAGGACTTTTTAAGGTCTCGAAAACCCCAAGATTCTTGGCAAGTAATCCCGCGATTTTCGGGATTTGTAATTTGCACTGACGGCAATAAGAGAAACTCCTTTTCTTGACCAGTATTGGCAATATTTCTTTTTCTATTTAATAATTAATATTTTTTTATAAATGTCTAGCTCGTTATACATGAAACACCGAGCGATAGTAAATTTTAAACACAAATATGAATATATTCGCGAAACCATGGCCCAAATATAGTAAAATTACGTTTTTAGTTTTTCACTCTGACGTCAGTAATTCAAAAATGATTTAAAAAATTCAGAGAAATGTGCTTAGAGAAGAAGTATGTGTATAAAATTAATGATGAAATCCTGTAGAATTTAAAAAGATTCAAGTTTCTGGCGCAGAAGGACTGGTAAATATTGAAAATGTCATTTTAAAATTTTATCCTTGAAATTTCGTAATATTTGTTTTTGAAAAAATTACATGTTAAGGGCTTATATAAACTCGATTAAATCCTTGAATTTCGTTCTTCTAACTTTATTAGCTTGAAAATTACCTATTCGTCCTTTTGAATCCAAAAAATTTAAATTTTTTAAATTCTAAAGAAATTTCCTATTGCATTTGTTACCCATATTTTCATTCCAAAATGTCATTGAATTTTTTTAATAATTTTTGGAATTAATCATATCTTTGAAATTACAAAGTCCTTCAAAATAAATCCTGCGGTCAGAGAGAAAAAATAAAAACGCCACTTTAAATAAAAATTTAGGTTTCAAACCCGTTTATTTATTACTCATTTCATGGTAGGAGAGCTTCTCAAACAATATAGAAGCAATTTTTTCGATTCAAGTTGTTGAAAAGTAATGAATATCTAAATCTGGGGACTAATCCCGAAATCCCGGGATTGTAACAACGCCATTCCGAAAATCCGGGGATCGGAAAAAGCCGAAAAATTAACATCTCTAGCATGTATGTATACGCGTAGATCAAAAAAAAAAAGGTTGTAAGTGCTGCGCCAGTAAATTTTTGTATCGCTGATTGGTGCGTCGCAGCAGTGGAGTGCAGAATGAGGGAGGCTGCGGAGTTTTCCTCCAAATTAAAATCGCGGCTGCATTTGTAGCGCTTTGAGATTGTGCTCGAAGTACTTGTAAAAATTGTATTGAACAACAATACCTATGGAAAAGATATATCGTAAAATCATGCCAACAATGGCCAGCGAACTAAAGTAGTAGCAATGAATTTGATGCCAAATGTATAGTGGAACAGTATATGGTATCGTTTATGTATGTACATATGTATGTATGTACCTCTAACAAAAGGTAGTTACGAGTAGCATCAAAAGCAGGAATGCCCATATAGAAACGGCAATAAAATGATCTGCGCACTAAATATTTTCACACAAGCGACTAAAAATGTACATATGTATGTGTTCCCATTAGGTTGATACCCTGCAGGAAAATTTAGGGCGCCGAAGCTTTTATGTTTTTTATTTCATTAGAAATATTGGGGTTAAAAGGACAAATGGTTTCCGTTGATTGCTTTGTTTGAAAATATTAAAAAAAAACATAAAAATATATTCAGGGTTTAAACAAAAGGGCTTGTGAAAAATCAAAAATATTTTCGAACGGCGTTGCCATCTAATTTTTAATAAAACATATTTTGATCAATTTTTCAAACCTACATATACTCGGGGTAGATGGGTACCTATATTTATATGAGGTTTTCTTGTAACAGAGCTGCCACCTATAGTAAATAGTTTCCGTCAATTGAGTTGGCTTTTAGTTCTAAACATTTTTTATAATTCATACAAAAATGTTAATCGATATTCACAGTGTTTTCCAACTAAAAATTTTTGGTTGTTATTTTTTTTTTTAAGGAACCTTGTTTGTAGCTTAACCAAAGCCATATATTTATAAACTTTATGAAAAAATTGGAATATACCAGAAATTGTCAACAAAATTTCGAACTGCCAGTAAAAAAGTTATTAAAAAACTGCATACCTAAAATTTTTTTTGTTGTCCGAAATTGATTCCTGATTTATGTAAGTATATGGTGTTGGCTAAAGCGCGAACAATATTTTTATAAAAAAATTTAAAAAGTTTTAACTTGAAATATTTAAAAACCATCAACATGTGATTATATGTTCGAGTCACTGTATACGTATTTATGCACATACATATATGAGGCTTTTTGGGTAATAAAAATGTCCATCTTATAGTCAGCGTTTTTGCTAGATCTCGATAAATGCCTCACTTTTGATTAGCTATGACAAAACTAATTTAAAGTGATTTGTTAAGTTCTGCAGGTGTCATGCAGACGTTAAGGGGAGTTTCTTTAAACAAGCTTCTATTCAAATACCCACATAAGATATTACTTTGAATAAACTTTGTCTCTCCGAAATTTTATGATATGTCTGATGGAATTCAAATATGTGACCACCTACAAAGTAAGATGTAAACAAATAAGCTGGTATGTAATGTTAAATAAATAAAAATGTAAAAAATTAAAAAAATTTATATTTTTGTTTGTTGATATTTTATATCTAAAATCAGTGAACTACAAGTTATTTGACATCTAATGCAGAGGAAACCAGTTCTCACTTATTTGCGATCATCGCCCTTCAAAAGGAGTCAGTTACGGCTGAAGGAAATAAGTAGTAAAATATAGATACTATTAGTCTGCTGGGTAGTTAAAACTTAGCTAAAAGCAAGCCCTGTTTCCTGCAGGCTAGTTGCACGTTTCGTGCAGGGTATCCCATCACTCACGCACACGCTCACCTAAACTCACAGCTACCAAATCGAGGCAATCGAACACTAACAAATGAGAGCCGTGCCGATAATTTTATTGTTATCGAAAGGTTTTTTATTTTTATTTGGTTTTTTATTTCTGCTATCAAACCCAAAATATCCCAAAAAGATAATACAATGCTGCCATCAAAAAATGTGTCCAGATGCGCCCCAGCAGCAATAACAACAGCACCACCGGCAGCTTGCCAGCAATAATGTTTACCGAACCACAAAAGGAAGTAGCATGCAACAAAAGCCTCACTGCAGTCGAAGTAACGAATGGCAAAAAGTCGTAAAAGTTTCTTAGAGAATGGTTAAAATTGTAAATTTTATTATACATTTTTATAGTTTTTGTTTCCGTCAATTTACTACAGCATGCAATGCTGCTTCTAATTTTTCTACTCCTCTTTCTGTTGCTCTTCTAGCGAACAAAAAAATCTTGATTGCTGCTTAAAAGTCTAAAAGATTCATGCACTCAGTCATTCAATAGGTCTGTTGTTGTTGTTGCGTAAAAGGAGTACATAAATTATCTAACGCACCAAAAATTGACAGCTGTCAGTTGAGCGCATAGACTTAATGTGTCACACATGTGTCAAAAAGGCAGTAAAAACTCAGCACATCACTCAAACAGCAGTTACAACAACAAATACATACGAAAGAAGACAAAATCTATAGAAAACTTCGCAAGCCAGCGAATTTATGTGTTCACTTTCCGCTTCGGCTACTCTGTGTGGCATGGTGAGAAAATTTCCGAATTTGGTTGTCATACATTCGCCCGGCGTTGACAGTTTTTAATGATTAATATTTAAGTAATGGCTCCTCAAGACCAAGTAGGTACATAGGAGCAGCTACTCAGACGTAGTTCAAATTGTTTAAACAGGTTTGAAATGCTGACTGGCTGACAATTTAATCAGATTTGTATTTACTTTTTATGGCTCAAATTACATGGGAAATTTGGTAAATTGATTGAAATGTTGATGTTTTCAACTTTCGGTAATGGAAATGTCAAAGGTTATAGCCGGAAGGATTGCAAATAGATTACATGGCCTAATGTTGGGTAAACGTATAGAAAGAAAAAGGCAAATCTTATAGCCCAGTGTTAAACTAAACTCATCAAATTGTTTTCGAGTGTCAGTTATTTTAGATAAATTTACGCTGAAATTTCGCAGATAAATATGAACTGGCTTTTATTTTTAAGATTCATAAGGCTGGTGGGAACTTAATGTTGTATAAACCATTAAGGAAAAATTGGCTTATTCGCTGAAAAATTTTTGGTGGTAATACAAAAGTATGCGCATAAATGTTTTGTATCATTTGTACTGTCAGATTATTTGAGAATACATTAATTAATAAAACCATGCAATGCGACGCCAGTATGTCTGGGAAGACAGACGACCACCAAATTTCGTGATTAACTTTTTGCTTGGAACGTATCAGCTAGCAGTCAGCGCAGCTATTGACGGCTGGTGAGTTTTCCAATATAAAGGGATCTCTCTTGCGACAGTGCTAACTTCCCTGGCATAGCCTCAAGCACTCTAACTACACCTGTGGTTAGCTGATTAAGTTAAGTAACATTTTGATCAGTTTTGGTTATTTCTCTTTTGTTTATTTAATGTTTATAATTTTTTTTATAAAAATGTAGCACATTTCATAACCAGCAGCACAAAATTCCACATTTAAGTTATAAAAATTAAACAAACTTTAACAAATAATTTCAGTTTCTCCCTTAACCAATGTAGCCAGGGTTTCTGTTGAAATGTTGAAAGTTCTAAGCTTATCTTCCCTACCTCTGTCATAGCTGAAGCTGCAGCCTTTATATTCAGGGATTCAGGCTTACAAAATTCTGTCTTCCTTTTCAAGAGATTACAAGCTTTCTATGTACGTGAGGTTAGATTGTGCGGGAAGCTTTGAATAAGAGTTGTGATGCCCAGAATGTGGGTTTCTCTCATGCCTATCCCTACACGTATTCACACTATACAGATTTTCTAGCGAATCCTAGTAGACCAATTAACAAAGCTTCCCTTAAGCTTTCAAAGCTCTCGAAGAAGTGGTCCACCAGAAATTTCAAGCGTTTTCTTTTCGGAGTGCGGCGCACTCGCAAAGTAAGTGCATCTTCTCTAGTAATTGAAATGCGAAGCTCCGAAACTGGCGGTCATGGGGCCAATTACCCAGTGCCCTGTTAGTATTTCTGTGAGAAGCCTACCCATTTGGCTTTATAGCCTTAGTCAAGTCCGTGTTCTTCCTTCATTGAGCCATGACCAGAGGGAGCACCATACAGCGGAATTGAGCAGATTAGCCCACCTGTTGTGACTAGCTGCTTTAGTCGCCTTCTCAACTTGTGAAGACAGGCAGGAAAATATTTGCGATGCGAACCGTTTGCCTTAGTTCTATCTCAACTTCCTTTTTAGCACAGTCGTTCGCTTTCTCATTTTTCATAATACCACTGTGTAACGGGACCCATTATAGATTGATTGATATGTGTTGACGAAGAGCTTCTAGGTATTAGATCTCAACCACAAAGGCACGTTTGGATGGAGCTAGCATGATCCGCCAAGTCAATTGCAACTGTCTGAGCCTGGAAAATGCTGAAGTAACATGTGATTCCGTAGGACTCACTCTAGACGATCCAATATTCTCCCTGCTTTAGCTACAGACGATCTAAAGCAGCGTTCATTTGAAACCCAAATCTAAATTTTAAAGCAATTGCTCCCTTGCAAAAGGAGCTCAAACTGACTATTTCCATTGCCAACGAACTCTAAACGGCGGCAAAAAAGCAGTTGAAAACTCAGCCGTCAAGATATTGCAAACTCCAACGAAGTCACGATGAGAAATGTAGAGAAAACAAACATGAAATGGCAAAACGCAATTGCATGCAATCAAATAACCCGCAACCCGACAGCAGCAAAGATGGCACAGTGGTGGGTGTCACCGTATTTGCATTTATTCACATGTAGCAGGAAATGTGGCCGAAATAGACATATATTTACCATACATATTGTTGCACAATAAATTTGTAATTCAATGCTGAACGAAGTAAACTTTAAAATTAGAATTCATTATTCATGCAGTCACAACTTTTGCCGGCAACGGCATTTGCACACACAAGCAACAAGCGGAGAGAGTGCACGCCAAAGGACAACTCCCGAGTTGAAATGTTTGAAATTCGTGTCAGGCGAATGGCGAACTCTACAGAAGTCGGCAGTGGGATAGTGGGGAAAAACACAAAGTAGCAGTAAAAGCGTTGACATTTCGAAGTAGAAATGACAGCGCATTTAAGCGTGAAATGCCTGCGAGTGTCTAAACAAATGCACCAACAGCAACAATAACAACAACGGCTACCGGGATCACAAACAGTAATAGCAGTGTAATAGGAAAAACTGTACGACCAAGAAAAAGAGACAACACAACCGCTGAAACTCGTAGACCCGCAGACCAAACTCCGACCGAGAGTGTGACTTTTGATATGAAATCAAAAGTAATCAAATAAAAAAAAACGAACAAATTGCATGAGCAGCAGCATTGCTGCAGATGTGAAAAATCAGCGGATGAGTAAATGAAGAAGTGTTGTAAATAATAAGAAAATAAAAGATGGCAGCGAAATGAAATGAAGATGAAGATGAAAAACTACGCCAAGCCTCGCCGCTCGATATGATATGGTAAGTAAGTTGTACGATTGCCAAGAAATTTCACAAGGATATGCGCCTGCAGCCCGTGCGCTCGAATTTGAAATGAAGATGGCGGTAATACTGGCTCGCGCTGACTGGAGTGGCGCTAAGCCGCGCGCCGGCAAAGTGGTCGTCGTCGTCGTCGTCGTCGTTGACAAGCGGCTGGAAGACACACTCCATGCGCGCAAGTAGGATTGTGTTAAGTACGCATTGTAATATCCTTGCACTTGACAACGAGTACAACGTGGCGCAGGAGTAGCGGCACGGACAACACACCAACAACCGCTGTAATGAATAGAAGTTATGCAAACAATGTCGAAGTGGCTCGGACGTTGCCGCTCCATATTTTAGCGCAGCCACTTTCAACTTATGCGATATTTGTTATTTAAATATCCGCCACCCGATTAAGTAGATATAAAGTGACACTTGTGACCTGTGCAGGCGATGCGATAGAAGGCAGTAAGAGTTCGGGGTATACTGGGGCCATGCATAATGATGTCAGATGTCAAATGTCAACTGTGTTGCGCAAACTGACAGTTTAAATAATATTTGAAGTTTTCTGCAAACAACAACGAAACTTTCATTTGTGCATTTGTTTGCTCTCCAGAGTTGATATTACAATTGTAATTGGTTACTTAAAATGTTTGAAGTGAAAATGAATTGGAAGTGCGAGTGGATAAATGAAATCAGGGCAGTTAATCGAAAACCGAGGTTTCATTAAAAATTTCAGCAAAGCACGACGGATTTTTAATTAATAAATTTCAAAAGTCGCGCACTTGATTCATTTGAGAAGAAACTGTTCAGCCTGGTCAGCCTCTGGATAGGGAGAGGGTGGTTATTGGAAACATCAAAGAAAAACCTCTGGTGGAAATCATTTTAAGAACCTGGGAGTTCGTGAAGTTTATTTCACATATCTATAGTAAGTTAAGCAAAAGTGTTTGAAAAAATCGGAGTTCTAAGAATTAACGATTATTATGATGGATCATATGCGCCACGACCTCTAAAGTGATTTATTGTGCGTGGCCTTGCGCCTTATATGAAAAGGCTTGGATGTAGCCTAGCACTTCCAAGGGCGGTTTGTTACATACTTAAAACGGATTAAGTGTAGCACCAGCCAAGCGAGCTAATCTGCGCCTGGCGAGAGCGTCACATTCACTTGCGTTTCCTCGTGCAACTCACAGAAGCGACAGACGTCTGTTTCAAAAAGATTAATTTACTGAGGTAGTAACTAAGGGAACAGTATCACGTGTAGTACCTAATGCGATTTTTAAGGTCCTCACTGCCTAAGTGAAGTAATTTCGTTGTAGCTTCTTTTGAAGGACAGATTTTTCGTTTGACCTGTCTCGGCCCTGGACATCCCACCCATTGCGTATTGAAGATGTTGTCTACGTAGTTATTAATGATGCCCTTTATGTGAGCTTTTATGAACCCAAAAAAGGGTTCCGGACCATGAAATACTGCTTTGGCAAATAAAAAACTATTAGACATAAAAATTCATGTTTTGATTGATTAGTTTAAAAGCAATATTAAGTTCCTTTCAATTTATTTAATGGAACAAATCCAATTTTTCTGTCGAAGCATTAGTCTAAAATACCAAAGTCAATTTTCTCTGGACTTGAAACGTGACAATGGGACTTTTATTTGAGGTCATAAACCGTACATGTACTGTTTGGTGGAAACGAAACGTGAAGGTCTGGTTATGGCAATTTAACTTAACTTAATACGGTTTTCCCATGGCACCCTGAATTACTTTGTTCGCTCCCCCAATTATGATCACGAATTACTCCATTCCCACGGGCACATTCTTAGTTCGATTTGACAATTCTCTGTCGCTGTGCTTTTTTTTTCTTCACTATACAATTGATGCAAAATGTAAGTTATTGCTAAAAACAGATAAGTTTCCGTCTTAATTTAGGGATACACACATTTATAGACTTTACGTGGCATTAAGTTACTTACAAATAAAAGCCGCATCCATTTAAGAGAATTTTTAAGTGACAGTCTCTAAGTTACGTTAAGTTGCCACAATTAGGTTCCGAGGCTCAGTGTAAACTTTAACTGTGTTTTTAGAGGTAATGTAGAAATCGGCGATATACATGCATGCACTTCGATTATGCTGGTATGTATCAACTTAAAAATTGTTTTATATTATTTTGTCATTTCAAGGCTTTGCGGAAATGCGCCATTAGGTTTCTGGTATTTTATGTCAAGTAGATTTATAGCACGGATTCAGTGACATCTAGTTTTTTTTTTACCGAGTATGTAATGCTGTAAGTCCTTATCATTATTAATATCCTGCGTAATATAAGAAGTATAGCATACTAAGTAAATAAGCACACAGGAATGAAGGCCTAAAAATTTATTATACGAAACTTTTCAATTTTGTGTCCGTCGCAGTAGTTGAATTAGTCAACAACATGCGTATATGTATGTATAAGTATGAACATATGTAATATATCGAGCACATCCCTCCAGAAATTGGGCATATCAAGCACGGAAACCAGAAATTTATTTATGTATTTCAAGTCGCCACAACATCACTTCCATCAAATTAAGAAAAAATTTCCAAGAATTTTTCACAGATTTTTTTTTTTAATGCCAAATTGATGAGTTCATCAAATATCGACGAATGAAATATGCTGGTAGCTGCTGAAGTTGCCTTTTTATTTATGACGATGGTTAGCATTTTAAGCTTTTCATTTTTCACGTAAAATAAGCCGACTTAAGCTGCTCATTTGTACTATTTTCCGCTGTGCCGAATGCTACCGCACTGCCATTTTTTTAATTCAAAACTTGGTTTCCCTTGCCTGCTTTCTGCTTTTTTTTGCGCTCACTTCCTTGAAGTAGCATTTGCCGTCCTCACTTGATGCTTTTAAATAAATCAACAGCTGAATTGGCTGCCTAAGAATGGCAAGCACAGCGAAATGAAAAAAATTTTAAATTTATACTGTCGCAGCCAATACTTATTTAGAAGCCAACAGAGCATCCTTCAACTACATACAACACTTCTTGCAACACATTTCGGTGGAAATTCTATGTATCGAATATCGATGGCGGCACACACACTTCTATCGCGCAGCAAGGCAGTAATGTAGCATGAATCATATGCCAGCAGCCGCAAATTGACAGTGACATTTGACATATTTGCGTCGCTGACAAAGGCGCAACGCTCGACACCCACTACGAGCGCGTACAGCAGACACACAGGCACAGCTTCATCGCCAACAGCAGAGTAACATGCCAGCGAATGTAAGCTTGCGGATCCTTCTTGTCTGTTAGCTTCGACGCGTCATCTTTGTCGCCTTGCATTGCTGCGTCTGCACATCTTCGCTGCTCCCAACATCAATTTGGCGCTCTAACCGCCGCCAATGCTGCTAACGTAGTACCCCTGGGTTGATATGTGCCTGGCCTGTTGTGCGCGCGCGTGTATGTGGTGCATTTGATATCGGAAATTGATGTACTTTTTCAATTTTCGCGCACGGAAATGTAATACGCACAATAATTTCACAGTATTCCCCACTTTCCACAGCCGCAGCGCACAGAACTATACACGATTTCAGTCATCATTTCAACCCCTGATTGCTGTTTGCTGTTTGCTTCGTGTCATTTCAAGCTTTATTCAAGCGTGTATTTTGTGGCAGATATTTTTATTGATTGCCACTTTAATATACCGAAATGTGATGCAAAATCGCTATAGTATGTTGGATGTCTGTATGTAATTGCAAATGTTTGTATTTGGTACCCTTGGTACAAGTTAGATGGCGCTATCGCGCTCGAGTATCGACGTTTTCGAAGCTCCGCATCATTACAAACTTATTTATTTACTATGTGATATGTCTGCTGTCATTATGTCCTCTAGATGCGTTTTTGCGTTCTGTTTGGTTGTTTTCCGGTTGGTATTGGCTAGTGATTCCCTCTTGGTTTCCAATAAATCTTAGGTTACACCGAATATTTCGACTTTTTTCTTGGCTTTTAAATTCCGTTTGTTATCTCTGCACCTACTTACTGCCGCCCGTATGCTTGTTGGCCTGCATGTGTGTATCGCTATCTGATTTTTACAGAGTAATTTTGGTTAATATAGCAAAAGTCTTTCGTAAGGCAAATAAAAGACAAGATACTCGTATGTAGTTCGAAAGAGTTTCATTATTCTAACACAAAACGGCTTATAAAAAAGCTCTCCCTTTCACCGCGAGAGAAAGCACTTACTTATCATTTAGCTCGCGTCGCTCCAACAGTCGCAATGGCCGAGTGGGTAAAGCTAGGCGTGCCAATCGAAAGAACCGAGTTTGAGTCCTGGCGCAGCGGAATCTTTTTTTTTAACCAACATTGTTTTTAACTTCATTTTTGCGACTTTTTATATACTATATACTATATATATATTAACTTAAGAATATAACTTAATTTTTAAAAACTTTCTAGAAACTTTTTTTTTTATACATTTGTATTTTAATTTTATTGTCTTTAATGGTTTGGTTATTTTTGTTTTAAAAATAATACTTTTCTTAATTTCAATCAACTTTTAGGAGCGTATTTTGTTTTTTTATTTCTAAATTTTTTTTAGTTAAATTTTCTTTTAATTTTTAGACTTTCTTATGTAAAAAAGAAAAATATTTTTTTAAATATACTTTTCAATAATTTATTTTATTTTTTTTCTTCTTTTAATTGCAGTAATTCATTTAAATTAATTAAATATATTTTTTAATCGGGTGGCAACCCTAGTAAACACTTCAATAGTATTCAGTCTGAAGGTTTCTTTACAATCTTTCGTTTGACACCCATATTTCAACTTTTCAGATAGCTTGCGAATAATTAAATTAAATTTGACTTTTCGTTTTTAAATTTGACGTTTTGTTGATTTTTTAAACCGGAAGCAGCCCTCCTCCATGAGTGTGGAATTGATCTCCATACCAAGTACCAGTACTCTATCACAAATATTTCCTGCGATAGGCAGTATGAAAAAAAGGTGCCACGCCCTCTTGTATAATCGCGATGAAATCTATCTTATATATTAAGTTGGGCTATACGACACCAGTGTACGAAATTTCATAATGATCGGTTGAGTAGTTAAAGCGTGAAAGCGTAACAAAAAAAAAACTCCTTTTCGGATTTATAATATTAGAACGGATTATGTTAATTCGCCCCCATAAACCTGATAAGTCACAGAAGTGGTTTGAATAGAAGGCAGGCTACTGAGAGATATGCCATCAAAGGACCTAAGTAGGATTCAGCCTAACCTCTGCTGTTAACTGTAATTTAGAAAGCGATGCGGGATTCCATCTTTAAATCTTTCAGCCAAGGGCAAATTAATATAGTTGAAAACATGCAATGCCTTCGGTTACTCGACCGGAGCTAAGCGGCGTTCGGTTAAGTCTTGCTAAAAATGCCAAATTTCAGGCGTTGTTTCACTAAGCCAAAAGTACGATGGTTTTTTTCAACCAAGTTATTGATTGGTTTTTTTTTCATAGTTAATACACCGATTGTCAGAAATGTAATTCAAGTTGCATATTTGAAAACAAATTCGCGTGTCTGGTTGTGGCTGAACGTGCAGAGCTGCTTGTGGTTATTTGTTGTCGCGCAGCAGGCTCGAATGCCATTAGCGGCAACACATACTTTTTTTTCTGTTTCTGGTTTTTCTTAATTACGAAAAAGCATCTGTGAAGTGCAGAACCAAATCAAACGACGAAGAAACTTGATTCAAGTTGAACATTTGATGAGACATTTATAAAGCAGCTGTAGCAGAGATGCTTGCTGTTATTTGCTAACTTTAAAATTCCGTCAGAGGTAACACGTTAAAATGACATTAATCATTTTTGTTTTGTATCTCCGAATTATGAAAAAGCACCTGTGAAGTTCACAAAATAAGCGTATTCAAACGAAAAAATCGACAACCAAAAGCATGGTTAATGTAAACAGAAGAATGGTTAATATTATTAGATCATTGTTGAAAATATCAACCAAGGCATTGTTAGTATTAACCAAAAATCACGTTGATTCCATTTCAAGTTTGAATTTGGTAATATTAACCAATTTTTGGTTGATGTTCTTCTCAGTGTAATAAACTGCGCTATCGCTGAATTCATTGAAAATTAAGGTTAATTTAAAAAATTCAAATTTCTCTTTATTTTTCGAATTAGGTACTAAAAAAAATATGTCAAGCTTTTACTTCCAAACGTATTTGTTAGCAAAAAAAAATAAAAAAAAAATAAGTTTAGGTCGACTTTAATTATGGTTTTGATTACTTGCATGCGTTGGTGCACGAAATGACCTTTTTCTTCTTCCATCTGCTATTTGCATTGTTCAGTTCACAAAGCCAAAACTTGGTTTTATTATTGTTTTGTATTTATAGATATTAAAAATTGAGATTGCTAAATTTTACTATCAAAGTTTTCAATTTCATGCAATGACACCAGTATTTTATTATAAACAATAATATTTGCATGAATGCACTCGAAATTACGACACAATTCGCCTTTGTGCTGCATCTATAGGTACATATGGATGCACATACATATTTTTCTTATCAGTAAGCACTTTTGCAGTATGACTTCAATGGCGATTGTCATTTCTTTAAGAAACTACATACATTACACTTAAATAAAATGATGACTCCGAGGACGCTCAAAATTTATCTAAAGTAATAAACTTTTATTGTTAAACCGAAAAAGCCTTTACCACATTTCATATTCGAATGAGGTATCCGTGTGTTTGTGCGAGTGTGTGTGTGCGTGTGTGTGCAATGCTTTATACGCCCTAAAGGAAGAATAAAACTAAATTGGTTGTATGGAGAACACCCCAGATGAGGATTGAGATAGGATGTTACAACCTTCTTTCGCCCTTTACTTAATAGAATTATTAATAGGATAAGCGAGCGGGCG
This sequence comes from Rhagoletis pomonella, assembly GCF_013731165.1. Classification (NCBI taxonomy): domain Eukaryota; kingdom Metazoa; phylum Arthropoda; class Insecta; order Diptera; family Tephritidae; genus Rhagoletis; species Rhagoletis pomonella. Next base: position 58,498,846 of record NW_023458559.1, read on the forward strand.
GTCGGTCAGCAGCCTACCAACTGATGAAAATGTAACATTTGTACAATACTTAGATACATAAGTAACCACATCTGTAAGTGTGGGTGTGCATGCATGCATGTACATATGTATGTATGTAAGTATTAAGTCGACGCTTAAGCCACTAATGTTTTGTTAAGACGATTTGTATGAAGCTCACCATAGCTGCTAAACGTCTAAATTCTCAACCGCTTTAATAACTCCAAAGAGAATTTATGTTAATCAAAGTTGACAACAATGGCAACCCTCATTTGTCAGCAACCAATATAGAGTGGCCATAAATGTTCTCTGCAAAACGTTGAAGTATTGGTGACGGACTGCAGCAGGTTCGAGGTCTGTGAATTCAATATTTTTGTTTTGCCACAGGTCTATGAAAATCCTTTGAAATATTGTCACAAACTTCCAGCAAGTAATCATGCACTGAAATTAGTTTAATTTACATAAAGTGCCAATATAATTCAAAATGTGAGCAAAAACAACAACAGTGTGGCATTAAAATTTGGAAATTTGGGGCGTGTTTCACTCAAAAATTTGTGTCATGCCTTTGCGCAAATACCAAAAACTAACCAAAGATGGGTAAACTAGTTCACAAACCACAACAACTTTGCATATCTGGCACAATAGTAACCCATTTGCAAGCCTCCTTGGGGTCGTTGGACACACTAAATGTCGAAAATAGATATGTTTGTTTGTAAGTAAGGGAAATATTTAGTGCTCACATATACGAATATAGTTTCTTGTCATACCACATGAGATGTATAATTTGCGGTATGGCCTCCCTGCCATACTTTCGTAGTTTGTATTGACTTGCATGTACGGGTCTACCCACACTGTGGGTTCAAAACCGCACCTTTGTACGAACAAAACTAATGTTGGCGGCAAACATTATAATTTTTTTTTCCTAAACATCAAAGCAGACTGCCTCGATATGGCTAAATTTCTGAGTGCCTAACGCGCCATAAAAGCAATAAAAAAATTTCAAGGAAAAGAAAACATAAAAAATCTTTAAATTAATTTTATTAATTTAATTTTATTAAAGTAAAACTACCTTTTAAAAAAAAAACTTTAACCATTTTGGTAACAAATGTGACAAGTTCTTGTAACTTATTTAATTTGTATACCCGAGCGCACTTGCGCACAAGGGCATATTAACTTTGTTCACATAACGGTTGTTTGTAACAGACAAAACGAACATCGATGCATCGTTTGCATCCCTAGTACCAAAGCCAACAACCGTGCTCAGTTTAGGGGAAATTGGTAGTGCGGTTATTGAGATATATACATCTAATCATAAGTTGAGAGACAGTTGATAAAAAAATGTTAAATCTTTTTTTAAGTTTTGAAAAAGTGTTGGTTTTTTTTTAGCTTTGCAAGAAAAAATAAAACAAACAAATAAAACAGTTATTTGTTTCTGAAAAATGTTACTTGGGAGCAAATTAAAGAATATGTATTCATAAAAGCCCATTTCCAAAATCGGTAAAGAGTTTTTGCATTGACAACAATGATAAGTACTGTGCGCGAAATTTTTGCAGCCAATCATGAAAAAACTGTTTTTAAATTCACTCTCGTATGACCTTCTTTAGAGATTTTTTTGTTTTCAACAAAAAAGTTATTCTTATTAAATTAAAATTATTAATTAAACATATTTTATTCGTAAGAGCAGTTCAGACTTAATATCATTGAAATTCTATACAATTCTGCTGAAACCATGAAAGTGCTAACGCAATTGCGTTTGAATAGGGATTATTACAATTAATTAAAATTACATAAAATTCATCCGCAATACCTTGAATGCCATTTTGGTGAAATTTTTCATGATTAACACAGCGGAAAGTCAACATAGGTTAGAACTTTTATAGTAGTAGTAGTAGTAGTAGCAGTAGTAGTTTCTAGCTAATCGTGTATGTGCAGAAGCCAATAATTAATTATTCATCCAAACTGACAAAATTTGTCGAGTCCAGTACAAGCTCTCAACCGGCCACAAAAGTATACAACGTGAACTAATTACCAATTGTTGAATTTTGTACTACTCCCTAACTATCGACAAGTATTGGCTGTAAAAGTAAGCTGTAGAGACATCACACACGAAGCATGCGCGCTTAATTTGCCAAACGCCAATTAATGAAAGAGAAAAGTTCACTCGAAACCAATGTGCCAATAATAATCGCAGGTTTTATTAATTTCCGCCATACCATTGTTTGCCGCGAAGGTTAATAATTTCAAATATTAATTTAGGTTGATAATATTTCATTTCATTTTATTTTGCGCAAATTTTTCAGTGTGCGCCACCATGATTTGCACGCTGATGATTGCTTTGTTTTGACGATTTTTCTGTAGACATTTCTTTAAAGGGATGGTTTTTTTGTTTTTTTTTTTTTACTACCCTAACTTCATATGCTAGCTCAGCTATTACCCTCTCAGCGTTCGCACACTTTGACAGCTGTCACTTCGATTCAAAAAAATTGTGGTTTGACATGCATCAAGCCACGCAACGAACACAGATGTGCACATTTTTCACATTAAATAAATGCGTAATGCTGCTTAACAAAAAAAGAATTAGAGATAGAATTCAAGAGAAAAAAAACATGTTGGTTAGTCAATATGCCGATAAGGTATTACAAAATTGTTGAGTTGAAAAAGTAATAATGCAATTTAATATGAATGTTTATGAATTTGTCAGCGTGTGCGTGTGTGCCTATCGAATAATTCGCGGTTCAATAATCCACTATTGGCAAATAAACCACAGTAGGGCGATTGCATGTACATTAGGGTGGCCCTAAAATAGTAATTGGGGAGGTTTTGGCGGACCTAGATATATACATATTATAGTTGCGATGAAAAAGTGGTGAAATAAACAATTGAGTGTTAATACTCAAAATCTCTTGGAGAGAAACAGAGTTTTCCGATAGAAAATTTTTGATTTTGATTGAGAATTTTATACCATTTATACGAAAAGTTTTTTCCCTATAAATAAATAAATACGTTTGGATTTCAAAATAAAAAAGTAGGGATACATTTTTTTTGGTATAGAACAGTCGTAGGGGGTCAGAGCATAAAAATTCCGACTTTGCTTTTTCACATGCATTTTTGGCCCACCCTTATGTACATATGTAAGAGCATATGGATGAGCATTAAGTTGGCCTCAAAATAAGTAAAGTCGGAATTTTAATGCTCTCACTTCCTAGGGTTACTCTGTTTGAAAAAATATATCAGTTTTTTTTTTGATATAAAAAGTATTTAGAGGTCGCTCAAAGCGCTCAAACTTTTTCATGCACATATTTTTTCGTATAAATGGTTTTAAAATCCCGAAAATCAATATTTTTCGAGCAGAAAACTCTGTTTTTCTTCAAGAAACTTTTAATAATAATACCCAATTATTTATTTAACCATTTTTTCATAGTAACATTATTTTATGGGTCCCCTATTGAATTTTTTGGGGTTTTTTGGAGGACCTAAAAAAAAAATTTGTATGAAAACTGATTACATAAACAACTGGGTATTTTATTGGAAGTCTCCTAACGAGAAACACGATTTTCTCACGATCGAAAAATATCGATTTTCTATACCATTTCTACGAAATACATGGAAAATTCATGGGCTGTGAGGCAGTTCTAAATGTATGTATATATTTTTTTAACAAAGAAATACGTGTATTATTTTATCCATTAAGCAAAATCCTAAGGGAGCTTAGTGAGAGCTTAGCATTTCACACTTTTTTCACCCCGCGTGTATTTTTGGCCAACCCTAATGAGCGTTCACATGTTTATAATGATGCGCAAATATTGACGCATCACTGCACACAATAGCAAACACGCGCGGCCGCTTCGACAAAACAAAAAATGAACTCGAATTGAAAATTTTTCTATTTAATTTGTTGCGGAAAATGGAGGAAATTCGTTGCGTGGAAAGGGGAACAACGCAGCGGTGGCCTTTCTATTTAGGTTTTTCCGTTTGGGTTATTGAATTCGTTTGGTTGTTGACAGCAACGCTACATGCGAATACTTTCATTTCCGTTTATTGTTTATTAAAAATGTATGTAATTCTAACCCAATGACATGACAATGTGAGTAGCCATAACAATTTAAATTACAACAAAAACCACAGGCATATCAATGAAGCTCAGCTTCCTCCTTTGGCCTTGCCCGCCAGGCATCCATGCATCCAGGCATTCAAGCAGCAGCAGCAGCAGAGCCACCGCTACCTTCCTACCTAGTCACCTTTCCCCAGACTGGCGTGTGACCCGACCCGACTTCCTCTGCGGCATATCCTGTGTGGTATTTTTCAATTTATTTCTCTTCCTTTCGCATTTCCTGTATGTTAGTGCTTTTTGCAATTATTTTTTAGTATCGTAATGTTTTCTAAAAAATTTATTTATTATTTCAAATAACAGTGCTTTTTTACGAATTTTTCTACTCTCCGCATTTTTGCTTTCATTAATTTGTTGTTGATTGTGTGCACACATTATTGTTATATGTTTTCATTTGTTTTTGATTTTTATTGGTATTTTTGTTTTTGTGCATTGTTATGTCCATTCTGTTCATATTCGTTTCCCCATTCGTTTCTAGTCCATTGGACAATTTTGTGTCATTTCATTACATTTGATTTCATCTCATTTCATTTCGCTTCAGATTTTTTGTTTTTGTTAGTTTTATACTCTCATTTCTGTTTTAGCTTAACATAAGTTTCACATTGATTTTAACAGTATTCTTGTTGTCTTTAGCAACATTTTTTGCTCGACGCATTATTTCCGCATGTTTATTGCTTTGTCATTTGTTTTGACATTTTCTTCAGCGCGACATATTTTTCTGCGGTTTTTTCCAACATTTGTGTTTTTTTTTACACAATCTCGAAAACCTATACAATCCACGTCTCCCTTACATCATCGGAAATGGAAAAGGTTTCAATATTTTGTCTATTTTTTGCGTGTGTGTGTGTATGTTTTTGTCTGCCCCTTTGTTTGTTCGAGTTCATGTCACCACATAACAATCACATTTGTCCTTTAGTTCTTTTTGTATAAACTATCCATATCAATTTTTCATGCTCATATCTTTGTTTAGTACCAATCTTCTCGTATTTCCTTGATTTGCTGCTATGGTTGTTGGTTGGAAGTTAAATTAAGCGTATGGTTGGTTGGCTTTCTTGTTGTTAATCGTGGAGAGAGGGTCGCTGCACGGTTCAAGTTGAGGGTTGAAGTTTGTAAAAATTAATAGAACTGTGATTTGATAATGGAATGCAAACATCATCTCATAGTTAAAGTGAATTTGTTTTCTGTTCAGAAGTAATGTATGTAGTTACGCGTTACCTGCTTAACAAGCATCATAAAAGCAAAAAAGAAGCTTGGGAAGGGGCTCATATACCATTACCAGGAAACAGATGAGAATTTTAAAACTTGAGCAAAGCGTTCTCCTAAGAGGATAATTTAGTCCACGGCCTGCGCCTCAAAATGTCAAGTAAAAAATGTAGCAGATGAATACAGCGGAATTAAATGTCAACTGCAACAACGCGTGGGAACGATCCCACCTTGTGACCTCTGTTCACTCTCATGTCGAGCAGTTTTTCTAACCGGATAAGGGATTGGCAGGTCTCCAAAGAGCACCTCTACATTAGTTTTAAGCTCACTTTTAATCCTGCGCTTTTAACAGCATACAGGAACGTGAAAGGAACCAACTTGATAAAATATAAAAATACGCTGTCGGCCGCTCAATATGGATACGTTTCTCACGATAAGTCATGTTTATCGGTAAGTCCTGATGAAGCGAGTCTCTCGAACACGAAGGTTGTTTTTCTCGGTGAGCCGGACTCTTCGTCAAAATTCGATGAAACAGTGAACTTTGTGACCAATGCCTGTAATGCTACTTTCAATGCCTTCTGCCTAAGTACGCTCACGAAGTGCAAGAAAAACCCCCAGTGGGGGAATCCTGAGATTTCAGCAATGAGGAAAAACAGCAGGAGGCTCTTCAATCAAGCCAAGCGAACACGCATAGTTCGACCTTACAAGGATGCACTAAAATTTTTCAATAAGGCCATAAATAGGGCGAAAAGCGAATCTTTGCAAAACTTCTGCGACAATATAGATGAGAACTCCGAAGCCAACAGTCTGAGAAAAGTTCTGTGGTAATCTTCTTCAAGCACGAACTCTATTCAGAAGCCCAAGGGCTACTGGACGTCATCATGTAACGAAATGCTGGCGGTCTGTATTAGCACTCACTTCCCGGGCTGCTTGGACGACCCGGCAGTTTGCCTGGCCCTAGGATCTACCTGTCTCTGGGGAATACCGTTAGGGACGTCGTAAGTGATGAGAGGTTGGAATGGGCTTTAATGTCCTTTTAGTCCTACAAATCCCCGCGACTTGACAGTATATTTCCCGCTCAACAATAGGAACCCAAGGACATTCTGTGCCCCTTGTTTTCTCAGATTTTTACAGCCTGCCTTACGCTAATTCACATACCATAAGAGTGGACAAAGGCGAAAATTGTATTCCTAAAACAAGGATTTCAGATCTATAAGCCTCACTTCATTCTTTCTTAAAACTCTAGAGAGGCTCATCGACGAATATATGGATGGAATATTAATACTGACAACCTCTCCTCGAATCAGCATACATATTCCAAGGGAACATTTGTGGAGACCCCAATTCGCGAAACCGTTTTGACGATTGAAAAAGGATTGGCCATAAAGGAATAGACGCTCGCAGTTTTTCTCGATATAGAGGGTGCTTTCAACAAAGCCTAACCGAAGTCAGTTGTTAGCTCCCTTCTCAAGGCGGGGATGCAGCGGGGCCTGGCGGATTTTGTTGGACTCCTTCTCGAAAAGAGAAATATTCTATCAGAAATGTGGGATGGTTCCACTACAATGTATGTGACCAGAGGCATTCACCAAGCGGGCGTTATCTTCCCTCATCTCTGGGATTTAACAGTGAACACCGTACTTCTAAGTCTAAAGGGCACCGGTTGTCAAGTCATAGCGTACGCTGATGACATAGCAATAGTGGCAACGGGCAAACATCTTCAGGTCCTGAGTGAGTTATTGCAAAACGCACTGTCTGGTAAATATGTGGTCCAAGGAATTTGGACTTAGCGTCAATCCTACATAGACAGAAATGGTGCTTTTCACAAGGAAGTATAAAACTCCTTTATTTAAATCTAACACCCTAAACGGGGTGGCAATTACTCTCTCAACCGAGGTCAAATACCTTGGAGTTAATCCAGACAAAAAACTGGACTGGAGGCGGAACATTGAATACCGCTCTAGGAAGGCCCATACCGTATGCCTGTAGGAAGGCTAAATATAGGCAAAAAATGGGAAATAAAAGCACATATGGATGTACACAGCTGTGGTAAGACCCATTCTCTTTCTCTTTAAATAATATTAAACCTTCCACTTGTGGATCACTAAGGCAAATTTTGGGCCGGCTGCAGTGCGGCCAGGTTAAATATGATCCAACCTTGAAGAGAACTCGGATTCGGACACGCAAATGTACTTGAAACTCCACCGGATACACTACGACAGTTAGATTATGCCACTCCTCTAATCAGTTTAGACCAGAGTGTCCAGATTTGGGGATTTCGCGCCAATTTGGCGATTATTTTTTGGGATATTTGAACTAGTTCGTCGAATTTAGAACTAGTTCGGAACTATAGATTTTAGGACTGGTTCGGAACTATCGAAAAAGGAATGCAGCGGGCGGCAATTGACACTTCCTAGGACATCGCCATGTTAAATTCGCCAGTTGTTTGCATGCAAAAGAGATTTATCGCGAATCAGTACTGGGTCTAATAATACTACAAGCGTACCAGTTCAGAACTAGAAATTTTCCTCACAGGGTATGTATTTAAGGTGCTACGGGGCGTATACATTACATACACAACTAAAAGTACATATTTATAAGAGAACGAGTTGCTGGCCCCTATTGCGAGTGTCGACTGGCAGTAGAATAGAAATTTGTCGATCGAGTCGATCATCTTTTATTTTGCTATTGTGTAACTTGATCGATAAAAATTTGTACTATTGTGAATGGTTGACGGAATTGTAAACAGCTGTTTGTTTGTATACATTTGTTTCTTCAGTGTTTCATTTACATAGTTTTTAAAATAATTGCTTTTATTATCAAATTTTAAAAATGGACACAGTTGAAATATGGTTCAGTGATGAAGAAGATGATGTGGAAGCTAATAGAGTAGTAGTGTTGGCTAAAGCAAGGAGGGAATTGCGAGATTCATCGGATCCCTTGGAGTTGGAAGATGAAGTGTATGTACATATGTGAATTTTATGAATAGAAGTTGCGTTCCCGATGCTTCACGGTTTTTAGTTTTCATAGAATTTGCAGGAAAAGCAGTTTTCCTCATTAATAAACTTCATGGAAGTTTAAGAAATACGGTACCGTTTAGTTATTTGTACAATTATTTTGAGTATTGAGTATCCAAACGCGTGACCCGAGTTTTAAAACTTTAAGATAAAAGTGTAGTGAAAGAATTAAACTTTAATTTAAAATAAAGATTTAAAATTTGCGAGCACTAGTTAATTAATAAATTATGCAGTTTTTTGTAAACTTTGATGTTGGTTCTGCGCAATAACACTGTGGATGGCGTAGCCGGAGTTATATGCACAAGAAATATTGTATATCTTTCACAAAAGAAGCGGAGCTTCCTCCCCTACTCTTTCCGGAAATTCCTTTGCCTATGTCCTCACTCTCCTGCATCAGCTCGACCAACCACGCAAGTTGCCTTTTCTTGCTTACAATTTTTGATCTGTAATTCAGACACATATGTACATACGTATGTATATTTCACAATTTTTTTACAATTTCCAATTCAATTTATCCATTATAGTACCACTTTCTTATGTAAATTTTATAAACGCAAACTCCAACGACTAAAAAACAGCAATAGAAGGATGATCGATTAAAATGTATTCACAGTCGCTAATTGAGCGACTAAGCGACACTCACAATAGCATAGATAATCGATAATCGCTTAATAGTCGTTTATCTACTGCTAGTCGACACTCGCAATAGGGGTTGCTGTTCTTTACATTTTTTTGTGCATATATCTTTTTTTAAGTTTTCATTTAAGTGCAATTTCGCGAAAAGATTCTGTACACAAAACTGAAGATAATCATTGTCTAAGGTAAGTGTGCCTACATTTTCGGCCAAAAACATGTTTTTGTAGAAAAATGTAACAATTCGTGAGATTTTCTCATAGGTACATATTGTTGGATAAATAAGCAATGGGAAATAAGGCAAAATTTGTGCATCGTAGTAGCACAATGCCACTAAGTGCATCTGAAAATTTTCAGGCAATAGCCTCATGCGATTATCGATTATAGTTTTTGTTGTTTGCGTGAAATATTTTACTTTTATCAGTATTTTTCTTTTAATCAAAATATGTTGAAATAAATGTGAAAAAAAATGTTTGCAAATTCGGTAGAAATCTATAAAATGGTTACCGAGGTACAGTTTGTAGTCATAAAGAGGGCGGTGCCACACCCGATTCCTAAAAGTCTATTTATTGCTAAGAGATTGTTGTTGCAACTATTAACTTGTAGTAAATTAGCGTCCTCAGTTACTGAAATATCGGAGTTTTCGGGTGTCTGAAATTTACCGTTATACGGGAAGTGGGTGTAATTTTAGTCCGACTTGAATAATTTTCAACAATTTCTTTCTTTTACTAAGGTTATTGAGTGCACCGAGTTTGGTAGAAATAGATGAATCGAATATCGAGATACAGATTTGTGGTCATTAGGGGGGCGGTGCAACGCCCATTATCCAAAAATTACTTAATTTACCCCTGCATAGTTATAACTAGTTGTCTAGTTTCTTCAGTGTCATCCATTGCTTTACTTTACTTTTCTTGCTGTCAAAGCTCACTTCCTGTGCCATTATTGCATTTATACATAGATAAGTACTTCGCTCATAATTCCTTTTTTCTGCATAATTTTTATATATTTTCTTCTGTCATTTTCAAGATTTTCCTCAGTGCTGCCACTGTTCGTCGCTCTCGAATGTCTGTCTGTTGTTTTCATTTCCCTTGCAGTGCAAGCATAGCGCAATTGTATGGATTTTCACATTTTACGTACTTCATATACCTTTCATATTCGACTCCATATTAATGCTTACGTGCATTTCAAGAAGAGTAGGTAGTACTATCTTCATACATAAATATGTACAATAGCGCCAAGAGGAGCAAGATGCTGAGCGGAGAATGGACATGTACATGATACTTTGACATTTAAGTGCGCAAGGGCATTTTAGAATTTACATTTCGCCTTTGTTTTGTAAATTATGCCAAAAATATTCATTTTGTGTTATTTAGTTTGAACATCAGCAGCAGCAGCGGCAGCAACAACAACAACAAAAACCACAACTACAATATTTGCCAAAAACAGCATACTTGTATTATTACTGACAGCAATATTAGGTTCCTGCTCTGCTGCTTTTGAATACATTTTCATTACATTTCATTCAACATTTACGTTTTACAATTCGCATTTAATTCATCGAAATGCAAATAGAGAATTGTGTGTCTTCAGAAGTAAGTACTAAGTATTTAATAGTCTGCTTAAAGTTAGAAAATTTATCGTTATTATTGTTTTGCAAAAGAAACTGACTTAAATTGTGCTCAAGGGCTTTCAAGAGAATTATTACTAATTTGAAATTGTCGGTCGGTTCACGTTTGCAATCTGGTTATATTATATGTATGTACAATGTTCATATCTACATATGTATGTATGTAGGTATGTTTGTAAGTGCGTCGTTAACTTATGTAATATTTGAAAGAAAGGAATTGCAATTAAGGTGCTTACAGTTACAGTTCAAAATATAATTGGCTGACACGTGTGCGTACTTATGTGAATTTCAAGTTAAATTAGAGCTTTAAATTTAGTTGGAAAAACATAAATTCAAGCAAAATATTTATTTATTAGAATCAAACAAAACTTTAATCTTTATTTGTGTAATACAAAATTTTAACCTAATAAACCCGGCAAACAATGCAATCTGTTTGGTATTAATCCGGATTAGTTGCAGAGAAAAATTAACCTTATAAACAAATTGATCGCTTGTTACCATTTCTTTCAAAATTTCGCAGGAAGAAAGTTATGTGAAAAATAATAGGCACTCGACATTTTGACCAGTGTTCGCTCTTTTTCTTTTGTTTGGTTGGTTGGTTGGTAGAAGCCTCCATCCGCCTGAGCATAAGCGCAGGACCAAATTAATGCTTATGGCACCATTTTGATACACTTTTTCTGGGATCCTTGGTTTTTTCCTACTTTCATGATTTGGTTTCGTCAAACCATTTGGATTTTTCGATTTACGCTAGTAATGGTGCATTTGGAGCTCACTCTAAGATTTTGGATAGAAAAACTCCCGAGTGTGTCATGCCTTATTCCTGCCAAAGCTGGCCACTCGCAAAGAGAAACAAGAATACGCCTCATTATCTTTCCTCGATCTCTTTGTCCTATGTTCCTCGCAGTTTTGTAGGCTTGAAAGTTGT
>NW_023458559.1:58510362-58528902 GCF_013731165.1 Rhagoletis pomonella
TGATGAGTGCGAGTGGGCAGTTTATTGTCTCTGCTTCGGATTCATTAAGAGAAGCTCCGGTCTTAGCCAACTCGTCAGCCCTCTCCTTTCCGTGTATCTTCCTATGGCTGCGATCGCAGATGAGAGAGTTGTCTATAAACTCGGCAATCGAGCTTAACGTACATTTGCCAGCTCTGACTGCTTTGGAGTTTACTATCGGTGAGGCAAGTGCTAGAAATGCCGTCTGGCTATCTGAGTAGATGTCTGTTTTTCCCACTACTACATTTTTTTACAGGTCTTTTCGATTCCCAGTACTTCTCCTTGGAAGATGCCGGCAAGGTTCGATAGTCGGAACGACAGAGAGATATTCAACGTTTCGGAGGACATCCCCGTACCCACACCATAGTCCATTTTGGCCCCGTCTAGAAGGAAATTTAACGTGAAAGCTTTTCTTGAACTCTGTCGTAGGAGATATATAATCTGATTGTTTAACTGATTTGATAAGCTTGTCTAGAATCCACGGTCATAGCTGCAGCGACCTCCAGCAGCCTGACTCTTTGAGTCTGATTGCCCAGGACGCAGCAGTTTCGCGGATTTGGAGTTCTATTGGCAGGTGATGCAACATCACATTAAGCGCATTTGATGGACACGACTTAATTGCTCTTGTATAACCTGCATAAGCTGTTCTTTGTATACTGGTTAATTCCCTAGAGCTTGTCTAGTGCTGGCCCCCAAACTAAACCAACGTAAGTTAGTATTGGTCATGTGATAGCCGTGTACACCCAGTGGACAAGCTCTGACTTTAGTCCGTAGTTCCCACTGAATATTTCTTTGCATGTTTAATAGGCTGTGAAGGCGATATATATAGACGTTTCTCTATATTTGTCTTCCAGCTCAGATTGGTGTCTAAAACGCCACCGAAGTATTTAGCTTCGGTCGTTCCATAACGGAAGCTTGCATTTTGGTATTTTAGTTTTCTTGGTAAACAGCATTCCATTTTGCTGAGGTTGACACCTAGGCCATGTTTGTGGTGCTTCGCCTGAGAACAGATCTGCCCCGTCACTGTCAAACAAAAAGACTTAGCCTCTACATGCGCAGTAATGTTTTAATTTTCTGAGTAGCGTTGCCACCTATTAAAAAGTTAAAAGATTTTCACCGTTCGTTGGATTACAATGCCTTCGCATGTACAAAAACTTTATTATTTTTTTAGTAGGGTTGCCACCTATTTAAACTTACTATCTTCTATGCATGGCATAAAGATAAGTTAAGATATTTGGACCACGCCACTGAACGCATTTAGATGATATTTTTAAGTATAATCTGTATCGATAGGAACTTTGAGTTCCTATAGGGTTGCCACCTCCCTAAATCTTAATATTATTCCGAAATTATTTGGTGGACGTCTTAAAATATAGTAAATTTTGTAATCCCGCCGGAAAAACCGCAACTTTTTTTTTGTGATGCAGTCTAATGTACATCTATACATAGTATAAAGGCAAGTCGAGATATTTTAACCACGCTACAAAAGGTTTAATTTTTTTGAGTAGGGTTGCCACCTATTGAAAAGTTCCTAACTTATCTATAGATACTATAAGGGAAAGTAGAGATTTGTTGAATGCGCTTATATCGAAAACTACTAAACCAATTCGGACGAGACTTTCAATTATATATTCTTTATCGATAAGGGAGTGACCTTTGGTATTCAGAATTTCTATAGGGTTGCCACCTGTTAAAAAGACGATAAGATCGGCACCGCTCGTTGGATTACAAAAGATGAGGTGTCAAATGAAAGGTATTGGCCTCTATAAAAGCACTAATATTTTTTTATAGGGTTGCCACCTGTAAATAAAATTACTATATTCAATCCTAATAAGCGTAGGCATTAGTTCTGCCCCGTCACTGTCAAATGAAAAGACTTAGCTCAGGATGTGTAATAATGTATTATTTTTCTGAGTAGGGTTGCCACCAGTTTAAAAACTAAAAGATCTACACCGTTCGTTGGATACAAAATGAGATACCAAATGAGAAAGCATGACCTTCGCATGTACAAAAATTTAAGTTTTTTGAGTAGGGTTGCCACCTATTTAAAATTACTATCTTCTATACATAGTATAAAGGAAAGGCGAGATATTTTAACCACGCTACTGAACGGATTTAGACAAGGTTTTTTATGTATATAATAAACGAAGTACATGATGACATATGATTTCTTTCTCCAAATGCGTAAAGGTACATACATATGCATACATTCAGCGCGTGGCGAAGCCTCGCGCATCCATGGCCGGCTAATTTACAATAAATAACAGCCTGTTGAAGCTTACGGTCAGGTCTGCCAAAGGCATGTTGCAAATACAAAAGTTTTGATCAAGAAAATATTACAAAGAAAAAAATCAATAAAATTATTTCGTTTAAAAATTCATTTGCAGATTTCTTAATTAACACAAGAAATTGATTTTAAAAGCAGATATATACGAAGTATGTTTGTAAGTATGTATATGCGTACATGCAAACATTTTACTACAGCTATATTAAATTCTATTCGATAAGTTGCCATTTACTACAAAGCAAACAAAAAAGGAACACTCAAAGTAATTTAATAATATGGTTTTCGATTTGCTCTACCAGAAAATTGCTTGTGACCGCAAAGTCAAGCAAAGGGCTACATTTTTGTAGAAGTTTTATTAGTTTGTTATTTACAGCTTGCAGGATTGCAGTTTATATACGTACATACACATAAACGTATGCAAATACATAAACACAGCCACATGCAAACAGTGTTGCCAGTTTAGACTTTTTGAGGCCAGATATAGCTTTTTTCGTTGTCGTTTAACCTCGAAATTTAGGATTTTGCCTCTTAGCTTTTTTCTAGCCTTTTCTTATTTTCAAAACTAGCATTTTTTAAGGACAATCCTCCACAATATTTGTAGTAGCGCTAAATTATTGTTCCGGTTCAGTTTTACTTGACGAAATGTTAACCGAATATCACCTGGCGGCATCGCTCCGTTCGACGAAAGTTACTCAGCGAACGCGTTCTGTTTATACTTTAACAGTTTTTTCAGGGGCTCTCAGGTGTCCCTATAAAACCAGGAAAAGCATGTTATGGTCAAAAATGCTGTCACAGGGCTTTTGTGAAATTTCGTGATCGTAAGTACTTTGGTTGATAGGATATTTAGATTTTTGTTGCTCGGTGGCACATTTGTACCACCTCTTTGTTCATAAGAGTTAATGAAATGTTGAAAAGGCTGGATTTTTTAACCTCTTTTTTGGGTCACTTAGCTGTTTTTTAGCTTTTTATTTGGCACACTTAGCTTTTTTTAGTCTTTTAATTGGCCGATATAGCTTCTTTTTTTTTGAAGTCCTGGCAACACTTCATGCAAATAAAAGGATTTTTGCCAAAGCAGCTGCATACACGATTTTGCCAGCTCATATGCATTTACAGCTGCATTTATGACTAAAATATGTATATACGTATTTCTCACCCTCTCTTTCTCACCCTCTCTCTGCTTCTACATGCCTACGTCCGAATGCAATAAGCTCTCTAGTAATATTCTTGGCTGCAATTCTAAATGGAATACGCATAAAGATAAATTGCAAATGTACTTAAATACAGCTACTTTCTTTATCCAACTGGCTTAAACAGACATACATACACACAACGCTTTCGTTGTGATTGTATGTAGTTGCGTGTGTTCGTAATCAAGGCTGATAAATTTTTATTGTATGCTAACGCAGTCATACATTGCGCAATATAAAGTAATATGTACATACATACGTACATTAGGGCGGGTCAATTTGTATGGATGATTTTTCCGACTATGCGCGTATGGCACATAAGGGTTCTACGTGTATTCCAAAGCAAATTTGCAGAAGAAACCATGAGTCTAAAATCAATGTATAGTTTTCCAGGTGCTTTCGTGAAAACTTTCACATTTTCTTCGAAACTTATTTTTGCAATTTGGCAAACTGCAAATCGATTTTAGACCCATAGTTTCATCGGCTAATTTGCTTAGAATCACAGTTAGAATGCCCCCATGCTATACGCGCATAATAAAAAAAAAATTTATCCGCCCTAATGGACATACGTATGCACAATTTGAGTCTCTACATATACACGCATGCACTTTTTCATGACATTCAGTCGCTTTTGTTGTGCTGGCTTTTCTTTTGTGGTTTTTGCCATTATTGCATACATACATACATACATATGCACAGATATATGTACTACATATGCATGTATATACATATATTCGGTCGCATTGTTGCCAATGCATTTGTATAGCTTCAACAGCTTCCGTTCGCCGAAGTGTATTTAAATTTCAATAGCCCTACAGACAGCAGCGGCAACATCAGCAGCAGCGGCAGCGCTGACAAAAAGAAGAAGCTTTTAAATTACCTATCCTTCCAATGGTTGCCACGCCTTTCAATCCATAGCTACTCAATTTAGTCACATCGTTCGGACTTGATTCGGCGCGCTCCTTTCTGCCGCTCTTTCTCCTACACATTTGGTTGGCAAAGCAATCAGTAGTATTCATGTTCAATGTCCATGCAAATTGTTGTTCATGGTTCAGAGCCAATGTGAGAGGCCACTTACAAACAGACTTATTGTACTATATACATATGTACGGCTATATACAAACATACATTGTATACGAATATGTTTCCATGTGTTTCCGTTTCGACCCTGTAGGAGATAGGCAAGTTAATTCTCAACACACTGCTCGATGGCAGCGCACGAAAAAATCGACAATGGATTGTTAGGAAATGTTGATACCTTGAACCTGTGATCTACCTACGAATAGCAATTAGGTTGGCCCTCGATAGGAGTAAGCGCGGCTTTCTTAGCTCAAAACGATAGAGTCAACAAAAAAAAACCACCAGTAGAATAGCAGGAAATAGAAGGAACTTAGCGTGGAGACCAGACCAGAGTAATGAATGACAGCTTTTTAACGTTCACATATGTATCCTGAAATCCCTGAGGTCCTAGCACATTCTAATAAAATAAATATGTCTGTAAGCTTCGATCAAAAGAATCCAAGTAATGTATGTTTAAGTGCAATATGGTTTCCAGGAAAACGATCTGGTTTAGGATTTTTTGAATTTGCGGTTCACCAAATGAGATCAGACTTATTAAGGATCTCATGAGTAGCTTGCAGACATACATATATTTAGGACCCTGGGCTGATGCTATCAGTGCACTTGTCAATCTTCCCATGCATTTTACAAGCGGACGTCGATGCCGTTAGCCTCTGCGCAGAGATTAAAATTCGTAGGAATTAGCGAAGTGATTCTTATTTTAAGTGATAGTCACTTATGGCTCTCTCATTCTTCCATATTAAAACCTCATTGGTCCGAGAGTACATAGAGGAGCTGAGAACAATGAATGCTGACCAACTGATATGGGTACTAGGGCACATGAGTCGCAGTTAGTCAGAATGCCTGTTGCCTCAATCCCGATAGGACCTCAGCTCATCCTTTCAGCAAGTCCTAACTCGATAAAGGAAGCACTCAGAAAGGAAAATACCAAACTGAGGAAACCGAATTGGCGAAACACTGTGAGTCCGCGTCAAAGTAAGAATTTTCTAGGATGTAAAATCTAAAAAAAATACAGGCTACTCATAAACTTCCCCAAATAGAGGCTAAGTATTATTACTGGTATTTTGATGGTCACTGTTGTCTAAGAGTCAACTTGCATAACCTAGGAATCTGATTAAGCGACCTATGTCGCTTTTATACCTCCACCACAGATATGTACATCAATGCAATTCCTTCTGGAGTGTGAGACCGTTGAGTTTTTAGCGCTAGATGCAGTGTTGTGATGAGATTAGGGCACAATATACTTCCTGATCGCAGCACTTACGTTATTGATTTCACTTGAATTGAACTACTACTCATGTGCTACTTCTTATAAAAGGAACTTAATGGAACGCTAGACTTTAGAACATATTTTTGGATGCAATATTCTGATGGCCCTTTCCCGACGGGGCTCTTATAAGCTTTTAGGCATGTTAACATGTGCAAAGCATGTACTTCTATGTCTTTAAAAATAGATTCATTAGTTATATCTATGGGTATGGGTATGCATTTAGATTCAAATCTAACTTTCGATTCGATTTCTGCATAATATCCTACATTTCCGATGACCAGTAATGCGTTGCAGTAGCATTACCGGGAAGCAAGTACCAAATAGCAATACCATCACTAACAACAACGGCTAAGCTCAGCATGAGCGTCGCAATACAATACTAATACCTCAATACATACATACATACTTATGTGTGTATATTAGGGTGGTTCTTAAAATGTCAACATCATGGAGCACCCCTTTAGTTTGTTCGACGTTTTATATAAAGACATCCACGAAAATTTCGAATTAAAAAAATGTAAATGGCGCAATCAAGGTTTGAAACAAATTTTCTTTATCGGAAAAATTCGGCAATATTCACTTTGACCTGTTCTACCTCAGCGAGTTTATGAATTTACATATATGAACAAGTTTCAATAAATTGTAAAATTTATCAGATTTCAAATCAAAATTTGGTCCAATTTTGGCGATTTAAAAAAAATATTTTTTTTAACACTGCAACCCTTAAGAAAGTTATTTAAAAACTTTAAATTTTCGCCGATGTATTTACTTTGTACGAAAAACAAATTAAATTTGTGCCCCATACAAACTTTTGACGTTGTTATTTTTAAGGATCACCCTAGTGTACATACTGGTATAAATAGCTGTCATTCAAATTGTATTGAATGCATTGATTACTGCATACAAAAAGTCTGAATGACAGCTATGCTGAAGCTGGAGTGGTCAAGCTGCCCAGGAGCGGCAGAGCGGCAGAGCATTCACAACTTTAGTGTGGCGCCGCAGGTAGCACGGGTTACGAAAGCTGGTGCGCTGGTCACTTGTTGTAGTAAGTGTAGGGAAAATCAGAAATCAAACTCGAAATTACTTCCGTTCATTTAAATTTGAATTCAGCAATTATTTCCGGTCGCATGAATTCGTTATGAATTTTCCAATAAAAGTGCCAACGTGATTGCTTGTGTGAGGCGATCGAAGCCACATAGTCGGACAATTCAATCGAATCAATGCGATTTTTTTATTGAATTTTTCTAGCATTGTATTAACTACCAATATTTGTAAATATGTACATATGTGCGTCGGTTTGTGGGTGTAAGTAGTTTGCTCCTGTGTTGTTTAAATCTCTCTGCTTTGCTTTTATTTATATTATATTTTCTGGCTAAAAATTTACATTTGCCAATATTCACAAAAAAAAAACGCTTTTGATTCGTTAGCACTATTTGATTGCACTTGAATTTTATTAAACAAATAATTTTTGCACTTTATTGCTTTTTTCACAATGTTCTGCTTACTTTGTATATTGTTGTCGCATTTTGCATAAATACATATGTATAAGAGTGCAAATGCGGAAACATTACGAAAATAATATTGAATTTTTTTACATTTTAATTTAATTTTCATTGTTGCAGCCAAATAAAAAGTTAATGAAAGTCATTTCCGCTTGACGGATGATTTCAATTTGCGCTTCAAAATCAATTAAGCTGTTTTAATATTGGCATTGGCAGTGTGTGGCAAGCGGAAGGATGGTAAAAATTGCGCATACTAAGCGAAGCGAATTTAAGTTTATTAAAAAGGTTCAAGGATTTCCATGCACAAATCTTATTTGCTAAATAAAAAAATGTAAATATTAGATTCAAAAATTATTTAAATTTTTTAGCTCCCAACTGTGAATGTAAGTATTTCTTCAATACTTGAAATTTCGAATTTACCATTCCGCTAACCCTTTGAAAGATTTTCCTCACTCATAAGATAACAGTGTGAACCGATTTTAAAGTTTAATGTTTTTTCATAAAATGTACGAAATAATTATTTATTTCAAAACTAGAAAAATTTACGAAAAATTTGAAAAAAAATATTTAATAAAATCTGTTACACAAAATAAAATCTACATTTTTAGATAAATTTAATTTTTAGAAACAACCTACACGTTAAGAAAAAAATTCTTTAGATAAAAAAAAAATGTTTGCAAAAAAAATTTAGGAAAAGGAATAATTTTTAGAAAAAAAAATCTGAAAGTAATAGCTAATCTCGTCTATAGAAAAAATATTAACAGTACTAAATAATTTTTTGATATTTTTTATATATCCGTTGAATTTTGCATGTTTCTTTTTCGAATAACACTATTTGTGACCAAATTTTTTCAGGTCAAGGCAATTACATTAGCTTTCTAAGCCATTTTGTTTCATATCAAAATAGTGCTTCTGTCGAAAGCGCTACGATTAATTTGCATGAAGCTTTAAAAAAGCACACTGTGTGGCATCGAGTTAGCTCTAATATCTTATTCTTCAGTTAAGATATGTAATTTTGAAATTATTATTATTTAAAAGAAAATATCATAAGCACAGTTTACGTCAAATCGGAGCAATGGTGAAGAAGAAGTGAAACTACCTTTAAATATTTGTATCATGGGTTTTACCTTGCTATGTTTTTATTATGATTTTTTTATTTCAAAGAAAAATATCCAATGTGAAAAGGTAAGGAAGAAAAAGTCTTGAAATACTTAAGAGAAACCACTTATTTAATCTAGAATATTTTTAGGCGTACCAGCTTGGCGCTGTAACCGCCTAAGCGATTTTGGCCAAGTCCAGAACAGCTCCACCAGGTCTTTCCAACGTAGGAAAGTCCTTCCTCTTCCTCTATTCACAGCACGATAGGACCAAGCCATAAAGCTCATACAGCTCATCGCTCCATCGTCTGCAGTATTGGGCATCGCCAACGCACAAATGCCCGTAAATCTTTCGCTGAATCTTTCCCTCGAAAACTCCAGGAGCCGGCTCATCAGATGTTTACATTGCCCATGTCTCCGCGCCATACACCACCACAGACATGATGAGTGACTTATAGAGGAGATTTTTGTACGACGAGAGAGAACTTTGCTTCTCAGTGGCCCACTCAGTCCAAAATAGCAAGAGTGGCTCTATTTCCGATTTCAAAGATGGTTGTTCCATTCAACAAGGTGGAAAAGAGTTCCCTCCATTTGAAGTACGTGCCAGACAACGGTCACTAGGTCGCCCTGTCAAAATTTTCGGCGGTTTCTCCTATCGTCCAGCATATCAAGCTCTTTGCACTCACATATTTTGGCCTCTCCCGCTCTCTTTGGTCTCGCTTCACTTTTCAGTTGCTTGTAGGCGGCATCTTTCTCTCTGCAGCTTCCTGATGCTCCTCATCATACCGGTTGTTCCTCCGGGTTCGCTGAAATCCGACTACCTCCTCGGCGGCGTTACTTAATGAGAAGAAAATTTAGTTCCACTGCTGTTGTTGTTGTTGTTGTAGCGGCACTACTAAGCCCCGCCATTTTCGGGTCTACGTTCAATCATTGTCGTCGGGCTCAACTAACGGGAGGCCCAGGAAACGAGCTGTTTCGATGGGTTCGGACCAGAGGGAGAGGGGTGTTAGTTGAGTCGGATTGAGCAGGCATGTAAAGAGGTGGTTGGTGTCGTGGGGGGACTCTCCAAATGCCGGGCACTCATTGGGGATATTGGGGTCGAGTCTGGACAGGTAGCTGTTAAGGCGGCTACAGTATCCAGACCGTAATTGAGCCAGGGTAACGCAGGTCTCTCGTGGCAGTTGAAGCTTCGTCTCTTCCACACGTGGTGATTGGGCTCGTATTACGGCATTCATAGGTCGAGAGTCGAGGTAGGTGGTAACTGACTCTCTATGAATGCCGTTTATGGCTCGTCTGTATGTCGTCGGGTCCAATGGTTGGTCTATGTACTGTTGGACTGCGTCCTTGTACATGAATAGGTGCCCCCTGACGTGCCTGGGCGGAGGCTCCTCCTGAAGCAACGGTCTGTTAGGGTGTTCACTTCTGTGACACCCCACCAGAAATTGCTTACATAGCATTTTGTTGTGTTCCCTGACGGGTAGCACTTGGGCCTCGCTGTGCAGGTGGTGCTCAGACATTCCCAAGACAGCCGGTTGTACGTATCGGAAGGACTCGGGTTTTACCCGACCGAGGGCTGTTGTTTCGGCGACCTAACCCCGCTTAGATCGGCGATACCTCTCAATCATAGTTCCACTGCTCGCATATGTCGGTGTGTTGAAAGAGCTCTCAGAGAGCAGGTGTGAGAGTTGCTTGGAAATAAGCCAAGTAAATATGCGTATTAGAAGTTGTCTATTGTTTGTCGCTTTTGAACTTTTTTGAAAAAAGGGAAATATTTTCTACAACAGTATTTTTAAATTCACAGCTCATTAAATTCATTCTTCCTTTTTAAATATTTTTACTCATTACACTTCACTTCTAAATGTTTGATTATGTCTCTATATTTCAATTTCTATGTGTGCATATTTTACACTAGACCGACTAAATGTCTTCGACGCTTATTTGCTTATGGACACGCATCCCTGCAGTAAAATATAGAAACAGCCTGGCAAAGCGCTAGTTCCAATCTACATATATATATCAGAACTATCTCTGAACTAAGCAAAGCGGATGCAGAATCTGTAACAGAAAAGAAAAAACGAAAAGATATCCAAAAATCTAATCTTAAAAACGTTTTCTTAAAAAAAAAACTGTCCAAAACGGAAGCGGTTAAAAACTAGTTGCAAACTGGGCGACAATTGCCACCGCAAATCATATCGCTGGTGTAAAACTGGATAGTTGAAAACTTTTGGTGTTCAGCTAGAACTACTTATTACTATCGGCAAAAGGTCTAGTGCTACGCTAGTTTGGAGCTAGTCAGATTTTCTGCAGGGATACAATAAATAAATACATATGTATGCACGTTTACACAAACTGGCTTGAGTCTCAAAACTGCCAGCATGTAGATGGTTAGGTGTCAGTATTTGTCTGAGTATTGCATACATTTCGGCGCGTTTTAAGCATCCTTCAGCTTTGTTCATGCCATTATAGCAAGCGTTGGTAAAACAATCACTTGCATACATACACACGCACGCCCACATACATATGTACTCACATAATGAGTGCAGCATATAATGCATTACATTTGCACTTCAGTAAATTTGTTTGCCATGTCGTAACACTTCGCTTAATGAAGCTGTAGACACAACACCACTACTATGCCAGCTAAAGGCAAGGCAAGGGCGTATAGGATAAATAAACATTAACAAAGGATGCATACGAAAGTGCAGAAATCTAAACAAACACACACTCATTTGCGCCTTTATGCGAGTAGGTGACTTTGTAGCGAGACAAACTGACAGAGAGTGTGCAATTTTGGTTTTATTTTCTAACCGGCGACCATACTTAGTGATTTTGTGAAGTGTAAAAAATTTGTTTGATATTTCTTATAGTCGAATGCTTTTGAATTGTGTCACGAAATTGTTGTCGCCAGCATCGCTCATTGACTAACGAGGCAATGCCTTTCAGAAGCAATGAGCTTGAAAAATGTGCATATCTACATACATATATTTTTTGTGGCTAGGGAGCTGGTACAGTTAGGATATTAACACTCATCAGTAGCTTCGGATAACAGATACGTCTGGATTTATTTGTTGTTTGGTTTGTTTCCTTCAACTGAAAAATCAAAGGACCCATTAGAGACCATAAATAAGTACATATATGTGTTTTATGCAATCCACAATTTTTCGATAACTCTTAATTTTTATGTATGTATATTAGGGCGGGCAAAATTGTATGGGAGATTTGTTCAACTATGCGCCTATAGCACAGAAGGATTCTACGTATAATTCTAAGAATATTTGCCGAAGAAAGCGTTGGTCTCAAATCAATACTTATCTGTTTCTTAAAATTTTCACCGGAGGGTGCAATAGCGAAAATTTTCACATTTTCTTCGAAAGATATTTTCGTAATTTGGTAAACTCTAAATTAATTTTATACCCATGGTTTCTTCGGCAAATTTTCTTATAAATACACGTGGAATCTTCCTATGGTATACGCGCATAGTAAAAAAAATTACCCGCCTTAATGTATGTATGAGAAAATTCCAAGTGTATTTACGCTTTCTAATTGAGTCTTTTTATTTCTTTACCAGTACAGCTGTTGGTAATCTTATTGATAACTGAAGATGTTTTTGAGATAATTATCGATATTTCCTATGCATTTATTAAAAATTGTTCAGCAAATTTATCGAAATCGTTAACGAGAAATTTATCGAAATATGTTTTTAAAAACTCAAACTTAAAATCATTTCGCAAGCACATTTCATTAACTTATGCATATGTATATTTTTTGCAAGCGAATATTTTCCTTAAGCAAACACTTATCGGCCTGAATATATTCGCGAAGATAATCATATCCTTATGCACAGCTCCATCTCCATGTGTTGTTTGGATCTGTGTGTATCTGTGGGTGTGTGTGTGTGTGTGTGTGTTTATAGATTCATGAATACATTAATATTTGCTGACTGTTGGCACAGCTGACAAGCGCTGACGACAGGAGACAACTTTTGCAACTGCAACGGCAACAGAAGTGTTGCCATAAATATACAACACAAATAAATACATAGAAGAAAAATACGGCAAAAATAAAAAATAAAAGAAGGCAAAAATAACAAAAAGAAGCTTTCAGAATTTTAAAAAGAAATTGCAACCGACCAAAGCATATCAAAAATTAAACCGAAGCAAAATCTGAAACGTTTCCACTTGATGCATGTAAATCCGTGCAAACGAAAGGAATGAAAAATAAAACGAAAAAAAAAATATAAAAAATGAAAAAATAAAATAAAAAATCAGGAATGCAAAGCAAAACGGCAAGTAAAACGAGGTTTGGAGGCGAGCAAGCAACTGTAGAGTGACTGCAGACTATAGTGGAGGCTTTCATGCAGCATACCTTAGGGTGATATATGCTAAAATCATACACAATATAACCTCAAAAAGGGCGCACAAGAGCCAGCATGCTGCTGGAGAAATAAGATACAACGCTAAGCTTGCAGATATTCTTCTTCTTTTTCACCTCCTAGTTTTACTTTGCTCCCCCTCTCAACATTGCGTTGTGTGCAAATTTTAATAGCATACAGTGTGTACTTAAATTGCAAGCAGCACCATGAGCATCCACTTACTCGTATGTATACATATACACACATACATATGTATGCATGTGGGTGGTTGCGAACGTTAATGCATTCATGGGCTTGTGGGTGTATAGAAATGAAATGTTTGCATTGCGAAGCAAAAATAAATCAGAAACGGTAATACCAAGGCAGACAGGCAGCTCAAGCGTACCTATGTACATCATACTTATAGCTGTCTATCTTAACGCTTATAAAATAAATGATAAATACTGAAATTTCAAAATAGAAACTTGAACTAGAAATGGTAATAATTTTGAAGATCTGTTGCGATTGATGCAAGGTTTAAGGGAGTATAGCAGCTGAGAAAGTTGTAAAACCTCTGTGAAGTACGCCGCACTGTGGTCTGAGAGTTGGTCGCAGACTTGAGTTCAAAATAGATCCGCTAATTCCTAATCTATATTACAGTTTATTTTATTTTTTTAATAAACCAGACTCAATTTCTAAACGATCCCTCTAGCGCGAGTTGTTTCTGTTTATTTAAAACTTTTTTTCAAGGAAATATGTTCCTATTGATGAATGTCAGATAATATAAACTAGTTGAAAACAAATATGTATAGGGTTCCCCTAGAACGAAAAATATTCGCCAAGATAAAAATTCACCAAAATGTATTTTTTTTTTAGTTTTAGAAAAATTTTTGTTATATAGTTTTATAGCCTATACAATTTTATATTATTGGTCAAATTACAAGTGTTTAAGAAATCGCGTTGATTTTCAATAATTTTTTGTTGCTGACATTTCGAGCACAGTTTAGATAAGTATGTATGTGTCAGCATAAAAATAAAAATAAAATAATTAATTTAATGATTATACTAAAATTTAAAAGACTATAAAACTGCTAACATTAAATTTTTTGTTTGTTTTAAATACGAAGAAATGCATTCATTTTAGTGAACAATTTTTTGCAGCATT
Source organism: Rhagoletis pomonella (assembly GCF_013731165.1). Classification (NCBI taxonomy): domain Eukaryota; kingdom Metazoa; phylum Arthropoda; class Insecta; order Diptera; family Tephritidae; genus Rhagoletis; species Rhagoletis pomonella. The sequence goes on from NW_023458559.1 coordinate 58,524,320, forward strand.
TAAAGTTTTTCCTTTGGAATTTTTTTCCCCGTTTTGGGGGAAGCCTTTATTTGTTATACTAGTTTTTATTATGTAACATTCATTAACGGGAACAGAAAAATCGGTTGTCTTTTAAATTGCTACTTTCTTTGCACTTTGCACTAAAAAAAATTTGTAAACAATTCTTCCTCTTCTTTCTTCTTCTTCTTAGCCAATTCAGCGGAGCCGCTGAATTTTAACTCGCTTCCCTATGTCTATATCGTTGTAAAGCTCATACAGCTTATCGTTAAATCGTCTGCGATATTCGCCATCACCAACGCGTAAAGGTCCGTAAATCTTTCGCAGAATCTTTCTCTCGAAAACACCAAGAGCCGCCACATCAGATGCTTTCATTGGCCATGCCTCCGCCCACACACCAGCACAGGCATTTTCAAATTCAAAAATCAATCTTAGCAATTGAGTCTAATTTAGATATTAAAAAAGAAGATTAAAAATCGGTTAAGAATTAGCAGCTCTACATTATTTTGAACCCCATTTTTTTAATTTCATGCCAATGTGTGCCTGGGCGTATGAGTGATGTGATGGAAATGATTTTTTGTCAAGTTTTGTCAACTCACTTAGCGCTGTTGGAAATCGATATGGTTTTGCTGATAATATATATTTTTAATTTAGTGGGTAAGATTTAAAATATTGGTAAATTTTAAGAGCTGAGTTTACGTGTATTACGAGTGCGTCGGATTCCAACTTTCACCATCGCTAAAACTCCAACGCCAAAAAATGCTGAATGAATTTTGGCGATTTTCTGATTCTTTAAAAAGCATATCTAAAAATCTCAATTTTTTCATTTTTTGGCAGATTTTGCGATTAACACATTGAACCGGATAATGTGAGTGAACTGTTGTGACAGCGAATATATGTATGTAGCTAAAATTGCGGCTCCAGCTTATTTTGCATCGCTAAAAATCGCGCTTAAACAAAATACAATTAGTTATTACATAATCGAAACTTGAGCAGAGATTCCTATTTTACTGTCTTCTTAAAACACTTCATTTTCACTTGAGGTTTCATAATATTTAGTCAAATTCTTCTCCGATATTTTTTATAATTGTTTAAACGACATATACCCACTTAAAAGTGTATCCCTTCATTGTCGTTAAAACACTTAAATTTGGGCCACGGAATTTTTTAGTGACAGGGAGGGCAGACTGCCAAAATTCGGATAAAATTTTAGCACATTTTAGCGATAGAAAAAGTTGGGATCCGGCTGCAGGCGGCTTAATACGGAGTCCGATAAGCCCTATTGAGCATCTGTGCTAACCCTAACATAGAATCCTGCTTAATCTCGATCTATACATTATCTATTTGCATTTTAATCTCGATCTATATGTCCATCTCTAGCTCAATCTCTATAGATGTTTCCTATACCTACCGCTTTCCCTACTACTTCGACATCGATCTCTTTTACTATCTCTGCCTCAATCCTTTGTTTAGCTCTTCTCTGTTTTGTCTCTAAATCCAAATCTATCTCACTCCATTTGTAAATATATCTCTATCTATACCTATACCCATCCATTTTTCTCGTTCTGTCTCTTCTTTTTCGCCTCCCTTATGTGTATCTCTGGTTTCATATTTATCATATAGCTGATTCTTTCTTTCGTCTTTAATATTATTCATCTCTTTCCCTCAACTCAACCTTTACATATATCCCTTTATCGGCACCCCTATATCGACAACTCAATATATTTCTTAATTCCTATCGCTTTCTCTTTCTATTTGACCAGTGTAGATCCTTTAATTTTTCTCTGTATCTGTCTTCACCGTTCTTTCTCTGTCTCTATCATTCCCCATATCCATTACATTTTTCTCTCCTGTTGTTTTTTAAAAAACCCTTCTAATAAATTTAGAATAGAAGACATGAAAAGGGCAAGTAGCAACAATGCGGATAGGGATAGTCTTCTTAAAATATACGTACACATTTCCTCGTTCAAAATTCCAAGAAATTTTCCTTGATATAAGAATTATACCCATAAAATTTATAAAACTTTCTTTGATATTAAGTTTCAAGTCCGCATTGCAGATTAAGAGCTACCACGAATGGTTTCAGCTACAGTCACAGGCGAAAACTGTTACTCCTTAAAATATTAAGGGACTAACCTTGTAAATTATTTAAAGTGGAAGCTATGGTCAAAACTTCCAACTAAATTCTCCGTTGAGCTATCAGGAAAGCCGTTAGCAATTCATCGAATCTACATTGGAATAGAGTTCCTGCTGTGTCTTGAGAACAATGTAATGTCGAAGCACGCTTCGTCTAATTTCCGGTCTCCACTAGTTAAAGATCAAACACTTCGCCTCTACTGCAATTGAATCGCTTAGAGGCAGGTATTTTTCTACGAAGTGCTTCAGAAATTTATTACATAATCTAAACGCATCTGAGACTATATCCTAAATTTCCAACATTATAAGATGCTAACTAACTTTCATCAAAAATTCATTTCCTCTTTCCACATAAAGAAAATAATACAACTCACCACTTCATTCATTGCAGCAGCAACAACAACGCGAAAATGCTTAGCTACAAATATTGGAATCATTTTATATTTACGAAAGACGCAATAATAAAAAAAAATCCGTTTTCAGAAATATTTCCTCTTTCCCTCCTATTTACTTAGTGAAATATGTAGCAGCGGGCCACATCTGATATTCAAATGTAACTGTGAGAATTCTCAGCGGTGACAGCAACAGTCGTAACTGAGGTGGCATAAATAAAAACGTCATGTTACAATTTTATCATAAGCATAGCAGCAGCACAACAACAACAGCCGCAAAATACAACAACTAGTTAGGCAAAACGCAACACGCTAATCAGCGATGACAAACTGAAATATGAACAGAATAATATCACTGGATCACAAATTTTAATTTTTTAGACGCCATTATCCAACTTCTATGTAGAATTGCTCGGTGAATCCGAAATTCGGGTAAATTTTTTTTTCAATTCATTATTTCGTATTTATCCATCGATTTTCTTCATAAGTAACTTGATTTTTTTTTGTAACAGAGCAGGCTTTAGTTCAAATGCAAAAATTTGGCAAAGAAACTGTTATTTTTTAAAATTTTCTTCTGTTAAAGTTTGATTTTTTCATAATTTTCTCATTAAATAATAAAAAAAAAGCTGGAATGATTAATTAATTTGTCAGAAACTATAAGCCGTATCGGAAAGTGGTGTATATACGGTTTATGGAGAATTTCATTGGCTTTCATTTACCGTATTTTATATTAAGATTTTTAAATTGGTTCGTAAGATATAGTACGTGATTAAAAGGAACCAATTTTTGCTTTAAGCTGAATAACGGTAAATTACAAATATCTCGAAAACGTATCCATAGAAAAAAAATTAACTCGATTTTCAGAATCTCCGAGCAATTCTACATAGGGATTGGATAGTAGCATCCACAGAGCATTTTTGCTCTAAACCAGTGTATTCACAACGCAGTACAGCAAGAGAGACACACGCTTGTGCGTGAGCTGGCAGCTGGCAGTTGGGCGAACGCGACATGAAGTTATTATTTGTGGGGGTTGCGCAAATGAAAAGGAATAACAGCGGAAGCAAAGCATACGAATATTTAAAATAGAATTAACAACAATAACAACAACAGCCAGTGGTATTCCTTATTTTATAGGCAACAAGAAAAAGTCCCACTGCGTTTCGAACGCCAAACACAACTCCTCCCCAAAGCTTGCGATGTTATTAATGAATTGTATTGTTGTTGTTGTTGTTGTTTCGTAGTCCCAGCGGTAAAATAGCGTTTTTAAACCTTGCCGAACACAACAGACCCTTCTGGTAGGGAAAGCACAGTTTATAGAAATACCAATGGTTAGACATAGCCGAAATATAACAAACCAACAAGTGAAATAAAGGCAACACAAGGCTGTGAAAAAATCTTTCAGACAATTTTTGTGAACAGTACTCGTAGCTGTAATCGTAGGCGTATTACTTTCGTAATCGAAGTCTAACTGGGCAATATTGGCTAAGAAAGTAAAAAGTATTTCGTAAGACAAATGAAATACAGATTTAATTTGCTTTCTATGTAACAGTTCTTTTTATACAAATATATTTTTTTTGTTTTTAATTTGTAAATTTTATTTTATTTTTTGATCAACTTTTTTCTAATTGAATTTTTTTACTTTATTGCTTTAAAGGGAAAAATTTATAATTGTTAATTTCATGTAATTTTTAGGAAGTCATACATTTTATTTTTTTCTTTTTAATTTATGTTTTTCTTTCTTAGTGAAATTTTCTTTTCATTTTTAGATGTTATTATTTAACAAGTATTTTTTAAGCAAAACACAAAACGGACTTCAATTCTCATATAATAATTTGAGATTATCGTTAATGATCCAATGGTCGGTCCAAATTAGTATGGAACCACCTGTGAGGTAACACCTCTCCTTAAAAAAAATAATTATAGATATCGGTTAAAAAATATATTCCGACGGATTGATAACCTTTCGCCTTTTTGTGAAGTCGGTTAAAAAATAAGAAAATTTCTTTGTTTCACTTAGGCCCACTTGCAGAACATCCAGAGTTAAATATATAAATAGAG
>NW_023458559.1:58529302-58572885 GCF_013731165.1 Rhagoletis pomonella
AAACTTCGAGTTAAATAGATAACCTGCTGTCCTGCAAGTGGGCCTTAGTGTTTAGGAATTATTTTTCTCTTTTTTAAAGTAAATTCTTTCTTCTTATAGTTTTATTTGAATTAATATTTAGATTTTTAAGAAAATCTTTTAATTTAATTTTTAGAAACGTATTTTATTTATCTATTTTTAGTTTATTTCCTAATTTTTTTTCTTTCAACTATAGGATTTTGTGTTAAAAATAAGATATTTTTTTTTAATTTTTAACTTTTATTTTCTTCTTTTCGATTTATGTACTTTTTTCTTTTTCTAATTTAATTTTTATTTTTTTTTGGTTTTAAAAAGAAAAAGATATTCTCTTTTGAATTTAATTTAATCTTTAAAAACATTTTTATTTGTCTTTGTTTTATTCTCGTTAAATTTTTCCTTTTCGTTTAAATAAATTTTGTTTTGTTTGTAAGTTTGTATTGTTTTAAATCGAAAAATATTTATGTATATTTCTTAAACTCAATTAAATTCGTCTCTCAAACTCTTCTTTTAGTTTAATATTATTTAATTTTTATATTTTATTGTTCAAAAAATATATTTTTTTATTTAATTTAATTTTTAGAAACTTATTTTATCTATTTTTAATTTTTTTTCTTTTCTAATTTACTTCGCTTTCAATTTTAAGATTTTTTAACAAAAACTTTTTTTTTTAATTTTTAGTCTTTATTTTATCTTTTTTGGATTTGCTTTTTCCTTTTCTAATTTAATTTATACATTTAATTGTTTTAAAAATAAAAAAAATTGTTTTGTTATTAATTTATTTTTTAAAAATATATATGTATTTTTATTCATACTTTTTTACTTTCGTAAAGTTTTTTTTCTGCTTCATTAATTAAATGTGGTTTCATTTATTAGTTTTTATTGTTTTAAAATGAAAAATATATGTGAGGTTTTCTTTAATTTAATTGAAGTTTTGAAATACTTATTACTAAAAGGCGATCAGCATAACGCTAAGACCTCTTCGTTAGCTAAAGAACTTTCAAGATAGGTGCCAGAATTGACAATTGTGTTGCAAAAGACTTTTGTCTTTCGAAAGACTGTCGTGAGTTGAGAAACAGTTCCCAGAATGCACTGTAGGTCGTATTTGTAATCGCAGGCATATATGTAGTCATGCGTTATCACCGGAGCTGTTTATTTCTTCCTTGACACAGATTCTTGTATACCAAAAATAAAATTAAAATTAAAAGTCAAGGAATTTCGCACTCATCACGAATATGATCCCAGCTTTGTGCCAAGTTATAATATAGCAAACAACCCACAGCATAACACATAAAAAAAACACATATCTGAATATTGAATCAGAAGCAAAGAAACATTTTCTTTGAACAATTTACGCTTTTTGACCCCATCACAGCACCACTGTTGATGAGTGTGTGGAATGTAGAGGTAAAAATGTTTTCCAGTTAGACAATAAAAATGAGATATGCACACCAGGCGACGGAGATTTCATGAAATCCAGTAAAAAATTCACAACGTGTCTAAGCTTCGGCAGGACCCCATATTGCGAGCGCGCTTCTAAATATAGCATGCAACTCGGCCCTCAGTGGCGTAGTAGATTTGAATTTTTCAGCTTTATCTTATTTTATTTATGCTATGCTGTGCTGTGGCATGTAAAAGTGCTCCCTCAAGGGCAAGCAAGAGCAAGGAAATTGTACTCGTAACATAAAAAACTCAAGACTTTTTGTTTGAGTTGATGTCATGTTGCTAGGTTCAATATGGCGGCACTATTGCGTCTTTCCCTTTCAGCACTGCAAATCAAGCCCAGGCGAAAAATAGTACCACATCCACTACATAAGTGCATATGTATTTATGTACGTACATACATTTCCATTACGCTTCTTCCTGCTGCGAAACGCAATTTCATTCATTCCTTTTTTTTAATGCATAAAAATAATTTACAACTTTGCATACGCTCTCAATTGTTTATGTATTTGTTTGTGTGTAAGTATTTATATACAAACATATGTATGTCCTTTAACATTTGTAAAAATGCCGAAACATTGAAGTGTATTCGCCGAGATCACGCTTTTCCAACAATATACGGTGACTATCGACGGTGAAATCCAAGTTTCTATACATTGCATTCCCCCATATCCTTGGCAGGATAACTACGTACGTATGCACACATGTGCGTGTCTCTCTTGTTTTATGCGGATTTGTTTACGGATTTCTGTTTGCGGCAATTATTTCTGGGAATTCCTTTTATCGTGAGCTGTTTCGCGTAATACGTATGTATATGTAGTTGCTATTGTTGCTATCATCATACAATAATTCCGCTGCCGCATATTTGCTATGCCTTCTGCATATTGTCGTTGTTTTACATACTATCTACTTAAATATTTTCCGCTGATTTGTTTACTATGCCGCGCACATTTGTTTAGCGCGTTGAATGCGGACTTACTTACATATGTATGGATGTAGGTACATATGCCTTTTCCCTGCGGTATCACTCAAAGAGGGGGCTTTGCTTGTTCCATTATGGGATATTAAAACAAATGCGTATGTTTTGCGATTTGTCTTTTTGCGTTGTTTTGCGGCTTACGCTTTTATGTACAGTTGTCATTTTATGCACATTTCCTGTAGGCTTTCCCCAATGACGTGGCTTTCTTTGTGCCTTGACATTTTCGAATTGTAAAAAGGAGCACATTGTTGCTTATTAATATTACAAATATGTGTAATGTATAAGGGGCGCTTCGCCGAAAGCCTCAGGGACACAGTTTTAATATTGAATGGATTTTTACAAAAGGTGAACGCTGCTTTGACATTTTTTAATAAATAATGAATATTTTGACTTAACCACTGGATTTGAACTGTTAAAATTAGGATTTAAATTTAACTCCAAATTTACCAAATTGAACGATTTATGACGCAAGACCCTTCATAACGTAACCCTACCATCAGCGGAGAAATCCGGGAGCCGCTCACAGGTTGCACATGTTGGCCATGAAACGGCTCTACAATCCACAAGAGACCTATACAAGAGTTACAGGTGAAACAATTTCAATCTTCCGCACAAAATTCTTGAAAATCAATATTTTCCAATCGGAAGACTCTGGTTCTCTTCAAAATATTTCCAATAATAATACTCAATTGCTTAATAATAAATTTTTTAATACTCAAGATATTTTAGTGGTCCCCCTATCTATTGCATTTTCTGGGATTTTGGCGGACCTTAAAATATATAGGTGCTGCGAATCTCCTAAAAAGAAACAGAGTTTTCCGATCGAAAAATATTGATTTTCAAGAATGCTATACAGTGACAACCAAGCTGCACTTTCGTTCATTGTTTAGCTCTCTAACTACTTAAAAACTAGTTCGGCAATGCAAGGCTTGCTTTACTCTGGGTGCCAGGTCACTCGGGAGTAACGAACCATCTGACCATTCGGTTAGAGTTGGCACAGACCAGGCATTTCTGGGCCCGCAACCAGTTATAGCACTTGCAAGACCTTGGTCAATACTTCGCAATGACTGTGGCTATCGAGGGGCAGCAGGTGGGCAAACTCATTTTCGGTTCTATTTCAGAAGGTCTATCTAGGATTTTGCTTTCACTGAGTAGACGGGACAGTAGACAATTTGCTAACTACGTAGTCACTTCACGGGGCACAACCCCACCTGTGTCTGTGATAGGCGTACATGACAACTTCATTTTCCCTTCCTGCCTTGAAGGGGATAAGACGGTGGAACAATTTTTGTGCTTTTGCCGAGCCTTTGTCAGTATTAGGTATGGGACTTTTGTCCGCGATGTGTTGACAGACGAGCTCTTTAACACCCAGCAAACTTCTTACTTTTATTTACGAATAACGTGCTGAATTAAAACATATTAAAAAGGACATGAAAACAGTACAATGGACGGCATATAGTATGAGTGTTGTTATCTGTTCGCGTTGTTTTGTGCCTGGTTCCGACAAAAAAAAGAAGAAAATACGAAGCCATCGAACTTAGTGACAAATTTCTCATATACATAATTTTCGGGTACGCTTTTTACCATTTTTGTTTTCTTTATTTTCTTCGATTCTAACAATGAATCAACATACATAAAATTCAATTCAAATTAAAATAGAAAATAAATCACCGAAAGTAAATACCTTCTATTTTCTAATAATTTATTCTGCCCTACATATTAGCATTATCAATCCGAAGCAATTTATATTTAAGCCATGGCATAAACAAAAGCAAAGCCAGCAAAAGAAATTCGTCAGCACCTGAGCAACAGCCACTTCTTCAATTTACTGTTATTAGATGAAAATAATTCCATGCAAATAGGCAAATCCGGCTAATATTAAGTACATGGCGACGCTGAAATGTTGAAGGTCGCGCGATATTTAAATTTACCCAGCAGCTAAAGACAGCTCATAAATTCAGAGGCAAACCCACTTACGTACATACCTATATATACAGCTACAAATAAAACTGTACGCACTGTACACTGGGCACTTGGTAGTCATAAATAAGTGTTACAGTGCCAAAACGCTCCGAAGTAGGCCTCACTTTACAGCGTACGCTTATAACACCGTGCGACAGTAAATTTAACACACAAAAGAATGAATATGTTCGCGAAACTATGGGTAAATTATAGTAAAACTGCGTACTTAGTTTTTCGCTCTAACATCCGTTTTTTTTTTTAAGAACTTTGAAATGTAAAAAATATGATTACTTCAAAAAATTATTTAAAAAATTCGATGCAATATAGGATAACAATAAGGGTATCATATAAAAGAAAAAATTCTATAGAATTATAACAGAATAAATATTTTAGTGTATAAGGACGAATGTATATGGAAAATGTCCTTTACAAATTTTGTCCTCAAATATCCTTGAAAATTTGCAATATTTTTGTTTTTTGAGAAAATTATTGTTTGAGGACTAATATACGCCCGAACTCATCACCGACTTTTGTTCTGCGAACTTTATTTTCTTAAAAGGATAAAATTTATTAAAGCGCATTTTCAATACCTATTCGTCCTATTAAACCAAAAAACCTTATTGTTTTTTAATCCTACAGCAGTTTCTGTCTTATTTGGTACCCATATATATAGTTATTCTACATTGCACTGATTTTTTTAAATATTTTTTTAAATTAATCATTATTTGGAAAATTAAAAACGCAGTTTCACTATATTCGTCCCATAGTTTCGTGATTATATCGATACTTTCGTGTATTTTGATTTTTTTTTTTTGTTTTTGTTGCACGGTGTAATTCGTTGTCTCAATGATTCAATCGTCGCTGCCGTCGTCGACGTCGTTGGCATGGGGCGCAGAAATTACAACAACCCCAGCAAATCCCAGCAGTCGACATTAGGCGACACAAATACATATCACACATACATAATGTCACAGCAACGCGACAGCAAATGAAATATTAAATCCAAGCAACCAAGTTAAGGGGGGAAGGAGGAGAGAGTATCATCTTGTCGCTGGATATAAAATTTTAATTTTTATTTTGGCAATTTTGTAAGTGACATAATTACAGTTGTCAGCGCTCGGTGCTCAAGACACAAAGGAGCGAAGTGAATAGGGCGGCAAAGTGGCGACAACAAACGACACCTGTGTACCGGAAGCAGTCGCCGAATGGACGTACATACATAACTACATAAATGCACCAAATGGAATACTGTCTGCGGGCGTGGCACTTTGCACGCTGCTGCGCTGGTTGGTTTGCTGCTTTTTCTTTCGAAGCCAAAAACTAAAATGAATTAGCTGTCAGCGGCTGAGCTTTTTTTCTTGTATTTCGAAGCGTTTGTTGACACCTGTCCTAATCAAAAAATAATTTAAATAAATCGTAGCGTTGAAAACCAATTTATTAGCAAATGAAATTATTAAGCGCATTCCTCTTTCAGTTTTTTTGATAAAATGCATCTTAAAAATGAATTCAATGAAAATGTTTGAGAGCGTGGAAAACAAAAATGTATCTGCCATCACAAAGGAGACTTTACGTTTAAATTACAATAACAGCCCTTGGAAAAAAAATTATAATAGAGCATTAATAAGCAAAACGGGTCAAAAGCTGAGAGCAAAATTTTTAATTTGATTGAAGGCACATTTTTTTTAAGGGCTAAAGGGTATCTACTTGGTGTCCGGCATTCTACTCTGTGCTGGAAGTCATAGGTCTTTGAAGATTTCCGATCGCTGCTGTTTCTTCCACGTTGAAAATGGTGATATATCTAGCGATATCGGTAAATCAATCTAAAATTATATCGATAAATATACTAGGGCTATTCGCGATCCGGTGCAAATGGCCTAGCATCATTGCATTGCAAATTTGTATTGCAAATTATTTGCAATACACAAACAAAATACACGCATTTGCATTTGTCATGGCTTGGCAAATTTGCAATACCGAAAATCCATAGCATAAAAATGCTATGCATTGCATTCATAAACAAAACCAAAGCTGATGCACAAAAATTGTTTTGCAAAAGCTTTACCATGACAGTTTAATAAAGGTCGCTCACAATCCATGGCATATTTCTGCAATTGCATAAATTTGTCAGCTCTTATGCACCGAATCGCGAATAGCCCTACTTAGTTTATACATTGGCAATACCTCAGTAGTGACCGCAAACCTCTGGTATAGGTACCACTCTACTAACAAAGCTTCTCATAAAAGGCGCTTTTCGATAAATTCAGCTTAAATTATATATAATATCGATACACAAAATTCTTAAAATTAAAAAAAAAAAATAATAAAATTTTAAATTTAAAATAAAATGGATAAGAATATAAATACATCTATGGGTGAAAAATTTAAATAAAATCAATAACGATGTCGATAAGTATGTGTGTATATTGATAAAAACCTGTATCATTATGTATCGATGAGTTGCCAAAAAATATTGAAAAGGTTAGCGAAGTCATTTTGACCAATAAACTCAATCTATCTGTCAATACAATATCTTTTGTACACTCTCAAAAACATGAAGAATATTATCGAATATTAGAAGAGCTCAACGGCTGAAAAAGGAGGGCGCTATCGTAGATTAAACTCGTATAGCATTTATCTGAGACTCAACATATCGAAAAATCCACTGGAGGCAGTCACAAACTAGAGCCTTCCTCTTGGCTCCATATGGCAATAGTCAGAGCACAAAAACTCCAAGTGTCCTGCTAACTGTAGTATTCTTCGGAGATACGCGAAATTATTGGCCACATCCGCTCAGCAATGACCTCTTTGACCAGTTATTAGTACCAAAAATTTATTTTAAGGCATCCTCAAACACGTTGTCAATCTTTGACACCCAAATCAGATTTTTCCAAAGTCGCTTTGTACTTATAAACCCTCTCAGCGCCTCTGCGCGGTCCACTTAACCTTAAACTAAGGGAAACATAAAATGCTATGGATACAATGCATGTAAATTAACTTTTTTTTCTAATTTCCCGCAAGGTTAGGCCGGCAAAGTTCATCGAGTAGAGGTCGACGACCTTTATTCCAGGAAACAAAAGTCAGCCTGCCGCAAGCAAGCAACTGTCAGAAGCTCATTACTTCATGAAACAGAAATTCTAAGCAGTACGCGCTGACATTTCCACCCACTCACTCCTCTTTCGAGCAACTCAGCTCCGCAGTTGATGGTTAAAAATGAATTTCGGCAACGGGTTAAAGTTGAAACTCATTCATTCGCCAAAGCAACTAGAAATGCAGAAGAATCATTTCACTACGTTCAACAAATGTACATAAATACAATCCTATGTATGTATGTATTTATGGCGTACGGGTGAGCGAATGTGTGTGCGCAATACGGCAAATGAGGCAAAGGTGAAAAAGTGGTAAAATGGTGAAAATAAATTGAATTGGATAGTGCCCCGCTACCGCTGCGATCACCACCTTCGCGCAAGAGAAATGCGGCTGCCAGCCGCTGGTTTGTGTGCAGCGTTGCCGCTTTGGTAATTTTTTACCAACACTGATAATTTTTTTCTTTTTACAGGTCTAATCTGCTCGTTACGGAAAATCTTGCAACTGGAAACTTTTTTAATACCAAGAAATGTTACCAGTTCTTGTCACCGCCATTCTAGGTACGTCGGTAATGCTGTTAAAATATTCAGCAATTCAGCTATGAAGAATTGTGGAAATTTTGGCATTCCATATTTCACCGGGCAATATTTTGTTGCCAGCGTATGACATGGTAACCAAATTTATCGGTTACAAGAGGACACAGAATGCGAAAAGGGTTTAAAAATTGACACGAACTTTATTTAACGGTTACAAAATTTTTATTGCCAGCGCAGAATAGACCTGTTAGAACGAGTTTGGTAATTTGGAATTTTTTTTCAGTGTGGTAATTTTTTTCAACGTAAGTCTTTTGTTTTAAGTATTTTATACTAACTTATTACTTATAAAAATCTTGTAATTTAGAATCTTCTTACAATTGCACAAAACAAAACAATTTGCTTATGTACTTACATATTTATGTGTCTACACCTTAAGAGAACCAAAAATTGAAAGGGCTCTTTAATGTAACAATTTGCCGTGACAACTCAGAACTTTTAGTATGAATTCGCAATATAGCAATTTAAGGAGACCACCCATTTTTTCCAATATGCCAGCTTGATCATAGCCCGTGCAGTCCCACAAATCAGGGTTTTGGATCATTTTTACCTGCCGGACCCATTGGTGAAAGAAAATAATTTCATAGGACTAATTAAAATTTTGCGATTAAATACGAATGTGACGCATTTATAAAATTGTAAAAGTAAATTTTGTTTATCGTTTAACGATACATTTACTGATTTCATGTGTTGGTTTTAAGTTATGTAAAATACTTTATGTAAAAGATTGTATGGAACAGCCCATTTCCACCGAACACTTAACTACAGTTAAGAGTTTAGATAATTTTAACAAGAGATGATCTGCAGTGTTTATTTATTTGTTTTTGTTATTTTCCTTTCATTTGCTTGTACTTAATAGGAGCAACTACCTCCTTCGAGTTGTAATCTTTCATCTTTCGGTCGAAAAATATAAATAGATATAAGCTGGCCACAATCCAAGACGTAATGTAGTTCAGTCGTCGCCAAAATAATTATCTAAATGCTCATTAAAATTTGGTAATTTTTTTTAGAGGTTTGGTAAAAAATTAAAAATCATTGTGGCAACACTGTTTGTGCGTCGCCTTGATTGGCGTTGAATTCGAAAATCAACTTCAGCAACGATTCAATCGAACTAAATTGCGGGAATACGTTTGAAAAGCGCTCTACGTGAGTTGAAGGTGAGCGTGAATGTGTTTGTGTGTGTGTGTGTGTGTTTTTGGGAGAATAAAAGCAGACGCAGGCGGTCGAGTTGAAACGTACATTGATTTTTGATTACGTTTACGGAAAATCGCAAAATGTTAACAAAATTGTTTAGGCGCCCAAAGTGAAGTAGTGCGCTGAAGCGGCGGCAAACGAAGGGGGCGTACTGAATGAGATGCGGAGATGTACACAAACGCAGGTGAATCGGTAATGAAGTTGAATATGATGACCACGAACGTACACACACACACACACACACATATGGGGGAAAACAGTTTGAGCGAAACGAAATAATGTGGGAGGAAAAAGCCCTGCAAATGGCGTCGAAACTCAAGAAAGCATTTGTGTAGGAATGGGTAGACAGCTAAAAGTTTTGTGAAAGTTTTTGAACGAAAAGTGAATTCGTGAATTGGAGTGAGAGCTGATGAAGGGGTTGACGGCAAACAGGTAGAAATTCGAACGCGTATAAAGGGGCAAATAAATTGATGGGATGGAGCTAATCTGTCTATATGTATATCTAGCAAAAATTAAATAAGTCAATATAAGATGCAAATAAGTACAAGTATATGTATGTATGGTGGGGAGCCATATACAGGCCAAGCTCTTCGGTTACAATTTCAAGAAAAAGGATATTATTTAAGAAAATAGAAATGACATCAGGCAACTTTCTGGGTACTTGACACGTTACAACCGATTGCGATTCCACTTGCACCGAATAGGTGTGTTCTCAGAGTCGGAGTGCCAGATCTGCATCGAAAATGATGTCGGCTTTGGCCAGACAAAGATTCTTCCATTTTAAAGCTTCAATGGCCGAACCCTTTGTTATCAAGAATTCGCCTGCTAATAACCTTTAAGGATTCATAAGGGAAGCCGAATGTATATTGGCCACACCGGGTTACGGACTCTCCTTAAGATCTTTCAGTTCGCGATGTCTCTTGTTCTGTTACACACATGAACTTACTAACTAACTAACTACATAACTCTTTGGAAATCCGAAAAAATATGGCTACGATCTCCAAAACTCTCCAAATGAAATGCGCAATATGAAGAATTAAGAGATGCAATCCTAAATTGGTACACACAGTGTAGAGAAGCTTAAAAGGCACAAACCACCTACAGCCCAAAAAATATTCAGCTTATGTGACTAAAAGTAGGCAACGAAATTTTGCAAACCCTTTATGTAGAAGAATTATCACAAAGTGAAGTTTTTGTGAGATTCGCAATTTGTAAGACACGCGTATTTTTTCCTTCAATTTAACATTCATGAGAAACCTGATGATGGACTTCACGAAAAGGCAATGCTATTGATACAAGGTAATGCTTGTACTATAAAATTTGTATCATCCAACAGAAATTTCCTTTCATTTCAGGCACAGCAAATGAACTTTTGATGTTAGCTGCAAGAAGATTTCCACTTCCAAAAAAAGTGATGCGAGCAAAACAGAAACAAAATATTTTGCAAATGGCGACTAAAACCATAACATAGTGAAATTTACAGCGCATCAGCACAATATCTCATCAGCTAAAAGCCAAACTACAAGAAAACTAATAACAATAAATTGGTGTCTGATTGGGAGTAATTTTAGGAGCTCTTGAGAACAAGTGAAGTAGCGCTCAATTTCGTAACAAAATCTTTCCAAGCATTCGAGTGCCAATTGCCGGAAGCCGATAAATTTCAAATAGAGGCTTTACATCTTAAACCAAACACACACACATACATACATACATATATGTATATATAAACTACAGTACCTATATGCGTCATATTTCCTGCCACGAGTACTTTATGCTGTTCCGTCTTCTTAAGTTTTGCCAGCGATAATGTAGGAAATGTATACTCCTACTTAAGGATACACACGCATACACATACATAGTACATGCTTATGTAAAACCATAAAAAGCTCGTGCAGGTAATAGCTACCTGTGAAACATCTCATAAAGTCAAGGGAAGGAAGTGCTGTAGGCGGTGTTTGGCCAGCTAACTTGCAACAGCACTTAAATATACACTTACTTAGGTATTAGTAGGGGAGTTGGAGTTGGTAATGACAGTGTTTTGGCACTAAGTAGGGACGAATATTTATTTTTCTTAATGGCGCTAGAGAATGTAGCAAATCTATGACATAATACACTTATGCACTGAGAGGAATTTTTCGTCATTCATTCAAAGGTGGTTAATGGTACTCTTACTTAATCCATGATGAACGTTATTATGGTCCAAGGGTATTTATATAGATCTCAACACCTCGGAATATCCGTGCCAACTTGGAGAATCCTTAATGTTCAAAAAAAAAACATTATACAAAATAAATATTTAAGGCAAAAGGACAACTGTCCGTGCTTTTGCCACTAAAAATCTTCACATAAAAACCAATTGAAAGATAACACTATGCGACGAAACCAAAAATTTTCAAAACGCACGAACAAATCAATATGTATGTTCACCAAACCAGGGCCGAATATAGCAAACTGCTTGTCTAGTTTTTCTCTCTATGGACTTTGAAATTTCAAAGATATGATTAGTTCAAAAAAATATTCAAAATTTTCAGTGCAATATAAAATAGCGATAGGTGTACCAAATGAAAGAGAAAATTCTGTAGAATTTAAAAATATAAAAAGAAAGCCCTCTTGGTTATTTGATTTTTTTTTTACACTAATAAAGTTACAAGGACACAACTTGAGGATATGGTCTATGGTGAAGGAAACTCAGCATAGGCTTCATATAAATTGGTCTCACGAAGATTTCGTGACTTGGTTTAGCTAGTTTTCGAAGATAAATATGCGCAATTAACTTAAGGTACACATAGAGACTCAAGATCCATGGCCGCCAGTTTTGAGACTACTCAACCGATATCATCCCTTATAACTTTTAAGACACCTGAGAAATTAAGCGCAGTAAAAAGGTAGCCTGGTTAGTTAATCTATAGTCTCGAAAAAAGGCGTACGATCTCAAATAAAGCACTCAAAGTCCTTAAAGAATTGCGAAAGGTTCCGAAAACATTCCGAAGATGCCGCAAAATTCGGAAAAAATTTTTATCAGTCTCTATTTTGTGCATAGTAGTTCGCCTTTCTGCCCACCGAAACCACAACCAAAGCTACAAAACATACAAGATTAATGGAAAAAATATTTGTAAAATTTTTCTCAATGTAGAGTTGGGGAGCTTTTAAGCTTCCCCAGCTTTTGGCCGTGAGTTGTATTATACTCGGCGCTTATGGTCAATAAGCAGTGATTAAGAGGTAGTAGATTGCTATTAACACCATCGAGTGTATCTTTATCTTTATGTAGATATATGTGCAGGTATATAAGATTGTAGATCGCCGTGGTCCATATAAAGGGGCTCAATATTATTATTATAAGTATGTGTCAACGATGCATTAAAAAGCATAAAATCAATATAAAAATGAAGGCGAAGCTGCAGCTTAGTATTTATGTACATGCATACTTATTTGCACGAGTATTGGCCAGCGATTGAAAAAAGGGCGAGCAGAAATAAAACTGTCCAAAACAGGCAAAGCAAACCTTGATAAATTGTTACAGCATAAATGGATGACGCAGTCACTCATGGTCACATACGTACATATGTATGTATGAACGAGTATGTATATATATATGCATACAAGTGTGAGCAGCAGTGGGGGTGCCGATAGCGGTACCACGCAGATATGCCAAAGTGTTGGGAAGTTATTTAGCATCACAGAATTTTATGGGCAGAGATTTCTTCACCAACACGTGTACGAGTGCTGAACGCAGCGAAAAAAAACAGGAATTATGGCCCTAGTAATGTCCTACAACGGGACGAGTTGGGTATGCGCAAAAAATTGTGCGAAGAAATGTGTGAGAAAAACTGGCAATAAACACTTTTCGCAGCCAAATGTAGTACAGCAAGGAGGTTGGGCTGGCAACTAAAATATTCGAAAGCGAAAAGTGAAAGCAGCAGCCAGGAGCAGTGTTGCCAGGTTAACGATTCGGTTGTCATTTTGAAGATTTATTACGGCCATGACGATTTGACAATTGTTTTGCCCTAATGACGATGTTTCTTTATGTATGTGCAAATTTGGTTGGTTCTCAACTTGGAAGATAGCTGCACAGATAACTAAAAATTGCTGTGTAAACACTTTATTAGCATTTCTGCTAACACATGGTTGTCGTATCCAAATTATTTCATATGGCAGTACTAACAGTAGTTGTCGATAAGTAGTTTTCTCATGAAAAAAACGCCCGCATATTTAGTTCTTAAAGAAAATTTACACCAACGGTAAAGTTTTTTTCAAGCAACAAAAATAAACAATGTGGGTTTTCTAGAAAACTGTAAAATATAATATGTACTAGAGAAAAACTTTGTGACAAAAACAAATGTTATACGACTTACTCAAAGTTTCACTAATCAATTTAAAATGCTTCATTTTCCAAACAAAATTGTGTCATTTTAAATTTTAAAGGCTGATAAATTTAAAATTTATTGGTGCAGCCGGGCATTCATGATCTAAGAATGAAGAAGTAAATGCGATTTTATTGCATTTAAAAATATTTTTGCTAAAAGTAATGTGAATTTTAAAAATTCGTAAAAACGTTTCACTTTTTATTTTTACGTATCTCAATCAGGAAAAAGCAAAGGAGCTTCCTGGTCCTGTTTTTTTTTTGTAATTTTTTATATTCCGACGATTTTTACATGCAAATGACGATTTTTGAGAACCAAACCGACGATTTCCCTATTCAGTGACTTGGCAACACTGGCCAGGAGCAGAAAAGAGATCGGGGGCGTAGTGCAAGTATGCCCAAATAGCAGTGAATTGGAATCAATGAAGCGTCGCTGCGGTGATTACTAGGCTGATTGCAGGCAGGAGAATTTTAGCTTTGTTATGGGTATTTAATATGTATTTTTTTTTTCTTTTATGTACTCGTACTATCGACAAAAAACCATTAAAACCGCACGAGTCAACATTTTATTGCGCGTAAACGTGCAAGTTTCACGCACGCATACACGCACTTACATACACTCATACGCACATGCGTGCTGATACAGCTCCTGTCTCAATCACTATCGGCTCGGTGGGCTGCAGTTTTGGGCCATAAAATCTGAAGTATACGACCGAACAGGATGTATATTCGCATGCGTCGTAAGTGCGTCTCCGTTGTTGAATATCAGCACATCGGCGTATCAGCAGAAGTAGCTTAAGAGCATTCAGCAGTGAAACATTAAAATTGCTATAGTACAACAATAAAAATCACATTCCCCCACCCAACACACAGCTGAGACAAACTAACCAAGCGGCTGATGCGTGAAGCTTACTTGAAGGCGTTTTGGGAAGGAGATCAGCGGTCAACGGCTACGCTTCAGATTATGCAGGGACGTTAGCTTCGATTAAACGTATGTATGTACGTGTGGATGTGTGGCTCTTGTGCGGGTGATTGAGCGAGCATTGATTAAACTATTTATGTGTTTGCTGCGAAAAAGCGAAAATTAAAAAAGGGAGTACGACTTGAAAGTTTTTGGATAGTCAATCGCTTTGAGCAGGACATTCATTTACAACATTTTCACTTTACTTTGGCCTATTTATGTAGGTTTTTTTCGATTTAAGGAACGGCTGCTGTCTAACGGCGTTTCTACTCCACTCACTTCTCTAGATTCTTATATGTATTAATTGAAGTTGACTTTTATTACATTGCGCGTGTCTTTATTGCTTATCGATAAGCTCTTTGCTTAGTATTTTTATTGCTGTTGTTGTTCGTGCCGCTATTGTAGTTATGCTACCAAAAACTAAGAAAATAAATGTGCAATGACCTGTGAATAAATTTATGACATTTATGTATTTAATTTTCACATAATTTTCAGCCTGAGATAAAGTGCAAAGAAAAACAAATCCTGCCGTCTTAAACGAGTTCTCTTATGTGGGTCTCTAGGTATGTGCTTAACTATTTACAAAAATGCGGTCGGGTTAAATTTGTCTCGTCTAAAAAACTTACTTAAAATAGCACACGTCAAAGAATACAAAATTTTAAAAAATTCTTCAGCAGAGTTGTCATCAAATTTCCTTTTTAAAACTATGCCAACATTTTTGAAATATTTTGAATTAAAAAGTTATGTAAATTCTTGAAAAATAGGTAAGAAATTCGAAATTTCTTTCAAACTTCTAATTTAAGAAAATTTGAATAATCTGAAAAAATTTATGGTTGTATTTTTTTAAGAAAGTGTAATACCCAATTTGAAACCTAAGTATTTGCGAACATTTTTTCCTGAGATTTTTAGTGTAGAATTGACACATTTTTTAATGTATTTAAAAATTAAAAACAGTAATGGGATCTTTTTGATGTATTTTATATCAAAACATTCTCATATGCAGTTTCCCCCTGTATTTCCTAAACAAAAATATTGCCACTATAATTTTCGAAACATAAGACTGCAAGTTCTGTAGAATAATTTTTGAATAGGGTTGCCAACTCTAACTAGTGTTTCTTGCATATATTTAATTTTTATTTATAGTTTGGTTGCCATAATTCAAATATGAACAACACAATATGGAAATAATGTTTTATAGAACTGCCATTTCAGTTACAACTTTTTCATTAAAAATTTTTACTTTACTTTTAACTTTATATTCATATTTATTTACTCCTACTTACCCTCTACTCTTAGTTGAAGCGCCACCATTTTATAAAACATTGTTTAAAAAGACATATACGATTTTTATTTGCTTCTGAGGCAGCTTAAATAAAAAATTTTAAAATGAATAGAGTTGCCATCTCTTTTAGACAGCTTTAAAATGTGAATACTTTGTAAGCAATGTCTCTAACTCGATCTTTTAATTTTGTCCTAGAATACTAATGGCATATATGTATGAAATTTAGGACAGGGCTGCTATTTTTGTATAGCTTCCATACTAAACTGAATTCCTTTTGCAGAATTTCATAAAGAAGAAACTTTTGGAGAGGGTTGTCATAAAGTTTTTTTTATATTACTAAATGTCTGTCATATAACAGTTACTTGTTACAGATTTCAAAAAAAAGAAATTTGTAAGACATTTTTAATAAATTTTGTTTAACATTTTGAATAAAAATCGTTGACTAAACATACCAGTAAAAAATTATTTTTAGTGACATCAGTAAAAATTTTAATATTTAATACCATTTAAGATTTTTCTTCTTCAGTTTTTTATATAATTTTAAATCAATTTTGTCAACAATGTTAAATATTTTTTTATTTGTTTATTTTAATCTTTTTTAAAAAATTTTTAGAGCTGAATGTAAAAATCTGTGTTTTTTAATTTTACAACCTTTTACTTAACTTGCTCTCTATGTATGTATGTATGTTTGTTAGGGACACATCTTTCAATCAATTTCTAACCAACTTCCCTATGATCTAGAGACTTGAAACTTCACAGTTGGTCCAGAACCCGATGATAATGCAAAACGAAAGACGAGTTAATCAGATAGGTGGCACAGGAGTCGAGATATTTAAAAACCTGTATTTATAGTCCCTTTCCGTTCATATAAAAGGAATAACTCCGCTAAAAATTTTGCCGCTAGGTGGCAAACGAGTCGATATATTTGGTAAATCAGTATTTATGGTCCGATTTCGTTCATATTTAGAAAGCTTGCTTTAAAAATATTTGTTTTTACTATCAACTTATTCTTTTTGATTTAAAAATCAAAATGATTCAATGAAAATGTTTTTTAGATAAATAAATTGAAGAAAATTGAGTAAATATTTTGTCAGCTTTTCATTGAAGTTAAGTTATAAGATATCTTTACTGTCGATTCCATACAGAAAGCTCCGCTTCGCGTAGTTCAGTGCTAACACCGGCAGCTTTGCTTCGCAGCTCGGCTTTCTGTGTGTACGCATAAATTTTCCCCTTGTAAGAAAAGCTATAGCAGTCTTGCCGTTGAGAATTTTCAGAAAGTCGCAAAAAAGGTGTCATTGACGAAAAAGGGTTATTTTTGCTTTCCTTTACTAGTGAAAGACCAAATCTGTGAACCAAAGTCGAATTTCATTTTACATGCTAGAACGTTCTGCTGTTGAATTTAAAAAGATTTGCAAACATACATAGAAATCGAGTTGCATTTCCTTTAAAAGTTTTAAGTGATTCATTTTTTCGTAAGTACTTATAGTAAGAAATATTTTTTAGTAGCACTGCTCTGTTAACATTTCCGGAAAAATCTCTGGAAAGGAGCAAAAGTCCCACATGATTTTTAAAAAGGGTCAAAAAATCAAAATTTTCAAAAAGTCGGGTCAAAGGGTATTGGCGCTTAAAAAGGGTCAAATTGTCCCTTCAGTCGCACAATGGCAACGCTGAGCTATAGCAAACGGCCTTGAATTTCCGACCGTTTCATATTTGATAAGACCAAAATCTTATCGCTTCAAAAGATAAAAAGAAGGGCCGCTATTGTGGACTTTGCTGATATGGCAGTAATGTATTTTTTTATTTGGTTTTCATTATAGTTTTCATTCAATTTTCCAAATTATCTAGTTATTGCCCATTTTTGTTGATTTCCTTTCCAATTTCTTCTCATTCTTGTCAGTCTTTCGCGTGACAACGCAACTTCCTGATTTTCATTTCCTTAATATGGTTTTTTTAATTTTCTAAATACTCGTGCGCTAGAATATTTCTATTATTGCTTATGCCTCATACCATTTTCACCCACCTACCTATTTCCATCTGACCCACTCACTGTCTGCCCTTCCACTTCCTCTCTATTAAATTTACTTGATTTACTCGCATTCTTTTGTCCTCTAAGGCTGTCTTCCTTTTTCGTCGTCCATGCTATTATTGCATTTTTTATTTATTTAATTTTTCATACTCCCGCCTTGTGCAACACACATTGTGCCGCTGATTGAACTTCCTGCCACTCTGACCGTACGCTTTTGCCGCATTTGCGATTTCCTTCACAGTTGATTTGGTAATATACTTTTGCGTTTTGTTGGCGAGCCCTTCGCCCTATTTGTTGTTGTGCTTGTAAGAAGTCTTTTTGTTGCATTGTCAATTTTTTCGACAACGTTTGCAATTTTCGCCACTTCCTGTAGACAGAGAAGCCGCCCCACGCGGTTGTCCTGTGACGTTGCCCTGGCAATTCCTTTTTACTTGCTTTTTTGTTCGCGCATACTTTCATAAAATTTTTTGTGCGTTTGTCCACAAAAGCACACTTTTTGTGTTGTTGCTGCTGCAGTTGTTGTTGTTCCATTTTATATGAATTATGTTTATTTCAATGTCATTCCTGTATTTCCGCCATTCATTTGAGTTGGCTTTCGTAGCGACACCCCCTCCCTCCCCCCCTCCCCCCCTATGTATGTATATGTGCGAAAGCATTTACTGTTAGTTTATCATTCGCAGTTGCTACTGTCCGTCCCTTCTGGTGACCCACGATGACACCTTTTTCCTCGTTCATTCTCTCGCTTCGCTTCATTTTCACTTCCTGATTTGCTCATTGCTTTTAGTCCTCCAAGGAATAGGAGCATATTCCCATGTATTGGTGGCAATATTGCGAGTACTGTCGCTCTGAGAAAATGTTAACGTGTTCAAAATGGTGGCACGTGCATCAACAATATACAACCGCAAAAACAATGATTTGTTCGAGTTATTATTAGTGTTTTCCTTTTTTGTTGTGTTTTTGTAGTAGCCACTGTGTTGTTGTTACTGCTACTATGGCGTAAGAAGCCCTTCTTGCTCGGCAGCAAATAGTTTTATGGCAACTACAAGCCACGTTTATCACATAAAGCAGCTTGGCACGGCCGGCACGCACTCACACATGCATACACATACACATCTCTATCAAAGCTTTCGTAATCACGTACAACAGCCACAAACTAAAGTTTATTACAAAAATCGCACAAATTGTACCTTTAAAGCTCGCGCGCCAACTCAGCCTTGTCGTAGTCGGCCAAGATGACTTTGGTGGCCAGCTAGTACCTAAATATGTAGTACTAGTTGAATGTTGTTGGCCACAACAACCACCTTGAGTGCTTTACAACACTCAGTCACATTCAATAAACTATGCTGCACATAGCATATTTCTCAATGCCTGCCACGTTAACTTGCCACATTTCGCCCCCAAAGAGCAGCACAGTGCTTGCCTTGCGTCTTAGAAAGCTCAGTGCAAATTGTGTTGGCACTAAGTAAAATGTAGACTTGTCAAATATGTATGTATAGTGTACTCCTATGTACATACATACATGCATTCATATGTGTAGACGGACGACTGGTGGCATTCCTCGTAATTCTGCTATGTGTAAGCACATAATTTATCTATAGAACAAATGTTTTCCAATACTATTACTTAGATTGTTTTTACACTACGCGAGTTTGCAATCGTCAAGGTTTACGAGTTTTGCGGCTGTTGCTTGTGGTTTAATGTTCTTCCACAGCGGCTGCTGGTGCTGCTTTGGTATACGAAAGATAGTTGTGAATAAAAGGAAAACTTATTATCTACTAGTCCGTCGTACATAGATAACATAAATCGTTATTGGCATCGATAAATATATCGATAAATATATTTAATGATAATGATATTTCTAAAACCCTTCGTCGATAATGCCATAGCAACATAAAGCAACATTTCGATTAATTACGATTAAATTATCGATAACTAAATTGATAAATATATCGAAAATAATAGAAGTGGTACTTTTTCAAAAAATACCTGAGCTCCGAATAATTTTATAGAACCCGATTTCTTATCGACATACATTCCTGTTTATACATTCAAATCAAAACCAAAATCGATAACGATAAATATATGAACAAATCGCATGATAAATGTATCAGTATGCATTGTTATCGTGATATAAATCTATATGTCGAAAGATATTTCAATATATATTATATGTCGATGATGCTATCAAGCTCTGTTTATTAAGCAGCTGCATAGGCAATAAATTTCGCATGGAAACGCTTATGGAAAAAATTCGAAAATACAGTACCTACAAAGATTCTGCTTATGATTTTTGGCACTTGGCGATAATACCTACATAGGAGGTTATCGAGCCAAAAAAAACAGCGACGCAGCCGCTACCTCTGTCGTCTTTTCGACTATCCTCGCACAGATAGACCTCATTTCAGCTCGCCAATCGCTTTTTGAACACCAGGGCGTGTACACCGATTCCGCCAAACACTTTCTCGGGAAACGAACTATATTCGTCTTTTCACACTTTGGTAAATATTTAGTTACCAAAATTGATAGAACAAATTTGGGTGGTTAAAATGGTAAATTTTTTCTCATTCTGAAAAATTTTTGTAAATGTTATTGTGGCTTATTAACATTTAATTTCAATATTTTTATTGAGCTTTGTACCACACCGAGGAGACGAAGAAAAATGATTGGCTGTGCGACTCAGCAAACGACACTTGAGAGCGACAACATAGATACTCTGCAAGCCCAGGTATTCGAGGGATTAGTTGAAAAATATTCACCGAAGAAGTACTGACTGTCTAGCTTATGAAATTGGATCACGCAGAAATGAATTTCGGTAGCTACCAGCACTCGGCTAGGATACTAACGCGCAAGCAGGATGAGTTCCTTCAACTAAACGCCAAGATCAACAAAAAGTGCTTAGCCGAACTCATCGTTATAGTTCGAAGAATCGCTTTAAGAGAACTTTTATTCATTAGCTTTGGCTGTATGATACTTTTGGATGTGTGGTTTTGCGATCCTACCATCACTGTCAGTGGAGTTATAAATTTACCGCCCCATTCTGTGTTTTCTCCATAAATTTTTCGTAAAGAAATTGTATCAAGATTTTTATCAAATAAAAGCTCCCTTCGCATTCTGTGTCAATATTTATAAAACAAAAAGCTCTACGATTTCAACATGAGGGGAACTGATTTTCACATGATTGGAACTCAATTCATTGTCACATATGAACAGTGTTGCCAGTTTTTAGCCTTTTTGAGGCTAGATCTAGCTTTTTTCGAGCTTAGAAATTTAAGATTTAGCTTCGTGCATACACTCAAAAAAGGCGTATGTATTCTATTACATCTCCTTCGCAGTAGTCGCATATGCGTTCTGCTTCGTGTTTGAATCGGTGAACGACTTCGCCGTTTAGTCTGCTTCATTTGCGTGCATATATGGTTTGCTATTCACTATACGCGCTCCAATTGAAACATTCACGATTGTAATCGTATTCTAATGAAGAAGGTATGAAGATATTTGGTGGTACGAATGTAGCACTACTGTGTCTATATGGAGTATGGAGAGCCTCCTTATGATTTTATTAAATGAACTTCATGAAATGTCATGACCGTAAGTACTTTGGTTGTCGAGATGTTAAATTTTTGTTGCACGTTGGTACCTTTTTACCACCTCTTTGTACATAAGAGTTAATGAAATGTTTAAGAGGCTGGCCTTTTTTCAACATTTTTTGGGGCCTTTTTTAGCTTTTTAATTTTGCCGATCTAGATTTTATATTTTTTAAGTCCTGGCAAGACTGCATATGAAAAATATGAATTTAAAATCAAAAAAGCTTTTGACAGCCGTAGCCGAGTAGGTAGAGATGTGGACTTTAATTGCGTGTGTCGCAGGTTCGAATGCCGGCACATGGAGTTTTTAATTGTTAGAAACAAATTTATTAATATACAAAATTTATACATACCTTTCACATGAAATTTCAATTTGTCAATAACATTTTCAGTCTTGGTAATTTATTAAAAAAAGAGCTTTTGATTTCTGTGCTAGAATACCAATTCTTGATAAATACATAATAAAAAATTTGCAAATTATAAAGATTTTCATTTTGTGAAGTGCACAGAATCGGGCTGTTAGTTAGTCTAATTGCTCCAGAAACCTCTGTTATTTTCTTTTTTCTCAGTGCAGGAAGGGTATCAGCTCGTAGTCTACTAGTAACTGCTTTGATCATGTGTCTTTCTAGAACCTTATATTTTTCATACGTTTTATTAATCCATTCAAAGTGAGTAAGCGCCTGCGACCCATCCACGACCAACCAAGCGAACAGCTGTCAAATAAAACACCAATCAAATCAAAATCAAAACCAAAAGCCTGAAATAAAATATGCTTGCCGTTTTTGTACAACTATTTAGTTAAATAATACCATTTTGCTGTGTAGCTTGATGTAAACGCATACACATGTATACCCACCTACTCAATGACACATAGAAATAAATTTTTGATTCGCGCGAAATTTTTCAAAGACCCACGTTTTGGCTAGAATTGTTTTTGCAAATTTTCTTGTTTGTTGCGAGTTTTGGCAGCCAAATATGCGACTGTCAATTGACTTGGCTACTAGGAGGAAAGTAATTTGTATTTGCTTTGCTGCGACATTTTTACTCCTACAATACATATGTACATATGTATGCATTCCGTGTTCATATGTATGGTAGTGTGTAGTGGCGGATTTGCAGGCCTGTCAGCCCTAGGCCGCCCCTTTCTCAGCTCCCATTTTTGCGGCCTTTTGTCGAAATATATTATCGAACATCCAGTTGATTTTTGAGATTTTTTTTTGTTGAAGGTGTTTCAACAGGAAAAAAAAATTACAAAAATCACACATACACACATCAAAATTCTCTATGAAAAAAAATATTTTTAAATGTTTTTTTTTCTTGAAAAAATTTTTTGATGAAAAAAATTTGTGTTTGAAAATGTGCCATCTCAAAAGAAAATTAAAAAAATCATAACGGTAGCACTGAGTATTGCGCAATATTTAAGTACATATAGTGTTTTGGGGTGCGCTCTGCAATAATTTGAGTTATGAATTTTTTTGACACCGAAGTTGAGTAAAATGAGTAAATTACAAATTTAAAAATTTTGTTATTTTTTTTTTTTAGAATAGCCCATGTGTAGCCCATTATATTTGAGTTTAATAAAGTGCAAGTTTTAAGCTACTGAAAAATTGTAAAGGTTTTACTTTTTCGAAAAGAGTTGCTACCTGTTAAATAATTAAACTCAAGTTATTTAATAATAAATGCTCTGAAATCCGCAACATACGTTCGATTTTCAAAAATGGGGTGTCAAATTCTAGGGTTTGGGCTGTAAATATGCAATAAGGTTTTACTTTTTCTAAAAGAGCTGCCACCTGTTAAGAATGTAAGCTCATATTATTTAAAAATTTAAATAAATTGTTACAATATGGA
The DNA here is from genome assembly GCF_013731165.1 of Rhagoletis pomonella. Classification (NCBI taxonomy): domain Eukaryota; kingdom Metazoa; phylum Arthropoda; class Insecta; order Diptera; family Tephritidae; genus Rhagoletis; species Rhagoletis pomonella. The sequence goes on from NW_023458559.1 coordinate 58,552,631, forward strand.
TATCCACCGAAATGGTTTCGAAAGGGCTTTATATCTTAACCAAGTGTAGGAGAGTTTCCTCATGTTTAAAAAATGTTATTTAATTTTAATTAAAGGTATGACTATATGGGTTTCAGACAAAAGAGGTTTAAGAAGGTAGTAGTATGGAAATATTTTGAACAGGGTTGCCACCTATTTGAGAAGTCGAAATAAATATTTTATACCCAGGTTTTATGAAATATTAAAAATGGATGTCTTTGAGGGTTGCCCCAGTCTAAAAGTTTAAATTAAAATTATCTAATAAATTAAATGAATTACTAAGCGAGGGTTATCAATGGAAATGGGTTTAAAATATTTTATTTCAGAACTGTATTTTAAGAGGGTTGCCACTTTTTTTGAAAGACAACATTATCATTGATTGCAATTCATCAATTTAAGCTTTTATTTTACGAAAAATTACACACAGCAGCAATCTTTGCGATTGTCAACATTAACTATGCATTTGTCAAAAAATTTCTACTGAAACTTTATTCACCTAATACTTGTCAAAAATTTACTTGCCGCTTGTTTGTGCTAGAATAACGAAAGTCTTTCGAACTATCTTACCATCTGTCTTTCATTTGTCTTACGAAAGACATTTTACTATCATAGCCAGAATTGCCCTGTATTTGCCGTGATTAATTTCGTCAGGTTAGCAATAAAATAAAATGTATTATAAATTTCCTTAGACCTACATACATAGGTGTTTTTATAACGATACATTTTTTAAGGGTTAAGTGTCGCTAATTGAGCTTACACGTATTTACTTTAGGTCGTGCGTATCTTGCTGCCATCAGAGTATTTTTTGCCGCATTGGCCGCCCCTAATATCTGGCAAAACCTAGGCTCGGGCCTTTTGGGTCTTTGGGAAAAATCCGCCACTGGTTGTGTGTGTAATGTTTAGATATTGAAGTGCATGCCATCTTTTTTTTTTTTTTGCATTTTTATTTGATGTCATTTAATTTTCTTCGGCTTCTTTATAATTTTGGTGCCACAAAAACGTATTCTATTTGTTCATTTTCTCGCGCTTCAACTTATGGCTTCGTTTTCAGTTTTGTTGTCTTTTTCCTTTGATTTGCTCTATGGTTGGTCGCATTTTTGCAATATTGTTGCCTGTAAGCGTCAGTGTCATTGTCATGCACGCTTCTTATTTGTCTCCCCCAACTCTGCTCGTATTTATTTTGCCTCTCCTCCGCTCCTCCTCTTCTTCTTCATCTCTTTATGCTCGTTAATTTCGACATAACAATATGTTGTCAACGCTGCGTTTTATTTCGTCTCATTGAAATTAAGAAATTCCTGTCGTTTTCAATATGCGTCCATGCCGCCGCTTCCCACAAGTTGCGAACGAATTTGACAGCATTAAAGGACATTTTTATCGAAATTCATGGCATACCAAAGTTGCTCGGCATGCAACATGAGAAAAAGAATCAGAAATTATGTTTTCATTTTGGCAAAAAATGACTTTACTTGAATTCATTTTCTTTTTCATCATAAATGAGTAAACTGCTTTGTTGGTTTCATGAAGTTCTCCAGCGATACCAGGATTTCTTGAAATGTTGAAAATTCAGAAAGTCTTAAGAAAACGATGAGGCTATACTGGGGTCTTTTACCTCACTTGCCTGGGTCGTTTAGCTCACTTGCTTTTCTTAGCAAATAACAAAATTTTAGTGCCTTGGTGGTGGTTAGCACCAGTTGAAATCTACTTCAACAGTTATAGCAATCCTATCGATGTTTACCGCTATTTGCTTAATCAGTCTGCCACTTACATATTTTAACAAATTGCAAAAACCGCATCTTAAACTTAAATTTAAATGAAATGTTCAACAATGCGAAACAAAAGTAAAATGCATAAAATCACATATCATATGATTAAATGACGGGATTTGTTGGAGCTGCAGCAATTGCATGCAACAAAATCGAAATCGAGTGTGGAATTGATGTTGCCAGCCAGATGGAGTGGAGTGGTGGCATGCATAGCAGATTTCAGCGGATATTATGCGATTGATGTGCAAATGCAGTGCAACCGAAACAACAAAAATAGAAAACTCCTAGATGTGATGGACTGATGAAACCCCCCATACAACAAAAACAACAACAGCAATAAACTCATTCCCGCTGAGTGTTTGTTGTTGAGCGATAATCGAGTGCTGTGTCAACAACAATGGCAACGTTGCCAGCAGCAGTGCGACGGCACGGCGACACGGCGGCAGCAACAGCAACAGCAAAATCAACAAATCGAATAAAGTCAGCAGCAGCAAACGCAGCAAGCCATGAGTGCCACAAAAAAGCGAGCGAGCGAGCGAGCGAACGAACAAAATGACAGCAGCAGCAAGAAAAAAAGTGGCTGGCACTCAGCTGAAAATCAGCAATGGATGCAACGATGCAAAATGCAGAGCAGAGCATTTACTCGCAAAAAATATGCAATTTGTAAAAGGAATATCTACCTATGTACATATACATATAAGTACCAGCAACAGCAATAGTGATTTGCTTATGCAAAATCAAGTGTAAAAACAAAAATGAGATTTACGGATTCGCCACTCGATGTTTGATGCTTCCTTTTCTTTTTTTTTTGGGCATTAAAAAGGGGGCTGGAAAAAGCATTGAAAAAAAGCGAAAAATCACAAATATGCCATAATTTCGAATTTGTAAAATTTGTTCAAGTACCCAGCACTTAAGCGAGGTCACAGCATATTCATCGACAAAAGGAGCTCGGGTGACAAAGAAATTTTGCAGCAAACAAAAATTTAAAAAAAAAAAAAAAAAAAAAAACGGAAAGAAGAAAAAAGCAACAGCACTTGAGGCAAATTAATGCACTGCAACGCACGAATGAATAAATGACTCAACGAGCAAATGAATGAATGAGTGAGTGGCTGAGTGAGTGCATGCCTAAGTGACTGTTTTGTATGAGAAAATAAGTAAAAAATTAAGCAACGAAAACTGAACCGAAAACCAAATTTCGGGCACACTGATGCCACACTCAGCTGTGGGGTAAGCACAACAGGATATCAAATAAAGCACGCACTCGAAAAATTTTACTTTTACATACATATATACATACATAAGTACAGAGGTAAACATCCACACATATGTATATGTATGTATACTCACCAATTTATTTAAGAAAATATTGGTAGACATCTAACACATTCTTAGTAAGTAGTAGTAGTTCGTGAGAGTAATTTTGGCGTGACGTCATCGGAGATCTAACCAGTTAGCGATAAGTTTCGGATCGATATCGCACTTGTTGACGTAAAAATATTTCGGATAATACGTCAACAAAGCCGATACCCATTCGAAAATTGTCGCTAAGTGGTTACAGAATCTGCCCCTAGGCCTCCAAAAATGATGTCGTCCGATTCATCTGGAACAAAAATGTTTCAAACAAGTAAGAATTTCTCTGCGTTATGACCTCGATCAGACTTACATATATACATCTTTCATTTGAATCAGTAATAAAAGCTTTATTGGCTCCTAGATTCGGGTTTTGATAGGCGAGTCTCCCCTGAGTCGTTTTTTCCATATCTTTGGCCTGTGTGCGCTTTTATTCGAAATCTAAGTGTACCGAATATCGATCAATACTTAAAAGTATTGACACAGCACATCACTACTGCTGTCATCTCGACTGTGACGTCAGCAAAACAACTGATTCTGTCAAATCCACTGAGAGCCGATTAGCGGTATTGCGATCGGCGCCACCTTCTGTATTCTCTCCACCGTGATTCTTACGTGCTTAAATAGATTTTGAGCCTGCTTAACCCTTTGTAATTGAGCGACGATGTGAGTTGCTATTTTCGAGCTGAAAGACTAATAAAAGGAAACAAGGAACTTAATCATAAGTTTTATGAAAAAATAATACTAATTACACTTATCTAAGAAAAAGTAGAAAAAGTACTAGCGATGCACGCAGTTTTTTCAGCAGACCTCTGACAAATAATATTCGATACTTACATAATTCATACCTAATTAAAGGTTATCTGGAAATACCTATTAAAGGATCTTACTCTTTGACTTTAAATTACAAAAGAAGGGTACGTAGGGGAACCGTTTTAACGTAGCATCTATACAGGCAAAAAATGTTGGCTACAAATTGTCATTTTGTTTGCCAGATATACGTTTTATCAGTGCACTTGCTCAATATTCGCATTCGCAAAAGCTCCGCATTGATTATTGCGAATGCGAAAGCGAATGCGAAAGCGAATGCGAATGTTAGAATTAATGCGGATGCTCCGCGGTTGCGAATGCGAATATTCGCAACAATCCTGGTATATACGATCCTTTACTCGAAATTATTAGTTGATGCAATTTTTATCCCATATATTTTTTCTGACCGAATAATCCGTTTGCCTGTCTAATCTGCTTGCCTTATTTGCCTCGCTCCTTTATAGGGAATTTACATGATTCAACTTTCACAGGCGATTAGTTGAACCAAAAGTTGAACGAAAGTAGGCAGCCGACCAACTTCATTGAAAGCGATTAGTTGAAAGGCCGTTTACACCAGGCGATTGTTGCCTTATGTAAATCCCCTATTACTCGTCTCGCTCGTCTTCTGCTGCAAATGAGTGCCTCGCTCGCAACAACGCCCTCGCCAGGGCAGAGCTAATGAGGTCCTCGTTTGCTTGCCGCTCTACTCTTGCGCTGCTCTCGCTTGTTTACTCGCTCGCTGGCTGCTCACCGCGTGCGCTCGTACTTAACGAGTGCTCGTTTGCAAACAGCCTCGCCTGTTGCTCGTGAGTTGCGCAAGCTCAGGGCAAACTAACAAGCGAACGACGGGCTAAAATGAGGCAACGCAGGCCGCCGAGAAGCTACGGAAATTTAATGTTTCAAAAACAATAATGTCAATGGATTTTGTTTCGCTTTTGCAAAGGTAATAATGTCAATTGACTTTATTTGGTCCAAAATTGGTAGCTTCATTCTCCTTTGGTAGTTTGGTTGGTTTGATGAAGCTTGTGGTAGGCAAAAATGTTATGGAAAATCGATCGAACTGAGCATTAAAATTTGTTCACTTACTTTGCGTTTACATGTTGAAAACATTGCTTTCACTTTGCTCAAACGTATAAGTTTTCTTTGTTTTTTTTTCAAAATTTTACTAAGCACAAAATTTTCTGCAAACAAAAACTCACTTCCCAAAGCTATGAAAGCTGTTGAAAGTGAACGAAAAATTGCCTGTCGTCTTGAAAGAAGAATTGGTGATAGGCAATTTGCAAAGTGTGAGTGTATTAGTAAGAAAGGCTGAGAGTATGCAAATTGAAGCAAAATTTGGAATTTTGTTTTATTGAAATGCATAAAATGTCTGATTTTTTATTAAACATAACAAACGTTTGATATGAGTTGAATTAATCTCAAAGGTATTCACATTTTTACAAAAGTTTTTTACGCGATACGTTAATTCTTTTATTTAAAGACCCGAATTTGTTTGGTTTAACCCGTAAGATTGGCATGAATGGTTAACCAACACTGTAAACAATATTATACTGCCAACTCGTGTAGCTAAAAATCCCGTAAATTCAAGAAATCTCGTTTTAAATAATAATTAACAAGAATTTGGTAGTTCGGAAACTGATTTGGTAGGCGTTTTGGTACCTAAAAATAAACTCAAGTGGCAACACTGCTTGTTACCTAACACGTACTGGGAGTGAACGCGCAAGACCAACAATGCTTAGCTACGAAATGCCATATTGAGGATATAAAAGTGCAGAAATGTGCCAAAAAGAAAAATAAAAGTGCCAAAAAAGGTGTCAATCTTTTTAGTATTTCCCATTTAGCACTAAAATTAAAAACACATTCCAAAAACAAAATTCCCATGTCAAAGTAAGATAAACCAGTTGTATATACTATAGAAATTAGAAAATTTTAGTTGAGAAAAAGAAGTACTCGCAGAGGATTTTACAAAAATGTATTGAAATATTTGTGCCAAATTAAAAAATTAAGTGCCATTTGAAATAAAATATGTCCAAAAAAGGACACGGTTTGAGCCAAGTTGGCAGCCTTGCTGACCATTTGTCCTTGACAAATCCAAGATCTTTCAATGAATGTAACGCATATAAGTCGCAAGCCTCACAACTATGTGGGAAATATAATCAAAGGTATTGCAGATCGCATCATTACCATTTCAGAATAAAACAAAATCTTTTCTCTGGAATTCTGGCTTCTACTTGCCAGTTTAACATTAACATGAACCTCTGAGTCTGGGGCTATAGAGCTGTTTATAATCTACGCAAAAATTTTACGCTCTAAAGCCTCAACTCGAAATTCTCAATCACCTTTCCAACATTTCACACTGTATTGCCGGAGGCTAGTCTCTTCAAAATTCAGTTTTTTTTTTGCAATTCTTTTTCGCATTTTAATGGCATGAATACAAGATGAACCCCAAACAAATACTACCACATTTACATATGTATGTAGCTATGCTGCTGTATGTTAATTTATGTGTGCAACCATGTGGTTACCGACGCCATTGAGTGCACTTCAGAGTCCATACAACCATGGAGTTGCAACCGAGCGAGCCGGTAAGTCTGTAGCCTACTGCATATCAGCTTGCCAATCGGCGACGATGACGACGACGACCAAAGGCAAGGCACTCGAACAGCTGTTTTTGAACCTACAGAGATGTGTATTTACGAATATGTATGTATGTAAATAAGGTACAGCGTAAAAGCGACTAAAAATAAGAATCGAGTGAAAGAACAAGTAAAATATAAATAAACTAAGAGAAATAGTTTTCGAGCAAAAAAAAAATAAAATAAAAATGTTGATGGATCATATAAAAAAGGCACTTGCCGAGGCGCTGGTGTTGGTGTTGGTGGTAGGTTGCTTGTATGTAAATATGTATGTATGTATGCATGCTGAAATGCATCCGCCTGAGAGGTGCTATATTTGCTTGTTGTTGCTATGCAGTTTTTTACGGTTATTTTAATTTTTTTTTTCTGCTCCGCGCCAGTCACGCTGCATTCGACAGTGAGTAAATAATTTGCAGCCGTTACCGAAATGGAATGGAATTTTTTTGAGGCAATTTTTCGCCCGTTTTGTTGCGCTATTTTGTTTATCGCATTTCCTCAGCCAGCACATCCGTCGTCCTGTTTTCCCACAAATATTTTTAAGGTATGTATTTTTATAGGTTTCCTTTATTTTTAGTCGCGGCATTCGGCATGTTCAGTGTTGTGTTGTTTTTTTTTTATTTTCTTGTTTAAATTTATCGATTCATCACATTCCTTTGCTGCATCCCAGCAAACACTGAGGATAGTTATCGATTAGAGAATGATTGAAGAACTATTCACATTCTTCAAACTCAAACGTTAGAGAATGACTCGAAAAACCATCGAGAAACATAGCTATCTCAACAAAAATGGGCCCTAGTTCTCGAGTCGAGAAAATATTAATTGTGTTGGTGTTGGTTGATTTTTCCGACAGGGTGGTAAGATGATTTATTTTGGAACGAATTTCCGTCATCCCTTGTCAAAATTGGTTTGCAGACATGTCAAAATCAAATATTAATTCTCCAATCGAATTCTAATGTTCATCTCTAATGGGATTCGAATGTGAAATAAAAAAGTAATGAATTAAAAAATTAAAAATAATTTATGACTCATTCAATTGGAATATTGCTTATTTACATTTATTTGAATTTCCGTTGTTTCTCTAATCGTTCTCCAATCGAATTCTAATGTAGCTTTCTAACTTCGTCATCGACCCGAGAACGATTAGAGAATTAGCCTATGTAGTTATCTAATGTAGAAATCCAAATTTCTCTAACATTAGTGACTGTGTTTGCTGGGATACTCGTACTCCCGCAGCCACATGCATACACACACTTACATACACATGCGCTTGGTTTCACATGTGAGTGGGTACAAAAATACAAATCTACATTAGTGCAGGAAATGCATAAACAACAAGGACATGTGCATGTGCCGGCAAGGACATGACACAAACACAAACACATACACTTTACCTTGCCGCTATTCGTACGAGTATATTAGGGTGTTCGATTACACTGGATCACAAATTTTTACTTGGTCCAGATGCCACTATCGAATGTGTATGTAGAATCGCCCGCTGACTTCATAAATCGAGTTAATTTTTTATTCTGTGCATACGCTTTCGAGATATTTTCAATTTACCGTTATTCAGCTTGAAACAAAAGGTGGTTCCACTTAGTCACTTACTATATCTCATGAACCAATTTAACAATCTTAATCTGCGTTTTCTACAAAATAAATACGATAGTATACTGAATTTGCAGTGACTTTTAAGATGCAGTTGTATAGACATTCTAGATGAAAAACCGGGTTTATTCGAAACAAAACTGCGGTTTATTCGATATTCGAAAAATTACGATTTCAAATAAACCGTTCGAAAATTTTGAAAATAAGCCCGGCTAAAACCGGTTTCAACATAAACCGAGTCAATCACCCTAATGTATGTGTGTATGCATGTATGTTCATCGTGTGGAATATTTCCGAGTAAGCGGTGTTGAGGCGTAAATATCCGCTGAACGCGTTGCTGGCGCAGCCTCCATTAATACAAAAACTACAACAACATACTCGCACATATGTACATGCATAGTTGTTGTTGGCGGCTGTGCTCGTCCATTTGAAAGGACCCCAAGTTGTGGCCGACATCCATTCATCCAGCCGCTCGCTCTACTTTGCAAAGGCGCTGGTGTTTGTTGTTGTTGTTGTTGTTGTGCGTTACTTAAAATAGTATGTGCGCCGCCTAGCACATAGCACACCTTGCGGCCGCAAAAACAGCAAATGCATAACCAACCAACAACAACACCAGCAACAATATATGAATGTAGCGGCAGCAGCCAGCCAGTGAGCGAGCCAAGCGCTTGTCATTGCTTAATGAAGCCGCATTAGCGGCGACTACTATTCACTGAATATCACGAACAAAACACATTCAAGCATACATGCATACTTACATATGCACCCATAAACAAATGCACAGACTCGCTTCCATCGCAGACCCCAGGCTGAGCTCCAGCAGCCAGCTCTCAGTTCTCCTTGGAGCCGAGCGTGATTGTGTGTTGTGTAATTTGAGTTGAGTTGCTGCATTTTTAGCTGCCCTACAATACCGTTATTATTACCAGAGTTTTTGTTGTTGGCTTTCTTGTTGTTGCTTCATTCGCACATTCTCGAAATTTTGTATTTTCACCCACACGCAACGGCGTCGCATTGCGGTTGGCATATTTCATGGAAAATGTTGATTTCGGTTCTTAATTAAGACTTCCATTTCCAACAGCACCACCGCGACCACCACTACTACATTCACACACACATACACAATGTGCATTTGAATTTGTGAAAAAATCATCTGCATACATGCATAAATACTCACTCCGACACATGCTCGCTTGCATTTGCAACGCTTTTAGCAAATGAAAATTTGTGTTATTCGAGAATTTAGAATATGCAGATAATTTCGAAATTGAGCTGTAGCAAAAAATTATTGGTGATATCAAATATAAATGTGTGGTGTGGCAAAAAATGAGCAGAGATATGCCATATAATTGAAAAGGCTATACATAAAACATTATTTAAGAAAAAATATATTAATGCATGTTTGTACAAACATACACTTATAATGAACCTCTTCGATTTAACTACACTTTCCACGAAAGTTCGGGAAAAACCCAGAAAAGTCTCGAAAAAGCCTACAAATTCTTGACAACATCGGGCAAATTACACCCGAACGAATCCCAAAAAGACCCAAAAAAATCATTAAATTTTCCAAAATACCTCCAAATAGTTAAACACGAACACCCGGAAAAGTCTAAAATTTTCACGAAAAAAACACAACACAAAAAATTCTCCACAGTCGCGAGAATATCCGGAAAAACTCAAAAAAAATCTCAAAATTTCTAAAAATTTCCGAAAATTTTTTTTATAATTAAAACTTAAAGAAACCTGAAAAGTCTCGAAAATATCCAGAAAATTCCTCAAAAAATTCCACAAGTTCCCAAAACTCCGAAAATGTTTAAGACAAAAAATCCTGAAAAGTCACGGAAAAATTCAAAAAAAAACTTCAAGAAGACACCGAAGTAAAACACGAAGAATTCCATAACATCTCCAAATTATCCCACGAATTCCCAAAAATTCCTAGAAATCCCCGACGAAAATATGAACAATCTCGAAATATTCCAAAAAAAAAATATGGTGTCCCAAAAAAATATACATGTCCCAAAAACCGAAGTCTCGAAAAATTGATAAGAATTTATTTTTATTTCCTATGCTTAAAAAACTAAAATGTTAATCAGTATTTCTTGTTTATTATTATTTACTTATTTATATAATACAAGTAAAACTTTTAAAAAAGACACAAGAAAATCTTATCCTACAATGAAAGAAGATTCTAACAGGGCATTTCTGGCAACCGTCTTTAAACTCGCCACAATCATTGGAAAGAAAAAGGTCTGTTGTAAGACAATTTTCAATTCTGGTAAATAGTTGAAAGTAATTTCGAAAGACTAATTGAAAGATTTGCTGACGAGGAGGTCTCAGCCTTATGCGTTCTAGCAATAAGTTTTATAAAAATTTATATATTTTTCTTTGAAAACAATTAAATAAAAAAAGTAGTTCACTAAAATGAAAATAAACTAAAATCAAATAAAACTATTTTAAAAAACTTATGGAAATTAAAAAAAATATATTTTTTAATAATTAAAATATAAAAATTAAATTAAAAAAAAAACGTGAACCAAAAAAAACCAGTTTCAACAAAAACGAGTCAACCACCCTAATGCAATATCCGCAGAACGCGTTGCTGGCGCAGCCTTCATTAATCCAAAAACCAAACCAAAAAAAGAAGCAAATAATACTTAAAACCTAAATAAAATTATAAAAAAAGTATTTGTATTCTTAAAAAAAAATTTTAAAGTAAAAGACAATTAAATTAAAAAACAATAAAATAATAAATAAGATCCTAAAAATTAAATCAAATAAAAAAATATATTTTTCTTTTAAATCAACCAAATTTGCATATTAAAAGAAAATGAAATTAACGAAAAACAAATTATTTTAAAAAATAGGAACAAAAAAATTAGTTTTGTAAACATTAAATTAAATAAAACAATATATATATTTCTCTTCAAATAATAAAAATTTATAATTAAAAGAAAAATAAACTCAAAATGAAAAGAAATAATTAAAATTGGAAAATAAATAAAATAAGTTCCAACAATTAAAGTTAAAAAATATTCCTCTTTTTAAAACAATACCTAACATCTAAAAATTAAAAGAAAATTAAATTAAAAAAAGATCCAAAAATAAGTTTCTAAAAATTAAAAAGTATATATTTTTCTTTTTGAAACAATGAATCTAAACTTAAAAAAAAACTCCGCTCTCCTAGGACTCGAACTCGGACCTCTCAAAATACCTTTTCACCACGAGCCATCTTGCGATCTGTCTTTCATTTGTCTTACGAAAGACTTTTTACTATCTTCGCCAGTATATTCTTTTAATGCGGAAAACTTCGGTTGAATCCAGAGAGATGTATGGAAAGTTAGTGGCACAAATTATACTAACTTTTCAGCCTTATCGTCCAAGTCATTATCTGTGATCTGCTGAAATGATGATAGTAGAAAAGCTACCGCTTGTCAATGTGATCATTCAGCAGTTGTGGCATATCCACCATCTTCATTAGGTGTATTTCGACCATATTCGTTCAGGGAGAACCTAAGCAATTCCTACTCCCCTCTGAAAGAAGCCTCTCAGAAAAGTTACCTACCTTCGTTAGGAAAACATTTTAACATATTATCTCTTATGTGGTAACAAGGGGAGATAACATGAAGCATGGGAAACCTCTCTGTATGTTCAAAGTGGTTTTCTACCCTTAGGCCATACCGCTTAACATATTCTTACTTCTCTTTTCGACCCAAAAGCAGGCATTGTACATATGTATGTATGTTCATTATAGACGGCAAATACGTATTCTCACGTTACTAAAATAAACTCATAAATTAGCAATTAAGTCTTAAACTTGTTGGCTAAGAATAAGTGAACATCCCTAGTTCTTTAAAATTAACAAAACAGTGTTTTACTTAATCAGTGGTTATCAACTTCAATGAGAAAATTCCGTTTTTTATTTCAGTCAATTGTATGTACATATGCAGACAGGGCCAGATGTGCGCAGGATACAATGGGTTCTCAAGTGTACTAAAGTACTTATGTATGTAAGTATATAAATACAAATAGATATTTATAAATATGTATGAACATGAAAACCCATCGAAGAATGTCCGCATTGTTTATGACTTCCAGGAAGAATGCGGCGCCATCAGCACAACACAAACTATAAAGAACAAAAATGCAATAAGAACACTCTACCCTCAACAAGTAAGCGCTCTGTCAGCTGTTGGGCAACGAATTTACGAAAGGAAGTATCACAAAAAACAGCTGATAACTATGCAGCAAAATACGCTCCTCGCAAAGAATGTATGATCAAGGACATTCCTCAGAAAGGATCAAACACTTCATGTCAACAACGCCTCCAACAAACGGTTTCGATCAGCTGCTTGCCAGGAATGTCAGACATTTAATACACCAAGCCTCAAGTGGTGAGTGTTTTCATACGGACAATAGCCGTATTATGGGAAGGGGAGCGCGAAAGGTTCTACCTAAAGTGGCTGCTAAAAACACTTCGAAGGCAAAACGCAGTTTCATGAGTTCGTTTCATTATAATATGCAAATTTCTTGTAATAACTGGCAAAGCGGCTTTAGGCTACGCTTTTTAGTTATTCTAACTAAATTACGATCGCTTGCTTCGTTTATCGCCCCACCACTTCACTAGCGATTTATGTCAGTCGATACTACGTTGATCATCATCATCATCCGTTCACTTTGCGCCACACAGACTGGCAGAACAAACAGGCCAATAGATCGCCCATTCCAAATTGTGAATTGTGTTGGTCATTTGCTTTGTCAATTTGTCACACAGCTGCAATTTGACTGCCCTCCCCTTTACGGATGCCTGTCAATTGCTTACTTTACGACTATGGACTTGACAACGGTCTCAAATGATGATCAGCAATTCGAAGATTCCCTCCGTTCAGCAAAGTCATCAACGCTGCGGGGTGATCTTTTCTGTAGGTACAAAATTAAAAGTGACTTGCAATTCTATGCTTCGCTGCATCGAGGATATATATATAAAACTTTTGTTTGTGTGAAATTGGTTTGCCCTATTAGCTTTTTGTTGAAATTAGCCAATTTGACAAAACAATTGTCAATAGTCATTATTTGCAATTGTCCAAATGTTTGCCTCATTTAGTCTTTCCGATGTGATAATTTGAGATAAATGCTTTTTAAAAAATAAAATGCAGCAAAAGGAAAACAAAACGTTTGTCATCAAAGTATTTACTATAAAGTCTGTCGCTTAGTGGAGGGGGTCGAGTATGGTTGGGCGCTGATCTCATCATGTGGCTTTGTGCTTTAAATTTAAGCAAAAGTCCACCATGGCCCGCCCACAGAAAATTGAACAGATCAAAAGAGTTACGAAAGAGAGTGAAATAAGTACTCAGTCTCAAGTTTATCGGAAGCACAGAGCACTATATTTAGCCTGTCTATCACGGATTCTTTAACCGTCTTTAGTTTGTTTTAATAGGAGGATTCGTACGTCGACATTTTCTCGCCTCAATATCTGCAATTCTCAAAAGGGTTATGAAATAAATTCTTTATATAGCCATCCATTTTAAATTTCGGCACAGAGAAATCACCAATCGTTTTACGTCAGTGAAAACGCCGTTTCTATAGATTTCTCCTAAGGCTTATCCAATCGCTCATTATTTACATTAGTAAGCCTCACAAAAAAAATCTAAAATATTTCGGGAAATTGTTAAAGCCCCGTCCACATACAACTTTGGCGTTGCGTTGGCGCTGGCGTCGCTTTGACAGCAGCGCGAGTAACGCCCGTGTTTGCTACAATGATCGCTTAGCAGGGAATACTTTGGTCACTAAATTAACATACAAGCGGCCGATAAAACAAAATTTTAAATCAATAATTGCATTAAGAACTATATTTCTTGCCCGCATTTGATTAAAAAGGAAAATTAAATAACATAATTTTGATTATTTGGAACAGCTGACGAATAACGAGCGCGAAAAGTTGAGAGTTGGCCATTTTTCTGCGATTCGTTGGCGTTGGCGTTGCCCAACTTTGGTTCTGTGGAGACTTTCATATAAATAAATGCATGTATCCATAGTCAGCTGTCGAAGCGTAGCCAACGCCAATGCAACGCCAAAGTTGTATGTAAATGGGCCTTAATATTTATGTAGGTGAGCTTCACAAATTTTAAAATTTTCTAAATATCGTTTTTTTAATTAAATTAAGTTTAAGCTTCAACTCTTCTATCATGTGATGTGATTTTTTGGGAACAATGCTTTAAAACTAGTTTTATTTATGAAAAAAAAATTTTAGGAGGAATTTTCAAATTTCTTCAGTAGACAACAATCTTCCGAAATACATTGGTCGAACTCCTAAAATACAATTAATCCTGTAAATTCATTGAATAAAAGTGAACATTTTCGAGTAAGTGTGGGAGTATGTTTCTTATATTTCACGCTAAAAACGTATTAAAAATAAATTAGGCACAGAGATAGTCTACATATAACCTCCATTGACACAGAATATTTGCTAAAGAATGTTGCCACTTTTTTCAAAATGTAAAATTAGTTTATTTGCAATCTAAACGAAATATTACAACAATCTCTATGTGAAACGAAAGAGGCACAAAAATGATTTATTCGGAAAATATATCTTAAGAGAGTTGCCACCTGTTAAAAAGTAAAAATATTAGAGCAAGTTAAATCAAATACTTTAATATGGATAGCAGAAGAGGAGGGTTAAAAAAGTTTTATTTCGACAATATTTTTCTGAAGTACTAGCGCATATTTACAAAATCAAAATGAATTGAATTTAAAAGTTAAATGAAATATTTTTATAAGGGCACTAATACGGAGCGGCCTAAGAAAGCTTTATTTTAAAAATATTTTTGAAAGGGGCTGCAAACTGTATGAAAACTCAAAATCAGTTTGATGAATAAGTTAAATGAAACATTTGTATACGGGTAGTAAAAGGAAGAGGCTTAAGTAATGTTTATTTCTAAAATATTTTCGAAAAGGGTTGCCAACTGTGCGTAATTTAAAATCCATGTATTTAATTAACAATGTAAATGAAATAAAACACTTTAATATGTATAAGAAAGCTTTACTTTTAAAAATTGTTCAAATTAAATTCAATTCACAAGTTATGGAAGTCAAATATTATAATAAGGGTGTCAAACGCGGGACGTTAACGTAAATAGCGTGGCCACCTATAAAAAAAAAGTTCAAATTAATTATACAGTGCAACACTAAAAAGTGATGGGAATGAGACCAATCGCATTCAAAATATGAATAAATGCCAAAGCATTTGTAAAAGTTGGTTCCCATTTCCATTTTATATTTCAAGCTGTGAATTTAAAGTTCAAAAATAAACAAGTAAAATTATTTTTTTTTTTTTGTTTCACTAACAAATTTTATACCTAAATACATACATACATATGTATGTATATGTGTATATAATAATAATAGATTGGCGCTTACACATATGTTAGTGTTTGGCCGAGCTTCTCCTCCAATTTGTGGCGTGCGCCTTGATGTTGTCACACAAAGCGGAGGGACCTACAGTTTTACGCCGACTCCGAATGGCGATTGCAGTTTTATGAGAAGCTGTTTTCATAGCAGAAATACACTCGGAGGCTTGCCGTTGCCTGCCGACGGACGACCGCTGTTAATAAAAAACGTTTTTCTATATTTTTTGCGATATTGCTTTTACCAGGGCTTGAATCCAGACGTCGCGGAGTGGAAGCGCGCACTGCTTACCACTACACCACAGCGGCCGATTAGTTTCAATTAGTTAATTGAAATATTACATAGAGGTGTGTTCCATATCCACGTATTTACATTAAATTATTTTGAAAGCACATTATATGAGTGTTGTCACATTGAATTAAATTATATTCATACTTATTAAAAGTATCTACGAAAGATAAGTGGTTCTTCATACTGAAAAGGCCGATTTTTTTATTATTTTTTTTATGGAGAGTGATGCACCCTAATATAAATACATATGTATGTCGATTATTGGCCATTTGTACTATAGGAAAACTGAGATTTCCCAGTTACATTTAATAAAATAAACTCAAATAAAAATATTTACATAATCTTCACACCCAAAGTTGGTAAGTAAATAATTGCAACTGAACTTTTATGTTAACAAGCATTCATTACACAGTCAAAAAAGTTTCAAAAGAAGCACTTTCATATGCTTATGTAGTACATGTATGCTTGGCTTAACAAAATTTTCGAAAACCCCTTACACTATTAGTGCGCAAGTATGCATGTATGCATCACTTATGTATGTATGTATGCATTACTATGCATGCATATAAAAATATTTGTATAAGTATGTTGTTAACAAATTTAACTCGCATTTGTTCGAGCTGCATAAATTTTTAGCGCTAAAACGTCGCGATTACCCCTGCAGGTTAACTAACCAATTTTAGTATAATCTTTCTTTGCAACTTTTCCTTACTTTTCGTATGCGCTCATCTATGCCCAGCTAAGTACACCTATACACGTAAGCATGTAAGTTTATGCATAAGCAATATAAGTACAGATGTACCTACATATGTATGCTCGAAATGCTTTTTTCGTTTTTTTTTTTTTGCAAATATTTCCAGATGTACATACATATATACATATTTATGTCTGCGTGTGTGTATGAGTTGTTACTTTAGTAATTTCTCAAGTGGAACTCCAATTTCCACGCTACACGTAACTTAAGTGGTAGGTAGTAGTCAATAAGTTTGCTTCTGTTACTGTTACTGTTGTCGCTGGCATTGTTGTTATACTCACAAGCTCATGAAACGTTTACTGTATGCTTTCTTTCGACGCTTCTCTGGCTTTCTTTCAACGAAAAACGCCTGCAAATTTGCATAATGCATTGCGAAATAAGGAAATTACATTCACCGGGTAAATCGAAAATGTGTTTTTCTTACTTCGTTTTTATTTTTTTTATTTTTGTTTTCTTAGTTGCTTTCTTTCATTTTGTTACTTTTACCGGCAGTTCACCACACAGCAGTGTTCCCCTTTCACCACATGAACGCATTGAACGAGTGATGACGCAAGTGTGTGTGTTTGTGTATAGATGAGCATTTTACAATTTTACATCACTCGAGCGAACGATTTATGCTTTCACGGGTTCTAGGAGCACTTAGTGTGTGCTTTAGGGCCCGAGAATCTTAACTGGACAAAAATATTTAAAAACTGATAATAAAATACAACTGATGCATTTTTTTGTACATTTAAAAGCTAAGTATAAATTTTCGTTGATTTAAAGAAAGTTTTTGAACAAAAATTTTTGGTAATTCAAAAACTAGACGTAAGTGTTTAGTAAATAAAAAATATCCTTTTGTGTTTTTTTTTTAATTGGACATATGTACAAACAATGTCTAAAAATGTTTGGTTAATTAAACTGGACATTAGTTGTGTTATTTAAAACCTGGGAATTCCGTTTTTTACATACTATATATAATACTCCTATATTGGCAGTAACAGCTAGTGTTTAGGCGCGACTGCTAACACCAGGTGCCTTAATGCATGCTATGAACTGCTGCATGTGCAAAAATGCCCTTCATTAAATTAATGAAATTTTTGCACATGCACTTCTTAACTGCCTTGTAATAAAACTTTCTTAAGTAATTAAGTTCAAAGTATGCTCGGCCTAGTCTGATGTATCCTCAGGACACTGCTTCCCGAGCATTTTGCGGACTCTGCATGGCTTACAACCATCCAGGGGTGGTAAACGAACTTTATACCATTGGCCACAGTGCCTACCCACCTTTTTTGAACCAATCAATATTTTCTTTTTTTATATAATTACATACATGCAAACATACTGGTCTCCCCTCTCACTGAGTTATTCAGCTGGCACCATTCGAAAGCACCCAGTAGAAATCGGTTGTATGCATTCTTGAAGGATGCTTCTATATGAGTGAATTAGTGTGAACAATTCATGCGTAGTCATGAATTTCCACGAATAAATTCAAATTCTAGCGAATTGCAAGCGAATATACGTTGTCGTTGTTTTAAGTATATTTCTTGATAAATTTGAAGTGGAATTTTTGTAATATTTTCAGGCCTGTACAAAAATTTTAGTGAACGGACGTGTTGTGCGATACTATTTTCAGCACAAACGGGCTTTTACAAGATATGCATTTGAATATGTAAATGCTACTTGTTTGTATGTCCCCGTATATTGAAATGTATCAGAAAAATTGCATTTACATATGGGGTACATATCTTGTAAGAATGCTTTAATACTGTTCCATTAATGCATTTTTGTATGTTTGAAACATTAATACAGCTATATGCATACAGCAGTAGTACAAGTGTATGATTAAGGTACGCATACGCTCTGAGAAACCACGCGTGTTAAATGGAAATGAAGGTTCATTTATACTGGCATGTATACACAGCAGCAAGCTCATGCCACCAACAGCGATGTTGTATGCATAAGATTTCTACTGGGCATTGCAGTACAGATACATATATAAATAAACACGTACGCAACACATACACAAGAACGGTACTAGACTGTCTCGTTTTGATTTCGGAATGCTTACCCATCAGTGTTGCCAGAACTTTTTGGGCCAACCGGCAATATTAGCAAAAGAAACGGCTAAAATGTTTCGACTAAAACTCACTTGTTTTATATAAAAAAATCGTTATACGTACGTATATTTATTTTAATAAGATACGGTAAATAGCAAAATCGGCTGAAAAGGCTAACTTTTTTTGCAAAACGGCTAACAAAGCGGCTGCCGGCTAAATCGAATTTTCTTCGGCTGTTTGCTATTTATCGCAACCGGCAAAATCTAGCCGGAAAAGGTCACAAAAAATAGGTCATCGACGAAAAAAAAGGGTCACCATATTATTTTTGCTTTTCTTTACTAGCAAAAGAATAACATGCCAATTCTGAACAGAAATTCTCCGGGAGTTTTCTCTCTTTTCCCTTTCCTCCTATTATGAATAAAAATTTCCTCAAAAAAGTGTAAATAGCTTTTTCGAAGTTCGAATTTCCTTCTATTGGAGGATTTCTTTCTGGGGAGAAACCAATTCCCGGGAGAACAAACTCCACGGGAGCATTAAGAATTGGGCGGTAAATCTGTTGAACTTAAAAAGAAAATAGCGTGACAAACATACACATAAATCTAGTTGCTGCTAGGAGAAGAGTTCCATTTCCTTTAAAAGTTTTAAGTGATGCATTTTTTAGTACTTTTAGGAGGAACTATTTTTTAATGGCATGGTTCTGTCGGGTCAAAGGGTATTGGCGCTTAAAAAGGGTTAAATTGGCCCTTTAGTCGCTCAGCGGCAACACTGCTCGGAGGTTAATTTCTTTATAAATACCTATTAAAAAACTAAACATCCAATTTCTTTTTGCGTGAAAGCTGGACACACATTTTTTGTCACCTAAAACCTGGACATAAATTTGTATTTTCGTTTTTCACCCTTTACCATCCATACTTTGTGTTTTTTATTCAAAGGAAAAATATTTCATCCACCAATTCTACACATATATAGATATGTATGTCCAATTTTTGAGCCTAAACTTTCATAATTTTCTTCACTGACCAGTGTACATAGATTCGCGAAGATTTCGGAAAATAGAGTTGAAGTTTTTGCAGCAAAGTTCCAAACTCAAACCAAAGGTGTGGTAGGTCATCTACAGTTTATCGGGATGTCAGCCTTGTGTGCTTGGCAACTAAAAAATTCCTTATTATACATTGAGCTAAAGGTCTAATTATAGCAACTTAACTTAACGTAACTTAGAACTTTAAAAATCAAAAGCATACAGACATCGACGTAACATTGACTTACGTTAAATCTCGCCTGTCCAAATATAAGCAACATTAATTAAAGAGAATTTTGAGGTGACAGCCTCAAGTTACACACGTTAAGTTGGCCTACCTAATCAGACCCTGAGACCAACTGCCAGTTTAACAAAAACAATTTAAGTGAAAAATTATATTTTTTTCTGTCAGTTTCCATATTAAATTCAAGTAAAAAAACATTTTCCACTTAAATTGCTTTCGTGAAACTGGCTATTAAAAATAACTATTAATGTACCCAAATCGGCCAGATGCAGTTCAGACTATTTTAGTCCTTGATTATGTTCACAGTGAACTAAAGTAAGTCTCTC
>NW_023458559.1:58575885-58584971 GCF_013731165.1 Rhagoletis pomonella
TATTTTAGTCCTTGATTATGTTCACAGTGAACTAAAGTAAGTCTCTCTAACAGAATTCTAAATTATTTTAGCAAGGTGGACTCGCTTTACCGGAAAAATTCCCTCTAGGAGACTAAGTCGTAGTGACCCTCCTTAGTTAATCAAAAGCTCCATTTTCAGGTTTAAAGCTTAATATTGAAGCCTACCAAAATGGGCTTAAAGTGAAGACCTTTTACAGATCCTTTTTTCATACCGCTCTCACTCAGCTGGTTTGATTTACATGAAATCGAAGACCAAACTCGCAATAAAAAGCTTACAATCTTACTTGGAGCTACTGTCATACATACCTGTTACTAGCCTGTTCAAAGGGCTTGCTTCAAAAAAAAATAATCGCAAGTAAAATAAATCAAATTCTCCACAACTCTTTCCCATCGCTCTTTCAAAGCGTATGCAAAGTAATTTTCTTTTTATCTCCTAACCATACTTTTCTTCTACCAAACACCATCGCATATTTTCACCTTTACTGCAGCAACAACAATAACCCAAAAAAGAAGTTTTCTTTAAATTGCTCGCTAGCAAATATTATTGTTATACGCGAGTGTTGTTGTAAATGTTGCCAATGTTATTCTTCTCGTTGCCGATGTTATTTTTCGCCTTTGTTTGTTTTGTTATTTTAAGTTGTTTGTTTTTATACATATGTATGTATGTATGTACGCTTTGCCAACGTTATTTTCAACTTCATTTTCCTTATCATCACTTTAATCATCACCGTCGTCGTCGTCGTCGTCGTCGTCGTCGTCGCTGGTCTTCAACTTCAACCGTTTTGCTTGGCTTGCCATTGTTCGACGATTCTTCTAAAATTATTATACCTATGCATAGGGGTATGTAAGGTACTAGTATGTATGTATGTTCTTATAAATTCTTCTGCTTGTGTGCTTGCATTCACCCATCTCTCCTCACTCTCCCTGCAATTTTACATTTTGTCTCAAAGTATCAATTTGTGTATCATTAAAATAATTTGATTTCTCGTTGTTTGTTTTGCAGTTCACAACTTTACGTCCGTCTCCGTCTCCGCCTTCTGGCCCAACTCACTCACCCTCTTTACTTCGATTTGAAAACTTCTTCGCAGCACAATTTTTCTTCGCTTTCCTTCGCTGCTGTTTTGTTCTTTTCTGTTTTTTTTCTTTTCTTTTGGCTGATATGCATGTAGTACTATGTTTTCCCGAGGCTATCAATTAGGAAGTCTACGCAAATTGCTTTGTCAGCGGCTTTCCCACAGCGTCGAGGTTCTCTCAGCCACACAATCGATTGGTTCAAAGGGAAATTCAAAGGCAAAAAAGAAATCGAAAATCATAAGCGTATAGCAATTTGGATTTGTTGTTCTTCAAGTATTTATTGTGGCACTTAAAGAGTCAAATCGAATTGAACTGTTTCGCGGGATGACAGGGAATTCTTAGTAGCGTTTGAAGTTTTATTTTACAGCTGTGAAACGATCGAGCTGCCCGAGAGGGAGGGAGACTCTTTTGAAATGGTAATTCATTTAAACCTTTTTTCTATAGAATCTAAGGAAATTCTAACGGGCGTTGCCCGCAAGAAAAATTCCCACAGATATGCTTTAAAGTTACAACGCCCCAAAATATGCAAATAATTTTAAAAAATTTGCATCTTATCTTACTGCTACCCAGTTCTTTCTCTAAGCATGTTGCTACTTTCCAACGAAAACGTTTTAACATGTACATACATACATATGTAGGCGTGTACGAGTTGAACGAATGAACGAAGTGTATTAACTGTATACAGTAACAAAGCTATTATTACCCACTTATGCAGTTCATAATAATATACTTAACTATCTTATGGAAATTAAGGCTTCCGAGAAGATAACCGCTATTATTTGACGTAACGACCTCTAATGGGAGAAGTTAAAGAGAACTGTAGTGAAAAATTTCACCCTTGCGGATATATGGCTCAAGATACTAAAGTATACTAAAACTAACAGATAATGTTGTAGACGCTGAGCCCCATGGAGCAATAACAGCTGGAATGGGTGAGTCCAAGATGTTTCAACGATTTTGAGAATCGTCATCGTTGCAAAATTACAATCGAGTCAATAACCGACTCGTTGCCCGACTATATAATCGATATGCTTTTCGATTGTTTCGAGTCGGCTGACTTATTACCGACGAAATTAAGTGAACTCATGTTTTGACCGATTGTTATCGGTTGCCAGAGTCTGCGACTGAAAACCATCCAGTTGTTTTAACAACCGCTGGCCAGCAGCGAGGCCGAGATGATTTGGTCGATTGTTAGCGAAAATATTACTTCAGGTTAAGCACAACTATTTTCTTCTACGAGAGAAAACATCGAGAATAATCGAGATATTTGAACAATCAAGACAATCGCCTAAAACATCTCGGACTCGCCCATCACTAATACCAGGTTTACTGAAGGTCACCACTGTCTGCTCCTGCACAAGTATTCGTGATAGAAATTACCGATAGTAACTAATGCGGATATCAAGAACCCTACCTGGTGACTACTCAAATCGAAAATCTCCGCCCTCTGACCAAGGCAAAACGGGGGTTATCTGACCGTCTGCAATTGCAGGCAGTAGTCTACCCTCGAGTCGCTCCAGTAGAGATGTTAGCAAGTTGCTCTGAGCACAAAAGTCATCTCAAACGAGTAGATTTCTTCCTTTCACCTCCGCCCAAGGTGACACGAGACCCCCGCTGTAATTTTTCGATGCATTTTCTACAACACTTTCGCATTTCGGTACAACTACCTAATGGCGTAGTCCATTCCAGAAAAAAAGTTTCAGACACAAGTTATGCATTTGTATGCGCAGAAAACGATTATTTTGTAAAAACATGTAGTACCCATTTAAAGAAATTGACTTCCGCTCAGTTTAACTCATTTCCGGTCGGTAATACGACCAAAAGATAGAATATCCCCGACTTCGTAATTCGTAGTTTTTCGTTTTCCAATAAACATTTTAACACGTTTGAGTAGTCAAGTACTAATTATAGTTCGAAGGTGATTTAGAGGTAGAAACAGTCACTTCCGAGAAAAATGTTACAAACAAAAGTCACATATTTTCATCCTCAGAATCCGAATCTGTAGTAAAAACATAGACTTCCGGCCAGTTTAAGCCATTTCCGGTCGAAACCGGAGTCGATAATACCAACAAAATATGAAGCATCCCTGATTTGATAGGTCATATTTTTGCGTTTTTCAATCAAAAAATATTTCGCTACATTTTAGGAGAGGGCGGACGAGTGGTCTAGGACATCCTGTATACTTCTACGCAGACTTAGTTGTTATCAGTAGTTATCAATTGTGGAAAACACATATTTACAGATGTAACTATATACATACCTTGGCTAAGCTTCGCTTTTTTATTACAACTCAATATATAATTATCTAAATATGTGAAAAACACCAAAACTATATTGAGGGTTGCTCCATCCAGCCAAGCCCACCCACTCAGCCCTGCTTCTATGGCATGCAAAGTGTGTTAAGACCCCCGGGTGAGCGTTAAGTTATGCAACTGATAAGCAGATAAGATCATAAATATATGCGCATATATAAATAATAGTGACTGTTTTGATGAAACAAATTGACAGCTGTTAATATTTTGAGCCAATAATTCATTACGTAGCAGTGGCGAAAAACAAATTTGGAAGAAAATGCAGAACATTTGATGGGGTAAATACGAACCCCACTCCCTAGCTCGCTATAAGCATATGTGCATAAGTATGATAGTATGGGTGTAGCTAACAGCATATGCAATAAACAGTTAATGAAGCACAGCAGCTATCTCCATGAGTAGCCGAACTAGCGCTATTGTTTTCCAAGACCCACCTATCGAAAGTAGCTGGAGGAAGTAGGTGGAATACCTACTACATATTTACATTTGGCTACGCGCGATCTGTTGTAACTTATTTTCGATTATTTCTTTTATTGTTTCTTTGCATTATCTACCTATCTATCTATAGACATGCATATGCATGTGTACATTAGGGTGGTTCCAAAAAAAAGTCATGTTGGAAATTTAATGCTCTCATCCCCTGGGTATGTTCTACATAAGTATACCGAAAAAGATATACCCCTACTTTTTTTCTTGAAATAAAAAAATATTTAGGTCGCTCTAAGCGCTCAAAGTTTTCTATGTATTTTATGTAGGAGAAAAAAACATTTCGTAGAAATAGTACAGAATTCTTGAAAAAGAATATTTTTCTATCAGAAAACTCTGTTTCTCTTCAAGAGACTTCCAATAATAAAACCTCATCATTTTTTTAACAATTTTTTAGTATTAGCTATTTTTTATAGGTCCCTAAAAACCCGCAAATGCAATGGGGGGACCGATAAAACATCGCGAGTATCAACCCTTTCAGTAAAATCTTCCACTATATTGGACAAACTTTAAAACTCTTTTTTCTTAAATAAATATATTCCGCAAAAGGAAAAACATTAAAATAATTGACATCCTTCCCACTTTACCAACCTAGGGTACCACTGTCCAATATAGTGGAAGCTAACTAATGGTAAAACTAAGAGTACATATTATAAAATTTTTGATCGTATTTTTGAAATCAAATGTTCAGATTTTTAACTTCAACGCTTAATTTTTTGTACTCAAAGGGTTAAAACATGGTAAAATTAAAACGTGGGTGTTATTATTGGAGGGCTCCTGAAGAGAAACTGAGTTTTCTAATAGAAAATTATTGATTTTCGAGAATTCTATAGTATTTATACCAAAAGTTGTTTTTTTTTCTATATATATAAAATAAATGGAAAACTTTAAGCACTTTGATTGAGTGACCTCTAAATATTTTTTCATTTCAAAATAAAAAAACAGGGGTATATTTTTTTCGGTATAGAAAAATCCTAGGGTGTGCGAAGCAATAAAATTCCGACTTTAATTATTCGTATGCATTTTTGGACCACCTTAATGTACACACGTATATTCAAATAAATGTATGTAGATTTAAGGTTATTATTTTTTATTATTCTTTTCACAGGGATTTGCATATACATAGTAATTCCGATATATCCATGCCAGCTGACTGTAATTTATGCGCTGGCAACTGACGTCAAAATAATTCCATAAAAAACGGAAAGGAGAACAGAAGCCAAAAATCAATGATTCGATTTCATGCACAAATATTTATTTACAAATACAGATGGGAGTGTTTCCGTTTTTGGTTGTAAGTATGTATGTATGTACTGTATGGATGTGTGGCAAAGTGGGGTACACTGGGAGGCATGCAGACATACATACATATGTATGTAACATATGTGCGTGTTAAAAACATTTCAAATAAATATGTGCACTTTCAATATGTTTATTTATACATATGTATGTATGTACATATGTTTGTATGTATAAATGTAGATATTTACATTTGCATACTATTTATTTTGGATATTTTCAAAATTATCTTATCACATTGCATTGCACATCGCTTTCCATTCAAGCATTTGTGCTCACTCAATTATCGGACAAAGTAAGGGCGGGGTGGACAGCCTGTGGGTAGATGAGATTGTGGTTCGGAGTTGAAAAAAATACTATTCAGCATTTGTTGGAAAGGTGGGAAATTTATGGCGGTTAACAAGCTGGCAGTCAGCCGTTGCGAAACCAACCGAAACAAGTAAGAAAGTCTAAGTTCGGGCGGAGCCGAACATTAAATACCCGGCGCAAGTATTAAATATGTTTTTTTACCTTTCCGAAACCTTCCGCTAGATGGTAAGCCGGGGTGTATCAATTTTGAGTAAATTAGCGTCCTTAAATTTCGAAATATTGAAGTTTCAAGCATTTCTGAAATTTACCGTTATATGAGAAGCGGCCGTTATTTTAGTCCGATTTCAATAATTTTCAACGTTTTGCTTATATGTGGCAAGCACAATAACCACACCGAGTTTGGTACAAATTGGTAGAACGGTTACCGATATACATATATGTCATCATAAGTGGGCGGTGCCATGCCCATTTTCCAAAATTTTACCATAAACGTATTTCTTGGTAAAGAATTGTTGCAAGTATCAATTTTGAATAATTTAGCTTCAATATTTACTGATTTATCGAAGATTTTGTATTTCTCTAAATTACCGTTATATGGGATGTGGGCGTGGTTATTGTCCGATTTTAAAAAGTTTCGGCGATTTTTTATGCTGTACCAGGGCCAACAACTGTGCCAAGTTTGGAAGAAATTGGTGCAGCGGTTACCAAGATATACACATATAACCATAAGTGGGCGTGGCTACGCCCATTTTCCAAAAATTTATAATATTCTTATTTTTCGTCTAAAACTTATTATAAATATCAATTTTGAGTGAATTATCTTTAGTAGTTACTAAAATATCGCAGTTTTCGTATTTCTGGAAATTACCGTTATATGGGAAGTGGGCGTGGTTAAAGTCCGATTTCGCCCATTTTCAATACCAACCTACCTTGGATTAAGGGAAACCTACATACCAAATTTCGTTAAGATATCTCAATTTTTGCTCGAGTTATCGTGTACACGGACAGACGGACAGACGGACAGACGGACAGACGGACAGACGGACGGACAGACAGACATGGCTTAATCGATTTCTTTTTTCATCCTGATCATTTATGTATACATTTGTCTATATCTATCTCGATTCGTTTTGGCTGTTACAAACAACCGTTATGTGAACAAAATTAATATACCCTTGTGCACAAGTGCGCTCGGGTATAAAAAGCGTTGTAAAATGGCAATCAGCCGCAGCTGCAGCCGCCGCCAACCAAAAAAAAAATCAACGCCGACGCAGACGTCGAACGAGGCGAAAAGAACACACAAACACGTAAAAGAGTAAAGAAAGGCAATTTTAAAAAAAATATACATACATTTGTACATACATACATAAATATAAATTGTGAAAATAGGCATACAAAGGAGTGGCTGCAACGGCGCGATGGCGGTAATGGCGGCGGCGGTGGCGGCTTTTCTTTGCATATTGTCAGGCACGAAAAAAAAAAAATAGATGTATTTTTATACACATGTAAATAGTGTGTATTTTTGTTTGTATTATGTTATTGCCGCATGTGCCGCATGCATACATATGTGGCAATTACCGCCGGCGGCCACAACTATGAACGAAGATAGTACGTACCTCTGGCGCACGCAGTTGGTTCCTGCTGCCTCGATGTGGAGATACATTTTCGTTAAGATATTACAGCAATTTTTTGTTGACTGTTAACCATTTTTTGTTTTGTTTTCTTTTCTGCTATTTGCTTGATAACCTGTGTTTGCTTTTTGTTAAAGGTTTAAGATAAATTTGTGAGCACATTAGGATGGCAAACGCTACATAGAAACGAAAATTGGTTATTCCATACCACGGACCGTACCAAGTATCTGCTCTGTAACAAAAAAAGCAATAAATATAGAAAGCTATATGTACATAGATTCCAAATTTTTAGCAAGGAAAATCTAAAATTCTTTTTATCTATTCTTAAAGGTAAAATCAAAAGTTGCCTGATTTTTGTAATTTTTTTATTTCTTAGTCATGTCCGATGAAACATATCGCACACCGTCTTCAAACGTGTCAGAACTCAAAATTTGGCATTTTTGACATTATGCACTAAAAATGTACGCAGAGCTTTTATTTACCTTTCAGCCAAAGCTGGAAAAAATTTTTGTTATAATTTGTTTAAAAAAACCTAAGGTAAAATTACCCTTTCGCATATGATTAGCATTTGCTACGAAATAGTTTTTCACATTTTCTGTCAAACGTATTATTTTGGGTTCTGACTCGTTTGAAGGCGGTGTGCGATATAATGAATGCCAACCAAATCACGAACAATTCCGAAACAACCAAAAACAAAAGAAACCTCGAAAGATTGCCAAAAACGCCGATCAACGCGAAATCTCAAGAAATATTAATAAAATGAAGTAAGTGAGTTGGAAAGCTTCGAAAAACTCACACAAATGGAAAAATGCTCAGAAAAATCTCGAAAAAACACAACAACCCACAAAAAATAAAAAATTCCGAAAAGTCCCAAATAAAAGACGAAATGCGAAGAGAAATCTTGAAAACTACCAAAAAAAAATTAAAAGTAAAATTCTGCAAGAAATCAAGACGTCTCAAAAAAGTCTGAGAATTCTAAAAAGTTCTAAACAAGACAGGACAGATGACAGAAAATCCCAACAAGTCGCAGAAGTGACTCAAAAAATGTCTTGAAAAAAATAAACAGCCTCGAGAAATTTTCGCTTGATACATACTAATGTTCTATATATTTCGATATACATACATATGTAGATACTTATTTGTTTACCCTGGAGGTTGCTTGGTTTGAACGCACACTCAGATTGCGTAAAAGTAATTGATACACACAAGGAAGCGTAGAACAAATAAAAAGTCATATACTCCTACAGCT
The DNA here is from genome assembly GCF_013731165.1 of Rhagoletis pomonella. Taxonomy (NCBI): domain Eukaryota; kingdom Metazoa; phylum Arthropoda; class Insecta; order Diptera; family Tephritidae; genus Rhagoletis; species Rhagoletis pomonella. The sequence continues at coordinate 58,584,266 of NW_023458559.1, forward strand.
AAAGGTAAATATATGTACATACGTAGGCATGTATAAGTATATGCATTTGTAGTGTGTTTGAAGAAGAATCATCTACCTTCAATATCAGCAATAATCGTTGTGAAGCAAAACAATCGCCACCACAGCACAGCACACGGCTCAATAATGGCTCAAACAAAGACAATAAAATAAAAGCAGCTAAAAACGCTTGCAGCAGACGATATTCACTAAAACCATTTGCCATTACTGCCATTGCAGACAATATACACAAGCTGAGCAATCAACGCCAATAACGAACGCCGCCAGTCAACAATATTATGACCGCAAATAAATAAGTGTGCATGCGTCTATGAGCAAATATACAAACATACATACACATTTGCAAACATATGTATGTATGTATGTCGTTACAGCAATCATCATCGACAACTGCGATTGCCATAAACCCACCCACTCGCATAACTGTATGGAAACAATGTCGCCATTACACCGAATACATAAACGCCAAGAAGCTGTGGAAAGGATTCATTCAATATGCCAATGGGACTACACGCTTGCCACATACAGAACAAAGGTGAACACATGCAACCCGAAGCATTTGATTTTTGCCACATATGTATGCGCACAAGCACATTTTGTTATTGTGGTGTGAGGGCAATTATGGCTTTATTAGAAATTTTGCCGACAGATGTATGCAATGGTAATATGCAATGCAACAGTTGCTACC
>NW_023458559.1:58587971-58588502 GCF_013731165.1 Rhagoletis pomonella
AAAAAATTCAAGCGAGAAAATTGCGAAATAAGTAAGATGAGGAAGAAGCACGGCGGCACTAGGAAAAAACTACTCAAAAAAAAATAATAAAAAATAAAAGGAAACGATAAGAAAAGTAATAAATGTTTGGTTTGGTAGCAAATTTATGCGATGGGCTGCGCTGTTCCACCATAAACAGAGACACTATGTTATAAACACTATGCAGAAAAAAAGGAAAATTCTTCCAAGTTACTAGGCAGCTCGGCGGAGAATACCAATCAGCGCTGGGAGCTGGTGGCAAGCGCGTGTATGACAGCAAAATTGCCGCTAATACTCGTAAATTTAAAGAAGATAATGGCAGTGAATATGGTAATGTGTGTGGCGCAGCACAGGGAGGCCAACTCGTGGGGAATTCCCCGATTTGCCAGGAATTTCTGTTGGCGTGGGGAATCGGGAAATGAGCCGTTTTTATGGCGAATTTCAATTTACGTGCAAAATCGGTGGATGAACTGTTTTTTGTGAGGAATTAGGTGTTAACTAATTTTTTCGTTT
>NW_023458559.1:58588602-58594303 GCF_013731165.1 Rhagoletis pomonella
GAAGATGAAGATGAAGATGAAGATGAAGATGAAGATGAAGATGAAGATGAATATGAACATGAACATGAACATGAACATGAACATGAACATGAAAATGAACATGAACATTAACATGAAAATGAACATGAACATGAACATGAAAATGAACATGAGCATGAACTTGAACATGAACATGAACATGAACATGAACATGAAGGTGTAGATAAACATAAACATAAACATAAAAAAGCGATAGCGACAAAGATAGAGAGGAAGAAAACGATAGGGATAAAAAGGAAAAACAACTGAAGATTGTGCGATGTTATATTGTGATGTGTTATGCTACATATGTTATGTTATTGAATCTAATACTATTCTATGTTATGTTATGCTAAGTACTAAGCTAAACTCCCCTCCACTTAACCCATTCCAACAAATTTTATTTCAGCTCAACTCAACTCACATAAACTATCCTTAATTTTAGCGGTTGAATTTCAACCGCTGGGCGAACACTAGTACTCTTAGTTTTACCATTAGTTAGCATCCACTATATTGGACAGTGGTACCCTAGGTTGGCAAAGTGGGAAGGATGTCAATTATTTTAATGTTTTTCCTTTGGCGGAATATATTTATTTAAGAAAAAAGAGCTTTAAGCAAAAAAAAGTTTGTCCAATATATTGGAAGATTTTACTGAAAGTATAAACCCTCGCGATTTTTTATCGGTCCCGCCATTGCATTTGCGGGTTTTTAGGGACCTATAAAAAATAGTTAATACTAAAAAAGTGTTAAAAAAGTGATGAGGTATTATTATTGGAAGTCTCTTGAAGAGAAACAGAGTTTTCTGATAGAAAAATATTCTTTTTCAAGAATTCTATACTATTTCTACGAAATGTTTTTTTCTTCTCCTATATAAAATACATAGAAAACTTTGAGCGCTTAGAGGGACCTAAATATTTTTTGATTTCAAGAAAAAAAGTAGAAGTATATCTTTTTCGGTATACTTATGTAGAACATACCCAGGGGATGAGAGAATTAAAATTCCGACTTACTTTTTTTTTGAACCACCCTAATGTACATATGCATATGTATGTATATAGATAGATAGGTAGATAATGCAAATAAACAATAAAAGAAATAATCGAAAATAAGTTACAACAGATCGCGCGTAGCCAAACGTAAATATGTAGGTATTCCACCACGGAGCTACTTTCGATAGGTGGGTCTTGGAAAACAATAGCGCTAGTTCGGCTACTCATGGAGATAGCTGATGTGCTTCATTAACTGTTTATTGCATATGCTGAAAGCTACACCCATACTATCATACTTATGCACATATGCTTATACCGAGTTATGAAGTGGGGTTCGTATTTACCCCATCAAATGTTCTGCATTTTCTTCCAAATTTGTTTTTCGCCACTGCTAGGTAATGAATTATTAGCTCAAAATATTAACAGCTGTCAATTTGTTTCATCAAAACAGCCACTATTATTTATATATGCGCATATATTTATGATCTTATCTGCTTATCAGTTGGATAACTTAACGCTCAGCCGGGGGTCTTAACACACTTTGCATGCCATTGACGCAAGCTGAGTGGGTGGGCTTGGCCAATATACGAGTAAATTATTTGATGAATCAACCCTCAATATAGTTTTTGTGTTTTTTTTCACATATTTAGATAATTATATATTGAGTTGTAATAAGAAAGCGAAGCTTAGCCAAGGTATATAGTTACATCTGTAAATACGTATTTTCCAATTGATAACTACCGATAACAACTAAGTCTGCCTAAAAATATACAGGGTGTCCTAGACCACTCGTCCGCCCTCTCTAAAATGTAGCGAAATATGTTTTGATTGACAAAACGCAAAAATATGACCTATCAAATCAGGGATGCTTTATATTTTGTTGGTATTATCGACTTCCGGTTTCGAGCAGAAATGGCTTAAACTGGCCGGAAGTCCATGTTTTTACTACAGTTTCGGATTGTGAGGATGAAAACATGTGACTATTGTTTGTAACTTTTTTCTCGGAAGTGACTGTTTCAACCTCTAACCTTGACCTTCGAACTATAATTCGAACTTGACTACTCAAACGAGTTAAAATGTTTATTGGAAAACGAAAAACTATGAATTACGAAGTCGGGGATATTCTATCTTTTGGTCGTATTACCGACCGGAAATGAGTTAAACTGAGCGGAAGTCAATTTCTTTAATTGGGTACTACATGTTTTTACAAAATAATCGTTTTCTGCGCATACAAAAAGAGCGAACTTATCTCGATAGCGGCTTTCGCTAATTTTGTAATAGTCTTCATGAGTTTTTTGTGGCAGTGTCAAGGAAAGAATACTTTTCAGCGTGGTCGTTAAAATGGGCAATGCTGGACAAGTTGTCCAAATTAAATCCTTAAAAAAAATTCCGTTAGCGCTAAAGTTGCCGACAAAACTCTGCTTGGGTTGATAGTGCAAGATATCTGCCTAACTCAGAGCTTGAAGATAATGCAGGCGTAGCCAGGTGGGAAGGAGGGTTATATCCCCAATATGGCATCTCATAGCTTAGGGTCGCTGAAATTGTTTGTGTTAACTCTCTTCTTCCCGAAAGCCAGCCTACGCCATTAGGGTAGTTGTACCTAACGAAAGTGTTGTAGAAAATACATCGAAAAATGACAGCGGGGGTCTCGTGTCACCTTGGGCGGTGGTGAAAGGAAGACATCTACTCGTTTGAGATGACTTTTGTGCTCAGAGCAACTTGCTAACGTCTCTACTGGAGGGACTTGAGGGTAGACCACTGCCTGCAATTGCAGACGGTCAGATATCCCCCGTTTTGCCTTGGTCAGAGGGCGGAGCTTTTCGATTTGAGTAGTCACCAGGTAGGGTTCTTGATATCCGCATTAGTTGCATAGTGGTTACCTTCAGTAAGCCTGCTATTAGAGATGGGCGAGTCCGAGATGTTTTAGGCGATTGTCTTGATTGTTCAAATATCTCGATTATTCTCGATGTTTTCTCTCGTAGAAGAAAATAGTTGTGCTTAAGCTGAAGTCACATATTCGCGGTTGTTAAACAACTCGATGGTTCTCCTCAGTCGCAGACTCTGGCAACCGATAACAATCGGTCAAAACATCTCGATCTAGCTTGTGGATTCATAGCAACTTTATTTGTACTTGCATGCAATCAATTTTTATAAGAAAAAATGGAGTCATTGCAAATAATACGTATGTATAATAACTACGAAAAAACAAATAAGCATATCCTTGTTGGTTGGTAAACAAATAAAGGAGATTAATGATAGTAAGTATTGGGAGTACAGGCTTCTAGCGATTGTTTTTTATTTTTTATTTTATAAAGAAAACATATAACGACGTGTTTTAATGTTACGAATAGTAATTAAACACAAAAACGTTATTTTTAGTAAATTTTCCTTAGCACGTATACCCAAAAATCTCTCAATCCGTATAAATTTGAGCTTCCGAACAATATTTTTAATATGTAAATTTGTATGCGATCGCTTTTATCGCGGCATTGTCAATTTAAAAAAATTTACTTAATACACACATGCGCAAGGCTACGATAGCTATCGATTGAGTTCACTTAATCTCGTCGGTGATAAGTCAGCCGACTCGAAACAATCGAAAGACATATCGATTATACAGTCGGGCAGCGAGTCGGTTATTGACTCGATTGTAATTTTACAACGATGGCGATTCTCACAATCGTTGAAACATCTCGGACTCACCCATTCTACCTGCTATTGCTACATGGGGCTCAGCTTCTACAACATTATCTGTTAGTATTAGTATAATTTAGTATCTTGAGCTATATATCACAAGGGTGAAATTTTTCTCTACAGTTCTCTTTAACTTCTCCCATTAGAGGTCGTTACGTTAAATAATAGCGGTTATCTTCTCGGAAGCCTTGATTTCCATAAGGTAAGTATATTATTATGAGCTGCATGCGTGGGTAATAATAGCTTTGTTACTGTATACAGTTAATACACTTCGTTCACTCGTTAAACTCGTACACACCTACATATGTATGTACATGTTAAAATGTTTTCGTTGGAAAGTAGCAACATGCTTAGAGAAAGAACTGGGTAGCAGTAAGATAAGATGCAAATTTTTAAAAATTATTTGCATATTTTGGGGCGTTGTAACTTTAAAGAATATCTGTGGGAATTTTTCTTGCGGGCAACGCCCGTTAGAATTTCTTTGATTCTACATATAGAAAAAAGGTTTAAATGAATTACCATTTCAATAGAGTCTCCCTCCCTCTCGGGCAGCTCGATCGTTTTACAGCTGTAAAATAAAACTTCAAACGCTACAATGAACTCCCTGTCATCCCGCGGAACAGTTCAATTCGATTTGACTCTTTAAGTGCCACAATAAATACTTGAAGAACAACAAATCCAAATTGCTATACGCTTATGATTTTCGATTTCTTTTTTGCCTTTGAATTTCCCTTTGAACCAATCGATTGTATGGCTGAGAGAACGCTGCGCTGTGGGAAAGCCGCTGACAAAGCAATTTGCGTAGACTTCCTAATTGATAGCCTCGGGAAAACATAGTACTACGTGCATATCAGCCAAAAGGAAAAAAAAGAAAAGAACAAAACAGCAGCAGAGGAAAGCGAAGAAAAATTGTGCTGCGAAGAAGTTTTCAAATCGAAGTAAAGAGGGTGAGTGAGCTGGGCCAGAAGGCGGAGACGGACGTAAAGTTGTGAACTGCAAAACAAACAACGAGAAATCAAATTATTTTAATGATACACAAATTGATACTTTGAGACAAAATGTAAAATGGTAGGGAGAGTGAGGAGAGATGGGTGAATGCAAGCACACAAGCAGAAGAATTCATAAGAACATACATACTAGTACCTTGCATACTCCTATTTATGTATAGATATAATAATTTTAGAAGAATCGTCGAACAATGGCAAGCCAAGCAAAACGGTTGAAGTTGAAGACCAGCGACGACGACGACGACGACGGCGGTGATGATTAAAGTGATGATAAGGAAAATGAAGTTGAAAATAACGTTGGCAAAGCGTACATACATATGTATAACAACAAACAACTTAAAATAACAAAACAAACAAAGGCGAAAAATAACATCGGCAACGAGAAGAATAACATTGGCAACATTTACAACAACACTCGCGTATAACAATAATATTTGCTAGCGAGCAATTTAAAGAAAACTTCTTTTGTGGGTTATTGTTGTTGCTGCAGTAAAGGTGAAAATATGGGATGGTGTTTGGTAGAAGAAAAGTATGGTTAGGAGATAAAAAGAAAATTACTTTGCATACGCTTTGAAAGCGCGATGGGAAAGAGTTGTGGAGAATTTGATTTATTTTTCGTGCGATTATTTTTTTGAACCAAGCCCTTTGAACAGACTTGTAACAGGTATGTATGACACCATCTCCAAGTAAGATTGTAAGCTTTTTATTGCGAGTTTGGTCTCGGATTTCATGTAAATCAAACCAGCTGAGCGAGAGCGGTATGAAAAAAGGATCTGTAAAAGGTCCTCACTTTAAGCTCATTTTGGTAGGCTTCAATATATTAAGCTTTAAACCTGAAAATGGAGCTTTTGATTAACTAAGGAGGGTCACTACGACTTAGTCTCCTAGAGGGAATTTTTCCGGTAAAGCGAGTCCACCTTGCTAAAAATAATTTAGAATTCTGTTTGAGAGACTTACTTTAGTTCACTGTGAACATAATCAAGGACTAAAATA
>NW_023458559.1:58594403-58601285 GCF_013731165.1 Rhagoletis pomonella
AGCAAACGTAGTACATAGGGCGACATCTAGATGTCATCTACCTCGCCATATTCACTACAGCTTGCGCCCTATGCACTATGCTTTTTTATAGGAACTTTTCAAAGCTTTGCTTTGGTGTCGGACACACAACATTGAAAGTTTCTGGATCCACAACATTGAAAGTTTCTGGACGCACAACATTGCAAGTTGATAAAAGCGTTGTAAAAAGCGGGCAGAAGGTACAAAATTTATCTCAACTAGAGCTACGGCGCCACTGAGCTCTCCCAAGGGCAGCAAAGCATTGGCGTCGCCAGGATCGAATTAAGGAGGGGGACTGACATATAAAAAAATCCCTCGAAACTTTTATTTAAAATTTTTAATGTCGTTGATTGATTAATCCTTATTAATACATACTATGAGGTGGGTTTTGTCAAAGGCTGAGGTGAACTCAGCCGATCCAGAGTCCGGTGAAGGTCCCACTAACCCCCACCAAATAAAACACACTATTTGCGTGTATTTACTTCGAACACACACACACACACGGTGCTACGACTAGAGTGCTAGCAACCTTATGTCCAAAGAGAGGGAGAGTGAGAGAGAGGTAACGTTCGTTGTGGTCGTGCGGTCGGGTCGGAGCGGATGATGGCGAGAGTGCTAGCAGCAGCGGAGCAACGGTTGAGCAGCGGTGGGAGCGCTAGCAGCACGGCGGGTGATTCTCGGCAACAGCGGAGCAACGCTTGAGCGGCGGTGAGAGCGCTAGGAGCACGGCGGGCGATTCTCGGCAACAGCGGAGCAACGGTTGAGCAGCGGCGGCGGCACAGCGACGGATGATATGCGGCAGCGGGTGACCTCTAAAAGCAACTGGCCCTCCGCAAGCGGTGGAGCGAAACGACCTAGCAAGACTAGCAAGACTCACTCCAGGCACTGCCATTCCCCTAGTCGCTCTCTACAAAAGTAGGGGCTGGAACGGGTCGGCAGTGTCGGAGGCTCAACCAGCCGGCGACCAATTAGGATGCCTAAAAGGCGTGCAATCCTGGTCTGCCGGCGGGTTGAGTCGTACTTGGTTTTGGCTTGGCCAGTCGGTGAAATATTAGTGCGTCCGCAGGCACACCAGGTGATTCGACCGACTGGTCACGCCGAGCTTGGCTTGGCTGGCCGACGAAACATTAGTTGTGCAAGCACAACACGGGCTCATCGACCAATCAAGTCAGCTACTCACCTAGAAAGACTGACCTGACTGCGCACTTGTTGAGCCTTTTATACCTGTTGCGCTGTATGCTTGTTGAGAATTCGTCGTGTGCCGTCCCGATTTATGCAGTGTGGTGAGCGAAGTGGTTGGTGAGTTATTCGGGCATGCTGCTGGTGTGCTGCTAGCAGTGCTTCACTTGGTGTAGTGTGTATGTACAATGGTGTGTCGCTGTATGTATGTCTGTATTTACATGTACGGTGGAGTATGTATGTACAATGTTGTATGTATGTGCGGTGCAGTATGTATGTACAATATTGTATATATGTACGATGCTGTATGTTATTGTATCGTAGCGGATATGCTACGTTACAATACATATGTGTAAACTAAATGGTTCCATTTGAAAACACAATCTTAACTAATAGCCAAATATACCTTTAGTTTAGTGAGTAGAGTGGAGTACTAAACTTAAATTTTTTGACTGGTTTTAATGCAAATAGAGTATTGACGGGAAGTCGAGACCTTAGTAGAAGATCGACATTTTCTTCTTGGACAACAGGGGGGGGCTATAAGAACAGCCCTCGTGAACCAAGTCAAGCAAGAAAATCTCATTAAAGAAAATTTTTTCATATGTAGTGGTTGTTTTTCTAATGGTTTTCTTAATAAAAAATTAATTTTTCTTTAAAAACGAGTTTTAAATATATCTCAAAAAACTAAAGCTGATACAAACAATCTGACTTCAGATCTGAAATAAGCACCCCGAGAAAGTATAATATTAGTCATAATATTTCATACCAAGTGAAAGAGAAAATTCTGTTGAATTTAAATATACAATAAAGTGGTTTGGTTTACAAGAACGAATAGGTATTGAAAATGCGCTTTCAATAAATTTTATCTTTTCAAGTTAATACAGTTTGCAGGACGAAATTCGAACGGTTACAGTATCCTTATCATAACTGGGCCAGAGTAGCTTTGGTCTCTGTTGGCAGTTGAAGCTCCGTGTCTGTCACAGGTGGTTTTTGGGTTCCGTTCACGACATTCATTGGCCGCGAGTCATGGTAGGTGGTGACCGACTCGTCGATACGTCGTCTGGTCGCTGGACTGCAACGCGTCCATGTATATGAATAGGTACCCTCTGACGTGCCTGGGCGGAGGCTCCTTCTCGAGCAATGGTCTGTTGGGGTGCTCACGTCTGTGGCATCCCACCATAAACTGTTCACGCGAAGCATTTGCGCCTCGCAGGGAAGATCTTCCGACTGCTGAACAGTAAAATTAGACACTAAGATGCAAGATTCACTTCACTTTTTCAAGCATTGCATGAAATGAATTCGTTTACAATTTACCAGGCAACTGACTGTGCCTTAAACGGGGTTAACCAAGAGATGGGGAATCAAGCATACATATGGATGTTTACTTTGGCAACATTCATTCCAAAAATTTCGAGGACCATTCCTTTGTATCTTCGCAGATAAGGTGCCTTTTCGGCAGATAAATCGCTACCTAAAAATAAGAAGCAGTTTTATTTAGAATAAGCTAATGGTAATGTTATTAGAAATAAATACAAAGTTTATTGACCGTTTTTTTTGGCTTATAAGTTTTTACACCTGCAATTTAAAAAGCTCTTTTATAAAAAAGACTCGAGTACGAGGTGTTAGAAGTGTTTGCTTTTCGCATAATTCAATATAATCTTAATGGACATCTGCAAGTTAAGCTACGCCAAAAGCAATAAATACCCTGAAGCAATTCAGACTCACCCATTGGTTAGCCCTCAGATAGTCCCTATTGTTACCAGCACTAGTCCCTCATAATTTCACTGCCAATGGTTTCAAGTGTCATTTCTAGCATTGGCGTGTCATTGGAAAAGGACCGGTCCAATCAACAGTGGCCGTAAGATAGTCCTGGACTAGTCCAATTTTGGAGATTTTTTTCGTAGGAGTAAAATTGCGTTCTGCACTTCACAGAGGCTTTTTCATATTTCGGAAACACAAAAAAACACCTATCATTTTATAACCATGTTGCCTCTGACGTCCTGATGTGAACCCGGACCCTCCTGAAAGCTAACAAGTAGTGGCAAGCATTTCTACGCACTGAGCTACAGCCACGCATGTAAATGTGTATTCAAATGTTCACTTTGAATCAAGGCTAGACCAAGCGATTGGGACATTTACAGGGTGGTGTTCTTTAAATTTATTTATCTTTATTGAATTGCAAGACAACACCACCCTGTCACCGTCGAACTGTTCTTTTCGTCTAACTCTAGACCGGTTCCTTGGGAACTGGTCGAAAACTGACATTTTCGATGCAAGCAAATGTCCAATTCTGACCAGTCAAATTTTAGCCAATGAAGTACTGGTCCTTTACGGAAAATTGGCGGCTTTATTGCTGCAGGGTATGTACATACTTCGTATGCGAATTGCGTTGGTGTGCGAGCGTAGCCTTAAAGCGGAAGCATGCACGGGAAGCGCGTGAGTATGTCGACAAGAACTTACGTCCATACGAGTACTGCACAAGCATAGACTTCTGAGACAACTTTCCGTATATCTGCGGATATTTGTAACCCCCTGCAAAAATCGTTGGACCATGTAGTCTATTTGTGGTATATTGGAGTACTTACAAAAGTGCTCCTCTGTCATGCTGTAGCGGACCAACTGGTGTCTCTGCACCAGCTTATTGTTACCCGATCACTGCTCGTGTTTTAACGACATGTGATTGAAGTTAAGCATTTGAAAGTACATTTGCATGTCTGGCTGTAGCTGAACGTGTAGAGATGCTAGCTGTTAGTTCTTAGCTCCCAGCATGTTCGGGTTCGAATGTCGTCAGAGGCAACATGTAATTTTTAATTTTTGTTTCTGCTTTTTATTAGTTTCAAAAAAAGCATCTGCGAAGTGAAGAACAAAAGCGTGTACAAACGAAAAAATATAACGATAATGTCATTGGAGTATGTTGGGAGTAGTTTTGTGCTACTCTGATGTAATGCACAGATGGAGTATATGGTCCTGCCCTAGGACATCGCAATGTTAATTGGACCATATTTTTTATATGAATTGTGGTTAATTTTGGAGTACTCCTTGGTCCTTCGGGAGTACTCTTTACATGCATGCATGGAGTAGTCGCGATTTTTGCAGGGCCCTATCAATTGCAGCTCACAAGTCTACAGTTCATAGCACACAGCTCATAGCGACCGAACGCTCGCACATAAATTTTCCATTGAAAAAAGAAATATATGGCAGCCACGCCTTTACAATTTCGAAATGTAAAAGATGAACGCAATGATGAAAGAAAAAATGAAACGCTACAGCGGCGGATAAAAATTTGAAACGTATGGTGGCCGATGGTTGGTTTTATCAACGAACGTGCAGCGAAAGCCGGCAGACGATGGTGCCATCAGCGCTGAGTGTGGCGTAAATGTAATGAACGGTGCTGAGGTGCAGGAAGAGTTGGCGGTGGGAAAGCTTCCATGCGCAGCTATGTACATATGTATGCGAGAACTGCTGGTGGGCTATACACGCGAGTGCTATAAACTAGAAATAAGTAAAATCCATAAAGTAAGTTATGAGCGTGCGATAACCCGGCGAGTGATCCTTGTTTAAGGCAAATAGTATGTAGGCAAGGCGAAGCGAAGCGAGGCTGCTAGGAAGCGGTGCTGATGAGCAGCTGCTTGGTGGCTGGCTTGGATAGCCGAATCGCTGTAAAGGACACAAACATATGTACTGCCATACACGCGGCAGAAGATATGCTCCTGAAGAGCGCCGCAGCGCACAAGCATATTTTACAAAACGCACATAAAACTCTATTACAGGAAGTGCGAGTGAGCGTGTGTGTGGGTTGACTGGCTGCAGGAGGCGGATGAATGCCAGCGGACGACGAGGTTGCGACAAAAGCAGAAAAAAGTGGAGGATTGAAGGAAGTTATGAGTGTAATCACGAAAAAGAAGAACAACAAAAGATTTTGAGCAACCAGAGTCAAGTGAAAATCAATAACCGAAAAAGAAAAGCAAAGAAAAAAGTTGGCGGCTACGAATGAAATGAATAAATGAAAGCACGAACGGGTGGCAACGCATAACATATCCAGGCGGCTGATTGACTCAATGAGGCAATGAATCGTACAGCAAATTCATACGAAAATCGGCGATTGTACCGGATTGCTTGCTGCCGCTTTCAACCGGAAAGCGTTGAGTATTTCTGTGACCCGACCAAAAACAAAAACAACAAAACAATAAAGAAGCTGAAGCAGAACTTAAATGCCAAATGAGTGGTATCAACGTAAAAACAAGTGCTTGTGTATGTGAGTGTGTAGCGGGCGAAGGTGCTACATCAAGCCAAGTGAAATGGAGAAACGAAAAGTTAAATGAATATTGATGTGAATGAGCTTTCGCGAATGGCGCACATCGAAAGGACCCAATGGCATCGTGAATGAAAACAGTCTGCAGGCAGGCTGGCAGGCGCAGTGCGGAAGTGCGGAAGTGCACATCGTTGAGCGAAATGTAACGTATGCATGTATGTATGTATGTCTGTACGTAGTGAGTAGCAAAGATGTACGTGCAGCGATGACATGATGGGCTACACGTCGATGTGCGATTGAGTGCCATCGATTGGTGAGTGCACTTCATGCTTTTTGATACATATTGGATCATGTTTTTGTTGTTACTTTTTCGGTTAAGCTATAATTTTATTTCGCAAACGTGCACAGAATCGCCGCAACAAATCGCAGTGCAAAACGACAATTTCACATTACTGTAAAGGGGACAAGAAATGGAACAGAAGCAGCTTATGGGTTAAAGGTAAGATAACAGGAACGTGCACTGTTCGCAGGGGGGTGGTGAGAAAAAAGTTCGGTGGCCAAGCTTTAGTAAATATTAAGTGGAATTATTTTAAATACATAGGTAGAAAAGAAAAACAAACCAAAACATATATTTTACAGAAATGAGGAAATAAAGAATACTTAACCCTTTCAGTACTAAATGTTATAAGTAATGTTATGTCCGAAGTTTTAGAGGTCCTGTTTAGTATTTAATTTTTAGAGATATTTTTCATACCAGTCGGATTTTTTTATCAGGATTCCTTGGAACTTTTTTCAGTTTTTTTTTTGATTTTTCCCAATTTTTCAAGATTTTGTGAGATTTTCTGGGATGTTTGCAATTGCGTTTCGTATTTCTCAGGAGTTTTTGGAATTTTCCGATATTTGCTCATGTTTTTTAAGAGCCTTTCGCTACTTTTCGGAGTTTCTCATAACTCCTCAAGTAGCACACTGGAGTATAAATTGGTGTAAATTTATGGATTTTGGTATAAATCTCATTAGCTTGAATAAAAAAGAATAGTTTTGGTGAACACTGGTTGGTAAGCTTAATACACGCTTAAAGTATGTTTATTTACTAATGATTCAACATCGTGCCTTCACAAATGCATCTATAAGTTGCATAGTACATACGAGTACGAACAACAGCGAGAATTTTTTCTACATCAAATAAGCGAACCCAGATTTGTTTCCTTCTTTCCATATCACAACACTAACATACATACATACGAAATATTTGAAGAAATTTTGCTGGGATTTCCTCAAGTTCTTTCGCCACTTTTGGCAGTTTCCAAAAACCTTTTTTTTTATTCGGGTTTTTCCGAACCTTTTTGGAATTTTTTGGTTATTTGGGGTAAACTTTCGAGAAGTCTACACTGAGAAAAAGGATTAGTTTCGACAACTAAAGATATTTAGTTCCC
>NW_023458559.1:58601385-58602453 GCF_013731165.1 Rhagoletis pomonella
GTTTATATTTGCTCAACAATGATTTTATTCAACTAACAATATTGTCCACTCAAGGTAGTCGTTTTGTAATTATTAACAAATATACATTTGTCCCAACTAGAAGGCTCAAGTAAATTGCAGACTTTCGTGAACTAGATATTTATTTCGCCATATCCAACTATGCCACTTGGTCACTATAACCAAATCTTGGTTATTATAACTAAACCTTTTTCTGAGTGTATATTTTTCGATAATTTCAAGATTTCAAGGTATTTTTAAATTTGAACCTTACTTTTTACGAAAGCTTAGAAAAATATATTTTCAAGCTAAACTATACGAGATAGCTTTTTACTTTCCAAATATTATCGGCTTCTTATTTTATTTAATTTTTTGTATTTTACTTCATTAAATGTTTTATTTTAAATATTTTTTTTTTCACTTTTAACTTGTTTTAATTTATTGATTGATCTTTTTCACAGTTCGATTTATAAGGGTTAATGGCATTTCCTTTTAGTTAAAGAAGTTCCCTGAATTTGCATACATATGAAATGATTTGAAATAATATTGAGGAAAGTAAAAAGGACAACAATAGAAAGGATACCAGTTTTGCTTAGAGTGTGTATCGTCTATGCAAACAACTTTACACAGATGTGTGTATGTATGTATGTACATTGGACTGCATCACCAAAAAAAGTTGCGGTTTTTGCGCCGGAATTACAAAATATATTATATTTTAAGACGTCCACCAAAATATTTCGGTAACATATTAAGACTTAAGCGAGCTGAACCGAATTGAAAATACCTCCAAAAATGAAGTTTTTTATAAATAAAAATAGTTTATTAAAGAACTTTTTGAAAAAAGTCCACTCAGATGACATAACGGTTTAAGCTCAAAAAATTGGCATACAAATTTTTAAAAATCTTTTCAACGGAATCGTATTTATGAGGTTTTTGATGCTGTTTTTTACTTTTTTCAAAGATTGATTTACGATTCCGTTCAAAATTTTTTAAAATTTATTTTTTAATATTTCTATGCACATTTTTTAAACTTAAACCCTTTTGTCATTTTAGACGATTTTTTGAAAAAAA
>NW_023458559.1:58602553-58626402 GCF_013731165.1 Rhagoletis pomonella
AAAAAAACATCTCTAAAACTATTTTTGTACATAAAAAACTCCGTATTTTCATATCGGTACGGATTTTTTTTTTTTATGTGGAGTGATGCAGTCTAATGTACATACTTATGCACGTATATGTCTCCCATTCCAATCTCCACTTTACGCATGAACAGCCTTTATGCCGAAACGCCCACGCTGCGCCAACCGATATGTGATGCTGCCAGCGCGCCCACACAGGCCCATCAAAGTTCATTCTAAGTTCCCGCTAACTTATTTCCTTTATACCGCTTTCCTCCGCTTCATAGAACTGCTGCCTGTCATCCTAACGCTCTCTACAAATCATCAGTTTACTGCTGTTACATTGATGCAGCCTCGCTCTTATCCATGCCGGAATACAAGCTACACCGGTTATTTGCCTTAACCATATTTTTTGATAAGATATTTTTACTTCCTTTATTTTGTTTTTTTTTTTTCATTTATTTTTCATCTCTGCTCTTCATTTCGCTTAAAAAAAAAAACTCCTATCCGTTATCCCACAATTTGCCATATTTTTTTTTCACCGGTCCCTTTCTCTTTTCCACAATTTTTCAGCATATCCCTGCCAATGCTGCAATATTCTTTCGAAAATGTATATAAATTTTAATAGAAAAAAAAGCATTGTAAAAAGCTTTTGGTTCGCTGTTGCACGCGCGAGATAAATGTTGCACCGTTAAATACTTTATTTATGACGTTTCATAAAATTATTGGCGGGTTTGGGTTAAGGCGAACTGACTACATGCATGTGTACGTACAACAACAATCTCATCATATCAACATATTGGTTTTTTGTAAATGTTTCCCTTAAATGTTTTCCACCTGAATTGGTGCGATTGGTGGTGGTGGTGATGGAGCACAATTTTAAGTCTGTAGTTTATGGCAGATTGTACTACATACATTTTGCAGCGTAAACTTTGAAATGTGAATGAAATTTCACTTTAAGTTCCAATTCGCAAATTTAAGCAGTTAGAAATTTCTAAAATTTGATAATGATAATCCAGAGATAAAATATTACGCGCTGTGAAAATGTGATCAATATTGGGCTTGATCTGAAGTAATATAAAGTAAAATCAATAGGGCCTTGTTAGCGATATTGCGAATTCTTATTCAACGAAATTTTACTAAAATTGATCTGAGGTCCATTCTCGGTGAACTAGCCTGGTATACTAACTAGACGGAGATCGTCGTACCGGCGAATCATTGCCTATTACTCATCCTGCTTCGGCTAAACTTCCCATCCTCTTTCCTTAGCTGGGTCAATATGCAGGTCGTGCCTATTGGATTTAAAGCCGGGGTTATATATAACGCAGCATACTCCACTCTGAAGGCGCTACCTTAGTCGATTTGCCTGTTTCATCCCCACATTTCCTTGGACCCGCTGCACCTTCATTATAACATAAAATGTTCAACATTGTCGAAGTCTCGGCCCCTCCCGGGAGTGGAAGTTTTCTATCCCCTCCACTCCAGAAATGATGCGGTTGCTGAGTCGATCTTAAGCAATACCAGCTGAAATAGCTCAAACAGCATTACCTCACCAGTTGTCAACCGACCCGTTTTCGGCGGGTCTATCCCGGTCACGGTACGACACATGCCGGCACGCAAAATGTCCCAGTTTTTTGCAAGAAAACATGTTTAATTAATGCAAAATATTAATAATTGGCAATAGAGAAGCAGATCCACATTGACTCCAGTAATATGTACCATCAGCTTATAAATAGACATACATATGCCATGACGTGTATACCTACTTGGATTCAATTTTATTTCCTTTCGTACTGCAGAAATTTATATTACTTTTTATATTAGCCCAGGTCCCCGTATTCGTATTCTTCTTCGTGTTTGTGCTCGTCTTCTCATTATCCTCGTCTCCGAATTTGTGCTAAGACTTCTGAAACAGATGGCAACCCTCCAAAGTATTGTTAAGAAATAAACAAATTTCTAGTGTCTGAAATTATGATACCTACAAATTTCATGTGCCTGATGAATTAAGTTAAATTTGCTTTTTTAAATATACAACTATACAAATATACATCGGTCACATATAAAGCCTATTTTGGAATTATTAAATAATTTGAGTTTAGCTTTTTAAACAGGTGGCAAACCTCTTTAACACTCCAAATATTAAAACTAAGGATGTCTTACCACATCCGTTTCACGTCATATTTTAATAATTCATTTAGCTTATGCTTCCTTTAATTAAATTTTTATTTAATTTTCTATTGCTTATATTGAATCTAACTTTGTAACAAAGTGGCAACTCCCTGCAAAATATTTTGAAACCACAACCTCTTTCGATGGACATCCATATCAGGATATACGTTGCAATTTTTCTGTCTTTATTTAAGTCGAACTTATTTTTTTTAAACAGGTGGAAATCCTCCTGAATATAATTAAGAAACTAAGCCTCTTCAAAACAATTTCGTCGATACTCATAGTGTAAAAATTGATTCAACTTAAGAATAATTTAAATTTAGATTTATCATGTTTCGTTTTGTATGGAAAATCATTTATGCCCTTATATTTTAATAAAATAAACATATTTAGAAGATATCAACTAATACTTCCCATAAACCCATCGAAAAGCTTGGCATTTTATCTTTAAAACATTACATCGTCATCGACCTCGGCAACCATGTTCTTTGTAAATTTTTTTGGGTATTATTCATTATTTTGCACTTATAGAAATAAAAGAAAATTTGCTTATTTTATAATAAAAAAGTTTATATATTAACGATAGTATCCATCGTAATTTGCAGTCAAACTATCGCAAATTATCGAGTGGCCCCACTATCGATAGTTTGACAGCTCTAGTAGCAACGCCGTTGAGTCAGCTGATATTTTTAAAGAGTTAATTGTTTCCCTTTGAAAGTGTAAATTCTTGAGTGTAGATGTAAAAAATATGTGTAATTTTGTCCCGGTTAAAGTGAGTGAGTTACACGAAAGAGTCAAAAACGCGATTGCTATTTTAATGACGAATGGATTTTAAACGAAGAATTCAAGCCGTGGCTGCTTGAATAAGACGCTATTTTTTTTTACCAGCTTCAAACTACAATGGCAACTTGAATGTAATTTCCTGAGAAATTTTTTTTAAATGTTTTTATTGTAGGATAAACTATATTTTTATAAAAAATTCGTGAAAAATTTTAAGTAAAAAATGTGCCAATATTTTAGTGTGGCAGTGTTCATATTTACATACATATCGATAGCTTAGTGGAAGATCGATCTATCTCGACAGCCCGTTCGAAAATGCCTTATCTCAGAACACTTTTCAAAAACGCCCTATCTCAAAGTTTTATTGAAGAACGCCACATCACAAATAATGATTATTTTATGATTTTTATTTTTTCGCTCTACGGAAATAATTATTATTTAATTTTTATTTTTTCGATCACAAATAATGATTATTTTATGATTTTTATATTTTCGCTCAGAGATGATAATTATTTTTGAGTTTTATTTTTCTACTTAAAAAAATGATTATCTACAAAATTTTAAATGCCATACAGACGCAACCAACTCAAGTTTCGACTTAAAAGTTTTGAGACTTATTCCTTTTGTTAGGGCGTCGCTACCTCCGAAAACGATACGTCGATAATCATACTGGTGTAGCCTTTGAGTTTTTTGAATAATCATTATTTTTAAGTGAAAAAATAAAACTCAATAATAATTATTATATTTGAACGAAAAAATAGAAATCACAAAATAATCATTATTTTTTGTCGAAAAAATAAAAATCATATAATACATAAAATAAAATGGCCACGACCATAGATAGCTTTCCAGCTCTAATTCCTACCTTGGCGATGCTCTCTAGGTTTTGAGTACAAAAACGAAAATGGTGCTGATGCTCGTTTTTGGCCGCATGAAATGCAACGAATAGGTTGTCGAAGGCATGACTTACGCTTTCGAATGAATATTTTTGTAGACCTTTTTTATAATCATGCCGTAATCAATTCCATTAAGCTTTCATTTATTGTGCTGTATGATTATATGACTATTTTTATAAACATCTCTGAGTAATGAAATAATCGAACAGAAAATTAATGTAACTAAGTTATCTAATTTAATAATTATAACTGCACTTTTGTGGCAAAATCACGTACGTGAATTGAATAAATTAGCAGCGAAAAGAAAAACTGCAATGAGCTGCTGCACCTAAGGCCAAGCCCATAAACGGCGGGCATTGTCAGTTAGGTAGATGTAACAGATAAACAAATGGGAAAACAACAACAAAAATAGTATAAAAAAAATACAAAAACAAAAGGCAACTTACATGAAAATTAGCTAAATATAGGCACAACAACATAAGCGTGTGCGAGCTAATGAAGGATTTGCTGACGTCAATGCAACCCACCAACCAACAAAAACCAAAGAACGAATCAAAACCAAGTAAGTAATCTAAGGCAAAAAATACAAAAAAAAAACAAACCTATATTTCTGCTTATGGAAGCTGGCTACAAAGCTAATTAACAAAAAACAAACAGCAACAAAATGAATAAAATAATAATTTACATATAATAATGTCCTCATAGATATGAATATGAATACAAATATACACATTGTGTGCAATTTATATTAAATGTTTTGAACTTAATTGCCACAAACAGGTTACATACACACACCATGCGCTAATCGTTAGTTACAGCAGTAGTTAGCAGCAAAAAAGCGCACAATTTGTTTTGCAAATTGTAATTTGTAGCTCTGCCAGCTCGTAGGAGTAGAAATCAGAGGCGGGGCAGTTGAGGTGGTTGGTTGGTTGATTAGACAAAATGTCGGCGATAAAAAAAATCGTTGCCTACCGGTGGTGGTGTTGGACAACTCGGACTATTGGGCACATCAGTTGCGCCTGCGCGCTAGCAACTTTGTTAAATCTGCAAATATTAAAAAAAAAAATGTTTTTATAAATTTGAGTTTACAAGCATACAATACAAGCATATACATACATACATTAACGCTTGTTTACATGTATGTAATTATGCTATCAAACAATTAAAATGTCAGCCTCAACGCTTAGCGCACTGTCAGCGTTGTGTCATAATCGCACACAGCCCATCTGTCATGTCATTTCAAGTGATTACACAAAATTACAAAGCCATTTGTTACAATCACAGCGGCAATTAATATTTATTTGCATATTTTTATACCGCTGTTGGCACGGCAGGGTATTCTAAGCTTCTCATGAAGCTCAAAATAAGCACTAGCCAACAAGCTTAATCCCATTAAAAAAGCGACGAGGTGGCGAAACTCGAATGGGCCGCCTAGTTCTTCATTTCTGGAGAAAAAAAATTAAATTAGCAAAAAGTTATTGACGAGCCGCCGCCATGCGCGCCCTTACTTGCTTTATTTGAAACTTTTCGGGCAACACTCCTAATAATTCGTAATTACTTTTATTTCTTTGCTGTTGTTGCTATGCCAATTTTTTTTTCTTGTTTTTTTTGCCGCTTTCACGCCCCATCATCCATCCTGACTTAGCCACACGTAAGCGCATTTATTTCACTTATTGCCAGATACAAATTACAAATCGTGCCATTATTATCTTTATTGCTTTCAACCGCCATTCTTCTTGTTAGACTTTTCTCCTGTATCGCGCTGTTTTGCTGTCATCTTAAGTATGTCAGCAGATATGTATGTATGTAAGTATTTCTTTTAATGCATTTCTGAATTATTAATGTACAATTTTTGTGATTAATTTGTCTATTTAGCATTTGACGGCGCGCGGGAATTTATAATAATTTATAATTTAAAGCAGAAATAAAGCTGCATAAACACACATACATAAATATGTACATAATATTTCAAGTTTTAAGAGACACATATGCGCATACATACAGTAAGTCAAACAAATGGCCACGTGTAGTTTTTTTTAAATATTCGTAATATTTTTCCAGCTAGTTTTTTTTTGTTATTTTTATATAAAAATATCGTCCAAGCTTTAACCAAAACCGTTTCACACTTTAAACAAAATTTAGAAAAATTCAACAAATTTTCATCAAAATTTAAAAATTTCCTAAATTTTGTATAAAGTTTGAAACTTTGATTTAAAGCTTAGACGAAACTTTTATATAAAAATAGCAAAAAAAATTTAGCTCAAAAAACGTTACGAATATTTGAAGAAAATCAACACGTGGTCATTTGTTTGAGTCAATGTAAGTATACTATATGTACGTGCTCATTTTTGGGAAGTAGCTTCCTCTCTTCCCCTCTTAGCACTTTCAACCACTGTTGCGGCATATCCGCCAGTTAATAAATTCACTGTAATCCCTAATTAATGCACATTAGCTACACTAATTTTCAATGTAATATCTCTTTTATTGTAGATAACTTTATGTACATAGATAAGGCATTCATACATACATAAATACATACTTATGTACATATATATATTTTTATGTTCATGAATTTTATGAGTGCCTATAAATTTTTTAGCAAAACTTTGTAATTGAAATATTAGTTCGTTATCTGTCAAAAACATTTTTTATCATACAATTCTCGATACTTTAATTAAGTAAGTCACAGAAGTTTTATGTTGCTATATGTACATAAATATGTATATACATATGTATCTATATAAAAAAAAAATTAAAAATCGGCCTCAAACTGACTATAAATTGTTATAAGGCTAGTAAACAACAACAAAAAAAGTTTTATTTTAAGACTTCCACCAAAATATTTCGAAAGCATATTTAGATTTGTGGGAGCTGGACCGATTTGAGAATAAATTGGGTTAAAAAAAAATGTTTTTAAGAATACTTTTTCCCAAAAATTCACCTTAGATGAAGAAGAATTTATGGTTAAAAGTAGAGTTGGATTTTTCACCTTAAAGATTAGTGCACTTCTAATTCTTAGTTCGTTCACCTTATTGAACTATAGTTCACCTAATTATACTAAGTCGGTCGTAGGAGCTGAGTTACAGAACAACAAAAATGTATATTTTATAACACCTTCATACATATAAAAGATTGAACTAATCTGTAAAGTAAAAAACATACTTTTTCTATATGTCGATGGTCCTCGCAATAGCGACACAACTGAGTCGTCTTCATTCATTCGTTTTTCTCCAAAATCACGAAAGGATAATTGACTTTCATATGGTGATTCAAATTTCCACCAAAGCCACCAACAATGCTTGTGTAAATAATTTTTTTTCTTCAATTTCGTCTGCAGAATGCAGCCAAATTGCGGAAAGTCTTTTGTTAAACAACAAGTCCCAAAAACTCAACTCAAATATTTGCTTTTTTAAACGAATTGCTCTAAACGAAGTAAAACATTAGGTATTCAATGAAATTAAAATTCTGTTTACCATGAATTTCGATCAGTTAATTCTTTATGCCTTTTCAACGAAAAGCGAGATGCCATATGTGTTAAAATTACATTTCCATTTTTATTGGAGTATTGCCACAGAAAATTTTAGTTCACTTTAAGGAACGAACTAATAGTCAATCAAAAATCCGGCTCTTTTGCTCTTTAGTTCAAAAGCTCCCCAAGCCTAGTTAAAAGGTATGCATAAAAAATTTCAGAAATTTTATCAACGGAATCAGAATAAAGAAATTTTTGGAGGTATTATGGAGGTTAAATCGGTCCAGCTCCAGAAAATTTTCATTTTTTCCCAACTATTTTGGCGGAGGTTTTAAAATATACTAAATTTTCCATTTCCATTTAAAGAGGGTTGAGCACAATTTCTTCCATATCTCCTTTTTAGAAGCTATGTATGTAACTATCTCTTAAAACCAGACAGAATTTTCCCAGTTAGATAGAGGCACCTTTCGCTTAGAGCAGAGGTGGGCACATTTTGGCCCGCGAAGCAGTCAAACTGCGAGCGAGGGCTAGAGCAAGGGAAAACAGCTGCGGTCATGGTGTAATAATAACAAGGTTTTTTTCAGTAACTTAACCTCACTTTTTCGTCAGGTCTATTCCGGTCATGCATTTTAAAGTAGTAGAAAAGTACTAATTATTTACTACATTTAATCCGTTTGGACATACTATTTCAAATTAAATGTAGAAAAATGTTTAATTACAGGCTTATAATCCTGAATATATGTTTGGAACGTCAGCTCCACACAGGTTGGACATATATTGTAACTTATAAAAAAGTAAAGGCCGTAAAATAAGGCAATTTCCTCTAAGACACATAAATATTGATAATATAAGCAAAATCGTAATTTAACCATGCTGCCACTCTATTCTGGTGTATTAGTAGTCTATTTGGTTCGATATTATAACAATGCAGCAAAAGATATTTAATATAAAAAATCGCATTTCCATACGATTTTTGTGTACATCTTTTTCCATTGATAACCACGATATCTTTTATATTTTATATTTTGAGGACAAAACTTATACAAATCCAGCAATTTTAAATATTAATATCGTTCCGTAAACACCAAGTTCTTTAAAAATTGCGATAAAACGAAATACTAAAATGGACTATTTTATTTAGATACTATTTCCCAACTAATAGTATTATAAAAATTAAGATCGGCAGCACTGAAAATAAGCATGCCGATCTTGTCAAAATTACAACAATCACGTCGCTACTGACAACACTTTATTATTATTTCACTATGGACTGCGGTAATACTGACTTTGTGCACCAAAAAAAGGGCGTAAATTTGCCTCATATACAGATTAAGCCATCGTTCGGACTTCGCTCCGATAGCAGTAGATTTGTTCCGTTTTGTCAAAATAATTTAAAACCTACACCTCTACTCCGCTCACTTGAAAATCTGCTACGTTTTCTTGCATCAACAAATATACTCTTCAACTAGAAAGGAGGTGGGGTTTTTGATAGCAAACTGAAAGGTATATTTTATCTTTTTATCGACACGATTGTTACATTGGTAGGCTACAGCACGTTTGCAAATACACTTGAATTCCGTCCAAAATGTTCGAGGGATTAATATTTTTCATAAAAAAATACGTGTACGCAAGTGGCTGGAAAGCGGAAAATTACATTGCCACCGTGAATAAGTCCTCACAATCGCCCAATTTGAACTGGATAGAAATGGCTGGCTCTGTCTAATGTTTTGTATTTGCGTCGTTGCCCACCGATGTAACAATTATCCCGGTAAAGAAAGAGAAGAATTACTTTTTGTTAATTTTAACTCAGACATTTTAACTTTAATGATAACACAGGTCCACAAAAAAAATCGATAAAAGGTTCCTTTGACCAACCCTAATCTGTTATATGTTTTTGGGGTCGCTGAACACGAATCTGAAGTCCGTTTTGCACCATCACGTCTGGATTTTTTTCTAACCTCAAAAAACATCTCGGATTTAACGTGACAGAGAAAATCCGAGGTGTTTTTGAGGTTAGGAAAAAATTTAGACGTGATGGAGCAAAACGGACTTCAGATTCGTATTAAGCGACCCCAAAAACATGTGATAGACTAGGTTTGGTCAAAGAAATATTTCATAGATTTTATTTCGTGGACCTTTTGTGGCTCTTAACTGAAACATAGGACGCAAGAGCGTTTTTTTCACGAAAATGAATAACCCTTAAGCGAAAACTTGTTTTTCTGTCTGGTTTGTTGCTAGTGATGTTCCGATACCAGTACTTACAAGTATATACTCGAGTACCTCTACCAAGTACCGAGTATTTTTTGTACTTCGATATGCATGTACAAGTACTTCATGGGTATCGAGTACAAAGTACAAGTATTTACTTGTTTGCTTAATTTGGAAAAATCTACTGAAAATAGATCTGAGTTGTAGTTTTTGAAAAAACGATTCAAGATGTGAACCACTCGATTTCGCTAGGGTTTAAACTAACGAAAGTGGAGAACGAAAATCGTATCGAATTATAGGAGAATGTGGAGCCAGCCGAAGCGTCGGCGATAGATCGTTTTAAAACCGAAGAATCAAACACAAATAAACAATAAGCTTTCTCATTACTTAACATCTCCTATTTCAGCACTTCCAAGTAACCCCATTTCAAAATAAAAGAATATGAAAAGGCATTTTCAGCTCTTCATAATAGAGTCCGACCGAGCTAGTATAGGCCAAAAGAATCGGCCTTTGGCCGATTCTTGAATGAGGTTATGTTATTTAGTTATTTATAGTTATATTATGTTTTTCTTTTGTTATTATAAAAGTTTATTCAAGCACTTGTTCTTGAAATTAATTTAATTCAGGATTTAATCGGCCGACGCAAAAACGGGCGATTCCGATTCTTTTGGCCGATACTAGCCTCAGCATCGACCGATTCATCGGTCGGACTCTACTTCATAAGCCTTTCTCCACTCTATGTCGTTATATTGTAAATGGACATTGAATTAAAATTTATTGTGTGAGTACTTTCGAGTACAAGTAGAATCGAGTATTTCCTAGCGATAGTTTCAGTAGCATCGAGTATTCTCTTCGATATTTTTAATGAGTACAGGCATCGAGTACATGGTGGTATCGGACGAACACTATTTGTTGCCTGGTTTTACGGAGTCACTAAATGCGAGAGGGCCAGATGCGGATTCCATAAACTGATAGCGACGCTCTGACGAGTGTGCTTTTCCCATGTTGGAAGCGTTGCGAAGTCCAATGACTTTCCACTTGGTTTGCGTTTCATCATCAACCTTGTCCATTACAAGGTGGATTAGTAATAGATGCGAAATATTTTTGTCAGAGTCGATGACAATAGCGAACGAAGCGTTCTGCCTTGCAGTTAACGGAAGCTCAAACAACGCTGTTATGGTTTCGATAAAGATTATTGTTGTCGTAGCGAGCCTTTAACCTATCCAGTGCCTTGGGTTAGTTCTCGCTGATGACCTGGAACGCATTCACAGTCTCCAAAGCCTGCCCTTGCAAACAATTGCACCTTCTCAATGTTGGTTAGGGTAACTTTCTTGGCGATGAGACTCATGAACGATGAGATAAAATTTTTGTACTCAGAGTACTTTCCGCAGAAGGTGGGCAGCTTTAAAGTTGGTAATTTTGAATGCGTGTAAGGCGTAGGTAATGCTGGTGCACGAAATGATGAATTGTGAATATCATCACTGAGCTGCATTTGGATTGATGAGCTAATGCTGACGTACAGGTCTTCCGAATCTCTACGACTGCTGTCATCAGGAACGAGTTTCTCGATTTGCGTCTGATAACCCAGGCCTTGCTGGAAATAGTGTTCTAAAATACCAAGTCGGCACTTGAGCTCGATGGGTGAAAGTATTTTGCCAAATTTGTTGGCGCTGGACTCCAAAATTGTCCTAATGCGTGACATCTTCTTTCGCGTTAGCGAGCGCTGCTGCTTAACTTCCTCCAGCGATATGGTGACCAAAACGTTTTGCAGTGGCTGATGCGGAAATGTTGAATTTGCGGCTTTCAGACTAGCGAAATGATGAAGCGAAGACTATATGGAAGGCTGCTTGATAAATGATGATGAGCCACTCAAAGGAAGCTGCAGCAAAATGTGATTACGCGGAATTAAATATGCGAAAACGACTGAACTTTTAATTTTCAGCAATTGCCAAAGAAAAAATTGCAAGACACTTCATATAATTTATTTTGTCGTGCCCCACGATGTACGGGCAAACTAATTTGTTCGACCGGCGGCAATGCTGAGAAAATTAAAACGCGCAAGAGTTCTGGAGCGTATTCAGGTGATAGGTAGTTCAGTGGCGCATCAAAGGGCACTAAAGGGCGCATACAATGTGACCGAACAGACACTATTTCGCATACTGATGCAAAATAAAGTCAAATATTACCTTTCCAAAAGCGAAATAGAGTCAGTGCAAAGCTACGCAAACTTAATGTTTGAAAGAGCAATAATGTCAATGGATTTTATTTCGCTTTTGAAAAGGTAATAATGTCAATTGACTTTACTTCGCACCAGTATGCAAAATTGTGTCAATTCTAATCGCATCTTGGCGCTTTTTTGTCATGATATGATCGTTTTTAATTTTTCTTCTTTAGAACTCTCTTTTTTTATATTCCGCACACTTTTCTTTATCTTTCTTCAATTTCTGTCTCCACTTCATTGCTCTCTCAGCCGTGCTTTTAACGTTAGTTGATGTCATGTCTTCGTATGTATGTATGTATGTCGAAGTATGTACTATATCTATATACGTACATAGAGACAATATGAACAAAAATTATTTGAAGCGTTCGGATTTACGACTTACAATTTCCTTACAATCGGTAATCCTATAGCCTTCCGAAACAAAAAAATAATGCGACTGGCAACAGTAACCAAAACTAGCTTTTGTATTAAAATTTTGATAAATAAAGTAAACGTTACGACTTTTTTTTACATGTAAAGTATATTTTGCGTCCGAACGCTTTAAAAAAAGCACAATTTGTAATTTAACTTAAGACGGTTCCTAATAAATTTTTACGTTTTTTTTTTGTTGTAAGACTTACGGAACATAAGCTATGCTAAATTTTTGTATAGATTTCCAGTTCTTTTTATTCGTGTACGAAAGTTATGAAGGTTTTCTGGAAGGATGGTTTCTCTGAAAAAAAATAATTTTTTTGAAAGTGTAGTTACATTGAAAGATGCAAATATCTTGAAATGAAATGGATCAATTAGTCCAATATTTTGTTGGATGAAAGACAAAATATGTATTTATCGATTGGCATCTATAAACTTTGTAGAGGCCAAATTTTATTATTTTGCTATTGGTTGACACTTTCCAGGAAATACCCATATGTAGATATTTTGTTAGCTTTAATTGAATTTAAAATCGTCCATTAGCATTTTTGTTGAAGTTTTCTACGGCTTACCTGCTGCATAAGTACATATGTATGTATATATGTGCGTATATATTTATTATAGTAAACATGGATGTTTATCCAATTCCTTTTTATATAATATACCTACTACCTCAACAAATACATAAGGGGGAGAATATACAAAGAAGTGGCAATACTTAGTAAATAGATGTTTATTGTTATAGCTTTTATCCGACAGTTATCAGTATTCGCAATCAGCTGCAAGCAAATTGAAATATTTACCATTTGGATTAATTATTCTGCAGTGGCGTTAAATGTCTGATTTTAATTAAATGCTTATCTAGATAATGTTTTATGAGCTTGCAGACAATTTATAAAATATGCGAACGATAAATAAACGCGTGCGAATGCCTGTGAGAGAACATAAACAATATACTGTACAATAATGTATGCTGGTATGTATGTACAAACATATGTATCAGGGATGTTGCGAATATTTGCATTCGCATTCGTTATGCGAATGATTCGTATCATTTTACACATTCGCATTCAACACTCGCATTCGCATCAAATGATAAGAATGTTTTGCGAATTCGAATGCGTACATTGGCAGACACTCCACTCTAAAATTGTTCAAATGGCTCTAATACTAATTCTGTATCGGAAGCAAAAAAGATTTACTCACAAATTTAAACATTTTCATATATTTTTTTCCGTAAAAAACACTGTGACAAGCATTTGTCACTGATAGACAATAGAGCCGTAAGTCTGTCTAACCAGGGTGGGGACAATTACCGGCTTTTATAAAAAATAACTTTTTTTTTTTAAATATAATATGCCCCTTTTGAACTTTGGCTACTCGATGAAAACACTGTATGGGTTAAGCACTTGTTCAATGTTCTAATAATTGACAAATTTTTTCATTAATAAAATCGATGACTTAAGTGGATAATAGCTTTTTTAATGTTATTAACATTCGCGTTCGCACATTCTCGTTCCGGTAATTCGGTAAAAAATATGACATTCGAAATAACCCTAATGTGTGTGTATGTATGCATGCTTGTACGTTTGCAGTAAAAGTTTAATTTCGTATTAATCCTGAAAGTGCTGTTTACCGCTAAGTCGATTATGCGGCTCGGTGAGCACAAATTAGTTGTTTTACGCACGGTATGTTGCAAAAAAAAAATATTTATTAATGGCTATTGCTGTTGAATTTAATTTTTGACTCAAAAAGCTTAGCAAATTTAATGGAATTAATTGCAAATTCTTGGTAATATTTTTTTTAGATACCGAAAATTAAAGGGGTACTCGATTTCGGAGAATATGATTATTATTGTGATTACATTATGATTAGGATTATGATTTCGATTATGACTATGATTATGATTGTGATTGTGATTATGAGTGTGACTTTGATTATGATTATGACTGTGTTTAATATTACGATTACGATTATGGCTATGATTATGATTATGATTTTGAGTGTAATTAGGACCATGAGTACAATCATGATTATAGTTCTGATCTGACCATAGTCATAATCGAGACTATGGTTACGAGTATGATTATGATTATAACTATGATTATGATTATAATTACGATTACTACAATTCACTTCAGCTTTAATGTTAAATACGCAAATGACTTACTCACTGTCAGAGTGTCTCACAAGATTTTTTTTTTAGTTCCACTTCCTCTTGCCAGAATTAAAAAACGCTAAAGCATTCTTCTTGCATTTATTTGAATCAATGGATTTCCAGAAACAAGTACAATAAAATATGAAGTATTTGAACAATTTTAACCTTACAACAAATTTTTTCATTTCATTTTAAAGTTTTCAAACATAATGTTCATATTAAAGGCAATGTACGTTGGCTTCGAACACAACATATCTGTGAAGTCTCAAAAGTGTGCCACTAAATAAAAAAATAAATGAAAAATGGAAGCATGAAGAAAATAGGAAAATTTTAGAAAACGCTAGTACCATCGGATAGCCCGCACAAAAATATATAGAAATCATAGTTTACGAACTATTTTTCCCATTCTCTGTCTGCTTCCCAGCTAGTCTAAAAGTAGCTTGTTTTGCACTGCTCAGCGCGCCGTCAATAATGATGTAGAAAAATATTCCACGCCAATATTTAATTACTTTTAAATAATAATTAATAATAATAATAATAGATTGGCGCTTACACATATGTTAGTGTTTGGCCGAGCTTCTCCTCCGATTTGTGGCGTACGCCTTGATGTTGTCACACAAAGCGGAGGGACCTACAGTTTTACGCCGACTCCGAACGGCGATTGTATTTTTATGAGAAGCTGTTTTTCATGGCAGAAATACACTCGGAGGTTTGCCATTGCCTGCCGAGGGACGACCGCTGTTAAGAAAAAACCTTTTTTCTATATTTTTGCGATGTTGCTTTGACCAGGGTTTGAACCCAGGCATTGTGGAGTGGAAGCGCGCACTGCTTACCACTACACCACAATAATAATTAATAAGTATTAAAATTTTACGCATATATGTAGTTAACCAGGTTGTGAATCCGTAGTATCCTCTATTTAATAACATAAAAGTAACGATACTAATCAGAAATAATGTTCTGTTTTAAAATGTTTATTATTTTCGTACCTAAAATTTTTCCTAACTATTCACATTTAATCAAAACATCACTTTTAATAAATACTTTCATTCATTTAAAAAATGAAATTTAGATTAAATACACACTTGATAATAAAAAAAAACAAATGGCTTCCCAAAAATTGTGCAACTTATTTTTGCCTCAAGCTTTTAGCAAACATAAAATTTGTGAAATATATTGTGATATTTTATTTACACAAAACCGAAAAAACAAAGGAGACTCACACAAATAAAGTAAAGTGCAAATTGTATCAACTCCGACTGGAAAACACAAAAATACCCATCAACGAAATAGCAAAATAAATATTGAATAAAATTTGATATTTTCCTAGCTTTTTGCATAAAATACAATGGTAAACATAAATAAATATGTACACGCACAAGCAAACGAATAAGCGAAATGCAAAATGCGGAATGCATAAAATGTACAAAAATTTTGTGTGGAAAACAACAGCAGCTTAGTTGATGGATACCTCAGTTGAGATTGAAAACTGAGAAGCTGACAACTAACCATGTACATATATATATATACGGTCTGAGGCAAAAGTTAGTATACGACTTTTTCTAATATAATATTCACAATTATTTCCATGAAATAATTTTTTCATAATATTTTAAGAACATAAAGTTCATTCAAATATAACCATAACCATAAACTTAAATAAGTAAAATTCACAAAAATTCATATAAATTTCAATTTTGTTTAGAATTTTTAGGAAAGTTTCGAGTACCATTCTACAAATTACCATTGATTTTTAGATTTTTTTCTTTTATGTGGAAAATGCGCAACAACCTCATTAAAAAAATTCTCATAAATCAACGTTAATATTTAGCTACTTGAAAGTTGAAACTTGCACTTTATCATACTACAATTGAATGGGCTACATACCTGAATATTTTCTAAAAGTTCTTAACAAATTTTAATAGTTTGAAATTTATATGAGTTTTTGTGAATTTTATTTATGTACTTTATGATGCTTTACGTTATTGAATGAACTTTATTTTCATAAAAAAAAATATGAAAAAAATGTTACATGAAAATTATTGTGAATTTTATATTGGAACAAGCTGGATACTAACTTTTGACTCTGATTATATATTTTGGAGGCAAGACCAACAAAGCTAACAACATCACTCACTGAAATTATATACTCGCACCCGCGTGATAAACATTTGACGATGCTGTTGTCCAGTAGCCATTTGCGAATGAAAAACAAATAGTGCCAAATAAAAGATGAATTCTGAGTGCTGACAAAACATATCCGTAAAATTTGACAAACGCATAAGCTATGCTGATTGTGAGTGGAGAGAGGTACTGGGTGTCACACAATCCATCGTTGTGAGAGCAGCTATAGTTTTATGGTTGAAGATAAGTGGATGCAGTAGTGTGTACCAGTGTTGCCAGTAACAGGGTTAATAAAATCCCGTTCAAATATAACCCAAATCCCGTTTTATACTAAAGTTATAATATAGCGCGGGAATATGTATGTATTATATATAAAATGCTTTTGGACGAAAAAACACAAGCATGTACAAACATAGATATGTCAAAACGCATGCGGCTCTGCCCAAAATTTTTAAGGTCAACTAGACGAACTACTGAAACCTAAAAGTGAATCCAATCCAACTGACTCAAATTTTCTGTGAAATAGTTCAAAATCAAATGAAAATGTTCATGATCAGTGTAACATCGTATAATAGAATCACTCGAAATATTTTTGCATTAATCATTTAAAACCAGTTCAGAATCTAGAAACTTAAGATATTCAAATTAATTTTGGATAACTCATAAAATTGCTATTAAAATTCATTTCAAGTGAATGACGTTCCGCTGATAAAATTCATATGAAAGGCATTATTTTACCACAGAGTATGGCAGCTTTTTCTTATTTATCAATAACTAAATTTTATTGCTTGGTATGGAATGACGAAAATCCCGTTTTTCGTCAGAAAATCCCATTCGCCCTTTTTAGTCATAAGATCCCGAAAAAAGGGGGAAATCCCGCAAACTGGCAACACTGGTGTGTACTTTTCAATGTTGTTGCGTGGATTGGTTGGTCATTCGATATTTTGATGATGTGTGCTATTAGTTGCAATGTGTTAAAGAAATTATGATGCGAGTAAATAAGTGTAGCTAAGTTTGGAATTTAAGTGCATGATACAGCTTAATTTGAAATACATACAACCAGTAACTAATTGGGCTTTATTCGGTCCATTTTAATGATATTTATCAATTATTCTAAAGTATGCATGTGCCTGCATGTTTATGTCTATGTATACGAGTATGTGTGCGCTCCAGGTTCTTAGTACCAGACTTCTGTTGGCACACATTACTCTCTAAAATTCCAGCAAACTAATTAATTTTTTTTAAATGTCAACTCTAGTAAAACTAAGCCAATACTTTGGTAATTTCCACATATTTGAAACACTTTACAAAATTACCATTACAGTTACCGAACGTTTTGTAACCGAAAAAATTAAATAATTAAAAAATTCTATAAACAAAAACAGATCTCGGAACTTTAGTTGTTGATTATAAAATTTTTGTTACCACCACAGAACTCGACAACGTGGCAACCCTGTTTAAAGTACTTCTACTAAAATTTATGTTTAACTAGAATTGGTAAGGTACCAAACTTTTTTTTTGACGTACGCAAAATATGAAATAAAAAATGTTATTAGGTGGCTACTCTGTTCAAAAATAAAACTTTGTTCGATATCCTTATCTTAATATTTTATTTTAGTTTTTTCTTTATGTTTTTAGTTAAAAGGCAACCTTATTTTATATGTTTTCACTACTGGTCTACAGATTTATTTTCCATACCAATACTGGAGGATTTTATTTTAATATGTACATGCATACATATCTCTATATTTGAATCGCTCAATTACCAAAGGAAGTAATTCAGCAATTCTTTTATATGGCAAATTTAATGCAGTTCGACCGAACTCCTTGAACGAATCGAACTACATCAAAATTGTTATATCGAAAAAATGCTGACTTATTCCCTTTGGTAACACCGGCACACAAAAATGTGGTCTGCGCATTTAGTAAGTCCCACCTACCGACATCTATTTTGGCCCGCTGAATCCGTACCTGGCGTCCGTTTGACTCATACGCCCCCAAAATTTCAAGTAAATGGTGAAAAACCGAAAGAGGGGAAAAAAATTCGTGTTGCTGGCAGCTTTATTCCTTGTTTTCGTTTAAGTGGTCCATTGATTTAAGTTATCTCTTTCCTTGCTCCTTATATCAAGACCAAAAGATTGTCTTTTGAAAATTCCTCTCAGCCTCCCCAGCGAAGCAAAGTCTAAATTACCGCTTTTCGGAAGTAGTGTTCCCTAAAAAATCGAGCTCGTTAAAGGCACTTGTTAAGAGACTTGTTGTAAGTTTCCAAAGCCCGTGGGCCATGTGGGCCTGTAGAAGACTTAATTGGTGAACATGGGATCCGGACTATAGCGGCGTTTATTGAGCGAAATCTCTGCCATGAACTTGGCTTTGTTTGTAGGACTTATGAGAAATTTTTCAACCTGAAGCCGGTTTTAAGATATTTGCATACGTAGCTCTTGATATATTTTGGTTCAAGCCGTTATAGCCTCTAAAGGGTTGAAACTACGTATTCGTGACGATACCCCAATGTTGAAAGTATGCTCTTCTTTACAGGAAACTTCAAGTCAAGAAAAATCGGTGTTTTGTACGCGGTAATCTCGAAAACCAATAAACGGATTTTGACGAGATTTTCTCTAATGTACTCTGTATCGATAGGAAAGTGACATTTTTTATTTAGGATTTTACTAGGGTTGCCACCTATTTAAAAAACTATAAAATCCGCACCGTTCGTTGGTTTACAAAAAATAAGGTGTCAAATGAAATCGATTAGCCACTAGAAAAGCACGAACGTCTTATTTTTTAATAGGGTTGCCACCTGTTAAGAAAGTTGCTATATTCAATCCTAACAAGCGTAGGCATCAGCTCTACGCCGTCACTGCCAAATGAAAAGACTTAGCCTATTGATGTGTAAAAATTTATTTATTTTTCTGAGTAGGCTTGCCACCTGTTTAAAAACTTTAAGATATTCACCGTTCGTCGGCTAAAAAAATGAGACACCAAATGAAAGTGCATGGCCTTCGCATGTACAAAAACTAAAATTTTTGTGTAGGGTTGCCACCTATTTGCAAATAACCGCATTTTTATTAATTAGATACATAAGATTTTCACAGTTCATCCAATAAAAAAAAAACAAGTAAAATGATATGATCTTTAGACGGGCAATGCTTAAATTCTTTAGTGGGGTTGCCACCTATTTAAAAATTACAACCTTTGTTATTAATTACATCGGATTTGCGCAGTTCATTCTTCAAAAAATAGGGGTCAAAGGAAAGGCTTGGCGTTCAGATGTGCAATAAGGTTTTATATTTTCGAAGAGGGTTGCCACCTGTACGAAAAATTATAAGATGTGGGCTGTTCGTTGAACCAAATATAGAGTCGTTAAATGAGAGGACTTGGCTTCCAGATGTGCAATAAAGTTTTATTTTTTTGAATAGTGTCCGGATGTCTAAAAAATTATAAGATCCACACCTTTCGTTGCATTAAAAACATAAGATGTGAAATGAAAGGACTTGGCCATTAGTTGTGCAATAAGGTTTTATTTTCTAATAGGGTTGCCACTTGCTGCGTATATGTACTTACTTATGTACTCATTCAGCGCGTAGCGAAGACTCGCGCATTCGAGGTCGGCTAGAATGTATATATATTGGAAAAGATTCAAAAGATATATTTGTGTATACATATCTCGTTATCTTTTCATGCCAAAGGACGATCACCTCAGAGCTTATCAAGTAGTATTTTGAGACCTTTCATCTCTATGCCGGGTGTCCGGCGACTCCGACGATGTCCCGGGCAACAAAGTCGCCGACGAGTTGAAGTAAAAAGGGACTTCACTCTTTTCGTGGGACCGTAAATATTTCGCGATAGCATTTTTTAGCCAATCACGGAATTGTTTCAGAAAAGTATGGAAAATCTGAGATCTGGGAACTCAACTGAGCTTTCAAGAGGCAGCGAAACTCACAGGGTGTTTAGAACAGACGGAAGTAAAAATATTTCTTGGCATTATTTAAAGGTGCTAAGACCTTCAAGAGCTGCATACCATCTTCTGCGGCTCCTCAGCTTCACAAGGCCCTATCAAACTCTAAGAACATATATTGCAAAATTATGACATTAGATTGTTCTAATTCGAGTAAGAAGTAATAAATGTACAGATTAATTTCAAAATCTTTTATCCTCCTCATTTTCGGCTACTTCAAATATACGCAAAGGCAGGGCAGGTAAACATCAAACGAAATCTTCACACCCAACCAAAGTACAGTACATAGAGTAGATACGATAAACCGAAGAGCGCTTCACTTTGTGATGTGGATGTTGTTGTTGTTTTTGCTGCTGTTCCGTAGTGAACACCGCAAAGTCCTTCACAGTTGTTTGAAAATTTTCATCCTGTAATTAAAGTGTCCGTCCATCCGCACAAGGCAACAGCGCAGTTTTCATAAGTGAAGCATATGTCAGGAGGAGCGAGCGTTTGGTCGGACGTTGATGTTACTTTCAGTTATATGTAGTTGGGAAAGCGAATGAAGGAAGTTATGGCAGTAGCGTAATAAGGATTCAAGCGCACATACATACATACATACGTACACATGTGTGAGTATACGAGAATGTATGCATATGTGTGATTAGTAGCGTTATAGCGTGTCGAAGCGCGGAGCAACATAGAGAGAGCTACATGGCGGCTTCTCGCATGTTCCGATGCTATTAAAGGCGACCAACCGCGTGCTAATTGCGTAAGCAATAAAATCATCAACTAAAACACACACACACAAGCTGCCAACGAATGCAAGCATCCTTTACAACGAGCAACCCATGTGTTGTTTTTATTTTCACTACTTACTCGCTTGCGGTCGCTTGTGTAGCGAATAAATTTGTTATGCTTCGAGTTTTGGATATTCTTCAACACCCATTCAAAGGTATCAGCGTTTGATAGTTTATGGTTTGAGTTTACAGTCTCTGCCTTTAGATGTAGTACACACACACACACTCACTGAAGGTACAGCGGGGTCGCAAGGATCAATTGCAGCATCAATTTTGGTTCGTTGATTTTGTTGATTGGATCATACTTGTATCTACTTATTACAAACGTTTGTGTTACGTCTTCAATACCGCTTATTTTTTCCTTCGAGTGCCGGCTTTGCTCACATGTGAGTTCGCTGTTTATAATTTGGGGGTTTGTACCTAGCAGTCAGTCTGCTGTAGAAATTTTCATTTAAAATTAATGGTGCAATTAATATTTCAAATAGCCAATATTTACACTTTGAATTAATTTCGATCGAATAGCAAGAATACATGTTTATATATATATATACATTTGTGTTACCTCTCGAAACCGTAGGGTTGTATTTCGCTTGACGCAACGGTAACTGCTGGTAATCCAAACAAAATTTTTAAGGGAAGCGATGCATGCACAAAATAAGGCTCAACGAGCAATTGATTTCTTTTCCTAAACGCTGATGTACTTAATACGAATCGATATATTTAAATCTTAGAATAACGAAAGCAACGAAACTTCGCAGATAAGTTCTCAAAGACTTCCTCCAAACAGCTTCGACAGGAACTCCAAACCCTCCTTGTCAGGGAAGATGATCTCAAGGGTTTTTTTTTTACCTAACCAGCTCGTCATATATTAAGTTTCATGCAGTATCACTGTGTTCTGGAGCCCTAACCAGCCTCACATGGAAGTAGTCCAAGCCGACCGAGTGGAAGGTCCGGCGTTCAACGAACCCAATTTGCTACTTGAGTGTCAGAGACGAAATTTACCCATCAAACTGGTATCACACTGGTTCGTAGCCAGTCAAAAGTCACCTTTGTAGTGCCAACCTCTGCATGAAATATGCTGGGGAGATTCGGAAGCCTAAAACTAACAGTAACGAGAGTTCCTGGATAAAGATACTCTCTCAAACTTGAATATCCAATTTCGACCAATACATATTGTTCCAGAGGACGCTACACTCTCATTCTCCGCTTAGTGAGATGTGCAGGAAAAGATACAATTGGAGCTCACTGGTCCGTTTCTGCCGATGAAAAGTCGAAGTTTACAGAAAGGTAGCCGAGTCCACATACGCTGGGTAGAAGAAGTTTTTCTTCGTCTGACCCGGACAAAGGTAACAAGTAGACAAAACGATAATTTTATCAAGTCTGCTGCTAAAATACGAATTTGTGACTAAGTTAAGTACACCTGTATAAGATCCATACTGAGCCCCCAGCATCTTAGCGCATTCAGGACGATACAGATACCGTTACGACGGTACAAGGTTTTTCTTGACGTAGACATTCCCCAGGGCTCATACCAACGCCTTGGGTAGCACATTATTGCAAGTCGCCTCGATACCAAGAAAAGTATACTTAACCTCTAGGTACTAAATTGTTGAAATAAAGTATTGCGAGTTTCTTCCTACGGCAAGGTAAGCCATCAAGATTTCGCAATAGCCGTTGCAGTTTCTCTTTGAAGGGGATTCAATGATTTTCGCTCCTTCGAAACGCTTCATCAAAACTTTCTTTCCGTACCAAAGCGTTCACAATTTAAAGAAACAGATAGAGATCTCAATCGTCTAGTTGATTGACCGCCTTCAAAAGCTAAGGCCAATGTCTCCACCATGCCTACTTCGACGCCACTAAAACCCACTCGGCAATGAATAGAGCGCTTAAGAAACTTTCGCAACTCAACAAAAGAAAACACAAATGGATATTCAAATGAAGTCAAAAGAAGGCAAACGATAAACAAGTGTAAATAATACATACTAAGTAGCGATTAAAGATATAGGCGAAATTACAAAAGTTTCATAATATTTTCATAACACGCATATAACGAAATATTCGGATGGGCACCAAAGCCAAAACTAGCCTACAATATGGCGGCTGAGGGATGTGGGTGGATAGGCAATAACAAAAGTGAAATAAAAACAAAGGGAAAAAAAATACATACAGTATTAAGTTGAAAAATTTTGTAATGTAAAAGAAGCAAATAATAAAATAACTGACTGACAGCAATTACCATTACGATACGCCAAGACTGGCGACGGCGAGTAGTGTGGAGCGAAAATCCATTTGTGAACCGCAATGCAATAACAAATTTCATAATGATGATAGCAATGTTGACGACAGAGGCAGTGGCAGTGGCAATGGCAGTGGAAATGTTGGCGCTGTGGAAGTGGGAGAGGCATCAACAATAACAACAACAATATTAGCATTTAACATTCAACATTGCTAACGGCACAACGACACATTATGCGCCGACGATTGACAACTGTCCCCCTGGGACTGAGCCAGTTTCTACATACAAGTACATAAATACATTTTACTGAATGTGCGAATGCCTATACTTATAATTCTCGAGCAAAGTATATATAGGAAGACGTTATATGACAACGATAACGCATTATATTGTTGACGAATGTGAATACTTTGCTATCGAAATGTCATTGTCAGTTTGTTAAAAAA
>NW_023458559.1:58626502-58633234 GCF_013731165.1 Rhagoletis pomonella
TAACCACTGAGCTATGTACATCCCGTAAACTCTTGTTGCTAATTCATACTCGAAAGTTTCACGTTGATGGCTAAATAGCATCGTCTTGGTGATAAAATTTTTTTTTCAGTGTGGAAATAAAAAGTGGTACGAGTATAGGTACTACAGAAAGAAATAAATAAAAAGCAGACTCGTGCAGCAA
Source organism: Rhagoletis pomonella (assembly GCF_013731165.1). Taxonomy (NCBI): domain Eukaryota; kingdom Metazoa; phylum Arthropoda; class Insecta; order Diptera; family Tephritidae; genus Rhagoletis; species Rhagoletis pomonella. The sequence continues at coordinate 58,626,684 of NW_023458559.1, forward strand.
ATCAACTAAAATGTGTAACAAATTTACCGAGAAACAAAAAATCTAATTTCGTGCTTCGCATAGTGATAGCTGGTTGAACCTACTCGATTGGCTTGCTTCCTTGTCTGTATTTTTCGAGAGATTTGTTTTTTAGGCAATTGCATGGCTGTTAGCAAGGCCGTATTTAGGGGGGGCGGGGGGGATGAAGATGTTCTGACGCCGGTCTTTTAATTTATGGCTTACTATTATGAAATCACATAACGCCGTTTGCAAGTGGACTACTCATTTGTGCACTATTAAAAAAAAAAGTTCAACAAACATTCGAACTTTTAAAAATTCTAAAAAATCAATGAAATTTTTAGCTCTTTGAAACCTGTACTTTATTCTACTAGAATTTAATGGGCTTCAAAACTGCATACTCAGAACTTAATTAAAAAACTCGAAATTTTAACGAAAATTTGTTGATTTTTTTTTTGTAAATTGCATAAATTTTTGAGGCAGTGTCACTCGATTGGTACATTTGTACAGATTTGTAAATTTTTATATTGGGCTATCGGTAAAAAATTGGAAAATTTTTTTTTGTAGTCAAAAGATTGGTACAATACAGCGATGTTCTATTGAAAAATTTCAATAAATTAACGCTCGTGATTAGGATAGTGAAAATATTTTGGGTGTTCACACAATTGGGATACGATTTGCACCAAAATTTGGCAAATACCCAATCGTGTGACACTGCCTTTAAACTTGTATTTATACGGATGTTGGTAAAGAACGAACTATAAAAAACTAACCGAAATTAAATAACAACAAAAATAGTATTTTAAAACTTGTCAAAATTTAGTGCGGCTATAATTTTTTCGACTACGGTACATAAGTTGGCTATGATTACTCGGCCGTGCTATCATGCCAGTCATATTTGACTTACAAACAAAATACGGGCAGAAATTTCAAAATTTCAACCCTGTTTTTGTTTATTTTTATCAGTATTTTTCTTTTAATCAAAATATGTTGAAATAAAAGTGAAACTAAAAAAAAATGTGGCCAAAAAAATTGGTTTTTGTGGAACGAATTTCAAATTCGAATAGAAAAGTTTTGATTTTTAGAATTTGTATATTTTCAGGCGATATGAATTTCCATAGTTAGCTATGGCACTCTGAATATAAATTCAAAGCTAAACTCTTGTTGGTGGTTAAGTCAACAGTCGTCAAACTAAGCACTTTGAATCCGTCCCTAAGTAGCGTATTTTTGAAGTGAAACTTCTTTAGCGGCGGTTGGTTGGTTGGGAGTAAATTGGCAAATTCAGCGGAAATAACACACGGAAATGGTGCAACGGAAATGATGCAACGGAAATACTGCGACGGATATGATTGGAGCTCAAACAAGTGCTTCTTGTGTGTATGCATATGGTATTAATTTAACACAAATTTGCTAATAAATAAAAGGTTAGAGAATAACATTTAGAAAAAGGCCAATACAAGAATGAAAGTAAAGGTGAGTACGTACATAGATAAAGAAAAGAATAAACGCAAAGGTAAAAATAAAAACAAAAATAGAGGTGCGTAAAGATAAAGGCAAAAATGAAGACCAAGGTAAATTTAAAAACTTTACTCATATATATAAGGGCAAAGATGAAGGGGAATATGTAGATGAAGAAAATGATAAACATAAAAGTAAAAACAAAGATGAGCATGAGGATACCGATAAAAGTAAAGACGAAGATAGGGGAAGAAAGATTAAAATAAAGGTAATTAAAGAGGAAAGGATAAAGAGGGACACACAGAGACTTAATCTGGGAAATATTTTGGGATTATAGAAATTTTCGGGGTTCCCGAGACTTATCGATAAAATAACCGATATTTTTTATCGGTTTTGTTATCGATATTTTTATCGAAATTTTTATGGCAACCAAACGAGAGCGGGTTAAGTAAGCTTTTTTAAAAGACATATATACATATCTTTTGGAGGGGTTTCATACCTGCTTAAATATTCAAAATATTTTAATATGGGTAGATATAAAACGAGAGAAAGCTGTATTTCGAAAATATTATTAAAGCGGGCTGCCATATGTTTCGAAATTCAAAATGGATGTTAATCAAGAGAGACTTAAATAAGCTTTTTTCAAAAATTTTTTTTGAAGGAGGTTTGCCATCTGTTTAGATATTCAAAATAAATTTAATCAACAAGTTAAACGAAATATTTTAATATGGGTATGAAACGGGAGAGCTTTATTGCGAAAATATTTTTAAAACGGGATGCCACATGTTGCGAAATTCAAAATGAGCGTGAGAGATGTCTAAATAAGCTTTGTTTCTAAAATACTTATGAAGAGAGGGGTTGAGGTAAGCTTTATTTATAAAATATTTTTAAAGAGGCTGCCACCAGTTTTGAAGTTCCAGTTTAATTACATGAGAGGTTAAAGGAAACATTATAATACGGGTTTTCAAACGAAGGAAGGTAAAGAAAGTTTTTTTTCCAAAGTAATTTTGAAGATATTTTCCACCTGGTTTTAAAACTCGAACTTAAACTAGTTAACTAAAATATTACGTCGAGGTATTTTGCATATTTTTACAATATTTTTTTAAGCATTTTATAAGATAGTTTCCCTATATATAATATTTATGTAAATAAAATATGTCCGTTTATGTTAAGTAAAATGTAGAAATTTGGCATTGATTTGAAACTATAATTAGATATGAAGACTATCTACCTAAGATATGTTGTTCTTCATTAAATTTTCTTGGTTAAAATTGGGCAAAAACGTTGACTATGTCTTGAGATAACGTTTTCTTTTCGCGAAATAATGTTACATTTATTTTGCCCTGCGGCAGTTTTCGGGTTCTTTTCTCAGCATATTCACAGGCTTGCTGCGTGCCTGTGCAAGAAGGTGAGTAGGCGCATCAAAATGATCAGAATAATTGTATAGGATTCGATATAAAAGACTGAGGTGCAGCTGTAACATTTATTGAAATAACAATAAACCGTATATCACGCAGGGCCGCGCGCAAAATCTAGTATTAAATTTTTTCATTCCTATACATTTAAAGCATCACATAACTGCTAAGGACACTGAGTTAGTGTTTTATACTTAATTTCGCATTCATCCCAAGTACTTTGGACCCCATAACCATTCATACATACTTATGTGTGTATTAATTTTTTTGTTGCTTTAATGCTACAGCTCACTAAACTATTCTAACTTCTTGGTCCTCTCGTTTGATTTTATTGTGTGGTTTCCTGTTTTTTATATGTACATATACCCCAACCTTCCTGCGAGCGCTCTACCAGTTTTTTCTCGGCATACATATGTGCGTTTGCGTGCGTATGTGTTGTATGCCCGCTAAAGTACTAAATACATACGTGTACGCACGACTACATAATTTATTATTAATAAATATCTCAGGAAGTAATATAGTGTTAGTGGAGGTTCATTTCCTACCACCACCAGTTTTGCTGACTTTTTATAGCACAAAATTCACTGTGGTATTTTTTTTTGGGGGGGAGGAGGGGGCAGGGGGTGGGTTTTGTTTATTTTCCATACAAATGCGTCGCTTGTAGTATTAGAAAGAAAAACGGAAACGAAATATTTTTGTTGGGAAGGTGGGGGATGTTGGTAGAAAAAAAAAGAAATATTTGTGTAAGTGTATTGGAGACTGCGAGCATGGAATTTGGTGGACCCTAATACATCTACTGGCTTGCCTGCTCTATCCACGCAGCAAAGTTGTGCTCACATTCACTTTGTTAGCATACGAATTAGTGTCACAATCTTGCAATACAAAAACAAAAGCCAAAAAATATGTTATATCAATAAAAAAATAACGCTTAGAACAGCAACAAATAAACGGCAGAGTCGAGAAAGATAAGCGACGCATAGCAAAAAAAAAAAACAATGAAAAAATTGGACGTTCCAAAAAGTAAAGCAACTGCCGGGAAATTCAACGGCATAAGCTTTCAATACGCAGGCTTTTGTCGCAGATAAAAATCCCTTTAGATACTCGTATTCGTAACTTTTCATGTTCGCTTGCCTAATATTTAAGTTTGGTTTATTTAAGAATATTCGTCGAATGCTGGCCTGGATTTTTTTATTATCTACTACAAGTAGAATCTTTAAGCGCTGTCCGCGTTGTGGCGGAGGTTTGGGTAAAGGATGTCATAAAGATGGGGCGGAGGAAGAGAGAAAAGGGTCGTGGGTAAAAATTGGGTGAAAAATGTGACGAACGCGTAAACAATTTTCAATTTTTTCCATTTTAACATTTTATTATTTTCATACTCTTACAATTGTGTGTGTGTGTGTGTGCCTTTTTCCTGTTTTATTTTTGTTGATTCTTTTGTATTTAAGGACTTTATATTTACTTTTGCGCTTGTTTATAAGCGTATAAATTCAAAAGTATACGAAATAACCAAAAAAAAATAAATAAATAAAAATAAAAAGGCTGATGAGAAAGAAGAAGCTGGTATGTAGAGCAAATAATGAAAATATTATAAAAAATGCGTGGTAGGAGAAATGTGCGTAAAAAAAGAAGCAGGCAGAATATGAGTAACGCATAAAATACTTGTAGATTTAAATACATACATACATATGTATGTCAAGAAACTTGTTTATTAGAAAATGAGGATGAAATGCAAAGCAGAATGAAAACAAAAAAAAACAGCTGGCAGGCTAGAAGGTTATCTGATTTTTTTATTTTATTTTTTTTTGCTCTTTGTTCAACAGACCACCCTCGAAAAAAAATCTCTATTTGAAGCAGGGAAGAATTTCACTTTTTTTGCTTTTTATTCTTGCAAATTTGTCATGGCTGGGCATTATGCGTATTTTGGACTTGAAATTATGCAAAAAGTTTAGCAAAATGTCAGCCACAAATATGTTGGACTATATTTATTGGCTGAGTTATTTGCCAAGCAATAGTGGGGGTGACTTTTCTCCTTCCGGTTAACCCTTTTTTGGGGGTTTTGGTTTTGTGGTGTATTAAGCAGAAATTTATTTTATGACTTCATAAATTTGTAATTTGAATGGTTGTTATTATTAAAATTGCTTGGAAAAGGGGTTAGAAATTATTGCAAAATTAAGCGAAATTTAAAATGCATATATTAGTTAGATAGAAAAAATAAATAGATAAAAATGAAAATTGAGTGGAGAGAAAGGATAATTGTTCTAGGAAATAAGGCTGTTGCAGAACGTAGCAATACGTAGAATATACAACAAAAGGATGAATCTCGTTAAAACTTGGAAATATAGCGGCGACTGAAATAAAAAGTATTACACCATGTTACAGTTTTGCTCGTCACTGTAAATACTTATTTTTAAATTTTCGGGGTTTAAAAATTTTTAAATTGGGTAAATCTGATACTTTTGTTTTACTTTTAAGTATAAAAAATAAATTTTTTTAAGTAGAAAAATTTACAAATATGTATGAGTTAAAACAATTATACATGTCAGGATGTCGGAAAAACGTCGATACATCGAACATATCGATGTTTTGATACGATGCTCCGAAAATTGTCCACTCGATAAATAAATAGTCTGTGTATCGATGCATCGATGTTTTTTTTGAAAACTTACATCTCCAGCCATTTCCGTTTTTCAATTGTACAAAAAACTCTTGATTGCAGCTTTGTTTTCCATCTCATTCAAACCCTTCCTTTCCTTAAGTAATCTACATTTTTTAAACCTTATTAATTACCTTTTAGGTTATACAGTGACTCGAACAAATGATCACGAGTATAATTTTTTTTAAATATTCGTAATGTTTTTCGGAAGTATACGATTAAAATTTTATGGGCTGTAAAACTGCATATCCAAAGATTCAGTTTAAAAACTTTCCTAAATTTTGTTTAAGTTTGAATCTGTGATTTATAATATATAAATTTTATATGGTTTTGGTTAAAGCTTGTAATTTAGTTTTATAGAAAAATAACAACAAAAAAATTAGATCGAAAAACATAATGAATATTTAAAAAAAAAAATGGCTACGTGGTCATTTGTTTGAATCATTGTATGTATCGAGAACTCATTACAATTAAGGGAGAATATTTTATCACTTAAAAATTTAGGTTTTCATCGTTTCTATGGTTTTACAAAATAAAAGTATTTAACCTAATTCAACAGTCTGTTGGAAATTTCGTTTTAACAATTTTGTTAAGAACATGAGAAATAAAAGCCAAAAATCCTATGCAAATCGATGTTTCGGAAAATATCGCTGTACATTTCGATGCATCAAAGAAATGCATCGATGCATTTTTGACATCTCAAGTTAAGGGGCTGTCTACAGTTCTCAAGAAATACTTTTCATTATTTCTGTTGCTTGAAAAATTACTTTGCTGTTGCTGTAAATTTTCTTGAAGAAATAAATATTCGAGCATGTCTTTCTTGAGAGCTGCATCCTGATTTAAGAAATTTTGTTAGAAGAAAATTTCCTTTCCATTTCTTGTGCGTCATTTTATATGACTTTTTCTTGAGAGCAGCAGACTGCCCTTAAGAGTTAAAAACAATTTTATTATAGAAAGTACAATTTTTACTTCTTTTTCTTTTTCTTTTTTTGGCGCTGTAACCGCCTAAGCGATTTTGGCCGAGTTCA
>NW_023458559.1:58633334-58636512 GCF_013731165.1 Rhagoletis pomonella
TTGCTTCAATATTTCTTAATGACTTAAAAAAGTTGCACAAGAAATGCAACTTTAATTAATTATGTATGTACATTTTTTTGTTTGAAAATGAGGAGAGATATCTATGGGTGGGGAATTTTACGAAATTTTGGGCAAAATCGGGGAATTTCATTGTCGAAATCGGGGAATTCTTAAAAATGAGTTGTTTACCCTGGCGCAGCAGAACCGTACGAGTCTTTAGACAACGCGTCGTCGCTGGTGAGTTGATGAGTTGATGAGTTGATGAGCTGGTGATTATAATTCATGTGGTTATGAAAATGAAGACGTCAAACGACACTAGGCAATCATGAGCTGACTAATGGTAACAATGCGCCGTTAATGGCATTATAGCTGGCAGTGTGCATTGTTTCCCTGCAAAAATCGGGACTACTCCATGTATGCGTGTAAAGAGTACTCCCTAAGGACCATGGACTACTCCAAAATTAACCACAATTCATATAAAAAAATATGATCCAATTAACATTGCGATGTCCTAGGGCAGGACCCTATACTCCATCCCTGCATTACATCAGAGTAGCACAAAACTACTCCAACATATTAACAATGGCATTGTTGTTATATTTTTTCATTTGTACACGATTTTGTTCTTCACTTCTCAGATGATTTTTCGAAATTAATAAAAACCAAAAACAAAAATTTAAAATTACATCTGAAGGCATTCGAACCCGAACATGCCGCTAGCTAACAACTAACAGCTAACATCTCTACACGTTCAGCTACAGCCAGACATGCAAATGTGCTTTAAAATGCTCAACTTCAATCACATTTCGCGTATACTGACGACCTAGCAATAGCCGTATGTGGAAAATTGTCGAAAACATGATGCAGGGAGAGTGGAAAAGTGGTATTAGAGATACGGATACGGATCTTATGATCAGTGTATCTACGAAATATTTGGGACTCATATCATTTTATTTTGCATTATAATCGCCTAAGCTATTTTGGCCATCTAAAGAGGGGGTGGGTGTCTCATCCGAGGCTTTGGTTTTATTCTACACTGTGAAGTTGTTTTGACGTAACCAATTGCTAAGAGAGATGGTTCCTAAACCAAATACATAGAGCGAGCCGCTTGTTCCAAGACAACCGGCCCCTTGCGGTCACACCTACTGTCGACTTCAATGAGCCCTTTAACCGAATAAGTCGGAGTGGCCCCCCGAAGCTCCCTCTCTTTCTGCCGTGACCCAAGGCTCTACTCGGATTGGTTACCGATATCGCAAATGGGTTGTTCACAATGCTCCGAGTGCGCGAACGAGGACGCAAGCGTCGGAATTGAGTATAGCCGTGCAACTGTAACTGCAACCCAGAGAGACAAGTGTACCCGATTGTACTCCATTACATTCTGGGCCTCATACTGGATAAGAAGTCAAAGTGGGCACAAACATCATTTGAGCGTGTGCGCAAGAGTGCAGTTGGTCGTTAATAAGGCATGTCTCCCAAAAGTTTTATGTGTTGCAGATTTCTTGGCGAAACCAAGCCGCCATCACACTACAAAAAGTGCAATAGATGGCCCTACTGTAGATCAGTGGGGCCTGACATACAACACAAAGAGTGTGATGCTAAACATACTGCCCATAGACAATATGGGGAAGAAAAGTGCGCTGGCGCAGCCGTCAGAGTGCGAAATCTATCCTGCGGCAGAGCGAATCACTGCGGTCATACCTCAATTGTGGAAGGGATTAGTTCGAGGTAGGAAACGGTCTATTGCGTATCGACAAAGACTTGCGACAAATAGTATAAAATAGAAATACCTAGCAGAGAACAATGGACTCGGGAAATTCCGTTCTACACTGACGGGTCGAGGAATGGATAACAAGAAGGAGGTGTAGTTTGCTGGAATAACTAGGAGTACAAAAGTCATTCCGCCTACCGAACCACTGTAGCCTCATTGCTGCCCTACAGGAGGCTGCCGACTGCTTAAGAAGAGAGGAAATAGGCTTTAAAAGCACTGGATTCGGTCACATGCAACTCGTAAACTGTACTGTGTAGCCCCAAATCACTTAACACGATGCAGGGAAGTTCTCTCTTCACCTGATATGGGTACCTGGACACAGTGATATACAAGGTAATGAGATGGCCCGAGCTTGCAAGGAAGGGTACTTCACTTCCATTTTCGCCGCCATGGAAGAGGCTGCTCATGCCACCCGCTACATGTGGTATTACTACGAGTCCCATGGTGTACCTAAGTGTGTTGGTGTGTCTACCGGTACCCACTTCAACTTAGATTAGCTTAACTAGTACGCTAACTAGTTAAATGCTGATGCTGGTTCATTGACTGATAATATGCTGTTACTAAGCTTGACAAGTTTAATAACTGATATAGACAGATACGTACATTGGCTGTCTAGTTTATAAACTGGTACAGTGCTGATACATAGGATGACTAATTCAATAACGCTGATGCATATGCAGGGTATTGCATTGCCTGATGTAATTCTGAGGCAAATGATGACTATTTCATTGAGTTGTAATGCTGATGTATAAGCTGAGTAGTCACATAAGTGGTTTAAATCGAATATATTTATAAGCTGACCCTTTAATAGCAGGTGTCTCTACACTTCAAAATTATTCAACAGACCAGCTTTTTGAGCTTCAAACCGACGGCATAGAAAAATTCTACGGAACGACAAAAATTCTTGGCAGGTACTTATTAAAATGTTGCCGATGCTGAGGATTTGCGTACATATGTATGCCTTCCAGCATAGCAAATGCACTTGATGTTCAGCTGCTGAAGATAATGCTGACTAATGCTCAATTTTCACTCAACGGCTGTCAATCGCACTGCAGGCGTTATTTACGTATGTGTATTCAGTCAAGTGTCGCGTGTCTGAAGCTGCCACTTATGGCGAAACTTGTTTGGAACAGCTTCTAAATATGGCGACATTAACCATATGCCTAAGTAAATAGCTTCATATTTCTTGCACGAATAGCTTTTCGTTGTAAAACAAAATATTCGACTTAGGTGCTTTCCACTTGCTGTTTTTTTTGTTCTTTTCTTTTTTCTTATAACAGCATACTTCTGCCGCTTCACTGTTTCTTCTTGATGACTTTATTACTTTTCATATTCACTTATTGTACATATATTGTGCGTGTATCTTGTGAGGCGTGTGTAATGAGCTTCTGTTTCTATTACAGTTCCAGT
>NW_023458559.1:58636522-58657675 GCF_013731165.1 Rhagoletis pomonella
GCATACGACACTTGGAGGCAACTGGTTTTTTTGGCAGCAGTTGTGTCTAAAAATGAACTCTGTTGGAGGCCCACAATCAGCCAGCCCAACCCGCGCACTTATCGTCATTCAGTCAGCGTTATTTGTTTGTGAATGAGGAAAAAGAGTTCTCTCGACACTTGTCTGTCATTGGCAGCTAATGGAATTGGCATTTTTATTTTATTTAACCGCGTGTTCAAACCCACTGTGCCTTTGTCGTTTTTTTTTATCACTTCGCAATGATTTTTCCATTATCTACGACCGTTTGTCCTGCGGTGTTCACTTAACAGTTGCCTTCAACTTATTTTATCATTAAAATTTTTTAATCTGTTTACGGCAATGATTGATTGAGAGGTTTCGTGCCACAACCGAAAGCCTTGCAACCGCTTCCATCCCACTTTGGCAGCCTATGTGCCTTTCATTTGCTTTTCTGTGCCTCCCGACTAGGGTTGCCAACATTTTCTAAGAAATTTATAGTACTGAAAAAATATAGTACACTTCAATATATATATAGTACTTTTTTAAAGAAAAAGTAAAAATGCTTATTAGGTGTACATCTTTTTTTTCTCTTATGCATTTCCTCTATAAACAAAATATATTTCTTTGGAAGTATCATATGCTTTATCGCAATCAATATTTAAATTAATATATATCAAAAGTTCATTTTTTATAGTCGCTTATATAGGTCTGCGTACTGACCTAAAAAATAGTATAGTACTATATATTACAGTAAGGTTGGCAACCCTACTCCCGACATGTCAGCTAACTGCCTCAGCACATTTGTAGTTTTGTAGGGTAGGCGCATTTTTTTGCTTCATCCATCCGTATTATTGCTACGATTTATAGTAAAACGTGTCCATGTAAGCTTCGGATAAATTATGATGCTTATCATAACTACACATAGGTATATGAAACTCACATATTTACAAGTTTGGACTATTTGTTTTTTGTTTTTATAATTCAAATATTTTTTTTTTTATAAAAATATATTTTGTTCTTTAACAAAAATCGTATAAATCCAAGATTTACATCTTTCTGCAAATAGTAAACAAAAAACATCAATTAGTTCAGACCTTTGATTTTTGGCTGTTTTTTTTTTTAATGTTGTCCATTTTCTCCATATAAAAAATCGTCGAACATACTTCGTATGGAAAAAAATTACTGATATCGTCAACAAAAAAAAAATCCCAAAAGTCAACGGTACCTACTTTCCTCTAACTTGAACATTATGTAGTACCAAAATGTAGTGGGCTACAATACTCTAAATCTTTCGAAGGAATCTAATTGAAAAGCTCGATATTTTGACGGAAGATTGTTGATTATTTTATTAAATATTGCGCAAAGTTTTAATTTGGATTTATGCTATGATTTGTTAAAGAATATTCTATATTTCTATAAAAAAAAATAATTAAAATTAAACAATAATAAAGTAAATAGTCAAAACTTGTCAATATGTGGGTGTCGTATATTTACGCGAAGCACTATATCGCCGCTAAGGATCATTGGGTGCTTATCTGGCTTAGAACTTGAATACACTAATATTTTCGAAAGCTACTATTTCTTTCTCCATTCAAATATCCACAGTTCAAAGGAAGGTGCATTCCAAGGAACAAGGGAAAGATGCCTCGGGCTACCTGTGGACCACTTTTGGACCGAATGGCCTTTTGGCAGCTCAGCTATTCCTGGTTAAAACCCAGGATTTATGCAACCACAAAGTTCTTTTGGACCGTAGATGGTGTGGAGAACTTTTTAGTTATACAAAGTCGTATTTAGTAAGTTTGGTTTGGGCTTCGAAGGGATGCTGACATCGCGCGGACTTATTTCTTCTCTTGCTTTGTCCAGCTACTTCGAGACAAACAAATTTGGCAAATTCAGAGTTAAATATAATATTATTCAGCATAGAAACGGCATATAATCTTTCTTGTATTTCATTTTCTTTTAGTTATTTTCTCACGCTCGCCCCACTGTAAATCGCGCCTGTGGCAACACTTCTTACCAGCTTTGCTTGCGCGCTCGTTACTGCCGCTGATTATTCCCACTTCGTCGCGGTTTACTTGTCATATTATTTAAGCGTAAGTGTATGCGCTGCAATTTGTCAATCTCTGTGGCGTTTTAACTGATTTCGTTGCCAAGAAAAATAATATTTTTTTTCTTTTTACTTCTTTTATTTTGCACTGCATCTCTGTCCCTGCCATCGTTTCGCCAACGTTTTGTGTACTTATTATCTTGTTGTTGTTTTAAGTTGGCTTTTACAAAGTTCACTGCTGTTAAATTACCAACACTGCGTCGTAAATCCACCAAAGCCAATGACTTTCTCGCTGCTTGCTTTGCTGCTTACTTCACCGAAATCCCAGCGAAATGTCAGCAGAAGTGACACCGTATCGCAGTTTTTGTTTTTTTTTGGCGTTGCGCTCGTGCACGTTGTCAAAGTCAAAGGTGCGCAATAAGTAACTGTATATGCAGTATTGCGTTCTGTTGCTCTTTACTCGAGGCACACACATTTTCACATCTCATATCCAATTGTTCACTTCTGCCGCTCTGCTGCGCTGGCCGCCACTGCTGCTGCTGCTACTCTAATTACTGTCGTTGCCGTGTTAAAATGCGCTTAGTTACGCCAAGTTGCTGCAGTGAATGCGCCTCTTCGTCTTCTTCTTCTTATTTTCGCATTAGTTGAGAGAAATAAAATTATTTGGCGCCGAACCCCACCATTTGAAGCATTCACCAGTTACCTTGCAACAATGTAACGCACATAACAACGATAATAACATGAATACCCATATTTACCTTGTTAGAGGTGTTCAATCATTGTTTCTTTACGCTCACTTGCACTTACATACATATTTGGAACGTGCTGATTATAGTGCGCCGCTGAGTTGGCGCGTTGTCTCGCTTATTTAATAAAGTGCGTTACAACCTTACCGGCTTGGCTGGCTTTAACTAGCGGCAAATGGACTTTATCAGATTTTTGATAGCTGTGAAGTAAATACATATTAGATAAGCCTAATTTGTACTTTTTGCCAATAATTTTATATTTAACAGGGCATTGCTTGAACGCCGACACTAATTGCATAGGCAGTCGATGATTAAGGGGTTCCAAAAATGCGGTAATAATAACCCACGGCCATACACTGAATTTTATTTTAGGCCTTTGTGGTTTCGATTATGTACTATGTACCTGTACAAATTCCGTATGCATTTAATTTATGGCTGTCTAATATTTGTATTTTGGGTTGTTCATTTTGGGTGTTAATTTGTCCGCATAGTATATACTGACCTGTCATTCGTTTCGCATTCATTACAATTAAACAACACACCATGCGGTGCCATTTATATATAGAGGGCAAGCTTTTAATTTGGTTCCACTTATTTATGATTTATTAATGTCTTTATAATGAGTGCATTGGCCGCGTGCTTGAAGCTTTAAGCTATGCTAATTTGGCGAATTATCGTTATAAATCTCTACTGGCTATTGACTTAATATGTTATATTAGTTAAGCTAATATACATATATTTGAAAGCAATTACATATGAAATTAATTGGCGTGAAGTGGCGTAAATTGACATACATACATAACTGAAAGGGTGGTCAGCTTTTTGGAGACCAGTTCTAATGTGTTTTGTAGTAACTATCAATTCCTTTTGATATGAAAACTCAAAACAAATATAGAAGCTACAAAAGCCTTTTTAAGGCGCCCACGACTTTTCAGGCGTCCAGCACATTATTCCCAAGGTCCTTCCCATTCTACCCAAATCTCCCAACGCTGAGCTATTTCTACAAGTTTACAAACAGGAAATAGTCGAAGTGGGCTAAATATAAATGGTATGGGGTATAGGGTAGCACTTCGTAGACCGAGTAATGATTTATTTTTGCGAGCCTAAGGTTCAAGCACCTTTGGTCGCACATTTTCCACGCTCACGATGAGCTTTTGGGCATGAATATCAGAAACTTGAGGAGCTTCGTAGCGACCGCGACGCATATTTCTCATAAGAAGCTTTACGGGTCGTCGTTCTACCGTTTACCCCTCCCCCTGTTCTATTCCTACACTCCCCTCACCTTTCTTGGCTTCTTATAATTTCGTTTCTAAATATACATCTACCTACGGAGGGAGCCGCCCAACTAATCTAACCTAAACTAAATGAAATTCACGTGGTTTCTGACTTCCAATGGTTATCAGGCACAAATTAAACGAGAAAGCTTTCCTATATTTGACAGTAGTTTATTAACAGACGCTATTCGATTGTAGCAGAATTGTGTTTAAAGCAGCGTTGGGCAGAGAGGGGTTTTACTCTGCTCGCCCAGATTACTTATACGGTTTTCTATGATATATACGCAGTAGGCCACGAAATCATAAAATGAAACCCAATCACTTGAGGTATAAAGGTGGATTCATCATTCTAGTTCAGAGCTTTTCTTCCATGTGGTTGTTGTTGTGTTTCTCTCTCTGGCAGAGCAACTGAGTTCAGAACACTTTTGAGTTGTTAACTCAACTTCAACTTTAGCTCAGAACTAACTAAACCGATGAATCCGCCTTAAAGGTAAATAAATAAATAATGAGAATATGATTTTGCTCTTAATCTCAGGCAAGAAACGTTTACACTGTTCAGACTGCCAGATTTGTGTAACCTAAAACGGTACAACCCCACCTAATAGTCCGTGACTCTTTAAAACATTGCGTTCGACTTTTTACTTCTTTTTATTGTGTACTAGCTAATACCTGGCGTGCTTCACTGCGCATTAAAAGCATTTTTGTATTGTTACTCCCTCCAAAACTCTTATGTACTTTTTAGTAAAAAATAAATGCTTTTACGTATTATATGTCAGGGTGTAATTTTTAAAAAGGTGGCAACCCCACAAACCAAATAAAAGCTTATAGCACATCCGGAGACCATATCCTTTCACTTCGTACCTCATGTTTTAGTCCAACGAAGGGTGAAGATCTTACTACTGTATTATAAACTTACTTAAACTGCATTTTTCAAAGAGGTGGCAACTCTAAAAGGTTAGGAAGCTATTTTTCAGGTGTTGAGGCTTTGCTAACGTTTTTCTTATATGTATATTTTTTTTTAACTAAATCCTGTTCTAATTTTTTTTCCAAAGCTGACAAACCCATAGCTCTCCAAGTCATCACTAATGAAACTTTATAGTGTCCTGGTATTCACATAAACTCGAACTTCTACTTCTTTTCGACGGATTTTATTATCAATTTATATATTGTCGATGTTTTTTCAAAACCGCCCATCGACCGATTTAAAAACCGCCTATCTTCCGGCACTCAAATTTTACAGGAGAGCGAAAAAACGGGGTTTCTTTAAAGGCATTTTTGGTTATATATGTAAGGCTTTCCTTACAGTATCATCAGGCTGTGTTCTAGTATCCACGCCACGTTTTCGGTATTTTCGAATTTTTTGGTCAAATCTGCTAAAATGGTGAAATATTCTGACTACGCTAGTGAAGAAAGATCTGCTCAAAGGCGCATTCGCATCAAAAATTGGGTTCATTCCGAATATAATTAAATACATAATGACGCCTATATTCTTACAACCAATTCGAATCAACAAATTGTAGCAGGCAATGTACATATGTAGGTACATACATATATCCACATAAACACTCGCATATATCCACATAAATAGTACATGTATGTACTTATATAGGTATTAGAAAGGGATTTAGTGCGCTCACACTGTTGTCATATTAAAATTTACTTTTCCAAAATAAATAAATTGATAGATACTATTTGAAGATTTATAAAATTTCATTTGATTTATTTCGGCTTATTTATGGGCACAGCCCAAAATAATTTTCCCTCTCCTCTTACTTCGAATATTTACTATCTTACTTTTGCGCTAGCAAAACATTCAATCATATCCAATGATATTGGAAATTTTTCCATAACCGCCTCCCAATTATTTACATGTAGCTTTCACCTTTTTCTAATCCAATGCAATCAAAGTAGACACACATAAACACACAAATGCAAGTAGTTATTAGGAAAAAGCATGAACTTACACACAAGGTATGCGCGTCGCACCGAAAAAAAGTAAGAAAAAAACGAAAACAAAAGCAATAAAATATTGGGGCAATTGAACTAGGCTGGAGTGCTAGCGTTGACTTGACAGCCGCGTAGGTCTTGTGGATACTATGTAGAAGGTAGTGCAGACCTTTTCATTTTGCTTGCATTATTTTGCTGAAGAGTTATCTCTGAATTTTAATCTTCACTTTCGAGGAAGCCGCATAAGGGACCCATCACTTGCGCCCCAAAATCAAGCCCAACTACGAGTCACATAAACCAAAAAGCAACAAAAAAAAAAAATAAAGATTTCTTTGTGACAATTTGTGATAAATTGGAATATAGAAGGCACGTGTGCAACGTTACGTGTAGGGTCATAAGCGCTTTGCGGGAGATGGTATATTAAATGCAACTATAGTCAATGTTTGTTTGACATTCGACGGTTAGGGCAAGCGTTTGATAAGCGGCTCAACAGCACCAGATAGGCATGGCAGGCAATGTATGTAAGTCGTAAGAAATAACGAACTACATATACGCTTAAAAAGCAAATAGATTAAATTTTTTATACGCCAAGATAACACACACACCTCAAGCGCTTTCCTCTGTAAGCTGATGGAAATGTAGATTTTTAGGCAGCTTATAAAATGAAAATCAGTGTATAGACTCACTCCAAAAAAAACAAAGGTTGCGGTGGTGACCTCAATATCGACAGCTCAGCTCAGTTCAGGATTTACAACGAGTCGAGTGGCAGATGAGCACATATACATACGTATGTACGTATGTAGCTCGAGGCCAGATTTGGGGGGGCGCTGGTGACTTGAATGCAGGCAGAAATCTGTTTAGTTGTATTCCTGGAGGATAATGTAGTCGTAGGTGCGGCAAAGCTGGGATAAATGTTAAGGATATTCCACTCACAATGTTGCGTAAATACCAAAAAAAAAAAAAAGGTGACAGTGAGAGTTGCTTAAGATTCAACAGCAACAAGAACAAAAACGAAAAGCTTAAAAATGACTCATAAGCGTATGAAAAAATATTTGTAGTTTAGAGATTGATCTACGGTATGTGCAATAATGTTGGATTTTTTTCCAGCGAGAAAAAATGTAACTAAAGGGAAGGAAAATCTCCGCCACACACAAAGCAGCATGGAAACTTTGTTCTAGTTGTTGCTGGGCACCAATTCATAGAATAATTTTGCGGGGTTAAGCGGTGTAATCTGCTAGGATGGAGGAGGATTTGGCGACTTCATTTTTTTGCTTTCTTTGCTATCTGCTCTATAGGTAGTCTGTAAAGGAGTTGGTGGTCTACTGAAATAATTTAAAGGCGAAGGAGGACCCTTAGGCAGAAGAAAAATGCTAATGAATGCTGGAACCATAGGTATTTTGGGTAGCAATTTAGCTTTATTTTAGTATTTAAGGTAGATATGTAAAAATGAGATAACACAAACCTAGCTTTCGAATTTAGGATATAAGAAAAAATAAATTTAGAGCCGTTTTCTTACATGCAGAAAAAAGCATTTCCTTAAATCAAAAAAACATTATCCTTATTTTCGAGTTACTGTTTTTTTCTTAATACTACGAAAAATTTACCAAATTTTAGAAATTTTTCCTTAATTTAAAAATAGGGCGTCATTAATTTGAAAAACTAAATTTAGTTAATATAAGTAATAATTTCCTCAATATAAGTAATAATTTCATTAAATAATTTTAAATTTTGTCAGTGCTGTTAAGACAAAGTTAATTGCTTTCCAGGCAAATGTCGGCAGTGGCGTCGCGTGAAGACTACTGCTTCTCGTTCTGACATCGCAGGTTCGAATTCGGTTGGAGGTGGTTAGAGTAAGGTAAGCCAATTATTTCAATTTAAATATAAATTACAAATTCTAAAATTAATTTCATATATGGAAAAACCTAAATACTCCTTAAATTAGATCAATTTGTTTTTTTAAATACAAAAATTACAGTTAATAAAATAAAAAAAATAAAAAATATAAAAAAAAAAAATCCTGCTCTGGGACTCGAACCCTGCATCTCTCGACTAGCACTCCCGAGCTTTGCTCTGTCGGCCATTGCCACTGTTCGAGCGCCGCGAGCAAAATGGCATACTTATTCCATTCACGGGGGGTGAAATGGCAAGAAGATTATCCCTAAAAACTAAGGAATTTTGTTTTCCTTAATATATAAACTGAGTCAAATCCTTTACTCATATTAAGGCAGCCATGTCATTGGCGCAATTTCAAGGTAATATTTTCTTAGAATAATATGTTTTTTTCCTAGCATCAGGGAATGTTTTTTCTGGGTGCAAGTAGCTTCCAAAAAACACATTTTTTAAGAACAGAATTTTTAATCAAAAAGCTAATTGAGTAAAATAAATTTTTTTACCGTGTTTTCGAAGAATCTTATTTTTTTCGTTAAAGAATATGAATTCTTCATGACCTAAAAAATTATAATTTTTTTTTTTTTTTTGAACAAGCAAATACAATTAATTAGTACTTTTCATTCTTATGAGTTAAATGCTCCAAAATGTTTCGACTATTTTCGAAATTTTATACAATTTTTTGAGGGTTTTTTCAACATTTTTTTGTAACTTTTAAAAAGTGTTCCAAATTTTTTCATGTTTCTTCATGTTTTATTTTTTAAATTTTTATTCGGGACTGTTCACGATTTTTAATGGGATTTTTTTGTTAGCTTCCAAAAGTTTGCCGGACAGTTGAAGATGTTCTCGAGACATTTTTGGATGCTTTTCGTTTTAAACTTCGGGATTTTATCGAAACATTTCGGGAGCTTTTAAAATTTTGCTGTATTTTTTGGAATTCTCCATGTTTTAGGCTTTGTTCGGGTCTTTTCGGTATTTATTCTGGAGCATTTGGATTGTTTGGGTGCTATTCTGGATCTTTTTTAAAGTTTTCGCCTTATTTTCCCGATTTTGGAGATTTTCAGGAATCTTTATGTTGTTTATTTAAAGATTTTCTCAGAAAATTCAGGAAGTTTTTTAGGAACAGCTCTGTATTTTTTATCTTTCAGTATTGTTTCCGGATCCTTCGGGATCTTTCCGGAATTTTTCGGAACTCTAACGTATTTTACTTTTTAAGATCTTTTCGAAATTTTTCCAAATTTTCAGGATTCTTTTGGTGGCTTTCACGATTTTTTCGGAGCTTTTGCATTTAGAACTGCATTTAAATCTTACCTTTACTTTTTATGAATCGAAAAAATAGTTAATTTCTGCTCAGAAGATTTAATGCATTTTTTCTTTTGCCTATTATTTTGGTCTTAAAACATAACAGCAAAACAAATATTTTGCTTGTTTTGAAAACTGCCTACTCAGTGTGATGACTCGTAAAATAAGTGTTTCCCTCAGATTGTTTTGTTTGTAAAATTAATTTACCTTTAATCCAATTCCACAACCTCCTACCCACTATCAATAAATACTCAGCATATCGATCCATGGATGCATGAAATTTTTTGTTAATTGAGTTTGCTAATCCAGTTTGCCTGCTGATTTGTGCGCTGAACGCCTTTTAAATGTCAAAATGCCGCAACAGCCATTAATTGCTCGCCACCTCTTGACCAAGCCAACGACATAGCAACACAAAAATGTTAAAAGAAATAGCAGCAAATGGCAAATAAAATTAATGACAATGAAATGTTGCAAAACGGATGAACTAGAAAATGTGCAGAAACAAAAACAAAAAAAAAAAAACATTGGCAGAAAAGAAAAATGTGCAGTACGTACAAGGAAAGTGCGGGCGTTGCTATTTTATGGGGACAACAACAAAAAGGAAGTGAAGCAAAAAAAGGAAAACACGAACAAACAAGTAAATACAGCAGACAACACGTGATACTGGCAAATGCACAAATGGAAGATACATATCTCAAACTTGAGGCAGGCGAGCTGAGCTGGAGAGCGGCCCGAGTGCCTGGCACAGGTGCGCTTGTCCAACGCTATCGCTAGCCATTTAGCTTGGTCAGACGATTTGCTCATTGGTTGGCTGTTGCGACTTATGTATGTACTTTGCTTTGGCGTGGAAGTGGAAAAACTGCTAATGTGCATTTTTGTTTTCGTTAGTTTTTTTCCGATTTATTTTGTTCTCCTCCGATTTTATTTGTTTGCTCTTTGACGAATTGATAAGGTTTCACCACGTACTAAATACAAACTACACACGCCACAATGAAGGCAAAAATAAAAAGAAAATAATAGCATAAACAAGCATAAAATGTTAACCGTTATAATGGCAGTGGGCTAAGAAATCCGCTAAGCAGCAATGAAATACATACCACCGCCGGCGTAAATCGTGCAGAAACGCATAGGAGGAGGGTGCATGCACGGCTAGATAAGATTAAGTGCAAATAGACTTAAGTTTTTATATATGCATTGCTAATTGTACCTATACCACAAGTACATATGTATGTAGGTGTGTTATCACCGCAGACATATGGGGTCTATGAGGACGCTGCCGTGCAATTATTTAATCAAAGATTATCAGGGAAAGAGTTCAACTTCGAGAGGAAAAAACTGGAAGGAATACTTACAAATACATATAAATGAATCCTTTCCAAAGGATAATGCAATAACAATAGTCCAATTTTTTAGTAAAAGGGATGACATTAAGTCAGACAAAGATATGGGTAATATCAATCAATTTGCAAAATATTCGACCGAATAAGTTTTTATCTATACATACGAAGTATAAAGAAAATTGGAAATTTTTTTACCACGATATTCTCGAAAGCTACTGCGCGGATTTGGACGATCCTTTATTTTATATAATCTGTATCGATAGGGATATTATCTTTAGAACTTCCATGGGGTTGCACCCTGCCTAAAAAAATTATAAGATCTGTTCGTGTAATTACATAAATTGAGATGCCAAATGAAAGCGCTTGGCCACTAGATGTGCAGTAATGTATTATTTTTTAAGGAGGGTTACCACCCTTTTAAACATTATAAGATCTTCACCGTTCGTTGGTTTAAAAAATATGGTACCAAGTGAAAAATATCTATGTTCTCTGGATGTGCAATAGGCTTTTTTAGTGGGGATGGCATCTGTTTAAACATTACTACCTTACATGTAATACGTAAAGGCATTTTTGTGAATGACATCAGATTTGGACAGTTCATTCAGTTATAAAAAATGAAGTGTCCAATGAAAGAGCCTGGGCTTCAGGTGTGCAATAAGGTTTTATTTTTCCGAAGAGGGTTGTCACCTGCACCAAAAATTGGGATATTCGTCGGACTAAAAAGTGAGTTCTCAAATGAAAGGTCTTGGCCTCCAGATGTGTTAAGGTCCGTTAATTGTATTAAAAACATAAGATGTTAAATGAAAGGGCTTAGCCATTAGGTGTGCAATAGGCTTTTTTTTAATAGAGTTGCCACCTACTTTCTATAGATGCGTATATGTACACTGACAAATTTATTAGAAGCCTTGAATGTAATAATAATAATTCCATTTTCAGACCTTTTGCCGAGAAACCTACATCAACTCCAACTAATTGTTTTGTCTAGAATGGGTTTTGAAATGAAATAATAAGATTTCGACTAAGTAAGCAAGAATTTAAAAACATTTATGTATGTATTTTTATACACCCAGAAAAAAAGTCAGCTAAAAATATTTTTGTATAATGTAACTATAACCATATCGTGTGTTGAGATAAATACATTTTATGTTTTTTTTTTCGACGAGCGCATGATTGACTGGCTAAGCTCGTTTACCCTTCAATATAAAAACTTTGAAAAAGAGGATATCGCTTTGCTATATTGAATAGTGTATCAAAAGTGTATTCGATTGAAATGCCCACTTAAGTCTGCAGCGTCAATTCGACATTCTTGAAGGAATCTCCTAGAACGCTGTGTTTGGGCTCAACGTTAAAAAAATACCGACCAACGCGAGCAATGGAATGTTGCTTCCCTACGTATCGCCATTGAGGAAGTAGTTGCAGAACGCTAAGTGTCGCGCAGTAGCAGGAAAAGGAGCCGCGCTGTGGTCGGAGTAACGACAAGTATGTTAGATCGATATTGGGAGCTGAAGAGGAAAACGAGACGTAATATGAAGACAGAGGCCTAAATACTTCAATACTAGGAGATAATAAGCCATTTAATTGATGTAAAATGATACTGAAGACCCCCCAAAGTCGAACCCGATTTGTTGGTAAACCAAATTCGGCAAAAGTTAGCGGAAATTTATTCCTCTATAATCAGAAGAAAAAATCTTTCTTTTGCATAAATACAGTTTACCACTTTAAAAGAGTTGGGAAGAACTTTATCAGCCGGTAATGGCTAGGCCTGAAATTGACATATTTTATTGTTGCTGGCTAACATTTAAATGCCACTTCGTCAAGTGGTGGAATAAATATTTTCAATTTTTTTTTTATATTGAGCTTAAAGAGTTAAAAACATTTTACATTTTTGGCATTGAAAGCTACTTTTTTAGAGTTGTTAAATTTTGTCTTGACTTAAGGGAAACTGTACTTTTTTTCTGTTTGCAAGCTCTTCATATTTCACTTGCCTTACGAAATTTGTATAACAATGCCTATGAATATAAAATAATGGACTCAGTATTGGGTAAACAAAACCAAAATCTGCCGCAAGGGCTCAGAAAAAAATGGCTTGCCCATCATGCCATAAGCGCATATTTTGTAAACAATTAATTAATTCATCTTTTCATGATTTCATTTTGCCTTTACGCCCTAATGCGTTTAATCACTCAGTGGTGCTCATAATTTAAATTAATAACATTTTCAATATGTTAAGATATTTATAATGCACACAGCAGAGTCAAGCATTTATTAGAGGTTTACGCCGTCGAACCACGCGCACTTGTGCACAAGGGTATATTAACTTTGTTCACATAACGGTTGTTTGTAACAGCTAAAACGAATCGAGGTAGATATGGACAAATGTATACATAAATGATCAGAATGAAAAGAGAAGTCGATTAAGCCATGTCTGTCTGTCTGTCTGTCTGTCCGTCACTCCGTCCGTCCGTCAGTCCGTGTACACGATAACTCGAGCAAAAATCTCTCAACGAAATTTGGTACCCAGGTTGCCCTTTATTCAAGTTAGGTTGTTGTTGAAAATGGGCGAAATCGGACTGTAACCACGCCCACTTGCAATACAACGGTATTTATGAATAGTGGTAAAAAATAATATTGTCATGAAATTTTTGGAAATGGGCGTGACCCCGCCCACTTATGATGAAATGCTGTATCTCACTAGCCGCTTCACCTATCCTTATCAAACTCTCTACGAGGCTTGGGTAGGGTCTAGCTAAGAAAACTGTTGAAAATCTTTGAAATCGGGCAATAACCACGCCCACATGCCATATAACGGTCATTTACTGCAACACGAAAATCGCGATAAATCAGTAACTTTTGGAGCTAATTCACTTCAAATCGGCGATTTCAATAACCACTTAGTATAAAATAAGAGTATTATAAATTTTTGGATAATGGGCGTGGCGCTAAATATTAATATTATTATATTTTTTTTTTTTTGAATTCATTGACAATTTGAGAAAATACTTAAAAGGAAGAAATACCTTTTTTTTATAAAAAAAAGAAAAATTTAAGAAGCTAGTTACTAACCGATTTTTAAAAATTTGGTAACGTTGTAAAGGCAATTAAACCCCGTTTCTTTTGGTATGCATATTTGTATACACCGTATATACAAATTTAAGAAAAAACACTTAAAAAAGAAAATATTTTTTTTTAAATATTAAAAAAAAAAATTTAAAACCAATTTTTATAAAACTTGTATCGTTGTAAAGAATACCAGGAAACTTATACTTTCTCAAGCCCAAACATTTCTAGTGAAATACATAAAAAAAAGATTAAAAACTTGTTTCCCTATATATAAACTCCTGCCCCCTAAAATAAAAAAAAAGTTTACACAGATTTTTAACTAAAAGCAAAACCTTTTTTGCAAATTTTTTCGATCGTAAGTTATTTTATTCTGGGGTCCAACAGACATATACTAGTGACCATTCCGGTGGGAATTAATGGGTTAAACTGTTGGAAAAAAGTATATGAAACTTGTTTTCAATCTACAACCCGCAAAAAATCGTAAGAGCTCCGCAATTAAACATAACGGTAGATAAGATCATTACAAAAACGTATTAACAGCGACATAAATTACTTCAACAACTTAACATTTAAAATTTTTTTTATTTCTTTAAATTTAAACAGTGCATACGAATCAGTAGTGATCACTGAGAACCATGTATGTACATATGTATATACCTCAGACCTCCTTCTGTTCGCCCATCCATCAGCGCCAGGCACTCAACATTTCAATTAAAATAGGAAGTTAGAATATTTAAAGGTAAAACTAATTCAAGAAAGAATTAAATATAATTATAATCTGAATTGGCATGGCGAATGCCGAACGCTGACGAGATGACATGATAAGATTAGTAGCCTCATGGCTCTTTGGAATCTACCTTATGGGCAGCAGCGCCGGTGTCGCCACCGGCTCCGCGTCTTTTTGAAGTTGACCACGCCGTCGCCGCAAAGCCTGTCGGCGTAAACCTCTAGTATCTATTCGGGCCAAACATTTTGTGGAAAATTAAATGCAAACAAACAAATGCGCAACACTTTCGACGAAAAGTTAATAAATAATAAAAAAATACAGCTTTTCTAATTAAGCATTGATTTACACATTTTCCCCAAGGCGGCAGACCGCAGACGGCGAATGGTAATTAACTTAGAAAGCAGTGGAAAATAATCAATGACTTTATCGGATGAATTCGTTAACTAGAGTGTTAACGCTCAGTTAGTCTAGACTTAACTTAATTTAACTTACCGTAAGAAATCATAAATGATTACTCAACATATCAACTTAAGCAAGAAGCGGAAATATTTTGTTTATGTATTTTCTGTTTCAGCTCTTCGACATTTTGCCGCCTAAAATTCCACATCAACAAAAAAAATCATGCAAATAAATATATTTGCGTTAATCTATTTATGAGAAATACAAAAACGAAAATCTGGCAAGCCTGATTCTCTCACCGCTCCAACTTCCCTAAGGCCGTAACTTTAGAATCTAAAATCTACCGGCTCTTAAGTTGCTTACGGTAAGTTAAGTTTTAAATAACCACCAACACAGTTTCTCATGTAACAGGTTAGCCAAAATATTAAGTTAAGTTAAGTTAAGTTACGGAAATTAAGTCTAGACTAACTGAGCTTTTAACCAGCATACAAAATATGTAACCAACACATTTTGCCAAAGTCAAACCACTGTGCACATCAAGCAATGCAGCTTTTCATTGTGAATGCTATTTTTTATTTATTTTTTGCCACCTCATAGCTGCATGTCCGTCTTTGCCATTGAATTTCAGCACAACAAAAGCGGAATCAACGAATTTCGAAAGAATATATTTTTTTCCTTCACTTTGTTGCTGTTTGTGCAGCTTTACGCGAAAGCAACCAAGTCGCGTGAATCGCTAAATTTTTCGACTGTTGTTTGCGGGCATCATAAATAATGCATTATCGACGACATCTCATTTGCGCTTTGGATACGAGACGGGTACCTCAGGAACTCTTGCAAAATCTTACTTCCACAGGGGCCTTCCACACAGTCGATTTTTATTTTTTGCTGTTATTTGTACGTAACCATGCCGGAGTGCATACTTTCGCCTTGACAACAAACGGTAACAGTCTTTTAATCATGCCACACTAGGTATATACATACATTAGGGTGGTTAAGAAAAAACTTTAAAATATTAGAATTTTTCAAAATGGAAAAAATAATACTTTCTTGTTAAAAAAAAAGAAGATATTTAGAACTGCCTCAAAGCCCATTTAACAAACTGAAAATTTTCCATAAACCGTCTATGCATCACTTTCCGAGAGGACTGTTAGTTGTTGACAAATTAATTAAACATTCCAGTTTATTTTTATAGAAAAAATAAAAAATCACATTTTAACAGGAGAAAAATTAAATAACTAACAGGTTCTGTATCAAATTATTGCAGTTGTGCAAAAGCCTGTTCTTTTACAAACAAATCAAGTTACTAATGAAGCAAATCGATGGATAAATAAATAAGTAATAAGGAGTAATGAGAAATGAGCAGGAAATCATGTTTCTCATACGCCATGTACACCTAAGTGGCACGCTTTTATGCTCGTATTTCATACAAAAAGTCTTTGCCCATTTTCATTTGACCACTTATTACTTCTTTATTTATCAATCGATTTTTTTCATTAGAAACTTAATTAATTTGTAACAGAAGAGGCTTTAGCACAAATGTAAAAATTTAACACAGAACCTGTTATTTTATACATTTTTCTTCTGCATATTTTTTTTCATATTTTCATAAAAAAAAAAACAAAAAATCTGGAATGATTAATTAATTTTTCAGAAACTATCAAACCTATCGAAGAATTATGTACATACGATCTATGTAGAATTCTGTTAGCTTTCATTTGCCGTATTTCATATTAAGATTGTTAAATTGGTTTGTAAAGTATATGTGATTAAGTGTAAGCACTTTTTGTTTTAAGCTGAATAACGGTAAATTGAAAATATCTCGAAAGCGTATCCCTAGAATAAAAAAATTAAGTAGATTTTCAGAATCAGCAAGCAATTCTGTACAGGAATTGGATAGTGGCATCCATTGAACATTTTTGCTGTAAACCAGTGATATCTTTCATTTTATTGTAACAAAAAATACGGGTGCTCTTTTTTCCATTTGGAGAAATACTAAGGGATGAGAGCTTAACATTTTAAACTTTTGGTTGCTGTACTTATTTTTGGACCACCTTAATATGTATATACAGACCTATGTATGGAGGTATGCAGGTACGTAGAACAATGCAACCCACATAAGTACATGCGCTGAATTCCCTATAGGACTTCAGAAAGCTTTGCTGGAGTAGAAGTTGTGTGATATCCAGCCATGGCTCGAGGAATGAGCCCTCAGCAGTCTACTGATTCGATCAACTGATTAGAACTAGCGCATACTAGTCCATAACAGCTTCTACAAATAATTATAATTAGTACCATACATATTGAGTTTACTGCACCTCAGAGAAAAGTCAATATCAAAAATTCTTTACTGGAAGTCAACGAATTATTTTCTCACAGGGCTCATTCCCGACCCCTACCAACATTAATATGTCAAAACTGGAGTTGGAGAAGTAGGCGCTGGAGGAGCATGCTCTTTTCAAGAATTTGTATGCGCGTACGAAGACTCTTTGGTCGGCTGGCTGGAGTACTAATTTGCATAGCCGAACAGCGGTGTAGCAACAAATGAATTACAATATGGGCAGCAACAACAACTACAAGCATAATAAAAGCATAAAAAACAATATCAAAATTGTGGCAACAGTTTGATTTGGTAATTTATTTGTACGCCAAAATGAACTTTTGATTGATTAATTTTTCTTCTGTCACTTTTTTCGATATCTTTTCGCTTTGTTTACCATTGCCCCTTCTCCACAATTAAACTTTGCTTACGAAGTTATTACATTTGATGGCTTAATTATGGCAGTCGTTAGGTAGTTGGTAAGCAGTAGATTACGAGTGTCAGAAATTTTTCAAAGAAATAAAAAGAAAAATATGTGGAGTTGGAGCAGAATTACGTACATACATATGTATGTGAATTCGAAACTCTTTTTCCAATGGAAATATAAAATTTATTAATTATTATATAAAATTTAAAATATGAAGGTGTACGTGAGCTGGACCGATTTGAAAATACCTATCTCCAAAAATTAAGCTATTTTTTAAATAAATTAGTTTTTCAAAATATTTTTTTCCAAAAAATAACCTCGGATGATAGAATGAAAAATGTTTAAAAATGGTATCAACGGAATCAAAATAGTGGAATTTTCGGAGATATTTTCAATTCGATTTAGCTCACGTAAAACTCAATATTTTGGTGGAGGTCTTAAAATAAGGAACACCTTAAGAATGGTGGAAAAGAGTGGAGGTGGCCCTGATTTTAATGTATTTTTTTTGTGCATATTAACAGGGGCGGCACTAAGGGGGGCTAAGCGTGGAATTTTCAAAATTTTGAAAAGCGTATATTCCAAAACTATTCAACCGATTTTAAAAATACGGTTGGTGGTTGAAGGACCTTTCATTTGATATATATATTCCGGTAGGAAAAACAAAACTTGTTTTGGCAATGTACCCTAATGCACATAACTTCACACTGTAAACAAAGTTTAAAGCATTCTTGCAAGGCAATTTCGAAAAAAAAATTTGGTCGTTTTTCGTTATATGATCGGAGAGGCAATTTTTTTGCCGCAGTCTTCATTGACCTTAAGAACCCTGTTCTAGTACTTACCCACAGGATTTCAGTTCCAACCACCTTACCGTAACAGCCTAATTTCAGTAAATGAAAGTCATTAAACTTTTACAAAGGAAGTATTTTAATTGGCCCAGTAGAACTTGAAAAAATTATTGTAGTGTCCAATGTATTTATTATCACAGAATAGACAGTATACAGAAGACGCATGTGGCGGCTCTTGGAGTATTCGAGAGAAAGATTTTGCGGAAGATTTACGGGCGCGTACGCGTTGGCGACGGCGAGTACCGCAGACGATGGAACAATGAGCTGTATGAGCTTTACAATGACGCGGACATAATGCAGCGAATTAAAATACAGCGGCTCCGCTGGCTTGGCCATGTCGTTCGAATGGACACCAACGCTCCAGCTCTGAAAGTATTCAACTCGGTAACCGCTGGTGGTAGCAGAGGAAGAGGGAGGCCCCCACTGCGATGGCAACATCAGGTGAAGAAGGACTTGGCTTCACTTGGCGTTTCCAACTGGCGTCACTTGGCACAGAAGTGCAACGACTGGCGTGCTTTGCTGAACTCGGCCAAAATCGCTTAGGCGGTTACAGCGCCAAAAAAGAAGAAGAAGACGCATGTCGAATATCTAACCAATATGAAATAAAAGCTCGAAAATTTCGAACCTCTTATTGTATAGCCAAAGATAAGAGTTTAAGTGAAGGCGTGGGTGGCAATGTCCACAACTTGGGATTGAATTTCTCCTGAATATTTAACAAAAAGAGTTTTTTTATACATATAACAGCTGGAAAGAAGTTTTGACTGAATAAAACTTTCCCATGAAACTAACTTTTTACTTGCCCTGTGCACCATTCATAAATTACTTCTGCTTTTTTCTTTAAATTAGATTAATTAAAGAAATTCAATTTGACATTTCTTGCTGACACTTTAGCAAGGAAATCAATACTTTTCATGAAAACAAGCACACATACTATACGCATACATAAGTATGTATATACAGACATATGTACGAGCACTTAAACAAAATCAAAGAACTTTTCAAACAATGGCTCTATTAATATAAAATTGCGTAGATATTTATTAGAATGCATTGAAGAAGGCCAGCGGAAAGCAATTTTCTGCGCTATTG
The DNA here is from genome assembly GCF_013731165.1 of Rhagoletis pomonella. Taxonomy (NCBI): domain Eukaryota; kingdom Metazoa; phylum Arthropoda; class Insecta; order Diptera; family Tephritidae; genus Rhagoletis; species Rhagoletis pomonella. Next base: position 58,655,927 of record NW_023458559.1, read on the forward strand.
TGCTATTCATGCAACAGAAAACAATGCGAGGTGAAAGACCAGCACAGCACAAAACACTGTAAAATTTCTGAAAGTACCCTGACGGAAGCAAATGATTTTTTATTTTTTTTTTTAATAAACTAATTGAAAGACCACTTTAAAACAAATGCAATGAGTAAATGTGTCGAATTTTGACACTCTTTTTACTCAAAGAAACAATTTATGTTTTTGGAAGTATGAAAAAGCATCTGTGAAGTGCAGAACGCAAGCATATTAAAAAGAAATATGCTGACTTTGAAATTGTTTAAACTAAATTCTTTTTAAAGTAGTTGAAATTAAATGCAAAGTCGGCTAGTCGACCTGCTGCTTGCACACAATTCAAACTGAACATTTGAAAGCACGCTAAAAGCTTAAACAGACGGCTGAGATGATCCGGATTAACTCAGACTTAATTCGGATCAACCGCAGTTAACTCCCGAGTTGATCCGGATCAACACTGCCATCTGTTTATGCTTTTACATGTATGGCTGTAGCTGAGCGTGCAGAAGTGCTTGCTGTTATTTGTTAGCTTCCAGAAGGTGCGGGTTCGAGTCCCATCAGAAGCAACATGCTAACATGATATTTTTTTCTCTTCTAAATAGGAAAAAGCAACTGTGAAGACACAGAACGAAAGCGTATTCAAACGACTGACTTCGAAGTTCTTGAAGCCAATTAAAAGTAGTTGAAAATATATGCAGGAAAAGACAATCGACTGCCTCCTAGGACATGGCCATGTTAAATAAATGAGTTCGTTGTAGGTAAACTAGTGAGAATTTCAAATAGTTATCATTGCAATTGAAGTAGTTTATAAATTACTTCCGCATTAATTAAATTTGCTGCAGGGTAGTATCGCATTGCAATAGACCCCAGTCAATCATACGATTGCTACAAAGCTATTGCTATGTTTCTATCGATTTTTGTTGCTCTTTTTGCATTTTATATTAGTAAATTCTTCACTTCTTAATGTCTTATTGCCAATACCAAAATAATTTCAGCATTTTTTCCCCACTTTTTGTCTCTTTTTTGCTTTCTGCTGATTTATCGAAAATGCACTTGATTGAAGTTTGAGTTTATATAAGTTTTTTTTTCGCTTCGGTTGGTTTGCTCCATGCCATACCATACGCAGCATTCGTCAATGTAATAGCAGCTATAAAATGATATATGTATATTGTTACAATGAGAAGTGAAATATGTACATAAGAATTTTTTGTAAGTTTATTACAATGGCAAGCATGAGAACATGAAACTTTGGATCGCTTGTTAGTTTGAGTGAAAAGTGCTGGCGGACGGACACGCATGTGAAGCACAAATCAGTTGAAACGATGAGAATAAACAATTATGTCAATGGTTACAAAACTATAGTTTGTCTGTTTTATGTTTATCGGAAATAATTTTGACAATTTAATTTTGTTAATGGTCGACGACCTTGTGATTCGCTTCGCGCATAACTCAAATATTTAGTACATCAAATGTGAATTGCGTATGAATTACGTAATAGCTTAAGTTTTGAGGAAATTTATGGAGTTTTTAGTTTACTGCTTTTTTATGTGAATTATTGTAATTTATTGATTGTTAAGTAGGAAAAAGTTTGACGAAATAGTAGTCTCTTGGAGTTATTTCTTTTTATCGTTTTTCATATACTCAGTTTAAAGCATACATTTAAATTTTTATACAATACTAGTAAAAGTGCTACTTTGGACTGAGTAGGCAATTCAGGAGTAAAGTCCTCTC
>NW_023458559.1:58658075-58685159 GCF_013731165.1 Rhagoletis pomonella
TTTATTAATAATAAATTATGTAGTCGTGCGTACACGTATGTATTTAGGTACTTCAGCGGGCATACAACACATACGCACGCAAACGCTTATATGCCGAGAAAAAACTGGTAGAGCGCTCGCCGGGAGGTTGGGGTATATGTACATACATATAAAAAACACGAAACCACACAATAAAATCAAACGAGAGGACCAAGAAGTTGGCATAGTTTAGTGAGCTGTAGCATTAAAGCAACAAAAAAAAATTAATACATAAGTATGTATGAATGGTTATGGGGTCCAAAGTACTTGGGATGAATGCGAAATTAAGTATAAAACACTAACTCAGTGTCCTTAGCAGGTACATATGTGATGCTTTAAATGTAAAAGAATGAAAAAATTTAATACATACTAGATTTTGCGCGCGGCCCTGCGTGATATACGGTTTATTGTTGTTTCAATAAATGCTAAAGCTGCACCTCAGTCTTTTATATCGAATCCTATACAATTATATATACGTTTTTGCCAAATTTTAACCAAGAAAATTTAATGAAGAACAACATATCTTAGTTAGATAGTCTTCATATTTATGAATATAATTATTGTTTCAAATTAATGCTAAATTTCTACATTTTACTTAACATAAACTGATATTTTATTTACATAAATATTAAAGATAGGGAAACTCACTTATAAAATGCTTAAAAAAAAAAATATTGTAAAAATATGCAAGATACCTCGACGTAATATTTCAACCAACTAGGTTAAGTTGGAGTTTTAAAACCAGGTGGAAAATATCTTCAAAATTACTTTGGAAAAAAACTTTCTTTACCTTCTTTCGTTTGAAAACCCGTATTATAATGTTTCCTTCAACCTCTCATTTAATTAAACTGGAACTTCAAAACTGGTGGCAACCCTCTTTAAAAATATTTTATAAATAAAGCTTACCTCTCTGGTAAGACGCTCATTTTGAATTCCGCAACATGTGGCATCCCGCTTTGAAAATATTTTCGTAATAAAGTACTCTCGTTTCATACCCATATTAAAATATTTCGTTTAACTTGTTAATTATATTTATTATTTATTTATTATATTATTATCTAAACAGATGGCAACCCTTATTAAAAAAAATGTTTGAAATAAATCTTATTTAAGTCTCTGTTGATTAACATTCATTTTGAATTTCGAAACATATGGCAGCCCGCTTTAATAATATTTTCGAAATAAAGCTTTCTCTCGGATATCTATCCATATTAAAATATTTTGAATATTTAAGCAGATATGAAACCCCTCAAAAAATATATATATATGTCTTTTAAATAAGCTTATTTAACCCACTCACGTTTGGTAGTCATATTAAGATATTTTATTTTGACTTTTTCTAAATATATTGGTTTTGAACCGATTTTAAAATTATGGATGTGAGCCTATAAATACCTAGACTATCAGATATAAATCTCACTAATGCGAGCAATTACAATCATTTTATACAACTGAAGCGCCATTTTACTTATATGAAAAGGATGCTTATACGTACGTACATCGTTTATATTGTGTTATTCCAGCTAACAGCCATGCAATTGCCTAAAAAACAAATCTCTCCAAAAATACAGACAAGGAAACAAGCCAATCGAGTAGGTTCAACCAGCTATCACTATGCGAAGCACGAAATTAATTTTTTTGTTTCTCGGCAAATTTGTTACACATTTTAGTTGATTTGCTGCACGAGTCTGCTTTTTATTTATTTCTCTCTGTAGTACTCGTACCACTTTTCATTTCCACACTCAAAAAAAAAAATGTATCATCAAGACGATGCTACTTGCATCAACGTGAAACTTTCGAGCATCTATTTCTCCTCATTAATCATCTTATTTAAATGATATTTTTCGTTCTTACATTGAAATATTTTTCGTTCTTACATTGAAACAAAAAAAAACCAAAAATACTATATCTTTAGGTCTCATTTTTATATTGTGAAGGGTAAAATATGTGATTTTTCTCATCAAATTAATAACCGATATAAAAATCTAATTATTTTCAATACATTTTTTATATTATTAATGGTAATATTCATACCGAAAATGATAACTCTGTTAAAAGTTTCATTTTAACACAACGCTTATTAAACCGTTAGGGATGCTTTATTTTTTTGAGTGCAGCTTTACCTTTTATTTCACTTCTTTTTTGTTTTCCTAGCACATTCCACTTTAGAGTTTTCCGAAGGCATTTTATTTTCATTAGTTATTGCCAAAATGGTGCAAAGCATGTTTTATTTATTTAAGATTACATGTGTCACTGATGAGAGCATGATTGATGTGCACGTGTTCCGTAGTGATGCCACCACTGGTGTAATGTAAGCGAATAACCACTCATTTCTTTGTATTTTGGTAGCAGAAATAATACTTCCTCCATATGGTTTGTTCAAAAATGACTGTGTAAGTAAATATTTAGTTTTAACCGTTATATAAGGTGTTTTTAATGATATTTAATTTATGTTATGTTTTGTTGATGACAGGAGACAACGCTCTTAATTTCTTTTCCTTTTGAAATGTTAATTATCCTGGTTTTTGACTTCGTCGTGGTAGTTTGGACACCAATGCATAAACATATATATACATATCTGCATATATGTAACTGGCTTTATTTACAGCTAATTTGGTTTTTAAAGCATGTAGTGAAGATCTGAGTCGAACAGTTTTTTATGAAGGGCACTAAATGGGACCACAGATACATATCTCTCTAGATCTCTTTTGAACCACCATCTCCAGACGCTAAAACAGTAATAGTAGACAAACCGACTGGAAAAAAATCCAAGCGCTTCACACAGTAAGCCTTGCTTACTCATCGGAAAAAATTGAAGAAGCAATGGACCATATCACCAAAGCCTGTAACGCGGCTTTTCCCGCCTCTTGCCCTATCATAATTTTAAGGGGGAAAAGAAGCAACGCTGTTGGAAGGAAGAAATTGCCTCCCTGAGGAAGGAAAGCAAGAAGCTTTTTAATAAGGCGAAAAGAGATGCAGGAAGCCTTAAGAAATTTCAAGTGAGCTCTTCAAAGGGCTCAGAGGACACCATGGAAAAACTTCTGTGGCAATATTGAAGAACATTTGGAAACCAACGGGGGGGTTACGCAAGGTCTTATCAAAGAGTCCCTTTGCTCCCAGTTACAACCAGAGGTCGAACGGCGAGTGGACTTCATCTCGGGATGATATGCTAGAGATATTTCAAGATGCACACTTCCCTGGCTGCAACGTAGCGCCGAGTAACTCGGCCCCGGCTATAAGACCAAAATCTGGTGGACATCACTGGATAAGTCGCTCACAAATTCTAAGCTTACCAAGGTTCAAGGTGCGGCATGCATACTTATCACACGTGCTCCTAAACTTGCTGCCCATAGAACTTTTCGGTAAGCTAAAGGCGAGTTGCAATGCAGTAAGAATAAATGCACTGTCGAAATTAAAAACACCAGATTCGGTCGCACCAACATTCTACCTAACTACTTCGACACGTTAAGGTCCCCAAATTATGCAAAACCACTGATGGAGCTCGAGAACAAGTTCTCCACTCGTATCCCTTCGAGGAAGGACTGGGAGGACGCCTCGTTCTGGGGTCTCCAAGATAACTTGAAACTAAATCTAAGAGTAGGGAGTGGGGTACAATCAAAAGATCTCTCATTAGACGTCTGCTTTAGGCTACAAGACCACCTGCCTTCCAAGCAGAACTCGCGGCTATAAGATGGGCTGCACTCTGGATTTTCGAAAGATAACTGTGCAGCGGACCCTGTCTGACGTCAACTCCTCTCAAGAAGCGGGCATACTGTTATCTACATGTAAGTCATAGCTCAGGACATACTTCGTCGAGAAGGCAAACAAAAGATGGTCGGAAGTACCCACTTGCGGGACGACTCGACAAATCCGGACCAGCCTCGACAAGAATAGATCCGATGAACTCATTCGGTTAGAATGCCTTCTACTAAGGCTGGTGACCGGTATTATTACAGGCCACTGCTTAATGAGATGGGTTTGCCGTCCAATGACTTCTACCATAGTTGCCATGACGTGGGCGAAATTAAAGGTGTGGAGCACTACCTCTGTCACTGCCCTGCTCTCATGTGTGAGAGAAGACGTTCATTTCACACTGCCTTTTTGTCTCTGGCCGACCTAACTGAAACAGGCATTCACGAATTCTTGGGGTTTCCGAACCTAACCAACTGGTTCTACTTCTAGATGAACGGACCGCTTCGAATTCGAGCTCTCAATTGGTATGACAACGGACCCACTCAAGAATGATAGAATACAAGATTGCGCCGATCGGAGAGGATTTTTGAGAATAACTTGTGTGTGACGTCACACTGGTGCAATTGCGAGAGAGAAATGCCAAAACGTGAGCAAGAATGGAAGAAGAAGAAAAAATGTTGCAAGGAAAACGTAAACAAGTTGCACCAGTGTGACGTCATGCAAACAACGATTCTGTCAAATTCGTTAAGAGAGGAATAGCGGTCCGAGATCGGCGCAACCTTTGTATTCTCTCAATCGTGGGACCCACTGAGTTTAAACATGCCTCTCTCCTACGTTGGATGAAGACAGCCGCTTCAACCTTACCTAACCTAAATGGGACCAGTAGAGTCGGTGTGACTGCAATTCACAAAATCCTTTCATAACATATTACTGCAAACATACTACTAAAAGAGTGCGAGTTGTATTTGCTTTTATCCCCGATTGGGCTTAAAGTGCTCCCACATAAAGTCCACAAAGTCTAGCCAATTCTGGAACACTGACTTTAGCCAACACCGTCAAAGCGCCATTGAGCCTCTAAGTTGTTCCGACCCGTACCTATTTTTTCGTCAGTACTGTTAAGCGCATAGTTTCTACAAACTCCCAACACAAAGCAAAGCAAATACAACACTTTTTGCCACATCTACATTCTCCCGAGGCATACATGTTTGAGTGGCGTCACTTTGCTGACCATGTCATGTTGAGCGCTGCTGGAGCAAACAGAACAGCAGGCATTTGTACACAACAACCACTACAACGAAACATTAAAACAACACAGCAATTATTAGAGGGAAACAACAAAAATTGCAAAATAAATATTGCAACATTGTTAAATGAAAACTTTTTTTTTTTTGGAACACGAACAACACGGAGTTAAGTAAAGTAAAGCACAACAGGGCGAAAGGAAAAGGGAACCGAATGGACAACCGGCGCAAAAGGACCTCACGCGACGCGTTAAAAACATGAAGACAACAAACAACATTCAGTACACGAATTGCTTAGCAAACATTGTCCGAAGCGAGCAAGCAATAACATCAGCAACATACAGCATGACATGTGTAAATCCGGACAGGCACGATATGGCCGTTTTTCGTGCCTAGAGCCTACAAGCCAACGTCGTCTTAACCCGCGCGGCAACTAACTTTGTAGTCAGAGCAATCATAGCAAAGTGGAAAATGCACGAAAGGACCTGAACGGGATATCCAGTCTGTGATGAACTGCTACGTCATGCGCCTCCGCACTCCCTGCGCGCTGAGGGTGAATAAGCGCTAAAGTGAACAAGAAGCAAAATAAATGGTAGTGCAAGTAAAACTAAACGCACTTAGCCGCGCCGCACTTCATGGACGTTCCTTGGGGAACATAGGCTGCTTGGCATTTTTTTTGCTGAAATGAGCGTATAATCTGGCGCAACGTAACGGCAAGCGAGCTTAAATGACCACCCGCACATACATGCATATACATGCACACGCACACACGAGCGCTCGACAAAGTTGCGCAAAACTTAAATCCTCAGAGGCGGCCAGCGATAGTGACAATGCGTCACTTTAGCCGAGAAGAGGCGAAAACACAACGAAAGAAGTTAGAGAAGCTGATGTAGTAAACTGCCGTTGAGATTGTGGCCAGTTGCTGCTGAGGAGAGAAGGGAATGCTGCCACAGAATACTTGGAATGGGTGACATTTTGAATTAAGATGAATTGTTGTCCGGTGGAAAAAAAAACAAACAAACAAAGAAAACAGAGACATCTAAATACTACATGAAGTATAGAAAATATATGGAATGGGAAGAACTTTGTATGAAGTAAGGAGTAAAATCATACATACATAGAGAATCATCTACGCAAACATAACTACATAAAGCAGAACTGCTGGATGTTTTGGAAATCGTTGTCGCGAAGGAGGTACACAGAAATTAAAAAAAGACATTTAATTTTATTTTAAAGGAAAGACAAAATTTATTTCCAGGGAAGCTACTTATTCGTGGTTTTCGGTATTTACACTAGTTAAAAGCAAATATTTTTGGGTACCTTGAGACGGCTCAGTGGTGCGTCATTTCCATACAATTCCGGATTTCACTATTTTAGATCCTAATGCCTTTAGTTCTGCTTGACTGTCGACAAAAATAGTGGCTTTCTCTTCTGGAACTCTACTACTAAGCCAAGCCGCCTTCTCTATATCGTAGGATCTCCGCTCCGAAGACACTGCAGTTGTTCGGTAGACGAAAGGCCCGGTTGATCTGCAGGTCCGTAATCTTTGAATCGCCAGTGTAGATGGATATCCTTCTTTCTGCAACTGGTAGTCCTGCATACCATACTTCTCTGGTTATAATGGGTATCTTCGTATTGAAGTCCCCAACAGACGTAGTGTAATCAGCGCTGCCTTCTATGTCAGCTTTAATTCCATTTAGCCGGCCCCTATTTATTTCATTCAGCATTTTTGCATACCCGAAATTGGTTGCCTTCCACGTTTCAGTTTTTCTGATCAAGGTATTTTGTCTGGTGGTTACTTTGGTTTTCAAGGGAAACAATACCAATTCTGTCTTGGAGGGGTTTATCCCCAAAGCCAAGGCTTCTACACCAAAAAAAACCGAGACAGGTCTTTCCTCAACACCTCCTGCACAGGATCTCGACCATTAGTCAAACAAGAACCTCAGCTCATTTAGTCCATAAATACTTTGCTAGCAATGCCTGCGAGCTACTCAGGGATAGATAGGAAGAGCGAGCCAAAATGTTTCCATCTTAGCCTCGTGAAAACTGGGCTTTCTGCTGATGCAAAAGGGATAAGTTAAGAGTGCTAATCTTACCACATGAATACCGGTCGCCTAATGTCCTGTCAGAACTTTCACCAGCAGCGAGAGCTGAGGTTATGCAAGCATAAGGAGCTCCTGTGAACGGCCCCGGTCTAGCCCCGGCCAGAAAGATATTACAATTTTTCGTGTCCTAGTTTTAGCACAGCACTCGCTTATCCTACATGAGGCACAACCGTCCAGGAGTGAACCCCAGGAGGACGTAGGCGTCCCCAGCTGTTCCATATCCGGTGATAGTGTTTCGAGGTCAGGTCAACAGCCACGCAGTCCTGAATAGGAAGTACTACGATGTGGTTGATTGAGAGGTCACACATTCTCTTACCGGTTTCGAGCGCATCATTATAGCGATCAGGGCTCTGATAGCCGGGCGGAAACCGACTTAAAATGTGAAGAGTTATAAGTTATTTCTCTGAAAGTGCGATTGATAGGCTGGGCGCTGGGACTTGTCGTTGATGACTTAAGAGCGTTAAACGCAGTATGACTATCTTCAAGAAAAAGGTGCGTTTCCTGAATCGATATTCACTTTATAGGCATTGTATATTTACATTATGAGGTCCCGTAATTGCTTAAAAGGCTTTCTGATTCCCAGCCACTTTTGTCGGATAAGTAAACTTCGAAGTTTAGCCAGTTTAGCTTGTCTCCGTTATCTGACAGTCACAGTGTTTATGCCCAACCCGAATTAATCTGACCGTTACCCGGAAACCGTAACGGGTTAGGTGACCTAGCCCTTTTACTGTTAATACGACTTCGAATCTAAAATAGCCTGTACTAATTTAATTCCTTCCCACTTTCACCACGAGATAATCAAAAGGCGATTTTCCGTGTCACCTTAGAACTCTCCGAGGCACACTATATTTGAAATCCCCAAATTTTCACTGAAAGAACTGCACCGTAGGGGTTTATTGTTCTGGGACTATTTCACGTCCCACGTAAAATCGCCAGAAAGCGGGAAAAGGTGGAGTTTTTATATTTTTTTATAATAACTTTTGTAATATTTTTTCACAGTGCATGAATACTTTCAGTTGGCTTTAATATTTACCTTTTAAACAGTCAATAATTTGGAATGAGATGCATTTCCCTATTTCTTTATAAAGAAGAGCAATTTTTTGTTTCGAAGAAATTAACCACGGACAACTAACAGTACAATTTCGACACAAACGAGCCAGTGCTACCAACTTAACCGAAGATAGACTAACCAATTCTTGGCAAATAGAGAGAGCAAGAACAAAGTAATGCGAAAAGTTGCAAGAATTTTACTGTTATTTAACGTATATTCTTTATGCTTTTGAACTTACAAAAGTGCCAGGGCAGAAAGACAGACAGACAGCCAGCAACATGGCAGCGCGCATAGGGGCTTGGGCGAATAACGGAAAATGAATCACTTGACATGCACAGGTCACACACGCGCAAACGGCAAGAAGAAATCACTTCAAGCAGCATGAGCTCAAAACTACGCTCGCAAGTGTATTTGGGGGTGTGCGGATAGTTTGAATAGAGCGCACATAGTATTTAGACCCCTCGCCTAGATGCAGCAAAACGGAAACTTATTTTGAACAACAATCACTAACATATGCAGATCCCCAGTGGAGCTGTAGATGCGAGAAGCGAAACAGCAGCAAACAACCAATACTGCCAACGTGTGAAGACATTTGCACACAAAAACAAGAGCAAAAATCAACAGGAGTCAGCGAAAGGCAGCAATAGTAGGAGCAAACCAAATAGCAAACCATGCCAAGCGGTCGTGATTATATTTACAGTAATAATAACATGTGGAATGAAAGTTGCTTTGGAGCGCTGGAAGGCGGCCGAATAGATGTTGCGTGGTGGAAAATTGGACATAAAATTTTGGGTATCGAAAAAACTGGACATAAATTTTTGATAATTTAAAAAGAACATTTTTTCGGTATATAAAACTGACTGTTACTTTTAGGCCATTAAAAATGGACATCGATTTATGGTAATTAAAAATTTTGGACATATGTTGATTTTTTTATAATTTTAAAGTTTTACATTTTCGCATGTTTGAAAACTAAACATAAATTTTTGGTAAAAATAGGATAGATTTTTGTAATTCAAAATGAAAATCATTTAACAACTGGATATAGACATTAAGGGCAAGTTGTTCAATGTTTGGTTAACACAAATCGGAGGTAGAAGCTTCGGTTAAATACAACCACTGCTTTATCGATCACATGTTATATGCATGATTTGGAAAACGTCGATAATGATGTTTAAGTGGGAAATAGTGATAACTAGATATTGAACAAACGGCCCTAAATAATTAAAAAGCTGGATATTTTTTTAATGTGCACAACTGGACTTAAGTTTGCGCCAATTAAAATTTCGACATTTTGGTCATTTGAAAACCTGGGATAAATGTTCGTTCATTTAAAATCAGCCATAAATTTATGGAAACGCATTGTTTAAATTTTGGTATATTTAATATCTACTGGCCCTAAATTTGTGGTGCTATAAAAAAACAAATTGTAGGTGGCACAGAGGCTGGGTGTATTTGTTCAGTAACTAAAAATGGATACACATAAATTTTTGTTCAATTAAAAAGTGGATATATACACATTTTTGGAATTGTAAGAACCGAACATAATTTTACGGCCACTAAAAACCGGAGATATCTTTTTTATCTTTCAAACTGCACATAAATTTTTGAAAAAACTATAAAAACTTGTACCTTAACATTTTTCTTTTATTTAAAAACTGGACATAAATATTTGGTAATTTGAAAAGTCGACCAAAGTGCAACTTCTTTTCCTGCCAAGCCATTGTGTGATGCTTTGAGCGCGCCAAGAAAGAAGCGAGCAAGAAGGCAGTGCAGTGCTTCGCTGCTGATTAGATGGCAGCCTAGTGGCACCGCAATTTAACCGCATCAGCGAAATTTTTTTGGCTTAATTTCATATGTGCGCTTTCATAGTGGCCGTCATAGTGAGAGCGACACCGGCACAAAGCACTTGCAGAGCACCGTTGTTGTTGTTGCATAGAGCAGCAGAAACACCAGCGCAACCAGTCGAATGCGGGGGGCGGAGTGTGAAATTTTGTGAGGCGTGAGCATTGTTATCGCGCACCACTATCGTCTTAACCGCAAATAGCAACAACATGAAAGTGTATGTACACGCCATCGCATATCCATTCATGCCTACCCATATCCGCACATCGCACTCACCACCAACCATCACCGTTAGCACTACCGCCATCGCCTCCTTCTCATCCGCTATTACTCGCTTATCCGGCGATCCAACGAAAATTTATAGTTTCACGCTTTCAACATCATCAACTCGGCCAGCTAAGAATGTGTACAACGGAGCGTATGAGTGCTTTGGCACTCGCAAGTCCACACTCAGACACACTTTTTCATACACACACACTAGACTGCATCACCAAAAAAAACTTGCGGTTTTTCCACCGGGATTACAAAATTTATTATATTTTAAGAAGTCCACCAAAATATAATATATATAAAATATAAAAAAAAAACAGCATCAAAAATCGCATTATTACGACTCCGTTCAAATTTTTTTTTAAATATTTTTATGTAAATTTTTTAAGCATAAATCGTTTTGACATATGAGGGGATTTATTCAAAAAACATCTTTAAGAAACTGTTTTTATTCATAAAAAACTCCATTTTTGGAGATATTTTCAAATCGGTTCAGCTCGCTTAAATCTTAATATTTTTTACCGAAATGTTTTGGTGGACGACTTAAAATATACTAGATTTTATAATTCCAATGGAAAAATAGTACCGATTTTTTTTTTTTGTATGGGGAGTGATGCAGTCTAATACACACATACACACTGCAATATATGGCGTTGTTTGTGTTTTTCGTAGGTTGACTGGCTCTGTGGTATCTTGCCGCAAATCACCCACAAAGCAGATGTAAATGAATTCTTTGCTGGATTTCTTGGCCGCAGAACGCTCCACTGACGCGTCAACTATGTAAGCTGTTAACCGCGCCTCCCGCTCGCCTCCTCCTCCGATCCACCTTTTTACTCATTCTAAACCATTGTTAGTGCAAAGCCTCCACATTTCTGTGTTATGATTTTCATCTCTTCATGAATTTTACATCCCACCATGCAAAACATTAGAAATAGGCAACAATCGTCGTTACCAACAAAGTGGCGACTCGCCGATATATTGCTATAGTGAGAAATCGGCAACATCATTTCCTTTATGTCATTTTAGGAATAATCTTTCAAAAAGTCCCAAACTGATGCACTTTGCGTCAACAGGATTCTTCAAAAACATTTAATTAATGCCCAAAATAGGGTTTAAATAATAGGAAGCCCCATAGCGACGAAAATGATTAATTTCATTTACGAATTTTAAGTTTGTGTTCAAAAACAAATTAAATATAAAAAAATTAAATTGTTGCAAGAAATTATTATTCGGATATCGCCTGTAGCAATAATAAAACGACTCATTCAGGTAATAAGAAAACGACTCGCCCAGGCGAGTTGCCTTCGGCAGACGTTTTGGAGCAACTAGTGATAGAACGAGACGAGTACCGACCACGGAATATCGATACTTTTCCATGAGTACTGAGTAGTATCGATAACTTGATACTTTTTGACAAGTACCCGGTAAAGACGATGAATACTAAACCAATGTGCTACTGAGTAACTGGTACAGCTATGAAATTTTTGCACAACATTGAATTACACTCCAATTTCCAAGAAAAGTCAAAAACTTATGAAATGAATAATTCCTTTTAAAAATGTTAAATATACTTTTTGCAATAAACATACACACACTAAAAAGTGCACGTCAAACTACTACTTAAAAGTGTTTATTTTTCAACCAGAATCTGTGCAACTATACGCACAAGATGTTCAATATTTGATTTTGAACATGAGTTGTTCAAAATATACACATAAATTTACAGATTAAATGTTTAAAATTACAAAAAATTTGAAAGTAAAAATATATTTTTTAAAAATAATAAATATTAAGTCCTCATATTTAAACACTCTGTGTGCAATTTTTCTCTACGTGGCAAATTTGGTATGTAAAAGTAAACTTCTTCTTCTTCTTATTTGGCGCTGTAACCGCCTAAGCGATTTTGGCCGAGTCCAAAACAGCACGCCAGTCATTTCTCTTCTGTGCTAACTGACGCCAATTGAAAATGCCAAGTGAAGCCAAGTCCTTCTCCACCTGGTCTTTCCAACGCAGAGGAGGCCTTCCTCTTCCTCTGTTCCCAGCATCGCGGCCCGCGTTGAATATTTTCAGAGCAGGAGCGTTTCTGTCCATCCGAACGACATGGCCAAGCCAGCGGAGCCGCTGAATTTTAATTCGCTGCACTATGTCTATATCGTTGTAAAGCTCATACAGCTCATCGTTAAATCGTCTGCGATATTCGCCATCACCAACGCGTAAAGGTCCGTAAATCTTTCGCAGAATCTTTCTCTCGAAAACTCCAAGAGCCGCCTCATCAGATGCTTTCATTGTCCATGCTTCCGCGCCATACACCAGCACAGGCATGATGAGTGACTTATAGAGTGTGATCTTTGTACGACGAGAGAGGACTTTACTTCTCAATTGCCTACTCAGCCCAAAGTAGCACTTGTTGGCAAGAGTGATTCTCCGTTGGATTTCAAGGCTGACATTATTATTGGTGTTAATGCTGGTTCCCAAATAAACGAAGTCGTCCACTTTTTCAAACTTGTAACTGTCAACAGTGACGTGGGTGCCAAGACGCGTATGCTCTGACTGTTTGTGTGCTGACAGGAGATACTTCGTTTTGTCCTCGTTCACCACCAGACCCATTCGCTTTGCTTCTCTATCCAATCCCGAGAAGGCAGAACAGACGTAGCCCTTGTTTTTACCGATAATATCGATGTCGTCGGCATACGCCAGCAATTGTACGCTCTTATAAAGTATTGTGCCTGAGCGGTTCAGTTCTGCGGCTCTTATTATCTTCTCCAACATAAGATTAAAGAAATCACACGAAAGGGGGTCCCCTTGCCTGAAACCTCGTTTGGTATCAAACGGCTCGGAGAGGTCCTTCCCTATTCTGACGGAGCTGGTGGTATTGCTCAACGTCATTTTACACAGCCGTATTAGTTTCGCGGGGATACCAAATTCAGACATCGCGGCATAAAGGCAACTTCTCTTCGTGCTGTCGAAAGCGGCTTTGAAATCGACAAATAGATGGTGTGTGTCGATCCTATTCTCGCGGGTCTTTTCCAAGATTTGGCGTATTGTGAATACCTGATCTATGGTGGATTTTCCAGGCCTAAAGCCACACTGATAAGGTCCAATCAGCTCGTTGACGGTGGGCTTCAGTCTTTCGCACAATACGCTCGATAAGACCTTGTAACCTATGCTTAGAAGGCTAATTCCGCGGTAGTTGGCGCGTATGGCGGGGTCGCCTTTCTTGTGGATTGGGCAGAGCACACTTAAATTCCAGTCGTCGGGCATGCGTTCATCTGACCATATTCTGCATACGAGCTGATGCATGCACCTCATCAGCTCCTCGCCGCCGTACTTGAATAGCTCGGCTGGCAGGCCGTCAGCTCCAGCAGCTTTGTTGTTTTTTCAGCCGCGTAATCGCTATTCGTACCTCGTCATAGTCAGGCGGTGGGACAGCTACTCCATCATCATCGACTGGGGACTCGGGTTCGTCTTCCTCACTACTTTCAGCGCTGCTACCATTCAGTAGGTTATAAAAGTGTTCCCTCCACAATTTAAGTATATTCTGGACATCGGTCACTAGGTCGCCATTGTTGTTCTTACAGGAGTTCGCCCCGGTCTTGAAACCTTCCGTAAGTCGCCTAACCCTCTGGTAGAATTTTCGGGCGTTCTTCCTGTCGGCCAGCATCTCAAGCTCTTCGCACTCACGTATTTCGGCCTCTCTCTTCTTATTGCGGCAAATACGTCTCGCTTCCTTCTTCAGTTCCCTATAACGGTCCCACATGGCTCGCGTTGCGCCCGATCGCAGCGTGGCCCTGTAGGCGGCATCTTTTTTCTCTGCGGCTTCTTGACATTCCTCATCGTACCAGTTGTTCTTTCGGGCTCGCTGAAATCCAACTACTTCTTCGGCGGCGGTACTTAATGATCGGGAAATGTGGTTCCACTGCTCGCGTACGTCGGATTGTTGAAGAGTGCTCTCAGAGAGCAGGTGTGTGAGTCGAGTGGCGAATAAATTGGCCGTCTGTTGTGATTGCAGCTTTTCGACGTTAAGCTTTCCTTGCATTGATGGGCGCACATTTTTTGCTGCACAGAGGCGGGTGCGTATCTTGGCTACAACAAGATAGTGGTCCGAGTCGATGTTTGGCCCTCGGAGTGTACGTACGTCCAAAACGCTTGAAGCATGCCTTCCGTCTATCACAACATGATCGATTTGGTTTCTCGTTTTTCGATCTGGAGACAGCCATGTAGCTTGGTGGATGTTCTTATGCTGGAACCTAGTACTACATATTACCATATTTCGGGCCCCGGCGAAGTCGATCAGCCTCAGTCCGTTATCGGACGTTTCGTCGTGGAGGCTGAATTTTCCGACAGTGGCGCCAAAGATCCCTTCCTTGCCCATCTTGGCATTAAAATCGCCAAGCACGATTTTGACATCGTGTCGGGGGCAGCGCTCATATGTACGTTCCAAGCGCTCATAGAAGAGATCCTTGGACGCCTCATCCTTCTCTTCCGTCGGGGCATGGGCGCAGATGAGCGAGTTGTTGAAGAATCTAGCTTTGATGCGGATTGTGGCTAGACGTTCGTCCACCGGGGTGAACGCCAGTACTCGGCGACGGAGTCTCTCTCCTACCACGAATCCAACACCGAATTTGCGCTCCTTTACGTGGCAACTGTAGTAGACGTCGCAAGGCTTCACGCTTACTTTAC
The DNA here is from genome assembly GCF_013731165.1 of Rhagoletis pomonella. Taxonomy (NCBI): domain Eukaryota; kingdom Metazoa; phylum Arthropoda; class Insecta; order Diptera; family Tephritidae; genus Rhagoletis; species Rhagoletis pomonella. The sequence goes on from NW_023458559.1 coordinate 58,672,979, forward strand.
CTTGCCCCGTCCATCGCATTTCTTGGATGGCGGTGATGTCAGCCTTTGTCTTCCCGAGGACATCAACCAGCCGGGCAGAGGCACCTTCCCCATTAAGGGTCCGGATATTCCAGGTGCATACCCTTAAATCATAGTCCTTTATACGTTTGCCGTGGTCGTCATCAGAAAAAGGGGGTCTCATCCGAGGCTTGTTGGAATTTTTCATTGGGCGGGGTTTTAACGTGGCGGGACCCAAACCCAGCGCACGCGAAGTTTTACGCCTTCTCACTTTAGCTCGCTCCCAAACGGGTGTTTGGTTGCTACCCAGAGGATACGTGGATATAAATATCCGGACGTTGTGAGCTGCGATTTGAACCGTACGCACAAGAATCGCTTCTGGCCACTCCCAGGTGAATGGCAGTCAAAAGTTTTCCACTTCTGCGCACGGAACCATCCTCCAGACAATGTTTAATTTTTGCGCACGTTAGGAGAGGAAACTGGTTATCTCTCCTTATATACGTAAATTTAAACAAAAATTTGTTAGTGGAAATTTTAAACATTTTATGTGTAAACTGTAAAACTGTGAACAATAATTGTTTAAAACTCAAACAATTTGTTCTACGCCACACACATATGATAAGTAAAAGTAGACAAGCAGTGTTTAATTTAATTAACAAGGTGTGTAAATTTGTATTCATTAAGAGATGTAACTGGTTAGCTATCTGAATATGCGCAAATTTAAACAACAATTTTTTAGACTGTATTTTATGCATGCAGAAGTATATTTGTTGCAAAAACTGCTTTAGAAATCCTTGTGAGATCAGACCTCAGCAGTGCCTATTCAACTTGCAAATAGGAAAAGGTCATAAAAGAAAGCAATCTGATTTTTGTTTACTTTCACGTTTGCCTTAAAAATACATGGAAAACGCGTATTATCGATACCAGTTTTCGCTTAAAACTACTTGAAAACTCACGTTCCACTCATTCGGTGTCTTCACTAGTTTTTTTCGATTATTTATCGAAGTGGAAGTCACATTTTATCATCTTTAATACGCCATTTCGGATTTATTGTTAATTGGTTGGCCTAAGTAAAATAAGAATGAAAGTAAGAGGTTGTAAATGTAAAGAAGATGAAGGAAAAGTATTTTGGTTTCGTTTTTGTGTAGCAAAATTGTAATCTAAAGATGTAAGAAATGTCAATGAAATACTAATAGCCAATGTGAACAGCCTTCAGCCCACATTCCCAAAAGTCGTTTTCAAAGTGTTTTCGTTGTCGTTCAGAACATGCTATTAGAGTATTCTAAATGAGTACTAGTATCGATACTTTTCAAAAAAGTTCTATCACTAAGAGCAACTGGTAATAAGAAATCGATACGATGGCGATATTGCCGGCAAAAAAATTATCTGGTGGGATGTTTTAAAGACGCATACATACAAGGGTCAATCTTTATAGAAACCAGGGATGAAAAAGTAGGTATAATTGTACCTTTTTCCGACGTTTGATGACTTAAAGGTACATTAGGTACAGTCACTAGATTTTGGGTACAATCATCTTTTGATCTGATGCATTTTAGTTTATTTTTTTTTTTCTTTTTCCTTTACCGTGCTGATATATTTACTTGTAAGCACGAGAGAAGCTTCGCTTTCATTTTGAAGAATAAATAAATTTGAATGACACGAAATTTAAATGTTTAGGAGTTTTTTATAACATATTTATTTTAAAATTGGCATAAAAGAAATAATGTTGCCGATTTGCTACCACGGCAAAATAAATCGACGAGTCGCCAATTTGTTGCCATTGACGATTGTTGCCTATTTCTTATGTTTTGCATGGTGGGAAGCCAGTTGCATAATTATGTGTCTGGCTGCTCCAAACATGTGTTGCAATGCAAATAAAAAAAAAACACACACATACACGGAGATACATACATACATAAAGCTCTATACACTAGACGAAGCTCCTTATGGCTCTGAAAATATGCAATCATAGTTAGGTTTCTTTATTTACGTATACCTTCGTACACATTTATGTATTTATGTATAAATGTGTGTGAAGCTTGCATAAAAATATAAAGCAAATATGAACGAAAAGAACGGTGAATAAGAAGAAGCGAGGTGAACGAGTGTAATAAAACATGCCGCAAACCAGCAGCCAAAGCATTCGCTACTCAAGCGAGGATACACTCCACCAAAAGGAGCCTGGCAAAATCTATAGAATAATAGATAAATACGATGTAGAATGTTGCACGTTAGAATACTTAATAAATAAGTCCGTCTGTGCGCAGTTGTGATGTATGCTGCGGTGGAATATGCCAAGTTATGGAATAAATAACGAGAATGGCAAGCAACAGCAGCAGCAACATTATTTTGCTATGCAATACGCTGTGGAGTAGCAAAAATATGTAAAAAGTTTTGTTAAGTTGCTTGTTTGAGTGCCCAGCCACTTTCGTATTTTTTTCGCAACAGCACAAAAAAGTCATCAATCCGAGCCGATTTTTTCTAGTGTTCAGGTCTTAAGGGTCCACAAGCTACGCTGAAGAAAAGGTAAGCTGAAGAAAAAAAGCAAAATATTAAAAAAAAATTATTTAAAAAATTGGCTAACTTCGCTAGCCAGATGAATCGGTGGCATGTCATGCAAGGCGCCACCGATGTATTTTTTTTTGTCCTTAATGTAGTACAACTCATTTTAGAAGTCAATTAGCCATTATTGATTCAAAACGTGTATATAGTTGCGTCTTTCATAATGCAATACTCTTCGATGACATGTTTCCAGACTGTCTATTATAAGAAGTAAACAATTTCCTTAGAGGCGTTTTTGGAGTAAGAAATACTGCTCGGGATACTGGAGGCCCAGTTATCATAGCTTCCCCCATACTCGTGGGAACAAAGCAAGGACAGCTCTGGTCTAGGATGCGCAGAAGTTACTTGCTACTCCGACGAACCGACATACGTCTCAAGCGCTACATGGATTATGGTATAATACGGATAGCTTCACTCTACCGGAACGAGCCCTGCAGAAAGGTGCCTAAACTAGGCGACGGTGTAGCGAGTGACAAACAAGATGCGAATGAAACTGTGCTCACAGCTGGAAATGTTGCAAGTCCATCGCACTGTGCGCGTTGAAGCTGGGTATAGCTTCCGAGTAGTATCCAGCTACTATTTGGTGGACGGATGAGATCAGCTGACAGCCATCCGAAATGCCGTCTTTAGGGCGGTCAGAAACAAGCAAAACAACGCGAAAAGCGTATCTTCGATAGCTGCACTTTCCATCTGTGTTTTGCATACATAATTTGCAGAAATGCTGCAATCGCAAAGTTGGATAAGAGACACGGCCTCTTGGAAAGCGACAAAGATGAAAAAGATGCCCGATACAGGGTAACCTTGCCTCATTATTCTTGTCGGCTTTCCGAAGCTAAACAGCAAGCTTTTTCAGGCACAGAACGAAAGCCTTAAATATTGGATTTACCCATATTGAATCGGGTGCGCAAATCGACCATTACGACTTACCTGTCAAATGCTTTGCTCGCTCAAATAACGTGCGTATATCGTCAATTATGGTACGCAAAGTAAAATAAAAAAAAAAAGCTTTGTCTGTTGATGGGCATGTTAGTCAATTATGCCGTCGACAACGAAAAAATGCCGCGCCTTTAAGCATCTGTCTATGGTCACGTGGAAGCAGGATCTCTCAACCATGGTTTACAAAGTGGTTACTTCTAGGCAACGGCCTTTTTAAGTATCAACCTATACCTTAAATGCAAATATTCCACATACCAAAGTAGCGTCAGATGATTCCCTAAGGAAAGCACAGATTTAGCTCTCATTTAGGAAACCACAATACTCGTACTCCGCGGAGAAGTCAATAGCAGATACACTTTGGCGCATTAGTCGAACCCAAGTTATTGTTGTTTTTGTAGCGGCTGCTAAATCCCGCTCGAATCGGCTTATATATCAACGTTGTCGTCAGGCTTAGCTAAGGGAGGCGTTAGCTGGGTGGGGTTTTGGGATTATGGGAAGAGGTGCCGTGAGTCATTTGGCGACTCTCCGCATGCCGGGCACTCATTGTGCGTTCATCGCAAACAAATGTAGAAAAAAAGGGGTTTTTATTAACAGCGGTCGCCCTCGACAGGCAATGACAAACCTCCGAGTGCATTTATGCCATGAAAAACAGCTTCTCATAAAAATACAATCGCCATTCGTAGTCGGCGTAAAACTGTAGGTTCCTCCGCCTTGTGTGACAAGATCAAGGCGCACGCCACAAATCGGAGGACAAGCTCGGCCAAACACTAACATATGTGTAAGCGCCAATCTAATTTTATTATTTGTAGCCAGAGCGAAGTTGGGCTATTGTGGTACGAGTCTCCCGTCGGGTGGTTGTAAACCCAAAACGGCCTTCACAGGTCGGCAGTTGATGTAAGTCGAGACCGACTTTCTGTGAATGCCGTTTATGGCCTGTCGGTATGCAGTCGGGTCCAGAGGTTGTTTTATGAACCTTTGGACTTCGTCCGTTAGTTCCTGCCAAGCCTGGGGCGCCCTACTAGGAACCGCTTATACGTGTGAAAAACGGGCTCCATTTTCTGTATAAGCAACTCAGATCAGGGGAATTTTCGATGACAACACTGGTAAAAACGGCCAGTCTTACCTGGTCTTGCCTTTGGTTGCCGATATTTTCAGAGCTTTTCTTATCAAATCCTTTCCTTAGCCTTCATTCTTACTTCTCTATCTTATCCCCTTCCCTCATTCCGCTTTGGTAATAATTTTCAGCGCAAAAACTCCAATTGTTATCATGCACTTTCCTTCTGGCCACTTGGTAGCTAGAATTTGCCACATGTGGCAAATGTATTGGTGTGTTTTCGGCTCTCAGTTGATTATTTGATTCGCCTTTGTGTTGCATATGCAATTGGATTTGCTGATTAGGCAATTTTATGATTCGGATTTTCTGATTCAAATCAAAACCATTTCTACAACTTAATTGTATACATACACTTCTATGTATGTAGCACCAAATGTAGTTTTGGCTTCAGGCAACATTTTTGCGAATTGTTGAAATTGTCTATCAATACATACATATGTATGTATCTCATATGGAGTTGATGGCGCTTCGAGCTTGCATACGGGTACGAATAAACATTTGAATTACACAATTGATATCTTTGCAAAAAATCTTAAATTTCTTACCACATTGGAAAATATACTCACATACTTGTCAGCTATGCCTCATGCTGCCACAAATCTGGAATAGTGAATATTAGTGGCAATCATGTCATTTGCAAATACATGTATGGATGAACACATAACGGTTATGTCTTGGCATATAGAGAAATATGAAAAAGAAACCACGTCTAGCTTTGCTGGTGGGAAAAGTAATAGAAAAGGCAAATCAGCCTTCACTTTTGGGTCATTCTTGGTTTCCGAGATGCACGTTGGACATCTTTCGGCGTCGGGACATTTAAGAGTGGCCTGGTAAAGCGCATAACTTCCAAGACCACACATTTAAGCTCAAGGCAGGCATAATGAGTATAGCTTTACGACATGCGCTATGCACACCCCTTTTGTCCGTTGGGTAGGAGAGGAGTAAAAGCGCTGCTTGTAAATGTTATTTAAAGTGTCTATGCATATTTTAAATGTTGCAATAAAAATAAAATAAAAAATCTATTAAAACTAAAAGTATATTTAACATAGATTTTACAGCGTCGCAGTCGCAGCATTGCAATGAGAAGGTAATAAACCTTGACTCGCCAGCCCTGGTATAGTCGTAAAATCCACACATTGTCACTTTTTATATTGTAACTCATAATAAGTATTAAAATGGTGCGTGGATAAACATAAGTACAAAAAAATTTCAATAAAAAATATACATACATACATACATGCAAATGTTTTATGTACCACAATGTCAATATATTTGAAATGAGTTGAGGTATTAAAATAAAATATTTTCTCAGCTTATCTACAATAAATTCAGCTGGTCTCTTACCATACGGCGAGATCCATGCATATTTGTACAAACTTATATATCGAGACCTAACCGCCAAAACGACGTTAGCGACATTTTTTCAACATTTTATTTTTTGGATGCAAAAGTGCATCTAGATGCTCTAAGGATATTTCTGCATCAAAATTAATAATTTGCAAAAAAATATTACTTACGTCTTTTTGGAGGTTAGGGCTCAATATATTTGCATATGTTTATATGAGCATACATTTAAATGCATATAGGTTTGTAGTTATTTCAAAGCCCTGCAGTAAATCGAACTAGAACGGTGTATAAAAAACAGTTAAGGTGTGCGTGAAAATGCTTTACTTCTAAATGACACGTATTAAGTAGGGTTGCCACTACCATAGAGGGTAGTTCATAGGTTCATAGTTTACATAGCAGTGGCGCAGACGCTCCATCTTGTTGAAACCACAAATTATGATGCTGCTCTGCCGTTGGCCGCAAAAAGATTCATTGTTCGGTAAGAAGCCCCAGAAATATTTTCTGGCGTTTCATCATTTAATCCGATAACTTTCTCGGCCATAACACTACACTACGCTATTGTATTTTATTAATTAAAAATACATTTTCGATGCCTATTAGGCTATGTGAACCAAAAGACTTGTATTTTTTTAATTCTACAGGATTGTTTCTTTCATTTAGTACCCATATTATTTTTCTACATAGCACTGAGTTTTTTTTAATTATTATTTTTTTTAATTAATCAAATTCTTGAGATTTGAAAGTCCTTTTAGTCACAATCCTGCCGTCGGAGAGAAAAACTAGAAACGCAGTTTCACCATATCTGGCCCATAGTTTCATGAGTTTATAAGTATGTTGATTGCTTCGTGTATTTTAAATATTTCGGTTTTTATCGCGCGTTGTAGTCGATACATAGAAACATACATATATGGGTTTGGGAGACGCTGCTTTGAAATATCTTCTGAAATGGACGTAGCGGCATTAAATATGCGTGGTGTAGCACTGGACCGATTTCGGGGATCCGTGTCTCAAAATAACATATGTATTTCTTTTAGAATGACATATAAGCACTTTTTATAGCATAAAGTCGATCCTTAAGATTACGCTATAAATCGCTGTTTTCCCGTTTTAAGTGCTCTTCTGCCAATGCGTTTATTTTATATGAACATTAAATATGTACATGAACAACACACGCTTTACTTCATTTGATAGTATTGCCTAAACTTCTGCAGGGTTCAATTCACCGATGAGCCCCGCTTTTACAACTTTACTGTCGTTCATCCACTTATCAGCCGTCGTCAGTGGCATCCCTGCGCGCTGCCTGCCTTCGGAGCTTAACGAGTCCAATGACCACTTTATGTCAATTGTTGTTAATTTTACAAAGTTTGTTTGCTGCTTTATTTTTCTCAATTTTTTCTTCATTTCTACTGCTTTATTTCCCTCCAAAGTCGCCTTCATGAATTTTATTGCCTTATTTATTGCTTTATGTTCAGTATGTGGGCAGTACTCGTAATACACTGCTGGATTGCTGGCTGTCCCTATTTACATTAATAAATATGCGCGGACGCGTGTGTGCATATATGTATGTATGTAGATACCCTGCAGCGGAAGGCACAAGTGACGAGAACTAGTGACTTCACCAGTTTTCGGGAGTCGAATACCGGTAGTACCTCGTAAATCTACCACTCATGCTTTCTACTGTCGCATTTAACATGGAGTCGTCCTAGGAGGTGACAATTGAGTTCCGATGCGTAACTTGTTGCCTGTAACCCAACCACTTTTTTTTCGTTGTGCACTTCACAGATACTTTTTCATAATGAAAAATAAACCGAAAATAAAGTTTAAAATTATATGTTCTGCCTAATGAGATTTGTACCTGGACACACTGGGCCGCAACTAATTGTGGAATTCTTCTTTGCGAACTCAGCTACAGGCACAACATGTAAGTGTGCTTTCAAACGCTCGCTTTGTATCAAGCCAAATTACGCGACTGATACACTTTTTTAAATTTGCCTTTGCTATTTACAAAGTGGCGTTATTTGGACATCTTTTTATTGGACTGAGCACGTGCTATCTATAAAAATTTCTAGACAACACCATCCTGTGATCGGTCAAAATTTACTATTTGTATTTAACAAATTCCTTTATGTATGTATGCGGCATTATCATACCAAAACGGCCAACAACGTTTAGAAGGGTGCAATATGTAACCAATGGCTCGATTTCTTACTACCTGGATCAAAATATGCTGTTGGAACTAGTAAAGTAACTAGTACGAATGCGATAATTGTCACCGACCCCGCTGCAGGGTATGTACACAAATGTGTCTGTGTATTTACATAATCTCATGCTTACTTGTGATAACTTTTTATTTATTTTCAAGTAAGTAAGTAAGTCGACGCTTTCATTCGCTTCTGTGTTTAGCTTAAGTGGCTGGGAGTTAAATCAGTCAAGCATCGCGACATTTACAAATATAAATAGAATACAAGAGTTAATCAGTGACGTATGTACTTTGTTAAGGTATACATACATTCATGCATGCATACATGCATGCATATACTTGCATGTAAGTATGTAGGTGCTATATAGAAGTAGTGAGTAAAGTCAGTTCTGAAGCAGTTAACCTGACGGAGGGGGAGTTCGAAGGTTCGAGTTGAGGGCTGTTACTTGATGATAATAATAAAGAAGTGAGTAAACATAAAGTATGTATGTATATACGCCTTACATATGCATATGTATGTACATACATACATATGTGTTGAGATTTTATAAATTAACGGTATTTACACGCTCATCGCCAAATTTAAATTTGTTAAAGTTGGATGACTGCGAAAAAAATCGCGTGAGCTGCTGCTTGTAATTTCGTTTAGCTCACACGTTCATCACTCGCCTAAAAATAGCAGATATTTATAATCACACGTAAACGTACTGGCATACTTATCTGTTTATTCAAAAACAAAAACAAAAAAAAAACAAAAAAATACACCATACAATCCGCATCGGCAAAAGTTTATCGGTTGTCCGTAAATATTTTTTACATCCTCATTTTTATACAAATCGATGTGTGTTAAAATATCAGCAACAAGTTTCGAGATACGCCCACATCTTTGCCTGCCTTTGATTATGAAAATAGATTATCAGGGTAGTATGTGGTAGAGATTTCACTGTGCCTGACCTTGGGCAATGCTGCCTTCACAACAGTTAAATATGTAGAACGTACATGAATATGTATGTATGTACATACATTAGGGTGTCTCACTGAAAAAAGTGGCGGTTCCTCTAAAAATGGGATGTTTTTTTTATGAATAATCAAAACCAGTTTAAGCTTAAAAATCTGCATAAAAATATTTTAAAAAAAATGTCAACGGAGTCTTAATGAGATTTTTGATAACTCTGCTAATACTCTACCGATTTTGCAAAGAAACAAATTCACGTCCTATTTTTTTTCTTGCAAATATCAACCCATCTTATTATTAACTTGGAATGGACGCACGCTCATCTTACCTTTATTTGCAAAGAAACTAAAAAGGCGAGAAAACGCTTTTGCAATGATACCTCATAAGTGGAATTCGGCAAAGTTTTGGCTGAGTCATTCAAGATTTTCTTAAACCTTTAATGGTTGGTTCAAAGTTCAAAAACAGCATCAAAAATCCTATAATTAAGATTCTGTTGAAACATTTTTTTTAAATGTTTTTATGCACATTTTTTAAACTTAAACTGTTTAGTCATCTGAGTAGCTTTTTTTCAAAAAAATACTTTAAAAAACTATTTGTTTTCATAAAAAACTAAATTTTTGGATATATTTTAAAAATAAAATGATGGACGGATTTAAATGAAAAAATTCGCTTCTTAGTAAAAGTGAGAATTCAAATATGTAATTGGTTTTTGGATAACTTTCATACCTTCGCTGTAAATGTAATTTGAAGTTGAAAATTTGGGTTTTTCTGGCAAAAGTACGCTAAGGTTACATTGAAATTGTTTTTTCTATTAATCTTCGTGGAACCACAATTTGTTTACCATATTTTTGATTACTATTTTTCAGATCTTCCGTTTGAGGTTAGGCGGATATGTATTATTTATCCTTTAATACTAATTATACAAATCATAACATCTCTTTCCTTTAACTGGGCGCATTTCCTGATTGAATAAATTTTTCATCCGATTTTTCAGTCATTTAATTCTTTCAAATTTCTTTTTTCATAAAATTTTATGTCCGTTTAATTGTGTTTTCATTTATTCCGCTTTTGACTGGCCGTTTTCATTGCTCGCTAACGTTCACAAGTTTAATTGATTAAAATAGTTTTTTATGCGATTTAAATTAAATTTAATTTGTTTTGACTTACTCTGTATGTGTGCGCTATGCCAAGTTACGGTTCATCAATTCGACAGTTCAATTGAGTGCATGACAATAGCACATGGTACATGATAAAAACAAGCGCAGGCACAGATGCACACATAAATGTACATAAACACATAGATACCCCGTAGGAAAATTTAAAATTGACAATCTATTGGACTGGCCACTCTAATGCAGCATTTTTTGCTGCATTTTTAATGCAACATTTATCATATTTGAACATATCGAGCCCCAACCGCCAAAATAACGTTAGCGACATTTTTTCAAAATTTTATATTTGATGCAGAAATATTCCTAGAGCATCTAGATACATTTCTGCATCAAAAATAAATTAGCGCTCGATATGTACATTTACGCGAGTTCCCAATCGTACGCTTTTGACAAACAGCCGTGTTCCAGTCTCTTATTCAGATCCATATCTATCACGATCAATTCCCACAGAGAACATAATATGCAAAAAACCTTACTGAAAAGGAAAAACTAAATTTGAAACTAAAAATTCAATACAAAAACTTTAATTGTTTTAACCATAACCGAAAATGTTGTTTGCGCGTATATTCATTTGTCGGTGCCGTCAATTAAAATTTCCTCACTTAATTAGGAAACAAAAAAAACAGAGTTGATTACAAATTGATCCAGATTTCTATCAGCATCACATCTATGTTGAATTTGCGTAAATTTTCTTTATCCAAATAATGTAAAATAATAAATGAAATCTCGATCGGCAATCACTGAAACGAAGCTAGGCACTGTATACGCGAAAAATGTGCTTTTACGGGTAAGAAAAAACAGCTCGTAAGGCTCCCTGGCGCCAAACTTTACCGGTTTATGCATTTACCCGCTCAGAGATATTTCAGGTCTTGCAGAAGACCTACTGAAAAAAACGCGTTTCTCACCAGCTTGTCGAAGACTTCGATAAACTGGAGCCCGCCATGAGGTTTGCAAAATGGAGTTTAGTTTTAGGCTTAAAAAAACCAATAAAATTTTCGAACAGAAATATGATTGTTTTCTACAACAAAGTGTGCTAGTAACACCGTGCGACAGTCAATTTTACACACAAAAATATCAATATATTCACAAAACTGGGGGCCAAATATAGTAAAACTGCTTTTTTGATTTTTCTCTCCGACGAAGCTAGGAAAGTATATTTACTGTCATTTTAGTAGTTGGACGGTAAACAGTACCTGGTTTTTGAAATATTGAATATTTTTAATATGGTAATTATTTTCATAAGTTTCGATGCGAATTTTATTAGAATATTTTAAGTAAAAAAGCCACAAAGTCAGACCGAAAATTCTGAGACTATGGCTTAAAATTAAATGCTACATCTAGCCTCATAGAGGCTAACCTGGTCACACTGCTCAGAGGAAGCTTGTACTCTGTGTGCATTCGTATAAATCTGTGTGGGAGCTTTAAGGAGTTCTGCCGACGTGCGCTATTTTGAGTATCACTGAAAGAATAGCTTTAAAAAGGACGCTGTTGCTTTACACTCAAATTTTGGGTATCCTAAATAAGCTTTACTTCCTAGTTCAGTCTTTCCTGCCGGGCACAAATATCGTATATAGATATGTACTTGAAAACATATTGATGTATTTATATGGTATCTAATTTATATACCATACACATTCAACTTGTATAGTTATTTATTTAACTTTTACAATAAACTTTTACGTAAAGCAACGATTCGCAATCTACTACATAGCTTCTCCCTACTGGTTGATTGGCAATTACTACCCCAACGGTTGGTTAGCAAATTTTAGAGTGCTTATGCACTTATATACATATAACAGCAGCAGCTACTAAATGCAAGCACTCATGGAGCGTAAACTACAAAAACGAACATAACAACCGTTATACCATATTTATTTTTAGCCATTCGAACGTGTCGA
>NW_023458559.1:58770159-58805490 GCF_013731165.1 Rhagoletis pomonella
TCGACACGTTCGAATGGCTAAAAATAAATATGGTATAACGGTTGTTAAGTTCATTTTTGTAGTTTACGCTCCAAGAGTGTTTGCATTTAGTACCTTACTGCTGCTGTTATATGTACATAAGTGCACAAGCACTCTAAAATTTGCTAACCAACCGTTGGGGTAGTAATTGCCAATCAACCATTGGGGAGAATCTAGTAGATTGCGAATTGCTGCTTTACGTAAAAGTTTATTGTAAAAGTTAAATAAATAACTATACAAGTTGAATGTGTATGGTATATAAATTAGATACCATATACATCGATATGTTTTCAAGTACATATCTATATGAAAATATTTGTGCCCGGCAGGAAAGACTGAACTAGGAAGCAAAGCTTATTTAGGATACCCAAAATTTGAGTGTAAAGCAACAACGTCCTTTTTAAAGCTTTCTATTGGTTTTACATCAGTGAAACTCAAAATAGCGCACGCCGGCAGAACTGCTTAAAGCTCTCACACAGATTTATACGAATGCATACAGAGTACAAGCTGCCTCTGAGCAGTGTGACCAGGTTAGCCTTTATGAGGCTAGATTTAGCATTTAATTTTAAGCCATAATCTCAGAATTTTCGGCCTCACTTTGTGGCTTTTTTACTTAAAATATTCATAGTAAAATTCGCATCGAAACTTGTGAAAATAATTACCATATTAAAAATACTCAGTATTTCAAAAACTAGGTACTGTTTACCGTTCAACTATTTATTACAATGACAGTGAATATACTTTCCTAGCTTCGTCGGAGAGAAAAACTAAAAACGCAGTTTTACTATATTTGGCCCCCAGTTTTGTGAATATACTGATATTTTCGTGTGTAAAATTGACTATCGCACGGTGTTACTAGTGCACTTTGTTGTAGAAAACAATCATATTTCTGTTCCAATAAGCTGAACTCCATTTTGCAAACCTTGGAGTAATTTTTTGCTTTTTAATATGCTGATTAAACCATGTGGGGTACATGGAATCTGGCTATGGAGCACAGCGTGCAATTCCAATTTGAACAGACTACAAAGACTTAGTCAAAAATTTTACGCGCCATATGCGCAGCACCGTGGTAGAAAAAAATACGAATATCCACAAAGATCTTAATGTAAATATGGTGCATGAGGACATACGAAAGCCAAGCACCAGTTACTCAGCACGGTTAATGAACCATCCAAATAGACTAGCGAGATATCTTCTTAGCTCGAGATATGTCAGAAGACTAAAAAGAAAGGATTTTTCCGATATTATTAAATGATGCGCAATATAATTAATTTGGATATCCGTAATATATAAATTTCGGCTTCAGACCGACTTCTTCTTCTTCTTTATTGGCGCTATAACCGCTAAAGCGATTTTGGCCGAGTCCAAACCAGCATGCCAGTCATTTCTCTTCTGTGTCAGCTGTAGCCAATTGAAAATGCCAAGTGAAATGCCAACGCATCACGGCCCGTGTTGAACACTTTCAGAGCAGGAGCGTCGCTGTCCATTCGAATGACATGACCTAGCCAGCGGAGCCGCTGAATTTTAATTCGCTGCACTATGTCTATATCGTTGTAAAGTTCATACAGCTCATTGTTCCATCGTCTGCGATACACGCCGTCGCCAACGCGTAAAGGCCCGTAAATCTTCCGCAAAATCTTTCTCTCGAATAAGACAAGAGCCGCCTCACGGGATTTTGACATTGTCCATGCTTCGGCGCCATATACGAAAACGGGCATGATACGTGACTTATAGAGTGTGGTTTTCGTATGTCAAGAGAGCACTTTACTTTCAATTGCCTACTCAGCCCAAAGTAGCACTTGTTGGCAAGAGTGATTCTCCGTTGGATTTCAAGGCTGACATTATTATCGGTGTGAATGCTGGTTCCAAAATAAACGAGGTCGTCTACTTTTTCAAACTATAACAGTCAACAGTAACGTGCGTACCAAGACGCGTATGCTCTCGTATGCTCTGTTTGTGCGATGACAGGAGATACTTCATTTTGTCATCGATCATCGCTAGACCCATTCGCTTTGCTTCTCTATCTAATCCCGAGAAGGCAGAACAGGCGTATCCCTTGGCTTTACCGATAATATCGATGTCCAGCAATTGCAAGCTTTTCTGCGGCTCTTATTAGCTTCTCCATCATCAGATTAAAGAAATCACACGAAAGGGAGTCACCTAGTCTGAAACCTCGTTTGGTATCAAACGGCTCGGAGAGGTCCTTTCCAATTCTGACGGCATGTCGTCGGGCATGCGTTCATCTGACCATATTCTGCATAAGAGTCGAGGCATACACCTGTTTTTCGCTTAGATACTTGAATAGCTCGGCTGGAAGGCCGTCAGCAGCTTTGTTGTTTTTCAAGCGCGTAATCGCTATTCGAACCTCGTCATATTCAGGCGGTGGGACACCGACTCCATCGTCATCGACTGGGCGCTGGGTTCATCTTCTTCACTATTTTCAGTGCCGCTGCCATTAAATTGGGTTTAGAAGTGTTCCCTCCATAATTAAAGTACGTTCTGGATATTAGTCACTAGGTCGCCATGGTTGTTCTTGCAGAAGTTCATTCTCGCCTTGAAACGTTACGTAAGTCGCCTAACTCTCTGAACAAAAATTTCGGGCGCTTTTCCTGTTAGCCAGCATTTCAAGCTATTCGCATTCACGTATTTCAACCTTTCTCTTCTTAATGTGGCAAATACGTTTCGCTTCCCTCTTCGTTCCCTATAACGGTCCAACATGGTTCGCGGTGCATCCGATCGCAGCGTGGCCCTGTAGGCGGCATCTTTTATCTATGCAGCTTCTTGACACTTCTCATCAGACTAGTTGTTCTTTCGGGCTCGCAGAAATCTGACTATTTCTTCGCGCATGCCGGTTTGTTGAATAGCGCTCTCAGAGAGCAGGTGTGAATCGAGTGGCGAGTAAATTGGCCGTCTGTTGTGATTGTAGCATTTCGACGTTAAGCATTCCTTACAATGAGATAGCATATTGAAGGCTCTTCCAAACATTATAGTCACCTCCAAACCTGTCTGCTCCTAACAGCCAGAAACTATAATAACACTTTTCTGAGTGCCAGTTCATGGCGGGCTCCAGTTTATCGAAGTCTTCGACAAGCTGGTGAGAAACGCGTTTTTTTCAGTAGGTCTTCTGCACGACCTTCAATATCTCTGAGTGGGTATACGCATAAACCAGTAAAGATTGGCGTCAGGGAGCCTTATGAGCTGTTTTTTCTTACGCGTGAAAGCACATTTAGCTCTAAATACTACTCTAAATGTACATTTATCCATACAAAATTCGTCACCTAAATGCAACTAAATGCAACTCCATTTCTGCATTAAGAATCTAAATGCTGAAAACAAACCTGTGATCTTCAAGAATTTTCGTGATTCGAAAATGGTTTATTGAGAAAAAGTGGCAACATTGCTTTTTCGCGTATACAGTGGATAGCTGCGTTTCAGTGATCGCCGATCGAGATTTCATTTATTATTTTACATTATTTGGATAAAGAAAATTTACGCAAATTCAACATAGATGTGATGCTAATAGAAATCTGGATCAATTTGTGATCAACTCTGTTTGTTTTGTTTCCTAATTAAGTGAGGAAATTTTAATTGACAGCACCGACAAATGAATATATGCACAAACAACATTTTCGGTTATGGTTAAAACAATTAAAGTTTTTGTATTGAATTTTTGGTTTAAAATTTAGTTTTTCCTTTTCAGTAGGGTTTTTTGCATATTATCTTCTCCGTGAGAATTGATCGTGATAGACACGGATCTGAATAAGCGACTGGAACACGACTGCTTGTCAAAAGCATACGATTGCGAACTCGCTTAAATGTACATATGTTCGAAAATGATAGATGTTGCATTTAAAATGCAGCAAAAACGCTGCATTAGAGTGGCCGGTCCAATAGATTGTCAATTTTTAATTTTCCTACAGGGTATCTATGCCTTTATGTACATTTATGTGTGCATCTGTGCCTGCGCTTGTTTTTATCATGTACCATGTGCTATTGTCATGCACTCAATTGAACTGTCGAATTGATGAACCGTAACTTGGCATGGCGCACACATACAGAGTAAGTCAAAACAAATTAAATTTAATTTAAATCGCATAAAAAACTATTTTAATCAATTAAACTTGTGAACGTTAGCGAGCAATGAAAACGGCCAGCCAAAAGCGGAATAAATGAAAACACAATTAAACAGAAAAGAAAAAAGAAATTTGAAAGAATTAAATGACTATAAAATCGGATGAAAAATTTATTCAATCAGGAAATGCGCGCAGTTAAAGGAAAGAGATGTTTTGATTTATATAATTAGGCCTACGATATGGTCTCAGAGGCTGCCTAAATAAATAGAGGAGAAATAATACATATTCGCCTAGAATGCAAAAAAGCAAAAAATTAACGATTATATCCTTCTCAAAAATATATGTTTTGACCATTACCGGGATTTTTTGATAATTTTATTAATTTTCTTCCTAGTTTTCTGCTTTTTTCGATTCCTTGCTTGCTTTTTTTCGAAATTCATAAATGCTTCCGGCAATTTTTATAATGGATGGTACAAAATAATTGCGAAAAATAAAGAGAAGACATTAAGGGTTTATTTTTAGTTTTAGTTGTGTTTAGTTGTAGTGGTAAGCAGTGCGTGCTTCCACTCCGCCGGGCCTGGGTTCATACATATGTAAGTATATTTTTTTCTGATGCAATGAATTTATAAAAATGCTCTACTCATTTACTACTACATAGATGAGGGTGCCATAAGCCTGTGCCCATCTACCAGGATACTTATCATCCAAATTAAAAACGAAGATACAAGTGAATATGGTGCCAGTAAGTGCACTGAACCAAAAATCAATCTCTGGATCAAAGAAAAGTTTTCCTTACTTTAAGGTAGAAAATTCTTCGGAATGAGTAAAAAATTCTCCCGAATGCGTAATTTTTCTTTGGAATGTGTAAAAACGTACACGAAAATATGGAACCGTGGATGTAATCTATCATTTTGAAGAAATGTTGGGCATGAAAAGAGGATAAAACTCCTTTAGTGCTGTTTCATTCCCATTTTGCTTCATTTTGATTGCTGTTTTTCTTCAATTAAGAGAAGTTTTTTTTTGGGTGTGTATTCCTCATAAGTACAGTTGCTTTAGTTCTGGCGTTGTATTATTTTGAAGTAATATCTGATGTTATGAGCAATGTGGTTTTGTGGCCCAATCCGTAGTTTTGAATTTTTTTAATCATTGGGGAACAAATTTTTCTTGACTAACATGGAAAAATGTTCGACGCCTTTAACGAGGTCTTTTGAGTGCTTCCCTACAACCATTAGCAAATTTCCACTTTTCTTACAATGCGCTTCATTATCATTTTGTACATGCATAACCGGAAGATAATTTGGGTAGGCTATCTTAAGTAAAGCCATTCTAAAAGACTTACCCAAAGCTTAAAAAAGTGCTTACTTGCATGCCTCCTGGAAAGAGTTTTCATATTTAAAATTTGTGCAAATGTACTTAAGTGTATGTTTATATCATTTTGGCCTTATAAAATGAAATTCAATAAGCATTTTATGTCTCAATAAAGGCGGATTCATCGTTTTAGTTCAGAACTTTTCTTCCATGTGTTTGCTGTTGCGTTTCTCTCACAAAGAGAGAAATATAAGAACAACGACACGAACGAAGAAAAAGTGCAGACTTAAAACGTGGAAGAAGTATGATTTTTATGAATTAAGTAAAAGAAAAGCTTTAAAAGAACTTCTCCAAAAAGCCTTCTGATGTACGTCCTACAAAAGCCTTTATGGCAGCTCTTTTTTTTGGGTAGGGAAAGCGGAAGCCCATCAATTTATGCTACTCCTTACAAAAAAAAGAAAGGAAAAAAGAAGGACTTTGAGATAGGCCTTTTGGAAGAGATTTTAGCTCCAGAAATTTTTTACTGGGTAGTATGTACTGCACTTTTTTGCCTTTTGCATGAATATTAAAAAAAAAAAAAAGATTTTAACCAAACAAACTAAACAGAAAGCAGGCAAAAACCCTAGATACTGTTCCACATCTTAGCAAAACGTTTTTATTTTTTGGATTTTCGATTACTAATCTCTGCAAGTTTAACTTTTTTTCTGCTAAAATTTAAATGATGTCAACCCCGGTAAAATTCCCTGATTTTGGTGGAGTTGAAATTCTCGGCGGAATCGAGGAATGGCTTTGAGTTTCGGGGGAATTCAGTATGCAAAAAATTCCTATTGTGAATAAAATTACAACTTGTAACAACACCGTAGTGAGAGTTACGGATTTAAAATATAACGTAATTGCTTCGTCCAACCGTAGTAGCCTTAAAAGAGTTGGCATCCCTGGCCTGCATTGACTTTCTGTAAAAAACCAGGACAATTTAAGTGTGAACAAGGGCACCAGGACAATTTGTCCAATACTACGTTTATAAGTAAGCTATTTGCAAATAAAAATAATGTGCAAATACCTACATCACTGCTTATTCGACGGTGAAAAAATCTCTTTTTCAATATTGCCATATTATAAAATAAAGCTATAAATGGCAATGTCTTGGTTATAAAAAGGCAATACGATGACCATAAAAAAATGAATAATAAAAAATCTACTCAGCGTTTATGCAACAAATTGCAAATTGTATTTTTTATATTAATAAATGGCTTGAAGCAACTTACATACTATTGATTGAAAATATATAAATACAAACCTCTTATTGGCACACCCCCGGTTCTTCGTCCCCGCGGTTCATTCATGCATTCTATAACTAAAGTCTACTGACGCTGACTAGTAAAATAACTTAATTTGTGCTTCGGCCCTACTTGAAACCACAGCAGCCCTACCTTATATATAACTCTGGCTACGGCCCTGCATTAGGGTGCAACACTCCACAGAAAATAAAATCGGTACTATTTTTTCGGCGGTTCTATAAAAATTATTATATATCAGGACTTACGCGAAAATATTTTGGAAAAATATTAAGATTTCCGCGAGCTATACCTATATGAAAATACCTCCAAAAATCGAGATTGTCATAAATATACCTAATTAAAAAAAATAACCGCAGCTGATATAAAAGTTTAAGATTAAAAGGTGTGCATAAAACTATTAATTTTGTTTCCAAATTATATAATAAATATATATAATATAATAAATTCCCGTAGAAAAACTGCGACTTTTTTCGGTGAGCCACCATAATGTTCATTAGACTTCATAACCCTCCCATACAAAAAAAATAAAAATCGGTACTCTTTTTCCATTGAAATTATAAAATCTATTTTAAGACTTGTACCAAAATATTTCGGAAAACATTAAGATTTAGGTGAGCTGAACCTATTTGAAAATATCTCCAACAATTGAGTTTTTTATGAATACAAATAGTTTTTTAAAGTATTTTTTTGATAAAAAGCTACTCAGATGACTCAGTTTAAGCTTAAAAAATGTGCATAAAAACATTTAAAAAAATGTTTCAAGAGAATCATAATTATAGGATTTTTGATGCTGTTTTTGAATTTTTTTTAATGGTTGGTTTAAGAAAAACTTGAATAACTCAGCCAAAATCTTGCCGAATTACACTTAAGAGGTATCTTTCTTTGCAAATCAAGGTAAGATGAGCGTGCGTCATTCCAAGTTGAATAAGATATGTTGAGATTTGAAAAAAAAATAGGACGTGAATTAGTTTCTTTGCAAAGAAAGGAAAAGGGTTAGAAAATACCTTTCCAACGATGCCTCATAAGTCTAAATCGGTAAAGTATTAGCAGAGTTATAAAAAATCTCATTAAGATTCTGTTGAAAATTTTTTAAATATTTTTATGCAGATTTTTAAGCTTAAACTGGTTTTGATTATTCATAAAAAAAACTCCATTTTTAGAGGAACCCGGTGGAAAACCCGCCACTTTTTTCAGTGAGACACCCTAATGTATGTACATACATACATATTCATGTTCGTTCTACATGTATTTAACTGTTGTGAAGGCAGCATTGCCCAAGGTCAGGCACAGTGAAATCTCTACCACATACTACCCTGATAATCTATTTTCACAATCAAAGGCAGGCAAAGATGTGGGCGTATCTCGAAACTTGTTGCTGATATTTTAACACACATTGATTTGTATAAAAATGAGGATGCAAAAAATATTAACGGACAGCCGATAAACTTTTTTATTTTTTGGTTTTGTTTTTGAATAAACAGATAAGTATGCCAGTATTAACGTGTGATTATAAATATCTGCTATTTTTAGGCGAGTGATAAACGTGTGAGCTAAACGAAATTACAAGCAGCAGCTCACGCGATTTTTTTCGCAGTCACCCAACTTAAACAAATTTAAATTTGGCGATGAGCGTGTAAATGCAGTTAACTTATAAAATCTTCACACATATGTATGTATGTATGTACATATGTATATGTAAGGTGTATATACTTTATGTTTACTCACTTCTATATTATTATCATCAAGTAACAGCCCTCAACTCGAACACTTTCGAACTCCCCCTCCGTCAGGTTAACTGCTTCAGAACTGACTTTACTCACTACTTCTATATAGTACCTACATACTTACATACGAGTATACGTATGTATGTATGTATGTATGTATATATGTATACCTTAACAAAGTAAATACGTCACTGATTAACTCTTGTATTCTATTTATATTTGTAAATGTCGCGATGCTTGACTGATTTAACTGTCAGCCACTTGAGCTAATCACAGAAGCGAATGAAAAACGTCGACTTACTTACTTACTTGAAAATAAATAAAAAGTTATCACAAAGTAAGCATGGGATTATGTTTATACACAGACACATTTGTGTACATACCCTGCAGCGGGGTCGGTGACAATTTTCGCTTTTGTACAAGTTACTTTACTAGTTCCAACAGAATATTTTGATCCAGGTAGTAAGAAATCGAGCTATTGGTTACATATTGCACCAGTCTAAACGTTATTGGCCGTTTTAATGTGACAATGCCCCCTAATTACATAAAGGAATTTGTTATTTATCATTTAAATACAAATAATAAATTTTGAATATTTATCCATTTTCTGTTTCTCTCGTATGACCACCACGCAAATATCGGACTGAAAAGTACCAAAATAAAGCGATACTACTTTTCTACATAACTACTACTTTTTAAATTTTTTTGTTTCATTTCAAATATGTTTATATAGCAAGGCTGGAAAGCAAGCAGAAAATGGGAAAAATAATTCGAAAACTATGATTTCTATAGATTTTTATACGGGCTAAACGATGGTGGTATGCGTTTTCCAAAATGTTCCCACTTTCATAGTGAAAATTCTGAACGAAAATTTATTTGTAATTTTTCTCAATTATGGTAATTTTTAATATTGTTTTTAGTTAGCTCAATCGAAAGATCGAGTCATTAATAAAAAAGGGAATTTTTTTACTTTTCCGAGTTGTAAAGTCTTTTAGAGCACGCTAATCTGCTAACCGTGCGAGTCATAATAATATTGTTATAACTTTGCAACTAGCAGATGCTTAAATGTGAAACTTTCGCAAAAACTTCCTTAGATAGTCATCTACAATACTATTTTAAAACATTTTTTTTTTCAAACTTTATAACGCAACTTTTACATTTGAAAACAAACACCCTCTTAATTCTCATAAAAAAGTTATAAACGTGTAGTTTTATTTGTACTTAGTACTTCTTTGGAATAGTTTGTAGTTTATTATGTGAAAATTTCAAATCGATCGATACACAAACGGCTGAGATAAAGCGAGTTTAAATGACAATTTTGTTAAAATTATCATCAAGAATCAGTTCAGCCCAATAATAAAATTTCAAACAACGCCACTCGGTAGTTTGTGAAAATTTTGTGCGCCCGATCACAGGATGGTGTTGTCTATAAATTTTTATATAGAACGACAGTAGAATATAGAATGACAGTAGAAAGCATGAGTGGTAGATTTACGAGGTACCGGTATTCGACTCCCGAAAACTGGTGAATTCACTAGTTCTGTACTCGTGCCTTCCGCTGCAGGGTACGTACATAAGTATATGCACACACGCGTCCGCGCATATTTATTAATGTAAATAGGGACAGCCAGCAATCCAGCAGTGTATTAGGAGTACTGCCCACATACTGAACATAAAGCAATAAATAAGGCAATAAAATTCATAAAGGCGGCTTTGGAGGGAAATAAAGCAGTAGAAATGAAGAAAAACTTGAGAAAAATAAAGCAGCAAACAAACTTTGTAAAATTAACAACAATTGACATAAAGTGGTCAATGGACTCGTTAAGCTTCGAAGGCAGGCAGCGCGCAGGGATGCCACTGACGACGACTGATAAGTGGATGAACGACAGTAAAGTTGTAAAAGCGGTGCTCATAGGTGAATCTAACCCTGCGGAAGTTTACGCAATACTATCAACTGAAGTAAAGCGTGGGTTGTTCATATATGTAATGTTCATATAAAATAAAAGCATTGGCAGAAGAGCACTTAAAACGGGAAAACAGCGATTTATAGCGCAATCTTAAGGATCGACTTTATGCTATAAAAAGTGCCCATATGTCATTCTAAAAGAAATATATATGTTATTTTGAGACACGGATCCCCGAAATCGGTCCAGTGCTACACCACGCATATTTAATGCCGCTACGTCCAATTTCAGAAGATATTTCAAAACATGCTCCCAAACCCATATATGTATGTTTCTATGTATCCACTACAACGTGCGATAAAAACCGAAATATTTAAAACACACGAAGCAATCAATATACTTACAAACCCGGCGGCAGGATTTTGATTATAAGGACTTTCAAATCTCAAGAATTTGATTAATAAAAAAAAAAAATAATAAAAAACAAACTCAATGCTATCTTGAAAAATAATATAGGTACTAAATGAAAGAAACAATTCTGTAGAAATAAAAAAATATAAGACTTTTGGTTCACAAAGCCTAATAGGTATTGAAAATGTATTTTTAATTAATTTAATTTTTTTAAGCTTATAAAGTTAGAAGGGAGAAATTCGATGATCTGGTCGTGTATATTAGTCTTTAACATAACATTTTTATTTATTACTTTTTTATTATATTGCAAACTTTTTGTTATTTTACAGAATTTTCTGTTTCATGTGATACCCATACTGTTATTCTAGATTGCTCTGAGTTTTTTTAAATAATTTTTGCAATTAATGATATCTCTAAAATTTTAAGGACCAGTTTCTCAATGTCTGGTTAACACTTACTACAGGTTAAACATCGTTATCGACGTGATCGACTCCATAACATGTAACAGGGAGTCGATAACGATGTTTAACCTGTAGTCAGACATAGAGAAAGTGGCCCTAAGTCCTTTTAAGTGAAATCCTGACATCAGAAAGGAAAACTAAAAACTCAAGGCCAAAATATAATATCGCAGTGGCAGTGACAGTGACAGTTTTTAAAATCAGCTGTTACTGCTGTTGCTATTGGCAGGCACTGCCGCAGCAAACACAATACGGCGTTGTCAGTGACTGCTTTTTTTGACATTCCCTTTTGTTTGTTTACATTTTTGTTGTTGCCTTTTAGGCTTCAGTGACATCAACAGAAGTTGGCTGCGTTGCATTTATGTCAAATTCAACATGCGAAGTTTGCTGCGACGAAGGCAGTGGCAGAGAATTTAAAATTTGGGCTAAACTGCTGTATTGGACACCACACTTTCTTAAAAACATCTGATTTCGAAAAACTGCCGCTGCGACTGCCACTGGACTTAAGTTTTACAATTTTTGGCGAATATATTGATTTTAGTGTGTGTAAAACTGACTGTCGCACGGTATTATACAGGGTGGGCCAAATAAGATCTATCAAAGTTAAACACGCATAACATAACAGTACTAGTAACACCCATCCAGTTGCACTTTTTGGTGTAGTGTTATGGCCAAAAAAGTTATCGGACCATAATTCTTCGGGAATGAGGATGAGACGCCAGAAAAGATTTCTGGGGCTTCTTAAAGAACAATGATTGACACCTTTTTGCGGCCAACGGCAGAGCAGCATCATAATTTGTGGTTTCAACAAGATGGAGCGATTGCGCCACTGCTAGGTAAACTATGACCTATGAACTACCCTCTATGGTAGTGGCAACCCTACTAGGTGTCATTTAGAAGTAAAGCATTTTCAAAACCAATTCAATTGATACCCATATTGTAATATCTAATTCATTTAACTTATTAAATCACTTTAATAAAATTTGCAACAGGTAGCAACCCGTTTCAAAAACATGAAACTTTATTGCACATCTACAGCTAAAGCCCTGTCATTTGACACCTCATTTTTGAAAATAGAACGAACTATATGTACATA
Source organism: Rhagoletis pomonella (assembly GCF_013731165.1). Classification (NCBI taxonomy): domain Eukaryota; kingdom Metazoa; phylum Arthropoda; class Insecta; order Diptera; family Tephritidae; genus Rhagoletis; species Rhagoletis pomonella. The sequence continues at coordinate 58,782,450 of NW_023458559.1, forward strand.
CCTATGTAAATGCCACAAATCCCAAATTTTCAACTTCAAACTGCATTTACAGTGAAAATATGAAAGTTCTCCAAAAACAAATTGCATTTTTGAATTTAGCGTCCTCAACTACTACGAAGCGAAGTGTCGTTTAAATCCGCCCATAATTTTATTTTAGCCCACAGCTAAGGGAATCACTTTGCGTCCGATTTGCTTGGAATTTAGAACGTAGGTAGCCTTTTGCCTAGATTAACATATAGGTTCCATTTTTTCTGGTAAGTGGGCCAGGGACCAATCTATCCTCTAATTTGGTCCGTTTTGCTTGAAATTTGCCGCGTATGCAGCTTACAGCCTGGATTAACATATAGAAAACTTTTTTTTGATAGGTGGACCATGCACCGATCTATTGCCATTTGCTTGAAATTCGGTACACGTGTTGTAGAATACATAGAATAGATTTTAATGATTGTTTTACAGTTCGAAATGGTCGAAAGACCAGCGAGAAAAGGATCGACACTCAACACCTATTTGCCCACCTTTGTAAAGGGGCAAAAACATTGAAAAACATTAAAGCAGAGGTTTGGCTTCAACTGCTCGGTGAAATTCCTTTCGAGGCCATTCTTAGTAGAAAAGATTGTTTCATTTAAGTCCAAAAGTAGATATGGTACAGAGGGAAGATGTAGTCCACCAACTATCAAAAATGTATGCACATAAATATACATGTTTCCATTTTAGGTGAATGTATCTACTTTTAGGTAAAACTTTTCGGCAAATAGGTACAATATAAAAATTTAATATTCATCACTAGGGCGAAAACAAATAGTGACGTCAGCGAGAAAGGGTGGATTATGTCAAATCGACAAAGAGAGGATTAGCGGTTCGCGGAAGGCGCCACCTTTGGTTCGCTGCATCGTGGGTTCTACTAATAGGTCTGCGGAGGTCGTCAAGGATAAAAACGGACACACTAAACACAAAGGGAATTGGTTCCTCTATTTAAAGCGGCAACTAACTAGAAAAAATTGTTTTAACTGTAAAAAACCAGGTTGTGCTGAACACAGGATTTTTTTTTTATATTTAATTAATGAGAATATTCGTACGTACATATCTGTGTTCATATGGAATAGTAGCTTGTGTCGAAAGGCTGGCTTTAGTATTCAGCAGCGTAGGATTGCGAATGACACACTGGCGCCGAGCCGTTGACGAACTTTTGGCAAATAAATGTGCAAGAAATAGTTCCGACACTAGAAGTCAATATTATTATTAAGTCTCATCAAAAAATTCCTTGTCGAAGTGCCGCATTATAGTAAAGCCAGCTTCTCGACATAAGCTACTATTTATTCCATACGAACACAGATATGTACCTATATAGAAGGTTGAATAAAATATGCTAGTAGCAATAAAAACTCCAAAATTTACATTTAAGTCCTTACTGAACGTAAAAACTATACGTACATACCCGGGAATGTTTTGTGTTGGGAAGACGTTTGGAAAATTCGTATTGGCACAAAGGTTAAGAAGGCGGCGCTGAAACTCTATGTTAACAGTAAGGCCGCCATAAAGCCACATTTTTGCACAGCATTTTTTCAAAAAGTGTGGTAGAGTGCAGGGAGGTCATAGCTGAATTATACGCCGATAACGAGGTACACCTGTACTTGGTTCCGGTGCACTCTGGCGTTACTGGCAACGAGCAGGCGGAAAGACTCGCTATAGAAGGCACTTCTTCGAAAACTATGCCCATGAAATATGTATCGATTATTTTTACATGTGATAGCAAGTTTACAAAGAGGCTCACAAAGAAGCAGAACACTGGGCTGTTATTTACATTCGTGGCGATGCAAACCTTGCCATCATTTATGCAATTAAAAAAAAGTGTTATTTTTTCAAATATAGTTCATACGGTAACAAAAACTATGTGAACAAAAGTTTCAAACTTTCTACAAAATCTAAGAGAATTCATCAAAATTCCAAACGTATTAATATAAATTTTTAGGACTTTATGCAGCTAATAACCCAATTAATTTTAATATAATAAATTGCAAGTTTTAAATAGCGCGAAATTCTGGTTGATTTTTGGAAATATTTTTTCCATACGATGTGGCGCACATTTTCCCATGTCAAAGTATGGGTTAAGGAAAACTATACAAGACTGTTCGCAAGAAAGTTTCAAAAATCACCGAGAATTTTGATTCACTTCAAACTTGCATATAATTATAGCAAAATTAAATGGGCTATTAAACTGCATACCGGGAATTTTCGTAAAACTTTTATGCATAAAGTTTGAAAATTTGATACATTTTTCTAAATTCAAACTCTGAACGAAACTTTTATTCATATAGTTTTTGCTGCGGTTTGAACTATAAAAAAATAACTTAATTTACAAAATTATACCTAATTAAAAAAAAAGGTGCTGGTAAGGTTTCCATGAGGACTGTTTGTTGGCTTCACACGTCTTTAAGTTGACTCTGGTTCTAGTTTTCCAAGCTTGCTGCTGGTTTCCAGAGATAAGCTGTGTTATTTGATCATAATTTTACTGGTAATTCTATAAACCTCAATCGTTCTAACCTAAACTGCTGGGAACGCCTATAGTTTGCTAGAACTTTTCGCTTCTATTATAGAATAACTAATCGGTACGGACCTTAAAGTGGAATTTTCTCAAGACATTTAAAGAGTGGCACACCTTAACTTTTTTTATACACCGTTCTAGTTCGATTTACTGTAGGGCTTTGAAATAACACAAACTTATATGCATTTAAATGTATGCTCATATAAACATATGAAGATATATCGAGCCCTAGCCTTCAAAAAGACGTAAGTAATATTTTTTTTGCAAAATATTATTTTTGATGCAGAAATATCCCTAGAGCATCTAGATGCACTTCTGCATCAAAAATAAAATTTTGAAAAAAAAAATGTCGCTTACGTCGTTTTGGCGGTTAGGTCTCGATATATAAGTTTGTACAAATATGCATGGATCTCGCCGTATGGTAAGAGACCAGCTGAGTTTATTGTAGATAGGCTGAGAAAATATTTTATTTTAATACCTCAACTCATAAAATAGTAAACTGTATGCATTTATGCGCATTTCAAATATATTGACATTGTGGTACATAAAACATTTGCATGTATGTATGTATGTATATTTTTTATTTTTTTTTTGTACGTATGTTTATCCACGCACCATTTCAATACTTATTATGAGTTATAATATAAAAAGTGACAATGTGTGGATTTTACGACTATACCAGGGCTGGCGAGTCAAGGTTTATTACCTTCTCATTGCAATGCTGTGACTGCGACGCTGTAAAATCTATGTTAAATATACTTTTAGTTTTAATAGATTTTTTATTTTATTGCAACATTTAAAATATGCATAGGCACTTTAAATAACATTTACACGCAGCGCTTTTACTCCTCTCCTACCCAACGGCAAAAGGGGTGCAGTGCGCATGTCGTAAAGCTATACTCATTATGCCTGCTTTGAGCTTAAATGTGGGGTCTTGGAAGTTATGCGCTTTACCAGGCCACTTTTAAAACTCCAAACAACGCCGAAAGATGTCCAACGTTCATCTCGGAAACCAAGAATGACCCAAAAGTGAAGGCTGATTTGCCTTTTCTATGCTTATCCTAATTACTTTTCCCTCCAGCAAAGCTAGTTTTGGAAAGCGCTAGACCTCGTTTCTACCGTTATGTGTTCATCCATACATGTATTTGCATATGACATGATTGCCACTAATATTCACTATTCCAGATTTGTGGCAGCATGAGGCACAGCTGACAAGTATGTGAGTATATTTTCCAATGTGGTAAGAAATTTGAGATTTTCTGCGAAGACATCAATTGTGTAATTCAAATTTTTATTCGTACCCGTATGCAAGCTCGAAGCGCCATCAACTCCATATGAGATACATACATATGTATTGATGGACATTTCAACAATTCGCAAAAATTTTGCCTGAAGCCAAAACTACATTTGGTGTTACATAGAAGTGTATGTATACAATTAAGTTGTAGAAATGGTTTTGATTTGAATCAGAAAATCCGAATCATTAAATTGCCTAATCAGCAAAGCCAATTGCATATGCAACACAAAGGCGAATCAAATAATCAACTGACAGCAGAAAACACACCAATACATTTGCCACATGTGGCAAATTCTAGCTACCAGCTTTAGTGGCCAGAAGGAAAGTGATTGCGTGATAACAATTGGAGTTTTTGCGCTGAAAATTAGTACCAAAGCAGAATGAGGGAAAGGGATAAGACAGAGAAGTAAGAATGAAGGCTAAGGAAAGGATTTGATAAGAAAAACTCTGAAAATATCAGCAACCAAAGACAAGACCAGGTAAGGCTTACAACATAATGTATATCTGCTGGAGATGTTTGAAGGTCTGAAGGTCCCGGATGACTCTGAGAAAGCCTTACTTGTAAAACTAAGGCACTTAAAGTCCTTACATGCACTATAATAGTAGGCTGGTTGCGTCCTGCGGTTGTTCGAATATTGAATACACTTAAAACTGCTTGTCAAGCAGAGTCTGTGCGCCTTTTAGACCCTCTGAAAATATAGACTGCCAGCTTTGTGGAATGGTGTTCCAAATATCAGAACACAACTATATGAAAGTCTACATATTATTAAATATAGACTTAATCAATTTGTGAAAAGACATTCATAAAAGTTCTTGCCACAGCTTACTTCAGCTGGGAATCTACCAGCCGAATGATTAGTTGGGATCTAAGTCAGACTGAGAGATTTGAAAGATTTCGCCGACCTAAACGAGCATAGACTCATACCAAAACACGGCACTCCGGCTGGATGCCTTCTGATGTCGCCTCAACACCGCCTACACGACGAGTTCCAGATGCTTCCCATCAAGGAGCATAACATACTGCTCTGTAAAAGCATAAACAGACGGCAGCGTTGATCTGGATTAACGGCGCAGTTCATCTGATTCAAATTGTGTTTTGACAGACGGTAGTATGAGGATTAACTAGCCGCAAGGTCGTGGGTTCGAGTCCTACGGCCAGTAGATATAAATCAAATAAAATCACAAAAAAATATAGAATAAAAAATAAAAACAATAATTTTTTTGGCAATCGCTCCAACCGAGGATCGAACCTGGTACCTAGAGACTTGTAGTACGCAACTCTCACGTACCGCGGACGCCAAACTAGCTTGCTTTGTTTGCTTACCTGTTCAAAAGACAACAACTGGCCGTTTTTACCAGTGTTGTCATCGAAAATTCCCCTGATCCGAGTTGTTTATGCAGAAAAGCGAGCCCGTTTGTCACCCGTATAAGCGGTTCCTAGTAGGGTGCCTCAGACGTGTGCACCCGAACAGACACCTGTTTGCAGCAGCTCCCTCGCCAAGGCATGCTACGAGGAATCTATACGAACTGACAGGCGAAGTCCAAATGTTCACAAAACAACCTCTCGACCCGACTGAATACCGGCAGGCCTTAAATGGCATTCACAGGGAGTCGGTCTCGTCTTACATCAATTGCCGACCAGTGAATGCCGTATTGGGTTCACAACCACCCGACGTGGACGGTACAGAGCATTGTCTACCTCAGGAGACTCGTACCACAATAGACCAACTTCGGTCCGGTAGCCTCTGCTACGATTTGTGCAATTGTATTTTTATCAGCAGTTGTTTTTCATGGCAGAAATACCCTAGGAGGTTTGCCATTGCCTTCCGAGGGCCGACTGCTAAAAGCCTTTTTTCTATATTTTTTGCGATGTTGCTTTGACCAGGGCTTGAACGCAGGCCCTGCGTAGTGGAAACGTGCACTACAAACCACCACACCACAGCGGCCGCCAGTCCTAGCTACTGCAGCAGGCTAAACTCGTACCTGAGCAGAGTCAACGCAGATGGGCACAATGAGTGCCCGGCATGCGGAGAGTCGTCACATGACCCACGGCACCTCTTCGCATAACCCCAAAACCCCACCCAGCTAACGCCCTTGCCCCTATGGAAGTTGGACACTTCTTGGGCCTGCCCTTAGCTAAGCTTCACGACAACTTTGATATATAAGCCGATTCGAGCGGGATTTAGTAGCCGCTACAAGTATTGTGGCTTCCTAAATGAGAGCTAAATCTATGCTTTCCTTGGGGAATCTTCTAACGCTACTTTGGTATGTGGAATATTTGCATTTAAGGTACAGGTTGGTTCTTAAAAAGTCCGTTGCCTAGAAGTAGTGACTTTGAAAACCATGGTTGAGAGCTCCTGCTTCCACGTGACCATAGATAACTGCTTGGAAGGCGCGGCAACGGAAGTTAGGCAGCAGGGTTGCTCATCTGCGACCATTTTTTCGTTGTCGGCGGCATAATTGACTAACATGCGCATCAGCAGACAAACCTGTTTTTTATTTGACCATAATTGAACCATAATTGATGATGTACGCACGTTATTTGAGCGGGGAACGCATTTGACGGGTAAGCTGTAATGGCCGATTTGCGCACCCGATTCAATATGGGCAAATCCAATATTTAAGGCCTTCATTCTGTGCCTGAAAAAGCTTGCTGTTTGCTTCGGAAAGCCGACAAGAATAATGAGGCAAGGTTACCCTGTATCGGGCATCACTTTCATCTTTGTCGCTTTCCAGGAGGCCGTGTCTCTTATCCAACTTCGCGATGACAGCATTTCTGCGAATGATGTATGCACAACATAGATGGAAAGTGCAGCTATCGAAGATATGCTTTTCGCGTTGTTTTGCTTGTTTCTGACCGCCCTAAAGACGGCATTTCGGATGGATGTCAGCTGATCTCATCCGTCCACCAAATAGTAGCTGGATACTACTCGGGAACTATACCCAGCTTCAACGCGCACAGTGCGATGGACTTGCAACATTTCCAGCTGTGAGCATAGTTTCATTCGCATCGGGTTTGTCACTCGCTACACCGTCGCCTAGACATGTCACCGATTCATCTGGCATGTTCAAGCTAGCGAAGTTAGCCAATTTTTTAAATAATTTTTTTTTTTTAATATTTTGCATTTTTTCTTCAGCTTACCACTTTCCTTTGGACCCTTAAGACCTGAGCACTAAAAAAAATCTGCTCGGATTGAAGACTTTTTTGTGGTGTTGCGAAAAAAATACGAAAGTGGCTGGGCACTCAAACAAGCAACTTAACAAAACTTTTTACATATTTTTGCTACTCCACAGCGTATTGCATAGCAAAATAATGTTGCTGCTGCTGTTGCTTGCCATTCTCGTTATTTATTCCATAACTTGGCATATTCCACCGTAGCATACATCACAACTGCGCACAGACGGACTTATTTATTAAGTATTCTAACGTGCAACATTCTACATAGTATTTATCTATTATTCTATAGATTTTGCCAGGCTCCTTTTGGTGGAGTGTATCCTCGCTTGAGTAGCGAATGCTTTGGCTGCTGGTTTGCGGCATGTTTTATTACACTCGTACACCTCGCTTCTTATTCACCGTTCTAGGTACATGTGTACATAAATACGTACTTATTCATATTTGCTTTATATTTTTATGCAAGCTTCACACACATTTATACATAAATACATAAATGTGTATGAAGGTATATGTAAATAAAGAAACCCAACTATGATTGCATATTGTCAGAGCCATAAGGAGCTTCGCCAAGTGTATAGAGCTTTATGTATGTATGTATCTCTCTGTGTGTTGTGTGTGTGTGTTTCCATTGCAACACATGTTTGGAGCAGACAGATACATAATTATGCAACTGGCTTCCCACCATGCAAAACATGAGAAATAGGCAACAATCGTCAATGGCAACAAATTGGCGACTCACGGATTTATTGCCGTGGTAGCAAATCGGCAACATCATTTCTTACATGTTAATTTTGAAATAAATATGTTATCAAAAATTCCTAAACATTTAAATTTCGCTTCATCCAAAAGCGTCTAATTTATACCAAAGACAGGACTTAAAAAATAGGAAGCCCCATAGCGAAAGAAAGAACTAATTCCGTTTCTAAATTCCAATTTTGTATACAAAAAATAAATGAAGTATTAAAAATTGTTCCAAATATCGCCTGAAGTAATAAGAAAATGACTCATTCAGGATAATCAGGCGAGTTGCCTTCGGCGGACGTAATAGGATATCGATACGATGGCGATAGTACCGGCAATAAATTTGTTTCCGAGGGCTATACGTTTTGTTATTGCCGGCAACAAAAATTGTTTGGTGAGTTTCTATCAGGGTTGAAAAATGGAAATTTCAGATTGTACCTAATATCATAAAACAAATGTACCTGAATGAGACAGATTGTACATAAAAAAAGTTACATCATTCATTTGTAGTTTTTTTTTTATAAATGTTATTTAAAACATGTACACAATAGATGGATATACTTTAAACATCATTCGGTTTTTTTTTGTGTTTTACTGAGCCTATATCTATAGACTATAATCTAATGGGAATCGAAGAAGCGTTGTTTTTGCCTAATGTTGACTACTGAAAAATATTGGCGAAAAAGACAAAAAACACACTTTGCGAAGTATACTTCTTTATCCAGCTTTTTTATAAAACAACAAGATAAGTCTGCTAATTTATCCGATTCCTTTTAATAGGTGCAGCAAGTCTAGAGAAAATAATCAAATTGCAGTAAGTAACTTCGAAAGCATTTTAAATATATTTCCAGAAATAAAAAAGCGAATATGGGTCATTTAGCCATAGTTCTCATCTAAAAAAAATATGAAATTTGAAGACATCCTATATACTGTGCTGTATGGGTGAATAAAGGCTGGATTTCATTATGTCATAACAAAATTTGTCGACATATTTTGACACAACTTTCTTTCCTTTCCTCGATGATATTATGGGCCAAAAACTTACAAATAGCCGCTTTAGCAGCGCATTTACACGCCTGAAGGCCTATTCTAATCTAAATCAATCAAAATACCAATTCTTATTTAGTCCCATTTGACAATTTGTTTTCACTCATTTGACTGCAAATGCCATTGGCTTAGTGAAAATAACCGTTAAAACTAATAGAAAAAAATTTCGAATTTGAGAATAGCTAAGTAAAGTGTTAATTGTTCATAGTGACTGCTCTAAATGCAATGTAAAATGTTTAAGATAATACATAATATGACTTTTTTAATTTTTTCCTTTTGACCACTTTTCTTTAGAACTATTTATTCCTCAAAATGAAAGCGAAGCTTCTCTCGTGCCTACAAGTAAATATATCAGCACGGTAAAGGAAAAAGAAAAAAAATAACTAAAAATGCATCAGATCAAAAGATGATTGTACCTAAATTCTAGTGACTGTACCTAATGTACCTTTAAGTCGTCAAACGTCGGAAAAAGGTACAATTGCACCTACTTTTTCATCCCTGGTTTCTATAAACATGGACCCTTGCCTTGCCTTGCCTTGCCTTGTTGCCGGCAATATCGCCATCGTATCGATTTCTTATTACCAGTTGCTCTTAGTTATAGAACGTTTCCGAAAAGTATCGATACTAGTACTCATTTAGAATACTCTAATAGCATGTTCTGACCGACAACTTTGAAAACGAGTTTTGGAATTCTGGGCTGAAGGCTGTTCACACTGGCTGTTAGTGTTTTCATTGACATTTCTTACATCTTTTGATTACAGTTTTGCTAAACAAAAACAAAACCAAAATACTTTTCCTTCATTTTCATTTCATTTGCAACCTTTTACTTTCAATCTTATTTTACTTAGGCCAACCAATTAACAATAAATCCGAAATGGCGTATTAAAGATGATAAAATATGACTTCCACTTCGATAAATAATCGAAAAAAACTAGTGAAGGCACCAATTGGAATTAGTAGAACGTGAGTTTTCAAGTAGTTTTCAGCGAAAACTGGTTTTCGTTTGTCAGATTTTACATGGACGAAAACACAAGTTTTAGGTCAAAAACCAGTTTTAGCAACGAAAACATGTTTTCGATGTCGGTCAGAACATAGTATAAAGAAGAGTCGATGCCAGTACTCATACTTGCAGAAAAGTATCGATAATACTCGTTTTTCCAAGTATTTTTAAGGCAAACGTGAAAAGTAAACAAAAATCAGATTGCTTTCTTTTATGACCTTTTCGTATTTGCAAGTTGAATAGGCACTGCTGAAGTCTGATCTAACAAGGATTTCTAAAGCAGTTTTTGAAATAAACTTGCAATGAGTATACTTCTACATGCATAAAATATACTATAAAAAATTGTTGTTTAAATTTGCGCATATTAAGATAGTTAAAGAGTTTCCTCTCTTAATTAATGCAAATTTAAAACAAATTTCAAATGTGTTTTTTGAGTTTTAAACAATTATTGTTCACAATTTCACAGTTTACACATAAAATGTTTAAAATTTCCTCTAAAAAATGTTTGCTTAAATTTACGCATACAAAGAGAGATAACCGGTTTCCTCTCCAAACGTGTGCAAAATTAAACATTGTCTGTTTACTTTTACATACCAAATTTGTCCCGTAGAGAAAAATTACACACAAAGTGTTTAAAATTGTGTAAATATGAGGACTTAATATTTATTATTTGTAAAAAATATATTTTTACTTTCAAAATGTTTGTAATTTAAACATTTAATCTGTAAATTTATGTGTACATTTTAAACAACTCATGTTAAAATCAAATTTTGAACATCTTGTGCGTATATTTGAACAGATTCTGGTTGAAAAATAAATACTTTTAAGTAGTAGATTTACGTGCACTTTTTAGAGTGTATATGTTTATTGCAAAACGTATATTTAAAATTTTTAAAGGCAATTATTTCATAAGTTTTTGACTATTCTTGGAAAATGAAATGTGATTCAATGTTGTGGAAAAATTTCATAGCTGTACCAGTTACTCAAGTAGCACATTGGTGTATAATTACACCAAGTTATACACCAGTGTGCTACTTGAGTATCAGTAGCTCACTAGAACAAAATATATCTATATTAATTTCTATTATGACAGTATATGTACTGCATTCACAAATTCATTTACACAACATTCATATTTGATATACATAGAAGATAATTTTCGAACCCAATACTTATTGGCTAATTTTTTTTTTTAATTATCAATTAAATTGAAAGATGCAAATTTTTGTGTAATGTTTAAAAAAGTTTTTACTTAGAAAAGTTTTTAGCTTGTCCATACTTTTTAGTATTCGCCATCTTTACCGGGTACTTGTCAAAAACTATCGAGTTATCGATACTACTCAGTACTCATGAAAAGTATCGATATTCTGTACTCGGTACTCGTATCGTTCTATCCCTACCCTGTAGCGAAACCCCAAACTAGTCAGGAAAAATACTAGTTTACAACTAGAATTACCTGTCTAAAACCGAACTAGTTCAAAAATGACCAGACTTGTACTAACCCTGCAACGAAACCGCAAATCTAAGACTGCTAAATAAAAATGTGTGTGGTCGGCATTCTAACGCACGATTCAATAAGTAAGACTGTGTGCGATAAATGCATTGCTCATCTACCGCTCTTCGTATACGTGTGAAATACACATGTGCTCAGAGAGCGCTCAGTGAGCTATGGCCTGCCGACCGCTGTTTTAGAGTTTACTTAATCAAAAGTTGTTTTATTGTATATTCATGAATTCATTTTATTTTTTGACACCCAGAGTAGTGGTATCGGTCCATAATTGGACTAGTATTTTTCTGTTTATATTGAACTAGTAAGAGACTGGTATATTTCTGACCGAAATCTGACAATTGCCATCTCGTAGGACATCCCCATGTTAAATATACCAGTTAATTGCATTGAAAAAAGATAGTTGGCTGACTAGTTGGGCATGCGGCTCATACTAGTTGTGAGGTAGTTTACAACTGGTACATTTAACTACAGGGTAGTTGCTCCAAAACGTCTGCCGAAGGCAACTCGCCTGGGCGAGTCGTTTTCTTATTACCTGAATGAGTCGTTTTATTATTGCTACATGCGATATCTGAATAATAATTTCTTGTAACAATTTCTTTTTTTATATTTAATTTGTTTTCGAATACAAACTTAAAATTCGTAAGGGGCTTCCTATTTTTCAAACCCTATCTTGGGCATTAATTAAAAGTTTTTGTAGAATCCTGTTGACGCGAAGTGCATCAGTTTGGGACTTTTTGAAAACTTATTTCTAAAATGGCATAAAGGAAATGATGTTGCCGATTTCTCGTTACAGCAATAAATCGGCGAGTCGCCACTTTGTTGCCTATTTCTCATGTTTTGCATGGTGGGATGTAAAATTCATGAAGAGATGAAAATCATAGCACAGAAATGTGGTGGCTTTGCACTAACAGTGCTTGAGAATGAGTAAAAAGGGCAGCGGAGGAGGAGGCGAGCGGGAGGCGCGGTTAACAGCTTACATAGTTGACGCGTCAGTGGAGCGTTCTGCGGCCAAGAAATCCAGCAAAGAATTCATTTACATCTGCTTAGTGGGTGATTTGCGGCAAGATACCACAGAGCCAGTCAACCTATGAAAAACACAAACAACGCCATATATTGCAGTGTGTATGTGTGTATTAGACTGCATCACTACCCATACGAAAAAAAAAATCGGTACTGTTTTTCCATTGGAATTATGAAATCTATTATATTTTAAGTCGTCCACCAAAATATTTCGGAAAACTACTAAGATTTAAGCGAGCTGGACCGAATTGAAAATATCTCCAAAAATGGAGTTTTTTTATGAATAAAAATAGTTTCTTAAAGATGTTTTTTGAAAAAATCCCTCAAATGACAAAACGGTTTAAGCATAAAAAATTTACATAAAAATATTTAAAAAAAAAAAAAATTGAACGGAATCGTAATAATGCGATTTTTGATGCTGTTTTTTTTAACTTTTTTCAAAGATTGGTATAAGAAAAATTTGAATAACTAAACCTAAACTCTTCCGATTTAGACTTCTGGGGTATAATTGGAAAGGTATTTTCTCACCCTTTTTATTTCTTTGCTAATAAGCTCATTCAAAGGATGAAAGAGAAAGGTAGGACGAAAAAAAAATGGAACACGAATGACTTTTTTTGCACATAAATAAAAATAGTGCGAAAATACCTTTCTACCGAGATCCCATAAGTCTAAATCAAAATAGTTTTGGCGCATTTATTTAAGCTTTTCGTAAATCAACCTTTTAAAAAAGTAAAAAAAAAACAGCATCAAAAATCTCATTTTTACGATACCATTGAAAAGATTTTTAAATATTTTTTTGCAGATTTTTTAAGCCTAATCTGTTTTGTCATCTGAGAGGACTTTTTTCAAAAAAACATCTTTAAGAAACTATTTGTATTCATGAAAAACTGCATTTTTGGAGGTATTTTCAAATCGGTCCAACTCCCTTAAATCTTATTTATTTTTCCAACTTTTTTGGTGATGCAGTCTAGTGTGTATGTATATATATGAAAAAGTGTGTCTGTGTGTGGACTTGCGAGTGCCAAAGCACTCATACGCTCCGTTGTACACATTCTTAGCTGGCCGAGTTGATGATGTTGAAAGCGTGAAACTATAAATTTTCGTTGGATCGCCGGATAAGCGAGTAATAGCGGATGAGAAGGAGGCGATGGCGGTAGTGCTAACGGTGATGGTGGTGAATGCGATGTGCGGATATGGGTAGGCATGAATGGATATGCGATGGCGTGAATATACACTTTCATGTTGTTGCTGTTTGCGGTTAAGACGATAGTGGTGCGCGATAACAATGCTCACGCCTCACAAAATTTCACACTCCGCCCCCGCATTCGACTGGTTGCGCTGGTGTTTCTGCTGCTCTATGCAACAACAACAAAGGTGCTCTGCAAGTGCTTTGTGCCTGTGTCGCTACCACTATGACGGCCGCTGAAAGCGCACATATGAAATTAAGCCAAAAAAATTTCGCTGATGCGGTTAAATTGCGGTGCTACTAGGCTGCCATCTACTCAGCAGCGAAGCACTGCCTTCTTGGCGCGCTCAAAGCATCACACAATGGCTTGGCAGGAAAAGAAGTTGGACTTTGGTCGACTTTTCAAATGACCCCCAATTTATGTCCAGTTTTTAAATAAAACAAAAATGTTAAGGTACAAGTTTTTATAGTTATTTAAAAAATTTATGTACAGTTTAAAACATAAAAAAGATAGCTCCGGTTTTTAGTGGCCATAAAATTATGTTCGGTTCTTACAATTCCAAAAATGTGTATATATCCACATTGAACAAAAATTTATGTGTGTCCATTTTCTTAATTACTAAACAAATACGTCCAGCCTCTGTGCGACCAAAAAATATTTTTTTATTTTATAGCACCACAAATGTATGGCCAGTAGATATTAAATGTACCAAAATTTAAACAATGTGTTTCCATAAATTTATGGCGGATTTAAAATGGCCGAACATTTATCCCAGGTTTTCAAATGACCAAAATGTCGAAATTGTAATTGGCGCAAACTTAAGTCCAGTTGTGCACATTAAAAAAAAAATCCAGCTTTTTAATTATTTAGGGACGTTTGTTCAATGTCTAGTTATCACTATCTCCCAGTTAAACATCATTATCGACGTTTTCCAAATCATACATATAACATGTGATCGATAGAGCAGTGGTTGTATTTAACCGAAGCTTCTACCTCCGATTTGTGTTAACCAAACATTGAACAACCGGCCCTTAATGTCTATATCCAGTTGTTAAATGATTTTAATTTGGAATTATAAAAATCTATTCTATTTTTACCAAAAATTTATGTTTAGTTTTCAAACATGCGAAAATTTAAAACTTTAAAATTATAAAAAAATCAACATATGTCCAAAGTTTTTAATTATCATAAATCGATGTCAATTTTTAATGGTCTAAAGTAATAGTCATTTTTATATACCAAAAAAAAAAAGTTCTTTTTAAATTATCAAAAATTTATGTCCAGTTTTTTCGATAACCAAAATTTTATATCCAATTTTCCACCGCGCAACATCTTTTCGCCCGCCTTCCAGGGCTCCAAAGCAACTTTCATTCCACATGTTATTATTACTGTAAATATAATCACGACCGCTTGGCATGGTTTGCTATTTGGTTTGCTCCTACTATTGCCGCCTTTCGCTGACTCCTGTTGATTTTTGCTCTTGTTTTCGTGTGCAAATGTCTTCACACGTTGGCAGTATTGGTTGTTTGCTGCTGTTTCGCTTCTTGAATCTACAGCTCCACTGGGGATCTGAATATGTTAGTGATTGTTGTTCAAAATAAGTTTTCGTTTTGCTGCGTCTAGGCGCGTGCTATCCCTGTGAGGGGTCTACTATGTGCGCTCTATTCAAACTATACGCACACCCCCAAATGCACTTGTGAGTGTAGTTTTGAGCTCATGCTGCTTGAAGTGATTTCTTCTTGCCGTTTGCGCGTGTGTGACCTGTGCATGTCAAGTGATTCATTTTCCGTTATGCGCCCAAGCTTCTATGCGCGCTGCAGTGTTGCTCGCTGTCTGTCTGTCTTTCTGCCCTGGCATTTTTGTAAGTTCAAAAGCATAAAGAATATACTTTAAATAACAGAAAATTTTTTTCAACTTTTCGCATTGCTTTGTTCTTGCTCTCTATTTGCGCAAGAATTGGTTTGTCTATCTTTGGTTATGTTGGTAGCACTGGCTCGTTTGTGTCGAAATTGTACTGTTAGTCGTCCGTGGTACATTTCTTCGAAACAAAAAATCGCCCTCCTTTATAAAAAAAATAGAGAAATTCATCTCTATAGATGGTCATTCCAAATTATTGACTGTTTAAAAGGCAAATATTAAAGGCAACTGAAAGTATACATGCACTTAGAAAAAATATCACGAAAGTTAATATAAAAAAATATAAAAACGCCACCTTTTCCCGCTTTCTGGCGATTTTACGAAGGGAAAACGTGAAATTGTCCCAGAACAATAAATCCCTACGGTGCAGTTCTTTCTGATACGGGGGACCAGAAAATAAGAATCAAATATAGTGTGCCTCGGAGAGTTCTAAGGTGACGCTGAAAATCGCCTATTGATTATCCCGTGGTGAAAGTGGGAAGGAATTAAATTAGTACAGGCTTCTTCAGATTCGAAGTCGTATTAACAGTAAAAGGGCTAGGTCACCTAACCCGTTACGGATTCCGGGTAACGGTCAGATTAAGTCGGGTTGGGGCATAAACACTGTGACTGTCAGATCACGGAGACAAGCTAAGCTGACTAAACTTCGAAGTTAACTTTTCCGACAAAAGTGATTGGGAATGAGAGAGCCTTTTTAGCAATGGCGAGACCTCAAAATTTAAATATGCAATGGCTACAAAGTGAATATCGATTCAGGAAACGCACCTTTTTCTTGAAGACAGTCATACTGCGATTAACGCTCTTAAGTCATCAACGACAAACTCGATAAACAATAAAGCAGGAAGAATGAAAAGTTGCACAAGTCCCAGCGCCCAGCCTATTAATCGCACTTTCAGAGAAATAACTTAAAACACTTCACATTTTAGGTCAGTTTCCATCCGGCTATCAGGGCCCTGAACGCTATAATGGTGTGCTCGGAACCGGTAAGGGAATGTGTGACCTCTCAATCAACCGCATCGTAGTACTTCCTATTCAGGATTGCGTGGCTGTTGACCTGACCTCGAAACACTATCACCGGATATGGAACAGCTGGGGACGCCTATACCCTCATGCGGTTCACTCCTGGACGGTTGTGCCTCATGTAGGATCAGCGAGTGCTGTATTAAAACTAGCACACGAAAAATTTTAATATCTTTCTGGCCGGGGTTAGACCGGGGCCGTTCAAAGGAGCTCCTTATACTTGCATAACCTCAGCTCTCGCTACTGGTGAAAGTTCTGACAGGCCATTAGGGCGACCGGTATTCATGTGGTAAGATTAGTAACCTTAACTTATCCCATTTGCATCAGCAGAAAGCCCAGTTTTCACGGGGCTAAGATGGAAACATTTTGGCTCGCACTTCCTAACTATCACTGAGTAGCTCGCAGGCATTGCTAGCAAAGTATTTATGGACTAAATGATCTGAGGTTCTTGTTTGACTAATGGTCGAGATCCTGTGCAGGCGTTGGTGCTGAGGAAGGACTTGTCTGGTTTTTTGGGGTAGAAGCCTTGGCCTTGGGGATAAACGCCTCCAAGACAGAAATGGTATTGTTTCCCTGGAAAACCAAAGTAACCACTTTTTCTTTGCCGAAATTAGGGAATCTACTTTGAAACTCTCCTCCGAGGAAAAATACCTTGGACTTATTCTGAACTTCAAGTTGAATTGAAAAAATAATTTAGAGGAGAGAACCAAGAAATTTCTAGCAGCATACTACACGTGCAAAAAGACCTTTGGAAAGCAATGGGGACTATCATCGTACGTCACTTGTGGGATGTAGGCCACAGTCATCAGACCATTGCAACCCACGGCTCTTTGGTATGGTGGAGGGCTCAAGACAAAGGGAATAACAAAAAAAAAATAGTAGGAAAAGTGCAAAGACTCGCATGCCTTGCCATATCGGGGCACTGAGTAGCGCACCCCAGGAAGGGCTTAACATGATATTTCATTTTCAACCGCTGCATGTTTTCATCCATGGTACGGCCGCAAATAGCGCTCTGAGGATCAGAAAAACCGAAACGTGGAAGGCAACCAATTTCGGGTATGCAAAAATGCTGAATGAAATAACTAGGGGCCGGCTAAATGGAATTAAAACTGACATAGAAGGCAGCGCTGATTACATTATGTCTGTTGAGGACTTCAATACGAAGATACCCATTACGTGCCCGACCAAAGAAGTATTGGATGCAGGACTACCAGTTGCAGAAAGGGGGATATACATCTACACTTGCGATTCAGAGATGAAGAATCTGCAGATCAACCGGTCCTTTCATCTACCGAACGACTGCAGTGTATTTGAAGCGGAGATCTACGATAAAGAGAAGGCGGCTTGTCTTAGTAGTAGAGTTCCAGAAGGGAAAGCCACTATTTTTGTCGACAGTCAGGCAGAACTAAAGGCATTAGGATCTAAAATAGTGAAATCGGGAATTGTATGGAAATGTCGCACCACTGAGCCGTCTCAAGGTACCCAAAAAAATTTGCTTTTAACTAGTGTAAATACCGAAAACGCGAATAAGCAGCTTCCCTGAAAATAAATTTTGTCTTTCCTTTAAAATAAAATTAAAGGTTTTTTTTAATTTCTGTTTATCTCCTTCGCGCCAGCGATTTCCAAAACATCCAGTAGTTCCGCTTTATGTAGTTATGTTTGCGTAGATGATTCCCTATGTATGTATGCTTTTACTCCTCTTCATACAAAGTTCTTCTCATTCCATATATTTTCTATACTTCATGTAGTATTTAGATGTCTCTGTTTTCTTTGTTTGTTTGTTTTTGTCCACCGGACAACAATTCATCTTAATTCAAAATGTCACCCATTCCAAGTATTCTGTGGCAGCATTCTCTCCTCTCCTCAGCATCAACTGGCCACAATCTCAACGGCAATTTACTACATCAGCTTCTCTAACTTCTTTCGTTGTTTTTTTCGCCTCTTCTCGGCTAAAGTGACGCATTGTCACTATCGCTGGCCGCCTCTGAGGATTTAAGTTTTGCGCAACTTTGTCGAGCGCTCATGTGTGTGTGTGTGTGCATGTATGTGCGGGTGGTCATTTAAGCTCGCTTGCCGTTGCGTTGCGCCAGATTATACGCTCATTTCAGCAGAAAAAATGCCAAGCAGCCTATTTTCCCCAAGGAACGTCCATGAAGTGCGGCGCGGCTAAGTGCGTTTAGTTTTACTTGCACTACCATTTATTTTGCTTCTTGTTCACTTTAGCGCTTATTCACCCTCAGCGCGAAGGGAGTGCGGAGGCGCATGACGTAGCAGTACATCACAGACTGGATATCCGTTCAGGTCCTTTCGTGCATTTTTCACTTTGCTATGATTGCTCTGACTACAAAGTAGTTGCGCGCGGGTTAAGAGGACGTTGGGTTGTAGGCTCTAGGCACGAAAAACGGCCATATCGTGCCTGTCCGGATTTACACATGTCATGCTGTATGTTGCTGATGTTATTGCTTGCTCGCTTCGGACAATGTTTGCTAAGCAATTCGTGTACTGAATGTTGTTTGTTGTCTTCATGTTTTTAACGCGTCGCGTGAGGTCCTTTTGCGCCGGTTGTCCATTCGGTTCCCTTTTCCTTTCGCTCTGTTGTGCTTTACTTTACTTAACTCCATGTTGTTCGTGTTCCAAAAAAAAAAAGTTTTCATTTAACAATGTTGCAATATTTATTTTGCAATTTTTGTTGTTTCCCTCTAATAATTGCTGTGTTGTTTTAATGTTTCGTTGTAGTGGTTGTTGTGTACAAATGCCTGCTGTTCTGTTTGCTCCAGCAGCGCTCAACATGACATGGTCAGCAAAGTGACGCCACTCAAACATGTATGCCTCGGGAGAATGTGGATGTGGCAAAAAGTGCTGTATTTGGTTTGCTTTGTGTTGGGAGTTTGTAGAAACTATGCGCTTAACAGTACTTACGTAAAAATAGGTACGGGTCGGAACAACTTAGAGGCTCAACGGCGCTTTGACGGTATTGGCTAAAGTCAGTGTTCCAGAATCGGCCAGACTTTGTGGACTTTATGTGGGAACACTTTAAGCCCAATCGCGGATAAAAGCAAATACAATCCTCACCCTTTTAGTGGTATATTTGCATTAATATTTTATGAAAGGATTTTGTAAATTGCAGTCAAACTCTACTGGTCTCATTTAGGTTAGGTAAGGTTGAAGCGGCTGTCTTCATTCAACGTAGGAGAGAGGCACATTTAAACTCAGTGGGTCCGTTGTCATACCAATTGAGAGCTCGAATTCGAAGCGGTCCGTTCACCTAGAAGTAGAACCAGTTGGTTAGGTTCAGAAAGCGCAAGAATTCGTGAATGCCTGTTTCAGTTAGGTCGCCCAGACAGGCAAAAGGGTAGTGGTAAAATGAGCGTCTTCTCTCACACATGCGAGCAGGGCCGTGACAGGGGTAGTGCTCCACACTTTCAATTTTGTCCACGTCATGGCAACTATGGAAGAAGTCATTGGCAGGCAAACCCATCCCATTAGGCAGTGGCCTGTAATAATACCGGTCACCAGCCTTAGTAGGGGGCATTCTAACCGAATAAGTGCATCGGATCTTTTCTTGTCGAGTATGGGGCCGGATTTTTCGAGTCGTCCCGCATGTGGGTTCTCCCGACCAACTTTTGTTTGCCTTCTCGACGAAGTATGTCCTGAGCCATGTCTTACATGTAGATAACAGTATGCCCGCTGCATGAGAGAAGTTGACGCCAGACGGGGTACGCAGCACAATTACCTTGAATGTCTCTTTTGCCTGGCATCCACACGATTAGGCTAAATCGTTACGGTCTTTCCTACATTCTATCGCACTTATAGACGAGGTCTTACAGCAATCCAGTGACCTGATAGCTGCTGGGCTATCGGAGTATATCGTTACTGAAGGCAGGTTTAGAGAAAATTCGATAAGCCAGAGTGCAGCCCCTCTTACAGCCGCGAGTGCTGCTTGGAAGACAGTGGTCTTGTAGCCTAAAGCAGTGGTCTTGTAGCCTAAAGCAGAGGTCTAATGAGATATCCTTTGAGTGTACCCCACTCCCTACTCTTAGATTTAGTTTCAAGTTATCTTGGAGGCCCCAGACCGAGGCGTCCTCCCATTCCTTTCTCGAAGGGATACGAGTGGAGAACTTATTCTCGAGCTCCATCGGTGGTTTTGTATAATTTGGGGACCTTAACGTGTCGGAGTAGTTAGCTAGAATGTTGGTGCGACCGAATGTGGTGTTTTTAATTTTGACAGTGCATTTATTCTTATTGCATTGCAGCTCGCCTTTAGCTTCCCGAAAAGTTTTACGGGCAGAAAGTTTAGGAGCACGTGTGATTAGTATGCATACCACTGCTGTGTAAATCCAGTGAACTATGGGGGTTCGAGACCCCATTTCTTGCCTAAAACGGTTTTGCAGGCGTAAAGGGCAGTAAAGGCCTTTTGGTACCGTAATTTAACGTTGAGTTGTCAGGTCTGTTTCCTATCCAAGATGAAGCCCAAGTATTTGAAATAGGGCCATTTAAGTTTTCCGGGTAAAGAGAACCGACACCGGTTTTGCCGGGTTGGTGTTCGATCCGCATTCTCCAAATCAACTCCCCACGATAGTCAAGGCGCTCTGTAACAGTTCTCCCATGATTAGTTGGTATTCACCAGTTGCAATAGCGTTGCAACCAGTACCCTGTAAACGCATGAGTAGGGTGCTTACTGTAAGATTCCAGATGAGTGGTGAGAGTACCCCTCCTTGAGGAGTGCCCCTTGTCGCATAACTTGTGATGTAAGCTTCCCCTATCTCCGAATAGATAGCCCTCCGTTTGAGGAGAAGATGGACAATGTCCACCAGGGATCGATCCAGTCCGATTTGGAGCATAGATGCTGTGACCGCTTCTGTGAGGAAATTACTAAATGCTCCTTCTATGTCTAGGAAGATACCTAGCGCTATCTCCTTGTATACCAAGGATTTTTCAATATCGGATATAATTAATTTTTCAGTATAATTCACATTCGTGTGGGTTATGATAGGTTTCCTCCACCGGAAATGGTCCTACAGCCGGGGCCGAGTTGCTCGGCGCTACGTTGCAGCCAGGGAAGTGTGCATCTTCAACTATCTCTAGCATATCATCCCGAGATGAAGTCTACTCGCCGTTTGGCCTCTGGATGTAACTGGGAGCAAAGGGACTCTTTGATACGACCTTGCGTAACCCGTTGGCTTCCAAATGTTCTTCAATATTGTCACAAAAGTTTTTCCATGATGTCCTCTGAGCCCTTTTAATAGCTCACTTGAAATTCCTTAAGGCTTCCTTATAGGAGTGCCACGATGCATCTCTTTTCGCCTTATTAAAAAGCTTCTTGCTTTCCTTCCTCAGGGAGGCAATTTCTTCCTTCCACCAGCGTTGCTTCTTTTCCCTCTTAAAATTATGATAGGGCAGGAGGCGGAAAAAGCAGCGTTACAGGCTTTGGTGATATGGTCCATTGCTTCTTCAATTTTTTCCGATGAATCCATTTCACCGAGAGAAGTATTCTGAAAGTCTGCGGATTCCATTTCATCAGATCTTATTGGTAAGCAAGGCTTATTGTGTGAAGCGCTTCTAAAAAGTAGGTCCGAAAGTATGGATATTCCTGAATTTTTTTCCAGTCGGTTTGTCTACTATTTCTGTTAGCGTCTGGAGATGGTGGTTCAAAAGAGATCTAGAAATGTATGTATCTGTGGTCCCATTTAGTGCCCTTCATAAAAAAATGATCGACTCAGATCTTCACTAAAGTCTTTAAAAACCAAATTAGCTGTAAATAAAGCCAGTCACACATATGCAGATATGTATATATATATTTATGCATTAGTGTCCAAACCACCACGGCGAAGTCAAAAACCAGGATAACTAACATTTCAAAAGGTAAAGAAATTAAGAGCGTTGTCTCCTGTCATCAACAAAGAAAAGTAGGAATAAATTAAACATCATTAAAAACACCTTATATAATGGTTAAAACTAAATATTTACTTACACAGACACTTTTGAACAAACCATATGGAGGAAGTATTATTTCTGCTACCAAAATACAAAGAAAAGAGTAGTTATTCGCTTACATTATACCAGTGGTGGCATCACTACGGAACACGTGCACATCAATCATGCCCTCATCAGTGACACATGTAATCTTAAATAAATAAAACATGCTTTGCACCATTTTGGCAATAACTAATGAAAATAAAATGCCTTCGGAAAACTCTAAAGTGGAATGTACTAGGAAAATAAAAAAGAAGTGAAATAAAAGGTAAAGCTGCACTCAAAAAAAAAAGGATCACTATCGGTTTAATACGCGTTGTGTTAAAATGAAACTTTTAACAGTTGATATCATTTTCGGTATGAATATTACCAATAATAATATAAAAAGTGTATTGAAAATAATTCAACTTTTATTTAGTTTTACCCTTCACAATATCAAATTGAGACCTATATACTCTTTTTGGTTCTCTTTGGTTTCAATGTAAGAACGAAAAATATTTCAATGTAAGAACGAAAATATCATTTAAATAAGATGATTAATGCGGAAAAATAGATACTCGAAATTTGTCAATGTTATTGTGGCTTGTTAACATTTTATTTTTAATATTT
>NW_023458559.1:58810490-58846832 GCF_013731165.1 Rhagoletis pomonella
AGAAAGAAAAACGGAAACGAAATATTTTTGTTGGGAAGGTGGGGGATATTGGTAGAAAAAAAAGAAATATTTGTGTAAGTGTATTGGAGACTGCGAGCTTGGAATTCGGTGGACCCTAATACATCCACTGGCTTGCCTGCTCTATCCACGCTGCAAAGTTTTGCTCACATTCACTTTGTTAGCATACGAATTAGTGTCACAATCTTGCAATACAAAAACAAAAGCCAAAAAATATGTTATATCAATAAAAAAATAACGCTTAGAACAGCAACAAATAAACAGCAGAGTCGAGAAAGATAAGCGACGCATAGCAAAAAAAAAAACATTGAAAAAATTGGACGTTCCAAAAAGTAAAGCAACTGCCAGGAAATTCAACGGCATAAGCTTTCAATACGCCGGCTTTTGCCGCAGATAAAAATCCCTTTAGATACTCGTATTCGTATCTTTTCATGTTCGCTTGCCTAATATTTAAGTTTTGTTTATTTAAGAATATTCGTCGAATGCTGGCCTGGATTTTTTTATTACTACAAGTAGAATCTTTAAGCGCTGTCCGCGTTGGGGAGGAGGTTTGGGTAAAGGATGTCATAAAGATGGGGCGGAGGAAGAGAGAAAAGGGTCGTGGGTAAAAATTGGGTGAAAAATGTGACAAACGCGTAAACAATTTTCAATTTTTTCCATTTTAACATTTTATTATTTTCATACTCGTACAATTTTGTGTGTGTGTGTGTGTGTGTGTGTGTGTGTGTGTGTGCCTTTTTCCTGCTTTATGTTTGTTGATTCTTTTGTCTTTAAGGACTTTATATTTACTTTTGCGCTTGTTTATAAGCGTATAAATTCAAAAGTCTACGAAATAACCTAAAAAAAATAAAAATAAAAATAAAAAGGCTGATGAGAAAGAAGAAGCTGATATGTAGAGCAAATAATGAAAATATTATAAAAAAATGCGTGGTAGGAGAAATGTGCGTAAAAAAGAAGCAGGCAGAATATGAGTAACGTATAAAATACTTGTAGATTTAAATACATACATATGTATGACAAAAAACTTGTTTATTAGAAAATGAGGATGAAATGCGAGGCAGAATGAAAAAAAAAAACGGCTGGCAGGCTAGAAGGTTATCTGATTTTTTTTTTGCTCTTTGTTCAACAGACTACCCTCGAAAAAAATCTCTATTTGAAGCAGCTGCGGTATGGATGAAAATGCTGGGAAGAATTTCACTTTTTTGTTTTTATTCTTGCAAATTTGTCATGGCTGGGCATTATGAGTATTTTGGACTTGAAATTATGCAAAAAGTTTAGCAAAATGTCAGCCACAAATATGTTGGACTATATTTATTGGCTGAGTTATTTGCCAAGCAATAGTTGGGGTGACTTTTCTCCTTCCGGTTAACCCTTTTTTGGGGTTTTGGTTTTGTGGTGTATTAAGCAGAAATTTATTTTATGACTTCATAAATTTGTAATTTGAATGGTTGTTATTATTAAAATTGCCTGGAAAAGGGGTTAGAAATTATTGCACAATTAAGAGAAATTTAAAATGCATATATTAGTTAGATAGAAAAAATAAATAAATAAAAATGAAAATTGAGTGGAGTGAAAGGAAAATTGCTCTAGAAAAAAGGCTTTTGCAGAACGTACAGTGACGAGCAAAACACTTTTTATTTCAGACACCGCTTTCTTTCCAAGTTCTAACGACTTTCATACTTTTGTTGTATATTCTTATTGGTACAACCCTACTCTCTCTCTCATAACGATTTGAAGTCAATAAAAAACTTGCAAACAAAAATGTAAATTGAGGCAAATGTTACAGTTTTGCACTCATATATTTTTAATAACTTTTTAACAATTTTCAAGAAGAAAAAATAACTATTAACACAATGTTTAGTATCCTTTTGCTTTTTTTTTAGTTCCAATAAGAATATACAACAAAAGTATGAATGTCCTTAACACTTGGAAATATAGCGGCGACTGAAATAAAAAGTGCTACAGTTTTGCTCGTCACTGTAAATACTGCAAGAAATTTTAAAACTTTTTTACGTTTAAGAAAAAAATTAAAACAAAAACAAATTTAAACAAAAATATTTAAATTTTAAGAGGAAAACTTTTAAATTTTCGAGATAAAAAATTTTTAAATTTTCGGGATTTGAAAATTTTTAAATTGGGTAAACTTCATATTTTTGTTTTACTTTTAATTATAAAAAATTAAATTTACAAATGTGTATGAGTTAAAAAAATTATACATTTTAGGATGTCGGAAAAACGTCGATATATCGAAAATATCGATGTTTTGATACGATGCTCCGAAAATTGTCCACTCGATAAATAAATAGTCGGTGTAGCGATGCATCGATGTTTTTTTTTGAAAATTTACATCTCCAGCCATTTCAGTTTTTCAATTGTGCAAAAAAGATAAATGAGTTGACCCAGCATTTTTTAAGAGAAGCTCTTGATTGCAGCTTCCATCTCATTCAAACAGATTAAGTTGCACAAATGAAGCAATTTCCTTTAGTAAGCTAGATTTTTTTAACCTTATTAATTACCTTTTAGGTTATACAGTGACTCGAACAAATGATCAGGAGTATAATTTTTTTTTTAAATATTCGTAATGTTTTTCGAAAATATACGATTGGGCTGTAAAACTGCATACCCAAAGATTTTCTAAAGATTCAGTTTAAAAACTTTCCTAAATTTTGTTTAAGTTTGAATCTGTGATTCATAATATATAAATTTTATGTGGTTTTGGTTAAAGCTTGTAATTTAGTTTTATAGAAAAATAACAAAAATAAATAAAAAATTAGATCGAAAAACATTACGAATATTAAAAAAAAATCAATACGTGGTCATTTGTTTGAATCATTGTATGTATCGAGAACACATAATAATTAAGGGAGAATTTTTTATCACTTAAAAATTTTGGTTTTCATCGTTTCTATGGTTTTACAAGAAAAAGTATTTAACCTAATTCAACAGTCTGTTAGAAATCTCGTTTTAACAATTTTGTTAAGAACATGAGAAATAAAAGCAAAAAATCCTATGCAAATCGATGTATCGGAAAATATCGCTGTACATTTCGATGCATTGATGCATTTTTGCCACTGACATCTCTAGTTAAGAGGCTGTCTACAGTTCTCAAGAAATCTTTTTCATTATTTCTGTTGCTTGAAAAATTATTTTGCTGTTGCTCTAAATTTGCTTGAAGAAATAAATATTCGAGCATTTCTTTCTTGAGAGCTGCATCCTGATTTAAGAAATTTTGTTAGAAAAAAATTTCCTTTCCATTTCTTGTGCGTCATTTTATAGGAATTTTTCTTGAGAGCAGCAGACTGCCCTTAAGAATTAAAAACAATTTTATTATAGAAAATACAATTTTTACGAGTATTGTTTAAAAATTTTAATGTATGCTGTAAACTGAATATATGAAAAACATATGTAAAAAGAAATAACTCCAAGAGACTACTATTTCGTTAAACTTTTGCCTACTTAACAATCAATAAATTACAATAATTCACATAAAAAAGTAGTAAACTAAAAACTTCATAAATTTCCTCAAAACTTAAGCTATTTCGTAATTCATACGCAATTCACATTTGATGTACTATTTGAGTTAAGGGCGAAGCGAATCTCAAGGTCGTCGACCATTAACAAAATTAAATTGTCAAAATTATTTCCGATAAACATAAAACAGACAAACTATAGTTTATAACCATTGACATGATTGTTTATTTTCATCGTTTCAACTGATTTGTGCTTCACATGCGTGTCCGTCCGCCACCACTTTTCACTCAAACTAACAAACTATCCAAAGCTTCATGTTTTCATGCTTGCCATTGTAATAAACTTATAAAAAATTCTTATGTACATATTTCACTTCTCATTGTAATAATATATCATTTTATAGCTGCTATTACATTGACGAATGCTGCGTATGGTATGGCATGGAGCAAACCAACCGAAGCAAAATAAAAACTTATATAAACTAAAACTTCAATCAAGTGTATTTTCGATAAATCAGCAGAAAGCAAAAAAGAGGCAAAAAGAGGAAAAAAAATGCTGAAATTACTTTTGTATTGGCAATAAGACATTAAGAAGTGAAGAATTTACTAATATAGAATGCAAAAAGAGCAACAAAAATCGCTAGAAACATAGCAATAGCTTTGTAGCAATCGTATGATTGACTGGTCTATTGCAATGCGATACTACCCTGCAGGAAATTCAATTAATTTGGAAGTAATTTATAAACTACTTCATTTTCAATGATAACTATTTGAAATTCTCACTAGTTTACCTGCAACGAACTCATTTATTTAACATGGTGATGTCCTAGGAAGCAGGCGATTGTCTTTTCCTGCATGTATTTTCAACTACTTAAAAATGCATTTGGCTTCAACAACTTCAAAGTCAGTATGTTTCGTTTGAATATGCTTTCGTTCTGCACTTCACAGATGCTTTTTCATATTTAGAAGAGAAAAAAATATCATTTTAACATGTTGCCTCTGATGGGATTCGAACCCGCACCTTCTGGAAGCTAACAAATAACAGCAAGCACTTCTGCACCAGGTTCAGCTACAGCCATACATGTAGGCGTGCTTTCAAGTGTTCAGTTTGAATTGTGTGCAAGCAGCACACTTTGCATTTAATTTCAACTACTTTAAAATGAATTTAGTTTAAACAATTTCAAAGTCAGTATGTTTCTTTTGAATATGCTTGCGTTCTGCACTTCACAGATGCTTTTTCATACTTCCAAAACACAAATTGTTTCTTTGAGTAAAAAGAGTGTCAAAATTCGACACATTTACTCATTGCATTTGTTTTAAAGTGGTCTTTCAATTAGTCCATTAAAAAAACAAAAAATCATTTGCTTCCGTCAGGGTACTTTCACAAATTTTACAGTCTTTTTGTGTAATGCTTGGTGTATATTCCCACTTTCCTGTGTGCTGGTCTTTCACCTCGCATTGTTTTCTGTTGCATGAATAGCACAATAGCGCAGAAAATTGCTTTCCGCTGGCCTTCTTCAATGCATTCTAATAAGTATCTACGCAATTTTATATTAATAGAGCCATTGTTCGAAGAGTTCTTTGATTTTGTTTAAGTGCTCGTACATATGTATGTATGTATATACTTATGTATGCGTATAGTATGTGTGCTTGTTTTCATAACCAATATGAATTGGTTTTAGATGAAAAGTATTGATTTCCTTGCTAAAGTGTCAGCACGGAATGCCAAATTAAATATCTTTAATTAATCTAATTTAAAGAAGAAAGCAGAAGTAATTTATAAATGGTGTACAGAGCAAGTAAAAAGTTAGTTTCATGGGAAAATTTTTATCAGTCATAACTTCTTGCCAGCTGTTATATAAAAAAAAACTCTGCCACCCACGCCTACACTTAAACTCTTATCTTTGGCTATGCAATAAAAGTTTCGAAATTTTCGAGCTGTATGTGTACAAATTTAAGTACATATACGCGTTTGAAGAAAATAGGTGGCAACGCTATTCAAAAAAAATAAAGCCCTATAGCACACCTAATGGCCAAGCACTTTTATTTGCAATCTAATGTTTTTAATGCAACGAACGGACATTATACTTTTTTTAGACAGGCGGCAACACTATCAAAAAAAAATAAGACCTTACTGCACATCTGGAGGCCAAGTCCTTTTATTTGACAACTAACTTTTTAGTCCAACGAGCAGCCCACATCTTATAATTTTACGTATAGGCGGCAACCCTTTTCGAAAAAATTAAACTGAATGAACTGCGAAAATCTGATGTCATTAACGTATTATATGTAAGGTAGTAATTTTTAAATAGTTGCCAACCCCACTTAAGTAAAAGCTTATTGCTCATCCGGAAACCATATCCTTTCACTTAGTGTCTAATTTTTTTGTCCATAAATGGCGAAAATCTTATTATTTTTAGCAAGGTGGCAACCCTACTTAAGAAATAATAAATTATTGAACTTCTAGAGACCAAGCCTTTTCATTTCACATCTAACTTTTTGTAATTCAACGAACAGATTTGTAATTATATACTTTATGGCGTTCTTGGATTAAGATTCCAGAAAAGACTGCTAATGGGCTCGTACCCAGCCATATTCCAGGGGCAGGTATTTTCAATCGAAGTCTGTGTTTGCGAATGTCTTTGTAGAAGGACTAATGGGGTCAGAATACAAATTGTGTCGGATAGTCAGGCAGTTTTAAAGGCCTTAGACTCTTTTAAAACTGCATGAAGGCTTGTGGCGTCTTGAACTACCTGGGAGCCCACTATAGCGTAACACTGAGGTGGGTTCCGGGACATGAAGGGTTTTGAAGCTAACGAAAGGACTGACTGTCTCGAAAAGCGTTGAACCGAAATGCGCTACCTTAATGATCCCGAGCCATTTTGCGGTGCATCCAAAAAATACACTGCAGAACTACTTATGAACTAAGTAGAATCTCAGATTGCCGTTCACTTTCGGAAGGAAAAGATAATAGAGAAACCAAAGAGATTCATAACTCCTCCCAGGAGGAACTCCGAAAGACTCCTTGTACTTGGAACTCTTACTGGCTAATTGGCAGCACACTGCAAGTTAGGGTACTATTGAAATCAAATGGGGCATGCTGTAGAGACGGCTGCAGCCGCCTTAGAATAAACAAACAAGTTCGCCGTACACGCCCGAAACTAGAGTATTGTTGAAAGGCAATTTCCAAAAAAAAATGTTTAGTCGCCTTTAACACATTCCGGTGAATAATACATTCGACACTACAATAATTTTTGTAAGTTCTACTGGGGCAATCAAAATACTTCCTTTGTAAAAGTTTAGTGACTTTAATTTACTGAAATTAGGCTGCTACGTTAAGATGGTTAGAATCGAAATCCTGTGGGTAAGTGCTACTTAGAACAGGGCACTTAAGGTCAATGAAGACTGAGGCAAAAAAATTGCCTCTCCGATCATATAACGAAAAATGACCTAATTTTTTTTTCTAAATTGCCTTGCAAGAATGCTTTAAGCTTTGTTTGCAGTGTGCACTTATGTGCATTAGGGTGCATTGCCAAAAAAAGTTTTGGTTTTCCCACCGGAATTATACAATTTTTAATATTTTGGACATACCTAAAGAATATGGGCCGTTGAGCGAGAGAAAAAAGAAAAAGTGGAGTTTTTGGGGCAAATTTACGGGGCGGCGCTAGAGGAACTTTAAACATTTTATATTTTGAAAACTATTGAACCGGACACAGTTGGCAAGGTGATTGAAATACCTTTCATTCGATATATGTATCAATGTATATAATGTATACAAATTTCGAGAAAAGTAAAAAAAAAACGAAATAATGGCATATTTTTATATAAATGTATGTTTTTCCTAACTAACTATAATAAGAGATATGTATGTTTATCAGAAAGACCACATAAATACTTTGAATTTGACGGATAATTTTATATTATTAGTTTTAAGTACAACTGCCAACAGTGAAATAAAACAACTGTGTTAATTTTATATTCTTTTAAGTGGCGTGCCGTTATTTTTAACAGTTATTTTTGGTACATTTAATAAACCGTAATGCAGGCTGTAGCGGTATAATGAAAATTTGGAATAAGAAATCGCGCGATTATTACTTAAAATTTTCGTCTGCGCCGCTTTTTAATTTTTTTTTATATATAAAAGCATACTTTAATATATACCTAATGAAAATTCGAAATTGAAAATCGCGCGATTTGATAAATTTTCGCCTGCGCTGCTTTTCCTTTTTTCATATAAAACGGTATTTTAATATATATTAAGACAAATATGATGTGCAGCACATTTTTTTTTTTGCAAATCATATATCAAGTTAAGATATTTTTGTGCTCTTTCTGATAAACATATTTGTTAATATAGTTAATTACGTATTTTTTTTCGAAAAACATACATTTTTATAAAAAAATTGCCATAATTTCGTTTTTTTACTACTTCTCGAAATATGTTTACGTTATATATATCAAATGAAAGGTCCTTCAACCACCACCCGTGACCATATTTTTAAAATCGGTTGAATAGTTTTGGAATATACGCTTTTCAAAATTTTGAAAATTCCACGCTTAGCCCCCCCTTAGGGCGTCCCCTGTTAATTTGCACCAAAAAAAAGGCATTAAAATAAGGGTCACCTCCACTTTTTTCCCCCATTCGTTAGGTGTTCCTTATTTTAAGACCTCCACTAAAATACTGAGATTTATGTGAGCTAAATCGATTTGAAAATATCTCCGAAAATTCCACTATTTTGATTCCGTTGATACCATTTTTAAACATTTTTCTTTCTATCATCCAAGGAAAAAATATTTTGAAAAACTAATTTTATTTAAAAAAAAAACTTGATTTTAGGAGATAGGTATATTCAAATCGGTCCAGCTCACGTACACCTTCATATTTAAATTTTATATTATAATTCATAAAATATTTCCATTGGAAAAAGAGTATCGAATTTACATACATATGTACGTAATTCTGCTCCAACTCCACATATTTCCTTTTATTTCTTTGAAAAATTTCTGACACTCGTAATCTACTGCTTACCAACTACCTAACGACTGCCATAATTAAGCCATCAAATGTAATTACTTCGTAAGCAAAGTTTAATTGGGGAGAAGGGGCAATGGTAAACAAAGCGAAAAGATATCGAAAAAAGTGACAGAAGAAAAATTAATCAATCAAAAGTTCATTTTGGCGTACAAATAAATTACCAAATCAAACTGTTGCCACAATTTTGATATTGTTTTTTATGCTTTTTTATGCTTGTAGTTGTTGGTGCTGCCCTTGTTGTAATTTATTTGTTGCTACACCGCTGTTCGGTTATGCAAATTATTACTCCATCCAGCCGACCAAAGAGTCATCGTACGCGCATACAAATTCTTGGAAAGAGCATGCTCCTCCAGCGCCTACTTCTCCAACTTCATTTTTGACATATTAATGTTGGTAGGGGCCGGGAATGGGCCCTGTGAGAAAATAATTCGTCGACTTTCAGTACAGAATTTTCGATATTGTCTTTTCTCTGAGGTGCAGTAAACTCAATATGTATGGTACTAATTATAATTATATGTAGAAGCTGTTATGGACTAGTATGCGCTAGTTCTAATCAGTTGATCGAATCAGAAGACTGCTGAGGGCTGTAGGGATGATCCATGGCTGGATACCACACAACTTCTACTTCAGCAAAGCTTTCTGAAGTCCTATAGGGAATTCAGCGCATGTACTTATGTGGGTTGCATTGTTCTACGTACCTACATACCTCCATACATGGGTCTGTATATACATTAAGGTGGTCCAAAAATAAGTACAGCAACCAAAACTTTAAAATGTTAAGCTCTCATCCCCTAGTATTTCTCCAAATGGAAAAAAAAGAACACCCGTATGTTTTGTTACAATAAAATGAAAGATATCACTTGTTTATAGCAAAAATGTTCAATGGAGGCCACTATCCAATTCCTGTACAGAATTGCTTGCTGATTGCAAATGAAGGCTAACAGAATTCTACGTAGATCGTATATACATCATTCTTCGATAGGTCTGATAGTTTCTGACAAATTAATTAATAATTATAGATTTTTTTGTTTTTTTTGATGAAAATATATTTTAACCTTTGTGCTAAAGCCTCTTCTGTTACAAAAAAAGCAAGTTACTAATGAAAAAAATCTATTGATAAATAAAGAAGTCATAAGTGGTCAAATGAAAATGGGCAAAGATTTTTTGTATGAAATACGAGCATAAAAGCGTGCTACTTAGGTGTACATGGCGTATGAGAAAAATTTTTTCCTGCTCATTTCTCATACAAAAAATCTTTGCGCATTTGACCAATCATTACTTCTTTATTATCCATCGATTTGCTTCATTAGTAACTTGATTTGTGTGTAAAAGAACAGGCTTTAGCACAACTGCAAGAACTTGATACAGAACCTGTTAGTCTTTTAATTTTTCTCCTGTTAAAATGACATTTTTTTATTTTTTTCCATAAAAAAAAAAACTGGAATGATTAATTAATTTGCCAATATCTACCAGTCCTATCGGAAAGTGATGCATAGACGGTTTATGGAAAATTTTGTTAGATTTCATTTGTCGTATTCCATTTTCAGTTTGTTAAATAGGTTCATGAGATATAAGTGACTAAGTGGAACCACCTTTTGTTTTAAGCTGAATAACGGTAAATTGCAAATATCTCGAAAACATATACATAGAATAAAAAATTAACTCGATTTTTTGAATCGGCGGGCGATTCTACATACAAATTGGATAGTGGCGTCTGGAGATCAAAACCCAAATTAAAATTTGTGATCCAGTGCATTTAGAGCCTGCCTCGAAGCCCATTAAGTTTTCTTTGTATTTTATATGGGGGAAAAAACACTTTTTCGTAGAAATGGCATAGAATTCTTAAAAATCAATATTTTTCTATAGGAAAACTCTGTTTATCTTTGGGAGACTTACAATAACAATATCCAGTTACCCCCATTGCATTTTTTGGGGTTTTTGAGAACCTATAAAAAATAGTTAATATTAAAAAATAATAAAATAAATAAAATAAAATATTAGGTACTATTGTTGGAGAGATAAACAGAGTTTTCTGATCGAAAAATTTAGATTTTTGCCAATTTTAAATACATACATGGAAAACGGCGGCCGCTGGGGTGTAGTGGTAAGCAGTGCGCGCTTCCACTCCGCAGCACCTGGGTTCAAACCCTGGTTAAAGCAACATCGCAAAAAAATATAGAAAAAAGGTGTATTTCTGTCATGAAAAACAGCTTCTCATAAAAATACAATCGCCCTTCGGAGTCGGCGTAAAACTGTAGGTCCCTCCGCCTTGTGTGACAACATCAAGGCGCACGCCACAAATCGGAGGAGAAGCTCAGCCAAACACTAACATATGTGTAAGTACCAATCTATTAATATATTATTATTACATGGAAAATTTCATGGGCTTTGAGGCAGTTCTAAATATCTTTTTTTTTAACAAGAAAGTATTATTTTTTTCCATTTTGAAAAATTCTAAAATTTTAAAGTTTCTTCTTGACCACCCTAATGTATGTATATACCTAGTGTGGCATGATTAAACGACTGTTACCGTTTGTTGTCAAGGCGAAAGTATGCACTCCGGCATGGTTACGTACAAATAACAGAAAAAAAAAATCGACAGTGTGGAAGGCCCCTGTGGAAGTAAGATTTTGCAAGAGTTCCTGAGGTACCCGTCTCGTACTCAAAGCGCAAATGAGATGTCGTCGATAATGCATTATTTATGATGCCCGCAAACAACAGTCGAAAAATTTTGCGATTCACGCGACTTGGTTGCTTTCGCGCAAAGCTGCACAAACAACAACAAAGTGAAGGAAAAAAAATATATTCTTTCGAAATTCGTTGATTCCGCTTTTGTTGTGCTGAAATTCAATGGCAAAGACGGACATGCAGCTATGAGGAGGCAAAAAATAATAAAAAAATAGCATTCACAATGAAAGGCTGCATTGCTTGATGTGCACAGTGGTTTAACTTTGGCAAAATGTGTTGGTTGCATATTTTGTATGCTTTTAACCAGCATCAGTGTGTCTAGACTTACCGCCCTATTCCCGCAACACTGACAAAATTCATCATATGACTACTGTCACAATTACTGCGCCTAAAACACAATATAAACATTGTTTCGCCGTTGTCACTCACTCAGTAGGTCATAACAATAAAACTGACATTTGTCATACGACAGCTTAAAATAAATTTGCGGCATAGTATTAGGCGCAGTAGTAAAGGCAATAGTCAGCCGCTGAGTTTTGTCAGCGGTGTGTGAATAGGGCGGTTAATTTCCGTAACTTAACTTAACTTAATATTTTGGCCAACCTGTTATATGAGAAACTGTGTTGGCGGTTATTTAAAACTTAAGAGCCTGTACTTTTTAGATTCTTAAGTTACGGACTTAGGGAAGTTGAGAGCGGTGAGAGAATCAGGCTTGCCAGATTTTTGTTTTTGTATTTCTCAAAAATAAATGAACGCAAACATATTTATTTGCATGATTTTTTTTTATGTAGAATTTTAGGCGGCAAAATGTCGAATAGCTGAAAAAGAAAATACAAAAACAAAATATTTCCGCTTCTTGCTTAAGTTGATATGTTGAGTAATCATATATGATTTCTTACGGTAAGTTAAATTAAATTAGGTCTAGACTAACTGAGCTTTAACACTCCAGTTAACGAATTCATCCGATAAAGTCATTGATTACTTTCCACTGCTTTCTAAGCTAATTACCGTTCGCCGTCTGCGGTCTGCCGCCTTGGGGAAAATGTGTAAATTAATGCATAAATAGAAAAGCTGTATTTTTCATTATTTATTAACTTTTCGTCGCATTTGTTTGTTTGCATTTAATTTTCCACAAAATGTACGAATATGTATACCAAAAGAAAGGGGGTTTAATCGCCTTGACAACGGTATCAAAAATCGGTTAGTAATTTGTTTGTTAAATTTTTCTTTTTTATGAAAAAAAGGTATTTTTCCCTTTTAAGTATTTTCTAAAATTTTTATATACGACGTATACAAATACTCATATCAGAAGAAAGAAGGTTTTATGGCGTTTACAACGATACTAATTTTTTTTTAAATCACTTCAAAATTGTTTGAAATATAAGGGTTTTAATTTTTTCGAAGACCCGAACTTTGACCCCTTAAGTTTGCACAAAAAAAAAGTTATATACCATTTAAATAAGAGTTAAAGGCGGACTACGCTTATGTTTTTAGTTGTTTAGTTGTTTACACATAACAATAAAAAATTATTTTTTACCAAAAGTTCTATTTCGAAATTCGAAGGTCCATATCTCGATTTCGGAGGCTAACTTCGAAAAACGGAGAAATTACTTTTTTACCTATGACTCAATCTCTTAAAAAATAGTCCTTGACATATATTTTTTTCAAAAATAAATATTGGAAGTTTCCAAGGATATTCAAGGATACAGTTTTAAAAGGACATTTTCAACATTTATTCGTCCTGGTGCAATAAAAAATTATTATTATTTTTTAATTCTACCAAACTTTTCTTTTAACTGATACCCATATTGTTAGTCTACAATGTACCAAATCTTTTAAATAATTTTTTTTATTCAATCATATCCTACAAATTTCAAAGTCCTTAACAAAAATCCTGACGCAGAGAGAAAACCTAAAAACGCAGTTATACTATATTTGGCTCCTAATATTTTGAATAAATTAATTTTTTTCGTGTGTTTTAAAAATATTAGGTTTTTGTCGCACGTTAACACGTTAACACGATAATATTACCACTGCTCCAAAGAACCTATATCCCGAAAATGAAAGTTATATTTGCAATCCATAAGCTGCTGGAGCACTTTAAAGGCTCAAAATTTACCCCAAAATAGGCCAATGTTTACCGTTTCTTTTACGACAGAAACCGAATTGGTTACTTACAAAAATGAAGCTGTCGATAGGTTTGGAATTTTATCTTTGAAACGCCACAATTTTTCTTTGAAATCGCTTCATTAGTTCTCGTGTAATAAACGTTTTCGTGAAGCTCTAAAAATTACAACTACAACATTTCAGCATAGCCTCCATATCGAAACGTAAGACGTATTCTACGTCAAAATATTAATTTAGAAGACTTGGAAGATGTACGAGAGAGATGCAAAAAGCTTTTTGATCTCTTTAGCTGAAAATATACAAATCCGATCGCCTGATAACTTTATGACACTCAAAACGATGGCTAAGCTTCATCCTAAAATTGCTACATCACAAATTTAACCCAGTCTTAATTATATTCTAACCCAATTCT
The DNA here is from genome assembly GCF_013731165.1 of Rhagoletis pomonella. Classification (NCBI taxonomy): domain Eukaryota; kingdom Metazoa; phylum Arthropoda; class Insecta; order Diptera; family Tephritidae; genus Rhagoletis; species Rhagoletis pomonella. Next base: position 58,824,241 of record NW_023458559.1, read on the forward strand.
ATAGAACTGATTTGTATGACGATAAAAACGATATTAAGTCAGAGTGGAATAAACAGCATATTAAGACATGGTCTAATCTTGATAATTCAATTCATTTCTCTGGAAAAGTTTACGATGTTTGCGATTCTGCAGGACATAAAAGTTTTAGAAATATTGCAAAGTTGGCTTTCGCCTTACTAACTGCCCCAATTTCAAATGCAAGTGTAGAACGTGCATTTTCGACTTATGGTGTCGTTAAAAATAAATTGAGAAATAGATTATCTATTGACTTGCTCCAGAGTTTAATGATGGTCAGATTCAGCTTACAGAGAGACTGCGGTTCATGTGTTAAATTTAATCCGACTTCTAAAATGCTGAAATTATTCAATGTAAAAATGTATGAATTCAAAAATAATAACGCAGATGATCAACGAGAAGCTGACGAGCTTTAAGAGAGTTAGAAATGAATGTGCATTAAATATCTACATACATATCGCTACCCTGACGGAAACAAGTGATTTTTTTTACATCAATTAATTGAAAGACTACTTTAAACAAATGCAATGAGTAAATGTTTCAGTTTTTGATACTACTTTTACTCAAAAAAAAAAACAATTTGTGTCTTGGAGGTATGAAAAAGCATCTGTGAAGTGCAGAACGAAAGCGTATTCAAAAGAAACATACGGACTCTAAAGTTCTGTAAACTAAATTAATTTTAAAGTAGTTGAAATTAAATTAAGAATAGGACAGTCGACTTGCTGCTTGCACACAATTCAAACTGAACGTTTGAAAGCACATTTACATGTCTGGCTGTAGCTGAGCGTGCAAAGATGTTTGCAGGAATTTCAAAATTTCAACCCTGTTTGTGTGAAATATTTTATTTTTATCAGTATTTTTCTTTGAATCAATCTATGTTAAAATAAAAGTGAAAATAAAACAAGTTCAGGGTGTTTACCCGATCTCAAACGTTTTCGCTAATATACAGAGTTGGACTTAATGATATAATTGAACCTAGTTAGGTACAAATCGATTAAGTGGTTACCCAGGTACACCTTTGTAGTTATAAAGTGGGCGGTGCTACGCCCAATTCCTAAAATTAGCGACCTCAGTTAATGAAATATCGGAGTTCTCGCATTTCTGAAATTTACCGTTATACGGGAAGCGGGTGTAGTTTTAGTCTGATTTGAATAATTTTTAACAAATTTCTTTTCCGTACCAAGGTTATTAAGTGCACCGAGTTTGGTGGAATTTGATAAATCAGTTACCGAGATACACATTTGTGGTCATAAGTGGACCAAATTTCGTTGAGATATCTCAATTTTTGCTCGAGTTATCGTGTACACGGACAGAGGGACGGACGGAGGGACAGACAGACATGGCTCAATCGACTTCTCTTTTCATTCTGATCATTTATGTATACATTTGTCCATATCTATCTTGATTCGTTTTGGCTATTACAAACAACCATTATGTGAACAAAGTTAATATACCCTTGTGCACAAGTGCGCGTGGTTCGGCGGCGTAAACCTCTAATAGATATGTACTTGGCTCTGCTGTGTGCATTATAAATATCTTGGCATACTGAAAATGTTATTAATTTAAACTATGAGCACCACTGAGTGATTAAACGCATTAGGGCGTAAAGGCAAAATGAAATCATGAAAAGATGAATTAATTAATTGTTTACAAAATATGCGCTTATGGCATGATGGGCAAGCCATTTTTTTCTGTGCCCTTGAGGCAGATTTTGGTTTTGTTTACCCAATACTGAGTCCATTATTTTATTTTCATAGGCATTGTTATACAAATTTCGTGAGGCAAGTGAAATATGAAGAGATTGCAAACAGAAAAAAAGGTACAGTTTCCCTTAAGTCAAGACAAAATTTAAAAACTCTAAAAAAGTAGCTTTCAATGCCAAAAATGGTAAATGTTTTTAACTCTTTAAACTCAATATAAAGAAATATTTATTCCACCACTAGAGGAAGTGGCATTTAAATGTTAGCCAGCGACAATAAAATATGCCAATTTCAGGCCTAGCCATGACCGACTGATAAAGTTCTTCCCAACTCGTTTAAAGTGGTTAACTTTATTTCTGCAAAAGAAAGATTTTTTCTTCTGATTATAGAGGAACAAATTTCCGCTAACTTTTGCCAAATTTGGTTTACCGACAAATCGGGTTCGACTTTGGGGGGTCTTCAGTATCATTTTACATCAATTAAATGGGTTATTATCTCCTATCCGTCGAAGTATTTAGGCCTCTCTCTTCATATTACGTCTCGTTTTCCTCTTCAGCTCCCAATATCGATCTAGCATACTTGTCGTTACTCCGACCATAGCGCGGCCCTTTTTCCTGCTACTGCGCGACACTTCGCGTTCTGCATTCGTCGGCAGTTTTTTAACGTTGAGCTTTCCTTCTATTTCTGGGCATAATTTGTCGCTGTAGTCATCTCAAAAAGGAGGTCCCACTTTGGTTTGCATGTCGTCCCAAACACAGCGTTCTAGGAGATTCCTTCAAGAATGTCGAATTAACGCTGCAGACTTAAGTGGGCATTTCAATCGAATACACTTTTAATACACTATTCAATACAGCAAAGCGATATCCTCTTTTTAAAAGTTCTTATATTGAAGGGTAAACGAGCTTAGCCAGTCAATCATGCGCTCGTCGAAAAAAAACATAAAATATATTTATCTCAGCACATGATATGGTTATAGTTACATTATTCGGTTATATTTAGTTACCAAATAATGTGTTGTGAAAAATATTTTTAGCTGAATTTTTTTCTGGGTGTATAAAAATACATACATGTTTATAAATTCTTGCTTACTTAGTCGAAATCTTATTATTTCCTTTCAAAACCCATTCCAGACAAAACAATTAATTGAAGATACTATAGGTTTCTCGGGAAAAGGTCTGAAAATGGAATTATCATTATTAGATTCAAGGCTTCTAATAAATTTGTCTGTGTACGTATACGCATCTATAGAAAGTAGGTGGCAACTCTATTAAAAAAAAAACATAAAGCCTATTGCACACCTAATGGCTAAGCACTTTCATTTAACGCCTTATGTTTTTAATACAATTAACGGACCTTAACACATCTGGAGGCCAAGTCCTTTCATTTGATAACTCACTTTTTAGTCCAACGAATAGCCCAAATCTTATAATTTTTGGTGCAGGTAGCAACCCTCTTCGGAAAAATAAAACCTTATTGCACACCCGAAGGCCAAGCTCTTTAATTGGACACTTCATTTTTTATAACCGAATGAACTGTCCAAATCTGATGTCAATAACAAAAATGCCTTTACGTATTATATGTAGATAAGGTAGTAATGTTTAAACAGATGGCAACCCCACTAAAAAAGTCTATTGCACATCCGGAGACCATAGATATTATTTCACTTGGTACCTTAATTTTTAGTCCAATGAACGATGAAGATCATATAATTTTTGAAAAGGTGGTAACCCTCCTCAAAAAATAATACATTACTGCACATCTAGAGGCCAAGCGCTTTCATTTGACATCTCAATTTATGTAATTACACGAACAGATCTTATAATTTTTTAGGCAGGGTGCAACCCCATAGAAGTTCTAAAGATAATCCCCTATCCGTGCAGTAGCTTTCGATATTAGCGTGGTCAAAAAATGTTGACTTTCCTTTATACTTCGTATGTACATATATGTAGATAAAAACTTACCCTTTTACTAAAAAATTGGACTATTTTCCTATCGAAGTTGAACTCTTTCCCTGATAATCTTTGATTAAATAATTGCACGGGAGCGTCCTCATAGACCTCATATGTCTGCGGTGATAACACACCTATGTATTTGTGGTATAGGTACAATTAGCAATGCATATAACAACTTAAGTCTATTTGCACTTAATCTTATCTAGCCGTGCATGCACCCTCCTATGCGTTTCTGCACGATCTACGCCGGCGGTGGTATGTACATATTTCATTGCTGCTTAGCGGATTTCTTAACCCCACTGCCATTATAACGGTTAACATTTTATACTTATTTATGCTATTATTTTCTTTTTATTTTTGCCTTCGTTGTGGCGTGTGTAGTTTGTATTTAGTACGTGGTGAAACCTTATCAATTCGTCAAATAGCAAACAAATAAAATCGGAGGAGAACAAAATAAATCGAAAAAAACTAACGAAAACAAAAATGCACATTAACAGTTTTTCCACTTCCACGCCAAAGCAAAGTACATAAGTCGCAACAGCCAACCAATGAGCAAATCGTCTGACCAAGCTAAATGGCTAGCGATAGCGTTGGACAAGCACACCTGTCCTAGCACTTTGGCCGCTCTCCAGCTCAGCTCGCCTGCCTCAAGTTTGAGATATCTTCCATTTGTGCATTTGCCAGTATCACGTGTTGTCTGCTGTATTTACTTGTTTGTGTTTTTTTTTTTTGCTTCACTTCCTTTTTTGTTGTCCCCATAAAATAGCAACGCCCGCACTTTCCTTGTACGTACTGCACATTTTTCTTTTCTGCCAATGTTTTTTTTTTTTTTGTTTCTGCACATTTTCTAGTTCATCCGTTTTGCAACATTTCATTGTCATTAATTTTATTTGCCATTTGCTGCTATTTGTTTTAACATTTGTGTGTTGCTATGTCGTTGGCTTGGTCAAGAGGTTGCGAGCATTTAATGGCTGTTGCGGCATTTTGACATTTAAAAGGCGTTCAGCGCACAAATCAGCAGGCAAACTGGATTAGCAAACTCAATTAACAAAAAATTTCATGCATCCATGGATCGATATGCTGAGTATTTATTGATAGTGGGTAGGAGGTTGTGGAATTGGACTAAAGGCAAATTAGTTTTACAGACCAAATAATCTGAGGGAAAAACTTATTTTACGAGGCATCAAACTGAGTATGCAGTTTTCAAAGCAAGCAAAATATTTGTTTTGCTGTTATGTTTTAAGACCAAAATAATAGGCGAAAAAAAATCATGAAATCTTCTGAGCAGAAATTAACTCTTTTTTGAGATCCATAAGAAGTAAGGGTAAGATTTAAATGCAGTTCTAAATGTAAAAGCTCCGAAAATATCGTGAAAGCCACCAAGAGAATCCCGAAAAATTCCTGAATTTCCCGAGAAAATCTTCAAATATACAACATAAAGATTCCTGAAAATCTCCAAAAATCCGGAAGTTAATGCGAAAACTTTAAAGAAGATCCCGAAAAGCCCCCAAAACAATCCAAATGCTCCTGAATAAATACCGAAAAGACCCGAACAAAGCCTAAAACATGGAGAATCCCAAAAAATTACAGAAAACATTTTAAAAGCTCCCGAAATTTTTCGATAAAATCCCGAAGTTTAAAACGAAAAGCATCCAAAAATGTCTCGAAAACATCCTCAACTGTCCGGCAAACTTTAGGAAGCTCCCAAAACAATCCCATTAAAAATCCTGAAAGGTCCCGAAAAAAAATTTAAAAAATAAAACACGAAGAAATATGAAAAAATTTGGAACACTTTTTAAAAGTTACAAAAAAATTTCGAAAAAACCCCGAAAAAAATTTTATAAAATTTCGAAAGTAGTCGAAACATTTTGGAGCATTTAACTCATAAGAATGAAGAGTACAAACTAATTGTATTTGCTTGCTCAAAAAAAAAAAAATAATAATAATTTTTTAAGTCATGAAGAATTCATATTCTGTAACGAAAAAAAAATAAGATTCTTCGACAATACGTTAAAAAAATTAATTTTACTCAATTAGCTTTTAAAAAATATCTGCCTTCTGATTAAAAATTTTGCTCTTAAAAAATTTGTTTTTTGGAAGCTACTTGCACTCAGAAAAAACATTCCCTGATGCTAGGAAAAAAGTATTTATTCTAATGAAATATTACCTTGAAATGGCTCCAATGACAATTTACAATTTTTAATTTATATTTTAGTTTAGTTTAGTGAGAAAACGGCCCTAAATTTATTTTTTCTTATATCTAAATTCGAACTAACTTTGGTTTACATTATCTGATTTTTACATATCTACCTTAAATACTAAAATAAAATTAACTTGCTACCCAAAATACCTACGGTTTCAGCATTCATTAGCATTTTTCTTCTGCCTAAGGGTCCTCATTCCCCTTTAAATTATTTCAGTAGACCACCAACTCCTTTACAGACTACCTATAAAGCAGATAGCAAAGAAAGCAAAAAAATGAAGTCGCCAACTCTATCCTAGCAGTAACCCCCGCTTAAACCGCAAAATTATTTTATGAATTGGTGCCCTGCAACAACTAGAACAAAGTTTCCATGCTGCTTTGTGTGTGGCGGGGATTTTCCGTCCCTTCAGTTACATTTTTTCTCGCTAGAAAAAAAAAAATCCAACATTATGTGCCATACCGTAGATCAATCTCTAAACTACAAATATTTTTTCATACGCTTATGAGACATTTTTAAGCTTTTCATTTTGGTTCTTGTTGCTGTTGAATCTTAAGCAACTCTCTCTGCCACCTTTTTTTGGTATTTACCCAACATTGTGAGTGGAATACCCTTAACATTTATCCCAGCTTTGCCGCACCTACGACTACATTATCCTCCAGGAAAACAACTAAACAGATTTTTGCCTGCATTCAAGTCACCAGCGCCCCCCACATCCGGCCCCGAGCTACGTACACACGTACATATGTATATGTGCTCATCTGGCACTCGACTCGTTGTAAATCCTGAACTGAGCTGAGCTGTCGATATTGAGGTCACCACCGCAACCTTTTTTTTGGAGTGAGTCTGTACACTGAATTTCATTTTATAAGCTGCCTAAAAATCTACATTTCCATCAGCTTACAGAGGAAAGCGCTTGAGGTGTGTGTGCTATCTTGGCGTATAAAAAATTTAATCTATTTGCTTTTTAAGTGTATATGTAGTTCGTTATTTCTTACGACTTACATTGCCTGCCATGCCTATCTGGTGCTGTTGAGCCGCTTATCAAACGCTTGCCCTAACCGTCGAATGTCAAACAACCATTGACTATAGTTGCATTTAATATACCATCTCCCGCAAAGCGCTTATGACCCTACACGTAGCGTTGCACACGTGCCTTCTATATTCCAATTTATCACAAATTGTCACAAAGAAATCTTCTTTTGCTTTTTTGTTTATGTGACTTGTAGTTGGGCTTGATTTTGGGGCGCAAGTGATGGGTCCCTTATGCGGCTTCCTCGAAAGTGAAGATTAAAATTCAGAGATAACTCTTCAACAAAATAATGCAAGCAAAATGAAAAGGTCTGCACGACCTTCTAGTGTCCACAAGAGCTACGCGGCTGTCAATTCAACGCCAGCACTGCAGCCTAGTTCAATTGCCCCAATATTTTATTGCTTTTGTTTTCCTTATTTTCTTACTTTTTTCAAAGCCACGCGCATACCTTGTGTGTAAGTTCATGCTTTTTCCTAATAACTACTTGCATTTATGTGTTTATGTGTGTCTACTTTGATTGCATTGGATTAGAAAAAGGTGAAAGCTACATGTAAATAATTGGGAGGCGGTTATGGAAAAATTTCCAATATCATTGGATATGATTGAATGTTTTGCTAGCGCAAAAGTAAGAGAGTAAATAGTCGAAGTAACGGAGAGGGAAAATTATTTTGGGCGGTGGCCATAAGCCGAAATAAATCAAATGAAATTTTATAAATCTTCAAATAGTATCTATCAATTTATTTATTTTGGAAAAGTAAATTTTAATATGACAACCGAGTAAGCGCACTAAATCCCTTTCTAATACCTATATAAGTACTTACAATTGTACATATATGTATGTGGATATATGCGAGTAGGTACATACATATGTACATTGCCTGATAGAAATTGTTGATTCGAATTGGTTGTAAGAATAAAGGCGTCAGTATGTATTTAATTATGTTTGGAATGAATCCAATTTTTGATGCGAATGCGCCTTTGAGCAGATCTTTCTTCACTAGAGTAGTCTGAATATTTCACCATTTTAGCAGATTTGACCAAAAAATTCGAAAATACCGAAAAGGTGGCGTGGATACTACAGCACAGCCTGATGATACTATTAGGAAAGCCTTACATATATAAACAAAAATTATACAGATACATATCGTCGATGTTTTCGCAAAACCGCACATCGACCAGTTGCAAAACCGCCTAAATCGCCGTTGTGGCAAAAATGAGATTTGGTAACGCTGAACTCCAGGCATCGAGATTTATGCATAAAAGTCGTAAAATCGTTATTAAAACAATAGATTTGTAAAATAATAGCTAGAGAAAATGGCACCTTTCAAGGCAATGCCTTTAAAGAAAAACTGGTTTTTCGCTCTCCTGTAAAATTTGAGTGCCGTAAGATAGGCGGTTTATAAATTAATACTAAAATCCGTCGAAAAGAAGTATAAGTTCGAGTTTATGTGAATCCCAGGACACTATAAAGTTCCATTAGTGATGACTTGGCGAGCTATGGGTTTGTAAGATTTGAAAAAAAAATATTAGAACAGGATTTTGTTAAAACAAAATATATATATATATATGGAAAACATTAGCAAAGCCTCAACACCTGAAAAATAGCTTCTTAACCTTTAAGAGTTGCCACCTCTTTGAAAAATGCAGTTTAAGTAAGTTTATAGTATAAAGTAAATATTGCAACATGGGTATCAAACTAAAGAGGTTTAGAAAAGTTTACCGCGGAAAATTATTTTAAAGAGCGTTGCCACCTGTTTGAAAAATCTTATTCAATTAGTACACTTTTGAAGTAAAGTATGCGACAAAAAAATGAGGTACGAAGTGAAAGGATATGGTCTCCGGATGTGCTATAAGCTTTTATTTGGTTTGTGGGGTTGCCACCTTTTTAAAAATTACTTCCTGACATATAATACGTAAAAGCATTTATTTTTTACCAATGAGTACATAAGAGTTTTGGAGGGAGTAACAATACAAAAATACATTTAATGCGCAGTGAAGCACGCCAGGTATTAGCTCGTACACAATAAAAAGAAGTAAAAAGTCGAACGCAATGTTTCAAAGAGTTACGAACTATTAGGTGGGGTTGTACCGGTTTACGTCACACAAATCTGGCAGCCCGAACAGTGTAAATGTTTCTTGTCTGAGAATAAGAGCAAAATCATATTCTCATTATTTACCAGAACCTTTAAGGCGGATTCATCGTTTTAGTTCTGAGCTAAAGTTGAAGTTGAGTTAACAACTCAAAAGCGTTCCAAACTCAGTTGCTCTGCCAGAGAGAGAAACACAACAACAACCACATGGAAGAAAAGCTCTGAACTAGAACGATGAATCCACCTTTACACCTCAAGTGCTTGGGTTTCATTTTATGATTTCCTGGCCTACTGTGTATATATCCTAGAAAACCGTATAAGCAATCTGGGAAGTCTAATACGAAATAAATGGTATTTATTTTATGAAATTAGTTTAGGTTGTATTGATTTTATTTTACGGCATTTTTTAACGTCCATCACTTATTCAGGACGAAATTGAAGATTAGTGGGGAAATTTCTGCCAAGGTGTGAGTCGAGGGGAATAGGTGAACACCTTACCATGGCTTTCTTTCAAGTCTCTATGGCACTGTTGACCTTCTTTAGACCGATCTTCAACCAAAAATAAAATTTTAAGCGGATTAAAAATTACATTTTCTTGACTCACTGCTCCCAGAATAACATGGTAAGAGAAATATTTTATATTTTTAATCTTTCCTAGGGATTGTAGTAAGATTTAAGCTAGATAATTTAAGATTGGTTTGCTTCAAATTGTTTTAGTCTTCTAAGAAGTTTTTGTTTCAGTATTATCGATGTGTTTTCTTGAAATTAGCTTGAAAACTAGAAAAAATGGCCAAGTATTTCTTCTAAAGGTAGAGATCCAAAGTTGCGAATGATCCTAACTAATATTACATAGTAAATGCGAAATACGCTTTCACGCTTTAACTACCCAATTATCATGAAATTTTGTACACTGGTATCATTTAGTCTAACTTAAAATAGATCTCGATTATACAAGGGGGCGTGGCACCTCGCATACTAATGGACTTTTTAACCGACTTCCAAAAAAGGAGGAGGTTATCAGTTCGTCGGAATATTTTTTATTTTTTTTTTTATGTATGTTACCGCATAACTTTGGACCACGTCAACCGATTTCGATAGTTCTCGGAACGGTAGTATCTCAGAGGTGGTCCCATACTAATATGGTTAAGATCCGATCAGCGGATCCTGAGATATATATATATTTTTTTGCTAAAAATTACTTGTTTATATGAGAGTTGAAGTCGGTTTTTTTTTTGCTAAAAATTACTTGTTTATACTGCATATCTCTGGTAGTATTTGTGGTAAAATACTGAAACTTGGTATGGAGATACATGCATACATATATCAAATCAATTCCACACCCCCAACGAAAGATTGTTGAGAAACCTTTACTTTAAACACTCAGAACATTTTTGAGGTGTTTTATACGGGTTGCCACCTGTAAAGATTAAATTCAATTGATTTGTAAACTTTTTTTGTAGGAGCTACTTGTTTCGAAAGTCACATTTTACTTGAATTAAGAGAATTAGGTAATTGGAATGTGTATCACAATATGGGTGTCGGACGGCAGATGATTAATAGGGTCGTAGTTTGAAAATATTTTATAGAGTGTTTCCACCTGTTTGAAAAGTCGAATTTAATTGAATATGCAATTTTGAAAACGGCACATCTTGCATATTTTGGCAAAAGAAAGCATAGCTACTTGAAAATATTTCAATTCCATAAAATAAAAATAATAATAAATAAATGATATCTAAAAAATAAAAATAAATAATAATGATACAAGTGAAATTTTGTTTGCAAAAAAAAGAAATTAAATCAATTTATTTGTTTAAAATGGTCAGTTTATTTGTTAAAATAGCCATGCTTTTTCGGTTAAATAACATAAGAATTATTAAAACTTTGAAAATGTTTACATTTTATATTTTATAAGCAGCACTACATTTGCTCATTATCGCCGACAAAATTAGAAATAAATTCAATTTGGCGTAGTCGACAATTGTAGTCCTGTAGACACGATGTTGTGCGTTTATAAGAACGTCTGCATTGAAAGTTTGACAACTACAAATGACAAAGAGCCTCCAGAAGAAGATTTTTAGAAAAATCTGCTAATTATCTTTAATTTAAGTACTAGGTTTAATTTTAGATCAAATATTATACTACTTTAGAAAATACTTATTTAGTTTTTTTTACTTCTTGGAAAGTTTTAATACTCAGACAAATGGCTTTTTCGAAATTGAATATTCAATTAAATTATACACAAGTTAAAGTGTCAAACTGCGGAGTTTTTAGAAATCTTTCGTTTGGAACATGTAGATTTTTTTGCGATGTTTGAAGAGGGGGCGGGGGGGTTGCCACCTGCTTAAAAATTAAGTCCAATTAAAACTATTTAATAAGTTAAATGTATTACATATTCTAATATGAGTATCAGTCGAAATAGTGTTAAAAAGGGTTAATTTCTAAGGTAAACGTAGCAGGGTTGCCACCTGTTTGAAAAATTCAACTTAAATAATCACAATAAAGATGGTGAAGAGTGTTTTAGTTTCAAAATATATTTGAAGAGGGTTAAAAAATTTAAATAATAAAGTTATTGAAATAATTTACCACTAATGCAACATGCAGAAATTTTTATATACTCAGAGAAGCGGGTGAGGGCAATCTATTATTTAACAAGTCAGTGTCTTGTCTGATGGGCACTGTCTTGCCCGCGGGCAAAGCTCTTTTGAGCTTTCTATACATTTTGTATAGGCGCAAGCAGGGTAAAAGCCCTCTCTGCCCAACGCTGCTTTAAACACAATTCTGCTCCAATCGAATAGCGTCTGTTAATAAACTACTGTCAAATTTGGGAAAGCTTTCTCGTTTAATTTGTGCCTGATAACCATTGGAAGTCAAAAACCTCGTGAATTACATTTAGTTTAGGTTAGATTAGTTAGGCGGCTCCCTACGTAGGTACGCGTCCATTTAGACACGAAATTACAAGAAGGCAAGATAGGTGAGGGGAGTGTAGGAACACAACAGGGGGAGGGGTAAAGGGTAGAACGACGACCCCCAAAGCTTCTTATGAGAAATATGCTTCGCGCTCGATACGAAGCTCCTCAAGTGTCTGATATTCATTGCCCAAAAGCTCATCGTGAGTGTGGAAAATGTGCGACCAAAGGTTCATGAACCTTAGGCTGGCAAAAGTAAATCATTACTCAGTCTACGAAGTGCTACCCTATACCCCATACCATTTATATTTAGCCCACTTCGATTATTTCCTGTTTGTAAACTTGTAGAAATAGCTCAGCGTTGGGAGATTTGGGTAGAATGGGAAGGACCTTGGGAACACCTTTTATTTGGGAGGATAAAGTGACTAGACAAATGCTGGACGAGCTAAAGAGAGACTTTGTTGAGAAAAAGAACGTTTATTAGCCGAAACATAACTCTTATTGAAAAATTCTCATATGCACTTTATCAAACTGCTTTATGGCTTTCATCGCTAACACCGCATTATAAAAACTATAGCGGAATAATGTTCTGGATGCCTGAAAAGTCTTGGGCGCCTTAAAAAGGCTTTTGTAGCTTCTATATTTGTTTTGAGTTCTCATATTAAAAGGAATTGATAGTTATTACAAAACACATTAGAACTGGTCTCCAAAAAGCTGACCACCCTCTCAGTTATGTATGTATGTCAATTTACGCCACTTCACGCCAATTAATTTCATATGTAATTGCTTTGAAATAAATGTATATTTGCTTAACTAATATAACACATTAAGTCAATAGCCAGTAGAGATTTATAACGATAATTCGCCAAATTAGCATAGCTTCAAGCACGCGGCCAATGCACTCATTATAAAGACATTAATAAATCATGAATAAGTGGAACCAAATTAAAAGCTTGCCCTCTATATATAAATGGCACCGCATGGTGTGTTGTTTAATTGTAATGAATGCGAAACGAATGACAGGTCAGTATATATGTGGAAAAATTAACACGAATGAACAACCCAAAATACAAATACATATTAGACAGCCATAAATTAAATGCATACGGGATTTGTACAGGTACATTCATAATCGAAACCACAAAAGCCTAAAAAAAAGCAGTGTATGGCCGTGGGTTATTATTACCTCATTTTTGGAACCCCTTAATCATCAACTGCCTATGAAATTAGTGTCGGCGTTCAAGCAATGGCCTGTTAAATATAAAATTATTGGCAAAAAGTACAAATTAGGCTTATCTAATATGTATTTACTTCACAGCTATCAAAAATCTGATAAAGTCCATTTGCCGCTAGTTAAAGCCAGCCAAGCCAGTAAGGTTGTAACGCACTTTATTCAGTAAGCGAGACAACGCGCCAACTCAGCGGCGCACTATAATCAGCACGTTCCAAATATGTAAGTGCAAGTGAGCGTAAAGAAACAATGATTGAACACCTCTAACAAGGTAAATATGGGTATTCATGTTATTATCGTTGTTATGTATGTGCGTTACATTGTTGCAAGTTAACTGGTGAATGCTTCAAATGGTGGGGCTCGGCGCCAAATAATTTTATTTCTCTCAACTAATGCGAAAATAAGAAGAAGACGAAGAGGCGCATTCACTGCAGCAACTTGGCGTAACTAAGCGCATTTTAACACGGCAACGACAATAATTAGAGTAGCAGCAGCAGGAGTGGCAACCAGCGCAGCGGAGAGGCAGAAGTAAACAATTGGATATGAAATGTGAAAACAGAAATGCCTCGAGTAAAGAGCAACAGAACGCAACACTACATATACAGTTACTTATTGCGCACCTTTGACATTGAGAACGTGCACGAGAGCAACGCCAAAAAACAAAAACTGCCATTCGGTGTCACTTCTGCTGACATTTCGCTGGGAGTTCGGTGAAGTAAGCAGCAAAGCAAACAGCGAGAAAGTCATTGGCTTTGGTGGATTTAGGACGCAGTGTTGGTAATTTAACAGCAGTGAACTTTGTAAAAGCTAACTTAAAACAACAACAAGATAATAAGTACACAAAACGCTGGCGAAACGATGGCTGGGACAGAGATGCAGTGCAAAATAAAAGAAGTAAAAAGAAAAAAATTCTTTTTCTTGGCAACAAAATCAGTTAATACGCCACAGAGATTGACAAATTGCAGCGCATACACTTACGCTTAAATAATATGACAAGTAAACCGCGACGAAGTGGGAATAATGAGCGGCAGTAACGAGCGCGCAAGCAAAGCTGTTAAGAAGTGTTTGCCACAGGCGCTATTTACAGTGGAGCGAGCGTGAGAAAATAACTAAAAGAAAATTAAATACATGAATGATTATATGCCGTTTCTATGCTGAATAATATTATATGTAACTCTGAATTTGCCAAATTTGCTTGTTTCGAAGTAGCTGGACAGAGCAAGAGAAGGTCCTGAAATAAGTCCGCGCGATATCAGCATCCCATAGAAGCCCAAACCCAAGTTACTAAATACGACTTTGTAAGACTAAAAAGTTCTCCACACCATCTACGGCCCAAAAGAACTTTGTGGTTGTATAAATCCTGGGTTTTACCCAGGAATAGCTGAGCTGACAAAAGGCCATTCGGTCCAAAAGTGGTCCACAGGTAGCCCGAGGCATCTTTCCGTTGATCCTTGGAATGTACCTGCATCAACTGGTTCGTTAAACTTCGAGCCGTCCGTAAAAAGCTTATCGGTCCTTCCTTTCAACTGTGGAGATTCTAAGCCAGATAAGCACCCAATGATCCTTAGCGGCGATATAGTGCTTCGCTTAAATATACGACACCCACATATTGACAAGTTTTGACTATTTACTTTATTATTGTTTAATTTTAATTATTTTATTTTTTTATAGAAATATAGGATATTCTTTAACAAATACCGCATAAATCCAAATTGAAAACTTTGCGCAATATTTAATAAAATAATCAACAATCTTCCGTCAAAATATCGAGCTTTTTAATTAGATTTCTTCGAAAGATTTAGAGTATGTAGTTTTGTTGCCCACTACATTTTGGTACTACATAATGTTTAAGTTAGAGGAAAGTTGTACCTACCGTTGACTTTTGGGATTTTTTTTGTTGACGATATCAGTAATTTTTTTCCCTACGAAGTATGTTCGACGATTTTTTATATGGAGAAAATGAACAAAAAAAAAACTGCCAAAAATCAAAGCTAGGTCTAAGCTAATTCAGACTTGATATTGAGTTTTTTTTTACTATTTGCAGAAAGATGTAAACTTGGATTTATACGATTTTTTTTAAAGAATAAAATATATTTTTATAAAAAAATTATTTGAATTATAAAAACAAGAAACAAATAGTCCAAACTTGTAAATATGTGAGTTTCATATATGTAGTTAGTTATGATAAGCATCATAATTTGTCCGAAGCTTTCAAGGGCACGTTTTACTATAAACCGTGGCAATAATACGGATGTATGAAGCCGCTGTGGTGTAGTGGTAAGCAGTGCGCGCTTCCACTCCACAATGCCTGGGTTCAAACCCTGGTCAAAGCAACATCGCAAAAATATAGAAAAAAAGGTTTTTTCTTAACAGCGGTCGTCCCTCGGCAGGCAATGGCAAACCTCCGAGTGTATTTCTGCCATGAAAAACAGCTTCTCATAAAAATACAATCGCCGTTCGGAGTCGGCGTAAAACTGTAGGTCCCTCCGCTTTGTGTGACAACATCAAGGCGCACGCCACAAATCGGAGGAGAAGCTTGGCCAAACACTAACATATGTGTAAGCGCCAATCTATTATTATTATTATTATTATTATTATGAAGCACAAAAATGCGCCTACCTTACAAAACTACAAATGAGCTGAGGCAGCTAGCTGACATGTCGGGAGTAGGGTTGCCAACCGTACTATAATATTTAGAAATTAGAAATATTTACCAAATTTACTTAAAATTATTTCGCTTATGCACTCTACTCCTGCAACTCCGGCATTTACAGAAAGAGTTTTTTCTATTAAGATTGTGAAATGGTGAGATTAGAGAAATAAAGCGACTATCTCACTAATAAAAAATGAACTTTTGATTTATATTAATTTAAATATTGATTGCGATAAAGCATATGATACTTTCAAAGAAATTTTTTTTTTTTATAGAGGAAATATATAAGAGAAAAAAAAGATGTACACCTAATAAGCATTTTTACTTTTTCTTTAAAAAAATACTATAATATTTGCAGTGTACTATATTTTTTCAGATTTTTTTGAAAAAGTACTATAAATTTCTTAGAAAATGTTGGCAACCCTAGTCGGGAGGCGCAGAAAAGCAATTGAAAGGCACCTAGGCTGCCAAAGTGGAATGTAAGCGGTTGCAAGGCTTTCGGTTGTGGCACGAAATCTCTCAATCAATCATTGCCGTAAACAGATTAAAAAATTTGAATGATAAAATAAGTTGAAGGCAACTGTTAAGTGAACACCGCAGGACAAACGGTCGTAGGTAATGGAAAAATCATTGCGAAGTTATAAAAAAAAACGACAAAAGCACAGTGGGTTTGAACACGCGGTTAAATAAAATAAAAATGTCAATTCCATTAGCTGCCAATGACAGACAAGTGTCGAGAGAACTCTTTTTCCTCATTCACAAACAAATAACGCTGACTGAATGACGATAAGTGAGCGGGTTGGCTGGCTGATTGGGGGCCTCCAACAGAGTTCATTTTAGACACAACTGCTGCCAAAAAAACCAGTTGCCTCCAACTGTCGTATGCGTTGGTATTATAACTAGCAGCAACAAATGATGCAGAACGAAATGTGGCAGGGCGGCAGTGGCAGGAAGTTCACCGGCGCAAATTTGTTCGCTACGCCTGTTTGCCTCGACACAAATGGCGCAAATGAGCGGAAAAATTTTATACGTACATACATGCATACGCACCCTGGTACATACATACATATGTTCGCCAAAATTCGTATGGTAGGCGTAAAAGAAACTTTAACTGGAACTGTAATAGAAACAGAAGCTCATTACACACGCCTCACGAGATACACGCACAATATGTACAATAAGTGAATATGAAAAGTAATAAAGTCATCAAGACGAAACAGTGAAGCGGCAGAAGTATGCTGTTATAAGAAAAAAGAAAAAAAAAACAACAGCAAGTGGAAAGCACCTAAGTCGAATATTTTGTTTTACAACGAAAAGCTACTCGTGCAAGAAATATGAAGCTATTTACTTAGGCATATGGTTAATGCCGCCATTTAGACGCAAAACAAGTTTCGCCATAAGTGGCAGCTTCAGAAACGCGACACTTGACTGAATACACATACGTAAATAACGCCTGCAGTGCGATTGACAGCCGTTGAGTGAAAATTGAGCATTAGTCAGCATTATCTTCAGCGCCTGAACATCAAGTGCATTTGCTATGCTGGAAGGCATATGTATGCAAATCCTCAGCATCGGCAACATTTTAATAAGTATTAGGTACCTGCCAAGAATTTTTGTCGTTCCGTAAAATTGTTCTATGACGTCGGTTTGAAGCTCAAATAGCTGGCCTGTTGAATAATTTTGAAGTTTAGAGACACCTGCTATTGAAGGGTCAGCTTATAAATATATTCGATTTAAATCACTTATGTGACTACTCAGCTTATACATCAGCATTACAACTCAATGAAATAGTCATCATTTGCCTCAGAATTATATCAGGCAATGCAATACCCTGCATATGCATCAGCGTTATTGAATTAGTCACCCTATGTATCAGCACTGTACCAGTTTATAAACTAGACAGCCAATGTATCTGCCTATAACTAACTTGTCAAACTTAAAAACAGCATATTATCAGTCAATGAACCAGTATCAGCATTTAACTAGTTAGCGTACTAGTTAAGCTAATCTAAGTTGAAGTGGGTACCGGTAGACACACCAACACACTTAGGTACACCATGGGACCCGTAGTAATACCACAATGGATCTCGTGCCATCTTTCGTCTGTGACAGAGGAGAAGAGTATCTACCTGGTTATTTGAGCTTACAGGTAGCGGGTGGCATGAGCAGCCTCTTCCATGATGGCGAAAATGGAAGGGAAGTACCCTTCCTTGCAAGCTCGGGCCATCTCATTACCTTGTATATCACTGTGTCCAGGTGAAGAGAGAACTGCCCTGCATCGTGTTAAGTGATTTGGGGCTTTACAGTCAGGTTTACGAGTTGCATGTGACCGAATCCAGTCCTTTTAAAACCTATTTCCTCTCTTCTTAAGCAGTCGGCAGCCTCTTGTAGGGCAGCAATGACGCTACAGTGGTTCGGTAGGCCGAATGACTTTTGTACTCCTAGTTATTCCAGCAAACTACACCTCCTCCTTGTTATCCATTCCTCGACCCGTCAGTTTAGAACGCAATAGAAGCCGTGGATCCCGGAATTTCCAGAGTCCATTGTTCTCTGCTAGGTATTTCTACTTTATACTATTTGTCGCAAGTCTTTGTCGACACGCAATAGTCCGTTACCTACCGCAAACTAATCCCTTCCACAATTGAGGTATGACCGCAGTGATTCACTCTGCAGATGGATAAATTCCGCACTCTGACGGCTGCGCCAGCGCACTTTTCTTCCCCATATTGTCTATGGGCAGTATGTTTAGCATCGCACTCTTTGCGTTTTATGTCGGGCCACACTGATCCACAGTAGGGCCATCTATTGCACTTTTTGTAGTGTGATGGCGGCTTGGTTTCGCCAAGAAATCTGCAACATAAAAAACTATTGGGATACATGCCTTATTAACGACCAACTGCACCCTTGCGCACACGCTCAAATGATGTGTGTGCCCAGTTTGATTTCTTATCCAGTGTGAGGCCCAGAATGTAATGGAGTACAATCGGTTACAGTCCTCTTTCTGGGTCCTCGTTCGCGCACTCTGAGCATTGTGAGCAACCCATTTGCGAGATTCGGTAACCAATCCGAGTAGAGCCTTGGGTCACGGCTGAAAGAGAGGGAGCTTCGGGGGGCCACTCCGACTTATTCGGTTTAAGGGCTCATTGAAGTCGACAGCGTCTGTAAACCAGTAGGTGTGGCTACAAGGGGGGGTTGTCTTGGAACAAGCGGGTTAAGGAACCACATCTCTTAGCAATTGGCCACGTCAAAACCACTTCCAGTGTAAAATAAAACCAAAGCCTCGGATGAAACCTCCACCCCTTCTTTTGATGGCCAAAATAGCTTAGGCGATTATAGCGCAAAATAAAAAGATATGAGTCCCAAATATTTCGCAGATTCACTGATCATAAGATCCGTATTCGTCATCTCCAATACCACTTTACCAGTCTCCCTGCATAATGTTTTCGCCAATTTTCCACATACGGCTATTGTTAGGTCGTCAGCATACGCTGCTAGTTAGGAATAGATTTTAGCGATTTGTAACAGTGTGAATTATTTTTGTTTTTCTATGGTCTATTTGCAACTAGTCAGCATCAGTCCTGCGCTAAAAAACTTTTTCGACCAGTTTAATTTTTCACTGCAGCTTTATTATCCCCAAATCACACACACAGCCACACACAAGCTCTAACCATGCAAAAATCGTTGGACCATGTAGTCTATTTGTGGTATATTGGGGTACTTACAAAAGAGTTCCTCTGTCATGCTGTAGCGGACCAACTCGTGTCTCTGCGCCAGCTTATTGTTTGTTACCCGATCACTGCTCGTGTTTTAACGAAATGTGATTGAAGTTGAGCCTTTGAAAGTCTGGCTGCATGCATGTCTGGCTGTAGCTGAACGTGTAGAGGTGCTCGCTGTTAGTTGTTAGTAGCAGCATGTTCGGGTTCGAATGCCGTCAGAGGCAACATGTAATTTTTAATTTTTGTTTTTGGTTTTTATTAATTTCGAAAAAGCATTTGAGAGTGAAGAACAAAAGCGTGTACAAATGAAAAAATATAACAACAATGCCATTGTAAATATGTTGGAGTAGTTTTGTGCTACTCTGATGTAATGCAGGAATGGAGTATATGGTCCGGCCCTAGGACATCGCAATGTTAATTGGACCATATTTTTATACCCGAGCGCACTTGTGCACAAGGGTATTATAACTTTGTTCACATAACGGTTGTTTGTAACAGGCAAAACGAATCGAGATAGATATAGACAAATGTATACATAAATGATCAGAATGAAAAGAGAAATCGATTAAGCGGTGACTGTCTGTCCGTCCGTCCGTCCGTCCGTCCGTCCGTCCGTCCGTCTGTGCACACGATAACTCGAGTAAAAATTGAGATATCTTAACGAAACTTAGTACGTGAACTTCTTTTGGGCGTGGGACGGATGGTATTGAAAATGGGCGAAATCGGATAATAACCACGCCTACCTCCCATATAACGGTAATTTTAAGAAATACGAAAACTGCGATATTTTAGTAACTACTGAAGATAATTCACTCAAAATTGATACTTACAATGAGTTTCAGACGGAAAACATGAATATTATAAATTTTTGGAAAATGGGCGTAGCCACGCCCACTTATGGTTACATGTGTATATCTTGGTAACCGCTGCACCAATTTCTTCCAAACTTGGCACAGTTGTTGGCCTTAGTACAGCATATTAAATGGCTGAAAATTTTAAAAATCGGACAATAACCACGCCTACCTCCCATATAACGGTAATTTAGAGAAATACAAAATCTTCGATAAATCAGTAAATATTAAAGCTAATTTATTCAAAATTGATGCTTGCAACAATTCTTTACCAAGAAATACGTTTATGGTAAAATTTTGGAAAATGGGCGTGGCAGCGCCCACTTATGATCACATATATGTATCTCGGTAACCGTTCTACCAATTTGTACCAAACTGGGTATGGTTAGTGTGCTTGCCACATGAAAGCGAAATGTTGAAAATTATTGAAATCGGAATAAAATTGAGGCCGCTTATCATATAACGGCAAATTTCAGAAATGCTTGAAACTTCAATATTTCGAAATTGAAGGACGCCAATTTACTCAAAATTGATACACCGCGGCTTACCATCTAGCGGAAGGTTTCGGAAAGGTGAAAAAACATATATTTAATACTTGCGCCGGGTATTTAATGTTCGGCTTCGCCCGAACTTAGACTTTCTTACTTGTTTATATGAATTTTTGTTAATTTAGGAGTAGTCCTTGGTCCTTAGGGAGTACTCTTTACACGCATGCATGGAGTAGTCGCGATTTTTGCAGGGAAACAATGCACACTGCCAGCTATAATGGCATTAACGGCGCATTGTTACCATTAGTCAGCTCATGATTGCCTAGTATCGTTTGACGTCTTCATTTTCATCACCACATGAATTATAATCACCAGCTCATCAACTCACCAACTCACCAGCGACGACGCGCTGTCTAAAGACTCGTACGGTTTTGCTGTGCCAGGGTAGCCAACTCATTTTTAAGAATTCCCCGATTTCGACAATGAAATTCCCCGAATTTGCCCAAAATTTCGTAAAATTCCTCACCCATAGATATCTCTCCTCATTTTCAAACAAAAACATATGTATTTTGATGGACTGCTGGTCTTTCTGTTTATTTTATTTTTAAATGTGCTTCATCTATGCATAAAGTTAGTTGACAAATAAAAAAATTTTAAAAAAATTTAAATTTTGATAAGTTTTCACATTTTTTTTTTTGTTAATTAATTTGAGTTATTTTTTATAAAAAATATTGCTCATTCCTTAACAAAAACCGCACAAATTCAAATTTGTAACTTATTTGTAATAATTCAACAAACTTTCTTAAAAATTTCGAGCTCTTCTTCCGAAGGTGTTGTGGTTTTCTTCGATATAAAACCAAATTGTGTTTATTCGTTATATGAAAGCAAATGCGACAAAGAAAATTCTTAAAAATAAACGGTTATTTTTAGCCATTTGAAACTTTATTATACTAGAATTGAACGAGTTATAGTTTTTGGCATCTACTGAATGTAAAATTATGTACATACATATATACGTATGACTGCAATTTGCTATTCTTTAATATTTGTCTTTGCAAGAAACGAACGCAAAAAATCACAGCCGATGGCGGCAAAAATAGAATTTTCAAATGACGATTTGTAAATAGTGATTCCATTGTTCCCTATTCGTTGCCAGACTTTTACATATATTTAATAACTCAGGGTTGCATAATCAGTACTTTTAATTAAAGTTGCATTTCATGTACAACTTTTACTTTTTTAATTCATTAAGAAATAGTGCAGCAAAAACGAAAAAATTAGTTAACACAACAAGTAAACTGAAATTCCTCACAAAAAACGGCTCATATTCCGCCAACAGAAATTCTTGGCAAATCGGGGAATTCCCCACGAGTTGGCCGCCCTGTGCTACGCCACACACATTACCATATTCACTGCCATTATCTTCTTTAAATTTACGAGTATTAGCCGCAATTTTGCTGTCATACACGCGCTTGCCACCTCCCAGCGCTGATTGGTATTCTCCACCAAGCTGCCTAGTAACTTGGAAGAATTTTCCTTTTTTTCTGCATAGTTTAACATAGTGTCTCTGTTTATGGTGGAACAGCGCGGCCCATCGCATAAATTTCCTACCCAACCAAACATTTATTACTTTTCTTATCGTTTCATTTTATTTTTTATTTTTTTTTTGTTTTTGAGTAGTTTTTTCCTAGTGCCACCGTGCTTCTTCTTCATCTTACTTATTTCGCAATTTTCTCGCTTGAATTTTTTAACAAAC
>NW_023458559.1:58876832-58894860 GCF_013731165.1 Rhagoletis pomonella
TTTTCTTTTCGCTGCTAATTTATTCAATTCACGTACGTGATTTTGCCTCCAAAGTGCAGTTATAATTATTAAATTAGATAAATTAGTTTATTTCTATTCGATTATTTTATTACTCATAGATGTTTTTAAAAATAGTCATATAATCATACAGCACGGCATGATTATAAAAAAAGGTCAACAAAAATTTTCATTAGAAAGCGTAAGTCATGTCTTCGACAACCTATTCGTTACATTTCATGCGGCCAAAAACGAGCCTTACCGACTCCGCCAACCCAGCACCATTTTCGTTTTTGTACTCAAAACCTAGAGAGCATCGCCAAGGAAGGAATTAGAGCTGGAAAACTATCGATAGTCGATAGTCACAACCATCGATAGTATCGATACTATCGAAAATGTCGAGACTACCGATAGTTTTCCAGCTCTAGTAGGAATTGATTTAGATTATTAGGGCTATTCTGGCTAAGATAGTAAAAACATTTTCGTACGACCAATGAAATACAGCTTGCCAGATAGCTCGAAAGACTATTGTTATTGGCAAAAATGCTATCTCATTCACCACTCGTGGTGAAAAGCTATTTTGAGAGAAAGCACTTTTATATCATTTAGCTCGCGCCACTCCAACAGCCGCAATAGCCGAGTGGACAAGACACAGGCGCGCCAATCGAGAGATATGTTTTCGAGTCCAGGCGCTGTGAAGATTATTTTTGTTTTTTAATTTAAATTTTTTCGTTTTTAATTTAATTTTTCCGATTTCTTTATTTTTAAAAAAGATATATTTTTTTTAATTTAAATAAATTTTTATAAACTTGTTTTATTTTTGCTTTTTATTTTAATTTAATTTATTTTTTTTTTGTAAATTTCACGGATGGAGAATAATCATTATTTTTTTAAATTTTAAATCAACAAGTTGCAATCGTTGTAAAACAATTTTAACTATACTCACGTATCTCTGTTCACACGTTCTACTGTGGTTGAGAGTGTTTTTTAACCGACTTCCGAAAAAGGAGGAGGTTCGTCGGAATATTTTTTCCATAGTATATTGTTTTTATGTATGTTACCGCATAACTTTGGACCACGTCAACCGATTTCGATAATTCTTTTTGCATCGGAAAGGTAGTGTCAGAGGTGGTCCCATACTAATCTGGTTAAGATCCGATCAGCGGATCATGAGATATATATATATATATTTTTTTTTTATATGGGAGTTGAAGTCGGTT
This sequence comes from Rhagoletis pomonella, assembly GCF_013731165.1. NCBI lineage: Eukaryota > Metazoa > Arthropoda > Insecta > Diptera > Tephritidae > Rhagoletis > Rhagoletis pomonella. Next base: position 58,878,050 of record NW_023458559.1, read on the forward strand.
TTTTTTTGTGCTAAAAATTACTAGTTTACAATACCTAGTGCCTTTTCCTGCCTTTTTCGCTATTTTATTTTGCCTTTTCCAGCCTATTTCGTTACTTTATTTTGCCTTTTTTATAGGTTTTTAGGTCCTAAAAATCCGTTCCCTGGTAATAATTAATATTTGAGTTTTATATTTTCGCTCAAAAATAATGATTATTTTATGATTTTTATATTTTTGATCAAAAATAATGATTATTTTATGGTTTTTTACTTTCGCTCAAAGATAATAATTATTATTGAGTTTTATTTTTCCACTTAAAAATAATGATTATTCAAAAGCTCAAAGGCTACGCCACCATGATTTCCGATGTATCGTTTTCGGAGGTAGCGACGCCCTAATAAAAGGAATAAGTCTCAAAATTTTCAAGTCGAAACTTCAGTTGGTTGCGTCTGTATGGCCTTTTAAATTTTGTGGATAATCATTATTTTTTAGTGAAAAAATAAAACTCAATAATAATAATTATCTCTGAGCGAAAAAATAAAAATCATAAAATAATCATTATTTGCGATCGAAAAAATAAAAATCAAATAATAATTATTTCCGTTGAGGGGAAAAAATAAAACTCAATAATAATAAATATGATTAAGCGAAAAAAGTATAAATCAAAAAATAATGATTAAATGCTGATTTAAATTATTTTACTCGTAATGATTACCATCCCGGTAAAATTTCTTTAAAGGTTTGCTTGTTACTGTTTGGAGTAGTGGTAAGCAATGCGCGCTCCACTCCATAGGGCCTGGATTCAAGCCCTGGTCAAAGCAACATCGCAAAAAATATAGAAGAAAGGTTTTCTCTTAACAGTGGCAAACCTCCAAGTGTATTTCTCCTATTAAAAACGGCTTCTCAAAAAAAATACAATCGCCGTTCGGAGTCTATCAAGGCTCACTCCACAAATCCTAGCGTTGCGGACGTTATGAGAACAAAATAATGGAAATTTGAATTTGAATTAATGTCTGTGTATTTTCCTTCGAAGTTTGTGTTCGGACGTTATTGCAAGAGGAAGCGATTTTGATATGACCATCAAAGTCAACAATTGAGATAAGGCGTTTTTAAGCCGAATTCTGAGATACGGCGTTCTTCAATAAAATTTTGAGATAGGGCGTTTTTGAAAAGTTTTCTGAGATAAGGCAGTCGAGATAGGTCGATCTTCCGCTCAGGTATCGATATGTATGTAAATATGTACACTGCCACACTAAAATATTGGCACATTTTTTACTTAAAATTTTCCACGAATTTTTTATAAAAATATAGTTCATCCTACAATAAAAAAAATTTAAAAAAATTTTCAGGAAATTACATACAAGTTGCCATTGTAGCTTGAAGTTGGTAAAAAATAGCGTCTTATTCAAGCAGCCACGTCTTGAATTCTTCGTTTAAAATCCATTCGTCAATAAAATAGCAATCGCGTTTTTGACTATTTCGTGTAACTCACTCACTTTAACCGGGACAAAATTACACATATTTTTTACATCTACACTCAAGAATTTACACATTCAAAGGGAAACAATTAACTTTTTAAAATTATCAGCAGATGTTTTTTCATAGCTTGGTAATGCAAAACCAAAATTTGTGTTAACATTTCAACATCTTGGGACCGTCTGGAATCTAACAGCGAGCACCTCTGCAAACTCAGCTACAGCTAAAGGTATGTAAACGTACATTTCTTACAATCATTCAAACAAATTTAGTTCCAAATTGAAAACACATTTCTTCCAAAATAACTTAAAATCGCACACACGGAAGAACCAAAAAGATTGAAAAATCATGATACTCTTTTCTTTCGTCTGACGATTTTAGAACTGGGTCGGAACTATAGAATTTAGGACTAGTTCGGAACTATCGAAAAAGGGATGCAGCGGGGAGCAATTGAACCTTCCTAGGACATCGCCATGTTAAATTCGCCAGTTGCTTGCATGCAAAAGAGATTTATCACGAACCAGTACTGGGTCTAAATGTACTAGAAGCGCACCAGTTCAGAACTAGAGATTTTCCCCACAGGGTGCCTCCACCGCGAGTTGAACTCGCGACCAACGATGGTTGGAGTCGGAGGTCTTCATAATTTGTATGTATGTATGTAGTATGTACATATGAATGCATAATACGCGAAACCTTTTTCGTCATATCAGATCTGTACCATTCGTTCGATTTTACAAAATGATGTATCAAATTAAAGGGCTTGGCCAGTGAATGTGCAATAACTTCTGATTTTTTAACCGACTTCCAAAAAAGGAGGAGGTTATCAGTTCGTCGGAATATTATTATTTTTTTTATGTATGTTACCGCATAACTTTGGACCGCGTCAACCGATTCTTTTTGCATCGGAAAGGTAGTGTCTCAGAGGTGGTCCCATACTAATCTGGTTAAGATCCGATCAGCGGATCATGAGATATATATATGTATATTTTTTTTTTTATATGAGAGGTGAAGTCGGTTTTTTTTGCTAAAAATTACTTGTTTAAAAAAGAGTTGCGAATTTAATTAAAGGAAGCATAAGCTAAATGAAATATTAAAATATGACGTGAAGCGGATGTGGTAAGATATCCTTAGTTTGAATATTTAGAATGTTAAAGAGGGTTGCCACCTGTTTAAAAAGCTAAGCTCAAATTATTTAATAAGTCTAAAAAGGCTTTATATGTAACCGTTGTCACATATTTAAAAAAGCAAATTTAACTTAATTCATCAGGCACAGAAAATTTGTAGGTATCACATAGAAATTTGTTTATATCTTAACAATACTTTGGAGGTTTGCCATCTGTTTCAGAAGTCTTAGCACAAATTCGGAGACGAGGATAATGAGAAGACGAGCACAAACACGAAAAAGAATACTAATACGGGGACCTGGGCTAATATAAAAAGTAATATAAATAAATTTCTGCAGTATGAAAGGAAACACAATTGAATCCAAATAGGTATACACGTAATGGCAAATGTATGCCTATTTATAAGCTGATGGTACATATGATTGAAGTTAATGTGGATCTGCTTCTCTATTGCTAATTATTAATATTTTGCAATTCATATTGCTTTATAAAATTTAATTCAATAGAATCAAAACGTATTTTTTATGTACCGTTTTTAACTTGAATGTGATCTTAATAATATCAAGTATTTATTTCACTTCAATTTATAGTATTCTTTTGGGGTTGTCAAATATTTACTGCTGTCATTTCAAATAGCAGATTGACAAAACTGTTTCACCATAGTAAAAACATCATTCACCAGCGTTCCCCACAGAACTTTGTTACCGATTCACACACGCACTTAGTTATGAACGAAACAGTCCGCAGGAAATCGCAGTAGAAAACAAAATATGGCATATAGTGACGATCAGTAAACAGAATTTGTAAAATATATGTACATATTTTAAAAGTTCAAAATTTTTTTTCAACAAGATGTTTTCTTGCAAAAAACTGGGAAATTTTGCGTGTCGGCATGTGACGTACCGTGACCGGGACATAGCTCTTAAATCCGGGACAGTCCCGCCGAAAACGTGTCGGTTGGCAACCGCGATAAGGACTTAGGTGTGCGACCTTAACACAGAGCTGAGAAGCAATTAGTTATCGACTTGACCCTCCTATCAATGTGTTCCCTGCAGCTACTGAACGGATGGGGTCCCCAGTTTTACCACCGCGTTGGCGCGCACAGTCTTTATGAACTGATGAGGTAATGCTGTTTGAGCTATTTCAGCTGTCGAGAGTCGAGTAGGCTGCGTTACATATAACACCGGCTTTAAATCCAATAGGCACGGACTGCATACTGAGGAGGGAAGTTTAGCCGAAGCAGGATGAGTAATAGGCAATGATTTGCCGATACGAGGATCACCGAGAATGGACTTCAGATCAATTTTAGTAAAATTTCGTTGAATAAACATTCACAATATCGCCAACAAGGCCCTATTGATTTGACTTTATATTGCTTCAGACCAAGTCCATTATTGATGACATTTTCACAGCGCGTAATATTTTACCTCTGCATTATCAAATCAAAATTGTCTTCTTCGACCATTATCAAATTTAAGAAATATAATTTTAATTTAAGCTTCTTTTTAATTTCTAACTGTTTAAATTTCCGAATTGAAGTGAAATTTCATTCACATTTCAAAGTTTACGCTGCAAAATGTATGTAGTACAATCTGCCATAAACTACAGACTTAAAATTGTGCTCCACCACCACCACCACCAATCGCACCAATTCAGGTGGAAAACATTTAAGGGAAAAATTTACCAAAACCAATATGATACATGAGATTGTTGTTGTACATATGTACACATGCATGTAGTCAGTTCGCCTTAACCCAAACCCGCCAATAATTTTATGAAACATCATAAATAAAGTATTTAACGGTGCAACATTTATCTCGCGCGTGCAACAGCGAACCAAAAGCTTTTTTCTATTAAAATTTATATACATTTTCGAAAGAATATTGCAGCATTGGCAGGGTTATGCTGAAAAATTGTGGAAAACGAGAAAGGGACCGGTGAAAAAAAAATATATGGCAAATTGTGGGATAACGGATAGGAGTTTTTTTTTAAAGCGAAATAAAGAGCAGAGATGAAAAATAAATGAAAAAAATAAAAATAACGGAAGTAAAAATATCTTATCAAAAAATATGGTTAAGGCAAATAACCGGTGTAGCTTGTATTCCGGCAAGGATAAGAGCGAGGCTGCATCAATGTAACAGCAGTAAACTGATGATTTGTAGAGAGCGTTAGGATGAAACAGGCAGCAGTTCTATGAAGAGGAGGAAAGCGGTATACTAGCGGCAATAAGTTAGCGGGCACTTAGAATGAACTTTGATGGGCCTGTGTGGGCGCACAGCCGTTGACAGTGAAAGGGAGTGGCGCTGCTGGCAGCATCGCATATCGGTTGGCGCAGCGTGGGCGGTTCAGCATAAAGGCTGTTCATGCGTAAAGTAGAGATTGGAATGGGAGACATTTGTGCATATATACTTATATACGTGCATATGTATGTACATTAGACTGCATCACTCCACATACAAAAAAAATGCGTACCGATTTGAAAATACCTCCAAAAATGGAGTTTTTTATGAATAAAAATAGTTTCTTTAAGATGTTTTTTTTTTTAAATCCCCCAAATGACAAAACGGTTATGTTTAAAAAATGTGCATAAAAATATTTAAAAAAAAAATTTTAACGGAATCGTAAATCAATCTTTGAAAAAAGTAAGAAAAACAGCATCAAAAATCTCATTATTACGATTCCGTTGAAAATGTTTTTAAATATTTTTATGCGGATTTTTTAAGCCTAATCTGTTTTGTCATCTGAGTGGACTTTTTTCAAAAAGTTCTTTAAGAAACTATTTTTATTCATAAAAAACTAAATTTTTGGAGGTTTTTTCAATTCGGTCCAGCTCGCTTAAGTCTTAAAATTTTACCGAAATATTTTGGTGGACGTCTTAAAATATAATATATTTTTCGGAAAAACTGCAACTTTTTTTGGTGATGCAGTCTAATGTACATACATACATACACACATCTGTGTAAAGGCGATACACACTCATCCTTTCTATCCTTTCTATTGTTGTCCTTTTTACTTTCCTCAATATGATTTCAAAATCATTTCATATGTATGCAAATCCAGGGAACTTCTTTAACTAAAAGGAAATGCTATTAACCCTTATAAATCGAACTGTGAAAAAATCAATCAATAAATTAAAAAAAGTTAAAAGTGAAAAAAAATATTTCAAATAAAAAATTTAATGAAGTAAAATAAAAAAATGAAATAAAATAAGAAGCCGATAATATTTGGAAAGTAAAAAGCTTTCTCATATTTTTTAGCTTGAAAATATATTTTTCTAAGCTTTCGTAAAAAGTAAGGTTCAAATTTAAAAGTACCTTGAAAGCTTGAAATTACCGAAAAATATAGACATCTCGAAAGTTTACCCAAAATAACAGAAAAATTCCAAAAAGTTTCGGAAAACCCCGAATAGAATAAAAAGGTTTTGAAAAATTCCGATAAGTGGCGAAAGAACTTGCGAAAATCCCAGAAAATTACAAAAACTCCCGAATAGTTCCGAAAAATTCCGAACGGTATTGCAAAGACCGCAGAATATCTCGAAAACTAGAAAATCTAACAAATCGAAAAACACGGAACGATATTGGCACACAATTTTGAAAAATTGGGGAAAAAAGTTATTCACAAAAAAGTTCCAAAAAATTCGAATGGCATAAAAATCTTCTCAAAAAATTAAATATTATACAGGAAAGGGCTAAACATTTTTTATTTCTTCAAATATTTCTGAAAATTATATTTTGGTTGGTTTTCTTTTCTACCTAAAATTAGTTCATTTGTTTTTGTTATTTATGGCCTTATAACAATTATATTCAACAATTTTATTAAGCTTGAGGCCGTGTTTAATGAGAAACTATTGTGGAAAAGTAAAAATAATTTATAAAAATAGTGGAAGTAATAGCTATTTCGGAGATCACCACATCTCCTCATCAGACTTCCTCAGTGGGACTCGATCCAACGACCCCAGCTGACTCAGTCAGTTGCCCACTAACTGTGCTAAGTTCGCCTTATAAACTATTGTTGCTTTTTCCATTTTTTTCATGTTTTTAACATCGCCCACGCTGAGCCTTGCTCTGCAATGTGGGACTTCATAAATATGCAATTTCATCAGTTAGCTATCAACGGCAAGCCCAAGCCAGGAACAGGCGCACTACTTAATGAAATTTTAAGTAAGTATATGTATGATTTTTCACTGAAACTAGCCTTTCAGACACCTTATAATTTTCCTTTAATTTATAGTCGAGAAAGGAAACAAACATCGAAGAAGCTGCGAATCTGTCAAGTACCTCCGCATAAAAACAATGCAAAACATTTTGTTAAAGAAAAACGCTTAAAATTAGGAATAAAAACAAAATAAAAGTATTGTGTTATAATTCGTCTTATGTTTTTTACAGTGTGGTGAATGAAAGCAATCGGAAGTTCCTGGAAACAACCGCAGATTTTAGGAAAATAATTTCGTTAAATATACGAACTATTTTTGTACATTTTACAAAAATTTTTTAGTAAATAGTACGAATATGTTCGTAAAATGTACTAAGATCTGATGTCTCATATTTTCGTAGTATGTACGAAAACGGTTTTGTACAATCAACGAAAACTTTCGTGGCTCAAAATGACGAAAACTTTCGTAAAATGTACGCAAGTTTTCGTTATATTTACGCAGATTTTATTTTCAGTGTAGATACAATTCAATTCGAGAATTTGGTATAAAAATGTTTCTTGTCACATGAACAATACTAAGTTTAACACAGTTGACAGAAGTTTAAACACCTACAACACGTTCATTATTCGAACGCAAACGCGAACGTATACATTTCAACATGTTTGTATGTCTTGCATGTATGTATGTATGCTTTGTTAACGTTCGCATACTTTATGTAGACAAAATTTTGATTTGAAAGGAATACTGGTGGAATAACAAGTTCACCAAAAATATCCTTTTTTATTTAATCTAATGAGAAAAATTGGGAAAAATCAAAAAACAAATTTGAAAAAAGTGCCAAAAAATCCTGATAAAAAAATCCGAATGGTATGAAAAATATCTCTAAAAATTAAGTACTAAACAGGATCTCTAAAACTTCGGACATAACATTTCTTATAACATTTAGTACTGAAATATTTCCTCAAACATTTCTGAAAATTATGTTTTGGTTTGTTTTTCTTTTCTACCTATGTATTTAAAATAATTCCACTTAATATTTACTAAAACTTGGTCACCGAACTTTTTTCTCACCACCCCCTCCGAACAGTACACGTTCCTGTTATCTTACTTTTAACCCATAAGCTGCTTCTGTTCCATTTCTTGTCCCCTTAAGAGTAATGTGAAATTTGTTGTTTGCGCTGCGATTTGTTGCGGCGATTCTGTGCACGTTTGCGAAATAAAATTATAGCTTAACCGAAAAAGCAACACAAAAACAACTGCATATATGGTCCAATATGTATCAAAAAGCATGAAGTGCACTCACTCACCAATCGATGGCACTCAATCGCACATCGACGCGTTGCCCATCAGCTCATCGCTGCACGTACATCTTTGCTACTCACTACGTACAGACATACATACATACATACGTTACATTTCGCTCAACGATGTGCACTTCCGCACTGCGCCTGCCTGCCACCCTGCCTGCCTGACTGTTTTCATTCACGATGCCATTGGGCCCTTTCGATGTGCGCCATTCGCAAGCTCATTCACATCAATATTCATTTAACTTTTCGTTTCTCCATTTCACTTGGCTTGATGTAGCACCTTCGCCCGCTACATACTCACATACACAAGTACTTGTTTTTACATTGATACCACTCATTTGGCATTTAAGTTCTGCTTCAGCTTCTTTATTGGGTTTTTTTTTTTGGTCGGGTCACAGAAATACTCAACGCTTTCCGGTTGAAAGCGGCAGCAAGCAATCCGGTACAATCGCCGATTTTCGTATGAATTTGCTGTACGATTCATTGCCTCATTGAGTCAATCAGTCGCCTGGATATGTAAGGCGTTGCCACCCGTTCGTGCTTTCATTTATTCATTTCATTCGTTGCCGTCAATTTTTTTTTTTGCTTTTCTTTTTCGGTTATTGATTTTCACTTGACTCTGGTTGCTCAAAATCTTTTCTTCTTCTTTTTCGTGATTACACACATAACTTCCTTCAATCCTCCACTTTTTTCTGCTTTTGTCGCAACCTCGTCGTCCGCTGGCATTCATCCGCCTCCTGCAGCCAGTCAACCCACACACGCTCACTCGCACTTCCTGTAATAGAGTTTTATGTGCGTTTTGTAAAATATGCTTGTGCGCTGCTGCGATCTTCAGGAGCATATCTTTTGCCGCGTATATGGCAGTATGTCTGTGTACTTTACAGCGATTCGGCTATTCAAGCCAGCCACCAAGCAGCTGCTCATCAGCGCCGCTTCCTAACAGCCTCGCCTCGTTTCGCCTTGCCTACATACTATTTGCCTTAAACAAGGATCACTCGCCGGGTTATCGCACGCTCATAACTTACTTTATGGATTTTACTTATTTCTAGTTTATAGCACTCGCGTGTATAGTCCAACAGCAGTTCGCATACATAGCTCCGCATGGAAGCTTTCCCACCGCCATCTCTTCCTGAACCTCAGCGCCGTTCATTACATTTACGCCACACTCAGCGCTGATGGCACCATCGTCTGCCGGCTACCGCTGCACGTTCGTTGATAAAACCAACCATCGGCCACCATACGTTTCAATTTTTTATCCCCCGCTGTAGCGTTTCATTTCTTTCTTTCATCATTGCGTTCATCTTTTACATTTCGAAATTGTAAAGGCGTGGCTGCCATATATTTCTTTTTTCAATGGAAAATTTATGTGCGAGCGGTCGGTCGCTATGAGCTGTGTGCTATGAACTGTGGAGTTGTGAGCTGCAATTGATAGGGTTACAAATATCCGCAGATATACGGAAAGTTGTCTCAGAAGTCTATGCTTGTGCAGTACTCGTATGGACGTAAGTTCTTGTCGACATACTCAGGCGCTTCCCGTGCATGCTTCCGCTTTAAGACTACGCTCGCACACCAACGCAATTCGCATACGAAGTATGTACATACCCTGCAGCGATAAGGCCGCCAATTTTCCGTAAAGGACCAGTACTTCACGGGTTAAAATTTGACTGGTCAGAATTGGATATTTGCTTGCATCGAAAATGCCAGTTTTCGACCAGTTCCCAAGGAACCGGTCTAGAGATAGACGAAAAGTACAGGTTGACAGTGACAGGGCGGTGTTGTCTTGCAATTCAATAAAAAAAAAATTTAAAGAACACCACCCTGTAAATGTCCTAATCGTTTGGTCTGGCCTTGATTCAAATTGAACATTTGGATACACGTTCACATGTGTGGATGTAGCTCAGTGCGCAGAAACGCTTGCCACTACTTGTTAGCTTTCAGGAGGGTCCGGGTTCACATGCCGTCAGAGGCAATATGGTTATGAAATGATCATCTTTTTATGAGTTTCCGAAATATGAAAAAGCATCTGTGAAGTGCAGAACGCAATCTTACTCCTACGAAAAAAATCTCCAAAATTGGACTAGTCCAGGACTATCTTACGGTCAGTGTTGATTGGGCCGATCCTTTTACAATGACACGCCAATGCTAAAAATGGCAGTTGAAACCATTGATAGTGGAATTATGAGGGACTAGTGCTGATAATAATAGGGACTATCTGAGGGCTAACCTAGGATGAACCTGAATTGCTGCAGGGTATTTCTTGCTTTTGGCGTAGCTTAACTTGCAGATGTCCATTAAGATTATATTGAATTATGCGAAAAGCAAAAACTTCTAACACCTCGTACTTGAGTCTTTTATGGAAGAGCTTTTTAAATTGCAGGTGTAAAAACTTATAAGCAAAAAAGACGGTCAATCAACTTTGTATTTATTTCTAATAACATTACCATTAGTTTATTTTAAAACTGCTTCTTATTTTTAGGTAAGCGATTTATCTGCCGAAAAAGCACTTTATCTGCGAAGATACAAAGGAATGGCCATCGAACTTTTAGAATGAATGTTGCCAAAGTAAACATCCATTTGTATGCTAGATTCCCCATCTCTTGGTTAACCCCGTTTAAGGCACAGTCAGTTGCCTGGTAAATTGTAAACGAATTAATTTCATGCAATGCTTGAAAAAGTGAAGTGAATCTTGCATCTTAGTGTCTAATTTTACTGTGCAGCAGTCGGAAGATCTTCCCCAAAAAATACCACAATGCGCTTACAGCAGCACTCGCCCAAAGAAGAAAAGCCTCTGAAAAAACGTTCACTTCAGCTTTATTATAACTGTGAAAAGCAGTACTATGTATATTAGCTTTGTGGATAGCTTTCTATAAAAATTCGACTCAAAGCCAAATTTTAAGGTCTTATTTCCAAAAAGATCTAAGGAAAAATTGGAACTGCCTAAGCCATGGAAACACAGTCTATGAGATCGACGGCTATTAAGTTATTGAGGCACCTAGACTAAATAAGCTTAACAACATGGAGAAAGTCAGCACTGCGAGGTCCAAATGCTTCGCATGAACAGTTTATGGTGGGATGCCACAGACGTGAGCACCCCAACAGACCATTGCTCGAGAAGGAGCCTCCGCCCAGGCACGTCAGAGGGTACCTATTCATAAACATGGACGCGTTGCAGTCACAAATCGACGAACCACTGGATCAGACGACGTATTTACCAACGAGTCGGTCACCACCTACCATGACTCGCGGCCAATGAATGCCGTGAACGGAGCCCAAAAACCACCAGTGACAGACACGGAGCTTCAACTGCCAACAGACCCAATAACTCAAAATTGATAAATTTGCACATTCATGCTTCTGGCATACGGGCGGCGATATGTATTTACTTCACATGTATTAATTTTTTATACGCCTGTCCTACATATCTTCGTAGTAAGAAAATAGTAGTCATATTTCGACTCCTGAGTGGAAGATCGACCTATCTCGGCAGCCAGTTCGTAAGCGCCCTATATCAGAAAACTATTCAAGAACGCCTTATTTCAGAATTTGGTTGAGGAACACCCTGTTTCAGAATTTAATTGAAAAACTCCCTGTCCCAGAATTTGGTTCAAAAACGCCCTATCTCAAATGAAAATGTATTGAAAATGTGCTGAGATAGGGCGTTTTTGAATCGGCAGCTGAGTTAGGGCGCTTTTGAACCGAATTCTGAGATAGGGCGTTTTCTGAAATAGGGCGTTTTCGAACTGGCTGCCGAGATACGTCGATCTTCTACTCAGGTGTCGATTTCCAGTTAATATTCCTATATTTGCATGAAAACAAGTCAAAAAATGTAAGTTTAGTACTCCACTCTACTTACTAAACTAAATTTATATTTGGTTATTAGTTAAGATTGTCTTTTCAAATGGAACCATTTAGTTCACACATATGTATTAATAGGGATTAATCAATCAACTACAATAAAAATTTTAATTAAAATTCAGCCCCCCTCCTAAATTCGATCATGGCGACACCAGTGCTTTATTGCCCTTGGGAGAGCTCAGTGGCGCCGTAGCTCTAGTTGAGATAAATTTAGCATCTTCTGCCCGCTTTTTTTTTTTTGAGTAGCGCTTTTCATTTTTATCCATAACTGGTCCTACCAGTAGCGAAAAAAGAGCATCAACCGCTCGGGTGAAAATCCGCTTTAATCGTGTAAGGCTAAGTGGTAATCTCAGTATAAGTTCTTAGCAAAAAGTTTAACGTTAAGTCGGCACTGCAATTAAGGATGAGGTAAAAATGAAGATGGAATGAATATCGCATTTCCGGGGCACCCTAATGTATGAGTGTGTAATTTACAAACTAACAGCTCACTTACTTATTACATTAATCAAAAGCAATAAGCATCGCTTGAAGTTAGCCGCGGTAGCAACTGTTGCATTGCATATTACCATTGCATACATCTGTCGGCTAAATTTCTAATAAAGCCATAATTGCCCTCACACCACAATAACAAAATGTGCCTGTACGAATATGTGGCAAAAATCAAATGCTATGAGTTGCATGTGTTCACCTTTGTTCTGTATGTGGCAAGCGTACATATGTACATATGTAGTCCCATTGGCATATTGAATCCTTTCCACAGCTTCTTGGCGTTTATTCGGTGTAATGGCGACATTGTTTCCATACAGTTATGGAGTGGGTGGGTTTATGGCAATCGCAGTTGTCGATGATGATTGCTGTAACGACATATGTTTGCAAATGTGTATGTATGTTTGTATGTTTGCTCATAGACGCATGCACACTTATTTATTTGCGGTCATAATATTGTTGACTGGCGGCGTTGATTGCTCAGCTTGTGTATATTGTCTGCATGCAATGGCAGTAATGGCAAATGGTTTTAGTGAATGTCGTCTGCTGCAAGCGTTTTTAGCTGCTTTTATTGTCTTTGTTTGAACCATTATTGAGCCGTGTGCTGTGGTGGCGATTGTTTTGCTTCACAACGATTATTGCTGATATTGAAGGTAGATGATTCTTCTTCAAACACTCAAACACACTACAAATGCATAAACTAATACATGTCTACGTACATATGTATATTTACCTTTAGCTGTAGGAGTATATGACTTTTTATTTGTTCTACGCTTCCTTGTGTGTATCAATTACTTTTACGCAATCTGAGTGTGCGTTCAAACCAAGCAACCTCCAGGGTAAACAAATAAGTATCTACATATGTATATCGACATATATAGAACATTAGGATGTATCGAGCGAAAATTTGTGTTTTACCAGAAAATTTAAAAAAGGTATTTGCATTAGTTTAATTAAAAATTAAAGATTATAAATTTAAAGTTAACTCGCGAATTTTCCTGGTTCATTTTAAATTTTTCGAAATGTTCTTATGATCTTTCTTGATAGTTTTCGAAGTTTTTGTGACTTTTCCGTAATTTTTGTGGGTTTTTGAGTTTTTTTAATACATTCCCCGGATTTTACTGTATTTTGCGCGATCAAATTCTTTTTTGTTTTATTCGGAGACCTTTTGTTATTTTCGTAGGTTCTTGCAGACTTCTTCTTACGGCTTTTGGTGTTTTTTCCAAGACTTTTTCGGGACGCTTTGGTTTTTGTGGGACTTTTCGCGCTTGTTCGATTTTTACGAGACTTCTTGGGATTTCTCGAGGCTGTTTATTTTTTTCTAGAATTTTTGAGTCACTTCTGCGACTTGTCAGGATTTTCTGTCATCTGTCCTGTCTTGTTTAAAACTTTTTTAGATTTCTTAGATTTTTTTGAGACTTCTTGATTCCTTGCAGCTTTTCATATGCTTTTTATCAAGTATTTTACTTTTAATTTTTTTTCGGTAGTTTTCGAGATTTCTCTTCGCATTTCGTCTTTTATTTGGGACCTTCCGGAATTTTTTATTTTTTGTGTGTTGTTGTGTTTTTTCGAGATTTTTCTGAACAATTTTATATTGTGTGAGTTTTTCGGAACTTTCCAAGTCACTTCATTTTATTTATTTTTCTTGATATTTCGCGTTGATCAGCGTTTGTGGCAATTTTACGAGGTTTCTTTTGTTTTTGGTTGCCTTCGGAATTGTTCGTGATTTTTTTTGGCATTTATTATATCGCACACCGTCTTCAACAGAGTCACAACCCAAAATAATACGTTTGACAGAAAATGCGAAAAACTATTTCCTAGCACATGCTTATCATATGGGCAAGGGCGACTTTACCTTAGGGTTTTTTTTTGACAAATTATAACAAAAATTTTCTCCAGCTTTTGCTGAAAGGTAAATAAAAGCTCTGCATACATTTTTAGTGCATAATGTCAAAAATGCCAAATTTTGAGTTCTGACTCTTTTGAAGACGGTGTGCGATATGTTTTAACGGACATGACTAAGAAATAAAAAATTTAAAAATCAGACAACTTTTGATGTTACCTTTAAAAATAGATAAAAAGAATTTTAGATTTTTCTTGCTAAAAATCTTGGAATCTATGTATGTCTTTCTATATTTATTGCTTTTTTTGTTACAGAGTAGATACTTGGTACGGTCCGTGGTATAGAAAAACCAATTTTGGTTTCCATGTAGCGTGAGCCATCCTAATGTGCTCACAAATTTATCTTAAACGTTTAACAAAAAGCAAGCACAGGTTATCAAGCAAATAGCAGAAAAGAAAACAAAACCAAAAATGCTTAACAGTCAACAAAAAATTGCTGTAATATCTTAACGAAAATGTATCTCCACATCGAGGCAGCAGGAACCAACTGCGTGCGCCAGAGGTACGTACTATCTTCGTTCATAGTTGTGGCCGCCGGCGGTAATTGCCACATATGTATGCATGCGGCACATGCGGCAATAACATTATACAAACAAAAATACACACTATTTACATGTGTATAAAAATACATCTATTTTTTTTCGTGCCTTACAATATGCAAAGAAAAGCCGCCACCGCCGCCATCACCGCCGTTGCAGCCACTCCTTTGTATGCCTATTTTCACAATTTACATTTATGTATGTACATATGTATGTATATTTTCTTTAAAATTGCCTTTCTTTACTCTTTTACGTGTTTGTGTGTTCTTTTCGCCTCGCCATTTGCTTATTGCTTTTATTCCAACGCGCGTTAGCAATCGTTTTCTGTTTACAAATTGAACACCACGACGTTCGACGTCTGCGTCGGCGTTGATTTTTTCGTTGGCGGCGGCTGCAGCTGCGGCTGATTGCCATTTTACAACGCTTTTTTCGGTTGGTTTCGCAACGGCTGACTGCCAGCTTGTTAGCTGCCATAAATTTCCCACCTTTCCATAGTACTTTTTTCAACTCCGAACCACAAACTCATCTACCCACAGGCTGTCCACCCCGCCCTTACTTTGTCCGATAATTGAGTGAGCACAAATGCTTGAATGAAAAGCGATGAGCAATGCAATGTGATAAGATAATTTTGAAAATATCCAAAATAAATAGTATGCAAATGTAAATATCTACATTAATATGTACATACAAACAGATGTACATGTGTATAAAGAAACATATTGAAAGTGCACATATTTATTTGAAATGTTTTTAACCCACACATATGTTACATATGTATGTATGTCTGTATGCCTCCCAGTGTACCCCACTTTGCCACACATCCATATAGTACATACATATGTACATACTTACAACCAAAAACGGAAACACTCCCATCTGTATTTGTAAATAAATATTTGTGCATGAAATCGAATCATTGATTTTTGGCTTCTGTTCTCCTTTCCGTTTTTTATGGGATTATTTTGGCGTCAGTTGCCAGCGCATAAATTACAGTCAGCTGGCATGGATATATCGGAATTACTATGTATATGCAAATCCCTGTGAAAAGAATAATAAAAAATAATAACCTTAAATCTACATACATTTGAATATACGTGTGTACATTAGGGTGGTTCAAAAATGCATATGAATAAGTAAAGTCGGAATTTTATTGCTTCGCACACCCTAGGATTTTTCTATACCGAGAAAAATATACCCCTGGTTTTTTATTTTGAAATGAAAAAATATTTAGAGGTCACTCACTCAAAGCGCTTAAAGTTTTCCATGTATTTTATATACAGAAAAAAAATTAATTTGGTATAAATAGTATAGAATTCTCGAAAATTAAAGTACAAATCTGAACATTTGATTTCAAAAATACGATCAAAAATTGTATAAT
Source organism: Rhagoletis pomonella (assembly GCF_013731165.1). Lineage (NCBI taxonomy): Eukaryota > Metazoa > Arthropoda > Insecta > Diptera > Tephritidae > Rhagoletis > Rhagoletis pomonella. The sequence goes on from NW_023458559.1 coordinate 58,894,249, forward strand.
CAATTATATAAATAGGCAATCATGTTTCCTTTACACCCCTTTTACGGCTAAACTGTACTTCTAAGGTATAAACAATTATATATCATTAGAAAGGTATTTTGATGCTGATGTGCAGGCAATTTTAAAATTTCAAATTAGTTTAAAATAGAGCGAAAAAATCAATTCAAAAATCACACCAATACCAATGCCATACATGTACATGGTTGGGGCGGAAATGCCTCCTAAATGTATGCTTTAATATTGATAGTGAATTAAAGAAACGTGCTAAGCAGCAGTTTAGGAATAAGATGTATGTATGTATGTACATGAATAGATTAGCCTCAAACAAGGATGAAGATAATTTTGAGTATGGAGAAGAAGAAAGGGATAAATACAGAAATTAAAATAAAAGTAAAGAAACCTAAATATAAAGACAAAGAGGAAAGAAAATTTAAATACCTAACCTAATAACAATGGTGGGGGTGAATATGTAAATGAAGAAAAGAATGGACATATTTAGATCAGGATAAAGGAAAGGATAAAGATGAAGAAGAAGATGAAGACCAAGACGAGGAAGAAGATGAAGATGAATATGAAGATAAGGATAAAGATAACTTATCTTAACTTAACCCC
>NW_023458559.1:58904860-58921735 GCF_013731165.1 Rhagoletis pomonella
AATCTTAATCATCCTTAACTACCGGAAAATCCCATATTCTTCATACCTTTTAAATATTGTGCTAGTAGGTATGCAAATCTAATACTCAAAATTCTGCAAAGCTATTAATAAAGAGTTTGGATGCACAAAATCGAGTACCTGCTGTGTTAGACTACGAAAAATCTTAATCATCCTTAATTACGGGAATGGCAGTATCGAGGGTATGAAACTTTGGTTAGGCGTGTTATATACCGTTGGAAAGGTAATTGTATATACCTTCTCATATAAGTTTTATTTTCAGGTTTCCGAGACACTTACACAATAATACGAAAAAAAGAAGACAATAGGTCATATATTAAAAATTAAAAAAACCGCTGTTTCGAGTTACTAAACGCTAATTTTGATTGATACACAAGTTGCATCCCACTAAGCGACCACAAAGCTCTTAAAGAAAAATACCTAAGCTTTCTTTTGAGCAAAAAATAAAAATAAAAATACCCCGTTTCGAAAAAAAACATAAAAATTATTTTTTATTTAAAAAAAAAATTAAAAAAAATTCATTTTAATTTAAAAAAAATAAAATTTGTAAAGACTGAAGAGAAATCTATCGAAAACATTCCTGAAAAAATTTTCTAAATACAATAGGTAATTAGTTATATGGATCCGAAAAAATGGCCGTTTGACCAAAATGTCAAAATTCTAGACCCTCCAACTCGGAGTGTGTTTGACCGATCCAATTGAAATTTTGTGTCATAACTACTATTTTTTAGGACTAACCTTGGTGCAAATTTCATCCCGATCGGAAGACATAGATTTCAAAAGTTGGGTCACTTGAGGTGAAATGCCCCTTATATATGTATCTGTACTGTAATGTTTTCGAACGGTGCCAGCTGAATAACTCAGTGAGAGGGGAGACCAGTATGTTTGCATGTATGTATGTTAAAAAAAAAATATGTATTGGTTCAAAAAAGGTGGGTAGACACTGTGGCCAATGATATAAAGTTCGTTTACCACCCCTGGATGGTTGTAAGCCATTTAGAGTCCACAAAATGCTCCGGAAGCAGTGTCCGGAGGATACATCAGACTAGGCCGAGCATACTTTGAACTGACATCAAATCATTATTTAAGAAAGTTTTATTACAAGGCAGTTAAGTAGTGCATGTGCAAAAATTTCATTAATTTAATGAAGGAAATTTTTGCACATGCAGCAGTTCATAGCACGCATTTAGGCGCCTGGGTGTTAGCAGTCGCCCCTAAACACCAGCTGTTACTGCCAATATAGGAGTATGTATTACATATAGTATGTGAAAAACGGCTTCTCATAAAAATACAATCGCCGTAAAACTGTAGATCCCTCCCCTTTGTGTGACAACATCAAGGCGCACGCCACACATCGGAGGAGGAGTTCGGCTAAACACTAATATATGTGTAAGCACCAATAAAAAAATACAAGTTTTTGAATGGCTAAAAAAATCTGTCCAAATTTTTTAATTAACACAAAAGGAAAATTTTTTAGTTGACCAAGAATTTCCAGCTTTTAAATAACACAACTAATCTCCAGTTCTTAATTAACCAAACATTTTTAGACATTGTTTGTACATAGGTCCAATTTAAAAAAATACACAAAAAAGAGTTTTTGTTATTTACTAAACACTTACGTCTAGTTTTTGAGTTATCAAAAATTTTTGCTGAAAAACTTATTTTCCGTTTTTCAAATTACCCAAAAATTATGTTCGGTTTTTAAATCAACGAAAATTTATACTAAGCTTTTAAATGTACAAAAAAATGCATCAGTTGTATTTTATTATCAGTTTTTAAATATTTTTGTCCAGTTAAGATTCTTGCGCCCTAAAGCACACACTTAGTGCTCCTAGAACCCGTGGAAGCATAAATCCTTCGCTCGAGTAATGCAAAATTGTAAAATGCTCATCTACACACAAAAACACACTTGCGTCATCACTCGTTCAATGCGTTCATGTGGTGAAAGGGGAACACTTTTGTAGTGAACTGCCGGTAAAAGTAACAAAATGAAAGAAAGCAACTAAGAAAACAAAAAAAAAAAATAAACAGAAGAAGTAAGAAAAACACATTTTCGATTTACCCGGTGAATGTAATTTCCTTATTTCGCAATGCATTATGCAAATTTGCAGGCGTTTTTCGTTGAAAGAAAGCCAGAGAAGCGTCGAAAGAAAGCATACAGTAAACGTTTCATGAGCTTGTGAGTATATTTAACAACAATACCAGCGACAACAGTAACAGTAACAGAAGCAAACTTATTGACTACTACCTACCACTTAAGTTACGTGTAGCGTGGAAATTGGAGTTCCACTTGAGAAATTACTAAAGTTACAACTCATACACATACGCAGACATAAATATGTATATATGTACACCTGGAAATATTAAAAAAAAAACCGAAAAAACCAATTCGAGCATACATATGTAGGTACATCTGTACTTATATTGCTTATGCATAAACTTATGTACATGCTTACGTGTATAGGTACTTAGCTGGGCATAGATGAGCGCATATGAGGAAAAGTTGCAAAGAAAGATTATACAAAAATTGGTTAGTTAACCTGCAGGGGTAATCGCGACGTTTTAGCGCTAAAAATTTATGCAGCTCGAACAAATGCGAGTTAAATTTGTTAACAACATACTTATACAAATATTTTTATATGCATGCATAGTAATGCATAAGTGATGCATACATGCATACTTGCGCATTAATAGTGTAAGGGGTTTTCGAAAATTTTGTTAAGCCAAGCATACATGTACTACTTAAGCTTCTTTTGAAACTTTTTTGACTGTGTAATGAATGCTTGTTAACATAAAAGTTCAGTTGCAATTATTTACTTACCAACTTTGAGCGTGAAGATTTTGTAAATATTTTCATTTGAGTTTATTTTAATAAATGTAACTGGGAAATTTCAGTTTTCCTATAGTATAAATGGCCAATAATCGACATACATATGTATTTACATTAGGGTGCATCACTCTCCATACAAAAAAAAAACAAATTAGCCTTTTCAGTATGAAGAACCACTTATCTTTCGTAGATACTTTTAATAAGTATGAATATAATTTAATTCAATGTGACAACACTCATATAATGTGCTTTCGAAATAATTTGCTGTAAATATGTATTTAACACACCTCCATGTAATATTTCAATTAACTAATTGACCAAGATAAATTTGATTCTAAAAAACTGTGACAGGTGACAAATCAATGGAAATAAGGTCAATTGGCACTACTCGCTCTTTCAAACATTAAATTTGTGGCGCCCATGCGCCACACCTCGAAATAGCATCATTTACTTTATTTCCAAAATTTGTTGACTTTATTTCGCTTTTGAAAAGGTAATAATGCCAATTGATTTTATTTCGCATGAGTGTTAATTGACGTTATTTCCGTTGATTTGGTTACCTGTCGCCGAAAAAACGTACCAACACTACTAAAAAATATTTCGGAGAAAACGCTTTCTTTACCTTCTTGGATTCGACACCCATTTTGTAATCACTTACTTCCCCTCTCACTAAATTGCACTAAAATTTTTGAACTGATGGAAACACTCTTCAAAAATATTTAATAATTAAAGCATAATAAAACTTTCTTTTACAAGCGCAATAAAATATTTCGTTCAACTTGTCAATTAAATAGATTTGGAGTTACCTAACAGGTGGAAACCCTTCTCAAAAGCATTTTTTAGATAAAGTTTTTTTAAACTTCTATCGCCTAATACCTTTATTAAACTATTTAATTTATTGTTAATTAAAACAAGTAAAAAAGTCTAAGTTCGGGCGGGGCTGAACATTAGATACCCGGCGCAAATATTAAATAAAGTTTTTTTCACCTTTCCGAAAACTACCGCCACATGGGAAGCAGGGGTGGTTTTACCCCTACTTCGAACATCTTCGATAAACTTATCTATATAGTTATATGTGGGCGGTATCACGTCCATTTCCAAAATTACAAATAATGTTACTTCTTTTCAAGGGATTGTTGTTAGTATCAATTTTGAGTAAATTAGCGTCCTTAAATTTCCAAATATCGAAGTTTCAAGCATTGCTGAAATTTACCGTTATATGAAAAGTGGGCGTCATTTTAGTCCGATTTCAATAATTTTCAAAGTTTGGCTTTTAAACTATATATGTGGGCGGTGCCGCGCCCATTTTCCAAAATCATAAATGTATTTCTTGCTAAAGAGTTATTGCAAACATCAATTTTGAATAAATTAGCTTCAGTATTGGTGGAGCGGTTACCGAGATGTATACATGTCATAAGTACCATGCGTCCTACCCTAAAAATACCCAAACAACATTTGGTTTGAGCTCAACTTGAGGTTAAGTTGAGAAGTAAGGTATATCTCAAATCACCAATGTTGTTTATCACAAAAAGGGCATTTTTCTTTGTATGAAAAAAGGACTGTTTCTCAAGTTGAGAAAATGCTAGTTCTCAACTTGAACTCCAATGTAATTCTCCAATTGGTCTCAAACTTGTAAATAGGCGATAGCACTTCTGAAAAATATTGTCGAAATAAAACGTTTTTTACCCTCCTCCTATGCTACCTATATTAAAGTATTTGATCTAACTTGTCCTAATACTTTAACTTTTTAACAGGTGGCAACTCTATTAAGATATATTTTCCGAATAAATCATTTTTGTGCCTCTTTCGTTTCATATAGAGATTGTTGTAATATTTCGCTTAGATTATAAACAAACTAATTTTACATTTTGAAAAAGAGTGGCAACATTCTTTAGCAAATATTCTATTTGTCAATGGAGGTTATATATAAACTATCTCTGTGCCTAATTTAATTTTAATACGTTTTTAGCGTGAAAGGGCAACAAACATACTCCACGCTTACTCGAAAATTTTCACTTTTATGCTATGAATTTACAGGATTAATTGTATTTTAAGAGTTCGACCAATGTATATCGGAAGATTGTTGTCTACTGTACCAATTTGAAAATTTTTTCATAAATAAATTTAGTTTTAAAGCATTGTTTCCAAAAAATCACATCACATGATAGAAGAGTTGAAGCTTAAACTTAATTTAATTAAAAAACCCGTTATTTTGAGGAATTTTAAAATTGGTGAAGCTCCCCTACATAAATCTTAAGGCCCGTTTACATATAACTTTGGCGTTGCATTGGCGTTGGCTACGCTTGGATAGCCGACTATGAATACATGCATTTATATGAAAGTCTCCACATAACCAAAGTTGGGCTACGCCAACGCCAACCCATAGCAGAAAGATGGCCAACTCTCAACTTTTCGCGCGCGTCGTTCGTCAGCTTTTCCAAATAATCAAAATTATGTGATTTAATTTTCCTTTTTAATGAAATTCGGGCAAGAAATATAGTTGTTAATGCAATTATTGATTTAAAATTTTGATTTATCTGCCGCTAGTATGTTAATTTAGTGACCAAAGTATTCTCTGCTAAGCGTTTATTGTAGCAAACACGGGCGTTACTCGCGCTGCTGTCAGTTAAAGCGACGCCAGCGCCAACGCAACGCCAAAATTGTATGTGGACGGGCCTTTAACATTTTCCCGAAATATTTTAGATTTTATTTGTGAGGCTCCTTAATGTACATAATGAGCGATTGGATAAGCCTTAGGAGAAATCTATTGGTCTTTGCTCTGTACCGCAATTCCAAATTGATGGCTATATAAAGAATTTATTTCATAACCCTATCGAGAATTGCAGATATTGAGGCGAGAAAATATCGGCGTACGAATCCTCCTATTAAAACTAAACACGGTTAAAGAATCCATGGTAGACAGGCTAAATACAGTGCTCTGTGCTTCCGATAAACTTGAGACTGAGTACTTATTTCACTCTCTTTCGTAACGCTTTTGTTATACAAATTTGGAATCCAAGCATTTAGTTGATGATCTGTTCAATTTTCTGTGGGAGGGCCATGGTGGACTTTTGCTTAAATTTAAAGCACACAGCCACATGATGAGATCAGCGCCCAACCATACTCGACCCCCTCCACTAAACGACAGACTTTAGTAAATACTTTGATGACAAACGTTTTGCTTTCCTTTTGCTGCATTTTATTTTTTAAAAAGCATTTATCTCAAATTATCACATCGGAAAGACTAAATGAGGCAAACATTTGGACAACTGCAAATAATGACTATTGACAATTGTTTTGTCAAATTGGGTAATTTCAACAAAAAGCTAATAGCGCAATCCAATTTTACACAAACAAAAGTTTTATATTTCCTCAATGCAGCGAAGCATAGAATTGCAAGTCACTTTTAATTTTGTACCTACAGAAAAGATCACCCCGCAGCGTTGATGACTTTGATGAACGGAGGGAAACTTCGAATTGCTGATCATTTGCGACCGTTGTCAAGTCAATAGTCGTAAAGTAAGCTATTGACAGGCATCCGCAAAGGAGAGGGCAGTCAAATTGCAGCTGTGTGACAAATTGACAAAGCAAATGACCAACACAATTCACAATTTGAAATGGACGATCTATTGGCCTGTTTGTTCTGCCAGTCTGTGTGGCGCAAAGTGAACGGATAATGATGATGATCAACGTAGTAAATATCTACTGACACAAATCGCTAGTGAAGTGGTGCGGCGATAAACAAAGCAAGCGATCGCAATTTAGTTAGAATAACTAAAAAGCGTAGCCTAAAGCCGCTTTGCCAGTTATTACAAGAAATTTGTATATTATAATGAAACGAATTCTTGAAACTGCGTTTTGTCGTCGAAGTATAATTTAGCAGCCACTTTAGGTAGAACCTTGCGCGCTCCCCTTCCAATAATACGCTCACCACTTGCGGCTTGGTATATTAAATGTCTGACATTCCTGGCAAGCAGCTGATCGAAACCGTTTGTTGGAGGCGTTATTGACATGAAGTGTTTGATCCTTTCTGAGGAATGTCCTTGAGCATACATTCTTTGCGAGGATCGTATTTTGCTGCATTGTTATCAGCTGTTTTTTGTGATACTTCCTTTCGTAAATTCGTTGCCCAACAGCTGACAGAGCGCTTACTTGTTGAGGGTAGTGTCCTTATTGCATTTTTGTCCTTTATAGTTTGTGTTGTGCTGATGGCGCCGCATTCTTCCTGGAAGTCATAAACAATGCGGACATTATTCGATGAGTTTTCATGTACATATATACATACATATTTATAAATATCTAGGTGAGTATGTGCGTATTATATTTGTATTTATATACTTGCATACATAAGTACTTTAGTACACTTGAGAACCTATTGTATGCGCACATCTGGCCCTGCATGCATACATACAATTGACTGAAATAAAAAACGGAATTTTCTCATTGAAATTGATAACCACTGATTAAGTAAAACACTATTTTGTTTATTTTAAAGAACTAGGGATGTTCACTTATTCTTAGCCAACAAGTTTAAGACTTAATTGCTAATTTATGAGTTTATTTTAGTAACGTGAGAATACGTATTTGCCGTCTATAATGTACATACATACATACATACATACATACAATGCCTGCTTTTGGGTCGAAAAGAGAAGTAAGAATATGTTGAGCGGTAAGGCCTAAGGGTAGAAAACTACTTTGAACATACGGAGAGGTGTCCCATGCTTCATGTTATCTCCCCTTGTTACCACATAAGAGATAATATGTTAAAATGTTTTCCTAACGAAGGTAGGTAGCTTTCCTGAGAGGCTTCTTTCAGAGGGGAGTAGGAATTGCGTAGGTTCTCCCTGAACGAATATGATCGAAATACACCTAATTAAGACGGTGGATATGCCACAACTGCTGAATGCTCACATCGACAAGCGGGCGCCTCCGATTGTCACGTGTCCAAAAAATATCTGTGTCTTCTTGTAAGCTCCTCATTCAAGTAGCTGACTAAGGGCTTGTACCAAAGCAGCCAAAGGGATGCCAAGTTTATGTTCTTGCTCGAGGGCACCATACAAAACTCGACCCTAAGACCCTTTAATTTACCGCAATATACCACTTTATCAACGACCGAATTTGAACATATTGTCAATATCTCAGAATAAATTTTCGTCTTCTTTTAATGCGGAAAACTTTGGGGGAATTCAGAGAGATGTATGGAAAGTAAGGGGCACAAATTTTACTAACTTTTCAGCCTTATCGTCCAAGCCATTATCAGAATCCAGTCAGGTGGCCCAACTCGGGTGCAACGTCGTAATGCACTGATCAAGCTCAACTAAGTGAATAAAATGAAACCGAAATTTTTCACGAATAAGGGCGTTCATCAAACTCTATTGATGAGAAAACTCAGGCTTTAGATATGTCCTCTCTTTGGCAGTTGGATTCAACAGATGACTTCTGCATACTTGAACTATGTTTATTCTTTTAGTTTCTGGGTTCAATTCCAGACATTCAGCTTGGACACGAATGACCAGATGAGGGTTCTGTATCAAATTTGTTTGACATAGTTACAGAGCAATTCTGGCTAATGCAGCGTTTTTGCTGCATTAAAAATGCAACATTTAGCACTTTCGAACATATGTTTTCGAAGAGCGTTCATGCTATAGCATTTAGCCAATGTACATTTACGCGAGTTCGAAATCGTATGCTTTTGACAAACAGCCGTGTTCCAGTCTCTTATTTAGATGCGTATATATTACGATCAATTCTCACGCAGGAGATAATGTGCAAAAACCCTACTGAAAAGGAAAAAATAAATTTTAAACCAAATTTCAATACAAAAACTTGTATTGTTTTAACCATAACCGAAAATTTGTTTGTGTATATATTCATTTGTCGGTGCTGTCAATTAAAATTTTCTCACTTAATTAGGAAACAAAACGAACCGAGTTGATCACAAATTGATCCAGATTTCTATCAGCATCAAATCGATTTTGAATTTGCTTAACTTTTCTTTATCCAAATATGTAATGCAAAATAAAAGAAATCTCGATCGGCGATCACTGAAACGTAGCTAGCAACTGTATACTCGAAAAAGCAATGTTGCCACTTTTTCTCTTTAAACCATGTTCGAATCGTGGACATTTTGGAAGATCACAGGGTTGCTTTTAGCATTTAGATTCTTAATGCAAAAATGGAGTTGCATTTAGTTGCATTTAGGTGACGAATTTTGTATGGATAAATGTACATTTAGAGTAGCATTTAGAGCTAAATGCGCTAAATGTGCTTTTACGCGTAAGCAAAAACAGCCTATAAGATAGTAAAGTAAAGTAAAGTAGTAAAGTGTTTCGTAAGACAAGTCTTTTCGTAAGACAGATCGCAAGATGGCTCGTGGTGAAAAGGTATTTTTAGCTTGTGTCGCTCCAACAGTCGCAGTGGACGTGTGGGCAAAGCACTGGCGCGCCATTTGAGAGGCCCGAGTTTGAGTCCAAGGAGTCAAAAAGAAAAATATATACCTTTTAATTTTTAGAAACTTATTTTTGGATCTTTTTTTAATTAAATTTTCTTTTAATTTTTAGATGTTATTGTTTTAAAAAGAGGAATATTTTTTAACTTTATTTAATTATTGGAACTTATTTTATTTATTTTCAAATTTTGATTATTTCTTTTCCCTATTGAGTCTATTTTTCTTTTCATTATACATTTTTATTATTAGGAGAGAAAAATATATTTTTTTATTTAATTTAATGTTTACAAAACCAATTTTTCATTTTTTTTTAATTTGTAAATTTGGTTGATTTAAAATATATTTTTTTTTATTTGATTTAATTTCTAGGATCTTATTTATTATTTTAATGTTTTTTAATTTAATTTTCTTTTACTTTTAACATTTTTTTTTAAGAATAAAAAAACTTTTTTTATAATTTTATTTAGGTTTTAAGTATTATTTGCTTCTTTTTTGGTTTGGTTTTTGTATTAATGGAGGTGCGCCAGCAACGCGTTCAACGGATATTTACGCCTCAACACCGCTTACTCGGAAATATTCCACACGATGAACATATATACATATGTACATATACATTAGGGTGATTGACTCGTTTTTGTTGAAACCGGGTTTTTTTAGTAAACATTTTTCTTTTTCTAATTTAATTTTTATATTATAATTATTTAAAAAAAATAAAAATTTTTTAATTTCCATAAGTTTTTTAAAATAGTTTTATTTGATTTTAGTTTATTTTCATTTTAGTGAACAATTTTTTTTTATTAAATTGTTTTTATTGTTTTCAAAGAAAAAATATACATTTAAAAAAAAACTTATTGCTAGAACGCATAACGGCTAAGACCTCCTCGTCTTTCTAAATTACTTTCAAATATTTACCAGAATTGACAATTGTCTTACAACAGACTTTTTTCTTTCGAATGACTGTAGCGAGTTTAAAGACGGTTGCCAGAATTGCCCTGTTAGAATCTTATTTCATTGTAGGATAAGATTTTCTTGTGTCTTTTAAAAGTTTTACTTGTATTATCTTAATGTTATATAAATAAATAAATAATAATAAATTAGAAATACTGATTAAAATTTTTATTTTTTTTTTAAGCATTGGTAATAAAAAAAAAATCTTATAAATTTTTCGAGACTTCCCTTTTTCGGGACTTGTCACCATATTTTTTTTTGTAATATTTCGAGATTGTTCATATTTTGTCGGGGATTTCTAGGATTTTTTGGGAATTCGTGGGATAATTTCGAGATGTTATGGAATTCTTCGTGTTTTACTTCGGTGTCTTCGGGAAGTTTTTTTTTGAACTTTTTTGTGACTTTTCAGGATTTTTTGTCTTAAACTTTATCGGACTTATGGGAACTTGTGGAATTTTTTGAAGAATTTTCTGGGTACTTTCGAGACTTTTCAGGTTTCTTTATGTTTGATTTTTAAAAAAATTTTGGAATTTTTTGGAAACTTTGAGATTTTTTTTTTGAGTTTTTCTGGATATTCTCGCGACTGTGGAGAATTTTTAGTGTTGTGATTTTTTCGTGAAAATTTTAGACTTTTCGGGGTCTTCGTGTTTAACTATTTGGAGGTATTTTGGAAAATTTAGGAATTTTTTTTTTGGTCTTTTTGAGATTCGTTCGTGTTTAATTTGCCCGATATTTTCAAGAATTTCTTTCTGGGTTTTTCGGAACTTTCGTGGAGAGGCCTTTGTAGTTAAATCGAAGAGGTTCTTTATAAGTGTATGTTTGTACAAACATGCATTAATATATTTTTTCTTAAATACTGTTATATAGCCTTTTCAATTATATGGCATATGTATCTCTGCTCATTTTTTGCCAAACCACACATTTATATTTAATATCACTAATAATTTTTTGCTACAGCTCAATTTCGAAATTATCTGCATATTCCAAATTCTCGAATAACACAAATTTTCATTTGCTAAAAGCGTTGCAAATGCAAGCGAGCATGTGTCGGAGTACTTATACATGTATGCAGATGATTTTTTCACATATTCAAATGCATATTGTGTATGTGTGTGTGAATGTAGTAGTGGTGGTCGCGGTGGTGCCGTTGGAAATGGAAGTCTTAATTAAGAACCGAAATCAACATTTTCCATGAAATATGCCAACCGCAATGCGACGCCGTTGCGTGTGGGTGAAAATACAAATTTCGAGAATGTGCGAATGAAGCAACAACAAGAAAAACAACAACAACTCTAGTAATAATAACGGTATTGTAGGGCAGCTAAAAATGCAGCAACTCAACTCAAACAACACACAACACACAATCACGCTCGGCTCCAAGGAGAACTGAGAGCTGGCTGCTGAGCTCAGCCTGGGGTCTGCGATGGAAGCGAGGCTGTGCATTTGTTTATGGGTGCATAAGTATGCAGGTATGCTTGAATGTGTTTTGTTCGTGATATTCAGTGAATAGTAGTCGCCGCTAATGCGGCTTCATTAAGCAATGACAAGCGCTTGGCTGGGTGCTGCCGCTACATTCGTATATTGTTGCTGTTGTTGTTGTTGGTTATGCATTTGCTGTTATTGCGGCCGCAAGGTGTGCTATGTGCTAGGCGGCGCACATACTATTTTAAGTAACGCACAACAACAACAACAAACACCAGCGCCTTTGCAAAGTAGAGCGAGCGGCTGGATGAATGGATGTCGGCCACAACTTGGGGTCCTTTCAAATGGACGAGCACAGCCGCCAACCGACTATGTACATATGTATGTGCGAGTATGTTGTTGTAGTTTTTGTATTAATGGAGGCTGCGCCAGCAACGCGTTCAGCGGATATTTACGCCTCAACACCGCTTACTCGGAAATATTCCACACGATGAACATACATACATATATACATATACATTAGGGTGATTGACTCGGTTTTTGTTGAAACCGGTTTTAGCCGGGCTTATTTTCAAAATCGAATTTTTCGAATATCGAATAAACCGAAGTTTTGTTTCGAATAAACCTGGTTTTTCATCTAGAATGTCTGTACAACTGCATCTTAAAAGTCACTGCAAATTCAGTATACTATCTTATTTATATTGTAGAAAAAGCAGATATAAGTGTTTTAAGCTGAATAACGGTAAATTGAAAATATCTCGAAAGCGTATGCATAGAATAAAAAATTGACTTGATTTCTGAAATCAGCGGGCGATTCTACATACACATTCGACAGTGGCATCTGGACAACAAAAACCAAATTAAAATTTGTGATCCGGATCGAACACCCTAATATGCTCGTACGAATAGCGGCAAGGTAAAGTGTATGTGTGTGTGTTTGTGTCATGTCCTTGCCGGCACATGCACATGTCCTTGTTGTTTATGCATTTCCTGCACTAATGTACATTTGTATTTTTGTACCCACTCACATGTGAAACCAAGCGCATGGATTGCTATAAGTGTGTATGTGTATGTAAGTGTGTGTATGCATGTGGTGCGGGAGGACGGGTATCCCAGCAAACACAGTCTCTAACCTTAGAGAAATTTGGATTTCTACACTAGATAACTAGGCTGATTCTGTAATCGTTCTCGGGTCGATGACGAAGTTAGAAATCTACATTAGAATTCGATTGGAGAACGATTAGAGAAACGGCGCAAATTCAAATAAATGTAAATAAGCAATATTCCAATTGAGTCATAAATTATTTTTAATTTTTTAATTCATTACTTTTTTATTTCACATTCGAATCCCATTAGAGATCAACATTCGAATTCGATGCGAGAATTAATATTTTCTCGAGTCGAGAACTATGACCCATTTTTTTTTTGAGATAGCTATGTTTCTCGATGGGTTTTCGAGTCATTCTCTAACGTTTGAGATTGGAGAATGTGAATAGTTCTTCAGTCATTCTCTAATCGATAACTAACCTTAATGTTTGCTGGGATGCAGCAAAGGAATGTGATGAATCGATAAATTTAAACAAGAAAATACAAAAAAAAACAACACAACACTGAACATGTCGAATGCCGCGACTAAAAATAAAGGAAACGAATAAAAATACATACCTCAAAAAATTTGTGGGAAAACAGGACGACGGTTGTGCTGGCTGAGGAAATGCGATAAACAAAATAGCGCAACAAAACGGGCGAAAAATTGCCTCAAAAAAATTCCATTCCATTTCGGTAACGGCTGCAAATTATTTACTCACTGCCGAATGCAGCGTGACTGGCGCGGAGCAGAAAAAAAAAATTAAAATAACCGTAAAAAACTGCATAGCAACAACAAGCAAATATAGCACCTTTCAGGCGGATGCATTTCAGCATACATACATACATATTTACATACAAGCAACCTACCACCAACACCAGCGCCTCGGCAAGTGCCTTTTTTATATGATCCATCAACATTTTTATTTTATTTATTTTTTTTTGCTCGAAAACTATTTCTCTTAGTTTATTTATATTTTACTTGTTCTTTCACTTGATTCTTATTTTTAGTCGCTTTCACGCCGTATCCTTATTTACATACATACATACATACATATTCATAAATACACATCTCTTTAGGTTCAAAAACAGCTGTTCGAGTGCCTTGCCTTTGGTCGTCGTCGTCGCCGATAGGCAAGCTGATATGCAGTAGGCTACAGACTTACCGGCTCGCTCGGTTGCAGCTCTATGGTTGTATGGACTCTGAAGTGCACTCAACGGCGTCGGTAACCACATGGTTGCACACATAAATTAACATAAAGCAGCATACCTACATATGTAAATGTGCTAGTATTTGCTTGGGGTTCATCTTGTATACATGCCATTAAAATGCGAAAAAGAATTGCAAAAAAAAACTGAATTTTGAAGAGACTAGCCTCGGGCAATACAGTGTGAAATGTTGGAAAGGTGATTGAGAATTTCGAGCTGAGGCTTTAGAGCGTAAAATTTTTGGGTAGATTATAAACAGCTTTATAGCCTCAGACTCAGGGTTTCATGTTAATGTTAAACTGGCAAGTAGAGGCCATAATTCCAGAGAAAAGACTTTGTTTTATTCTGAAATGGTAATGATGCGACCTGCAATACCTTAGATTATATTTCCCAAATAGTTGTCAGGCTTGCGACTTATATGCGTAACATTCAATGAAAGATCTTGGATTTTTCAAGGACACATGGTCAGCAGGGCTGCCAACTTGGCTCAAACCGTGTCGTTTTTGGCCACATTTTATTTCAAATGGCACTTAATTTTTCAATTTGGCACAAAGTGCGAGCGCACGCGGGTAACAGCCAGCGAGCGAGTAAGCAAACGTGGGCAGCGCAAGAGTAGAGTGGCAAGCAAACGAGGACCTCATTAGCTCTGCCCTCGCGAGGGCGTCGTTGCGAGCGAGGCACTCATTTGCAGCAGCGGACGAGCGGGGCGAGTAAAGGAGCGA
Organism: Rhagoletis pomonella; assembly: GCF_013731165.1. Taxonomy (NCBI): domain Eukaryota; kingdom Metazoa; phylum Arthropoda; class Insecta; order Diptera; family Tephritidae; genus Rhagoletis; species Rhagoletis pomonella. The sequence goes on from NW_023458559.1 coordinate 58,919,547, forward strand.
GGCAAATGAAACAAGCTGATTAGACAGGCAAACGGATTTGTAATAAAACAGTTATACTATTTTGTAAAAAAAGCACAAGATAAAAGTTATGCTCCGGGTTTATTAAAGCATTATATAATAATAGCCGTCATCGATTCGCCACTCCGCTGCTTGCTATGTTTGAGTTCCGGTCGCTTATGCCCTGTATGGAGCTCTCAAGAAAACGGTCAAGGAAAAATTGCCATTATTTCCTGTGTGTATCCAAGGAATTTTGACATTTTTGATACTTCACAGCCTGTTGCCTCACTATTTCTTCAAGAAATAATGGAACGGGCATATATTTCTGTTGCAAACCTGGGTTGCCTTGTGCTCTTTTTTCACAAAAAACTTTAGAAAACCGTAGTAGAAAGCGTAGCAAATTCCTTAAGAACTGCGTACTGCTTTAAGGAAATTTGACTCGAGAAAATTTCTTAGCTATTTCTTGTACGTCATTTTATATGGAGTTTTTGCTTTTCTTGAGAGCTGCATACAGGCCTTTAACGAAAAATTTTGCATGTGAAAGCAACAACAAAGTTAGCTAGCACGGATAGACGATAGCAAGTTTGGTTGTACCTCAATTGAGTTCGTTCGTTTCGCCACTTGCTAACTGATGGCGAATCGATGACGGCTAATAATAATAGATTGGCGCTTACACATATGTTAGTGTTTGGCCGAGCTTTTCTTCCGATTTGTGGCGTGCGCCTTGATGCTGTCACAGTTTTACGCCGACTCCGAACGGCGCTTGTATTTTTATTAGAAGCTGTTTTCATGGCAGAAATACACTCGGAGGTTTGCCATTGCCTGCCGAGGGATGACCGCTGTTAAGAAAAAACCTTTTTTCTATATCTTTTACGATGTTGCTTTGACCAGGGCTTGAACCCAGGCATTTCGGAGTGGAAGCGCGCACTGCTTACCACTACATCGACGACGCCAGTATATATTTGTGTATATTACATAAACACTTATTTTTTGCTTATAATGTTTGTCGAATGAGGGATGTAATTAAGTAACTTAACTTCGGAATTTTGATTATAATAATTTAAATTGTAAACTCAATTTTACGCTTTCCTTTTGGGAATCTTTGTATTATCCGTTCAGTGTCAATTTCAATATCTAAGAGCCAGTTTCAATGGCAGTTTAAACTTAGATTAGGTAAACTGAATTTAAAATGAACAGCTGACTGACATTTGATTGGCTAATCTTAGTTTAAAGCAGCCAGCTCGGGCGTTTAAACTAAGTTTAAACCACGACCGTGCTCTGAAAAACTGGCCCTAAGTGTACGTGTAAAAGTGCTAGACCTATCAGTCTTTTTTCATTCATGGTACTATGGAACCATGCTTTTAACCGGCGAACGGTAACTTCTTTCTGAAGTGGCGTTACTAGCTAGAAGTGTAGTCAGAATGCAGAGAAGTTTGTTAATCAACGGAAAGGCATATTCGTCGTCCCATTTACCAAGAACTTCTGCTGCTGATTTTAGGTATGGCTTTTCGCTTACCTTATTTGTTCATCGTTCTGACCACACTTTATACTCTCCTTCCAAAGTGATAGCGTCTTTTTGTAGCGTATTATACTCCCTAATTTTATATGTATGGAAGTAATAGTTCAACTCAAAAATGTTTATGTAATGTATATTTCGGCAAACTTTCTCGGAGATCGAGCTAAATATTATGCAATAGCAGCATAAATATTACCTTTCGATAATAATCTTCGGCGCCAGATGCACGATAACTAGCCCGGAAATTGCATCTATCCGCTTTCCGAGAAAGGACAATGTCAAATAGTATAATTCCTTAGCGATATCGGTAACTAACGATGCAAGCGCTTTTTCTTCGCATTTTGCTTTTATCCCCCTACGAATGTCTGGTTACACAGTTGAATGTGAAATTTTCTACATTCACCGCGGAAATAGACACAAAGTAGTATCAAAAAGCTTGATTCGACAAGCATACATATAGTTCTTATCGTAACTTTACGACCTTACGACACTCACATATTGGCAAGTTTTCACCATTTATTTAAAAATTTTTTTAATTTTAATGATTGTTTTTTAAAGGTATAGCATATTTTTAACAGAAACTATATAAATCCAAGTTTCAATCTTTGTGCAAAATTAAAAAAGAAATCAACAAACTTTGTAAAAATTTCGAGCTTTTTAATTAGATTTTTTAGAA
>NW_023458559.1:58922135-58932530 GCF_013731165.1 Rhagoletis pomonella
GAAAATGTACTATAAATATCTTAGAAAATGTTGGCAACCCTACGAATAACTAATGAATCAGTTCAGATTCAGTTACGTGAACTATCTTAGTGTACGTTATAAATATAGAATGATTAGAAGGGTTTAAAAAGAGGGTTTCGACATCGAGAAATTTACGATTGAAGTCAATAGGGATATTCTCGTAGTCTTGCATGGTGCACGGATTGCACAGTTTGCCAAGCTGTGCCATAGGAAAACCGGGTTTTACCATGCGATCCGCCTCTCCGAGAATACTCTAATGAATTCGCTTTTTTCCCAATTCTACTGACAACGAAGCGGAGGTTATATTGCCAGCGACAGCCTCAATGGGGTAATGGGCTGTGCCGCTCGCTTTTCGGGGAACGGGAGCTGCGGAACTTAAGACGAATGACAGGCAAGGTTCGTCGTCCAATGTTTTAAATTTAAACTTCATCCGATCTCTGGGTCATTTCGATCCAAATTTCAACTTAAATTTTTTTATCGCTACATATTTTTCTTAATAAATCACTTAAAAAACAAAGAAAAATTTAAGATTTATTTATTGTAACGATTTACGCGTTAAAAACAAGAGAAAAGTCGCAAAAATAATTTGGTTCAATTTGACTGATATAGAACGGATTCGTTCGCGGAAATCCGGTCCGGATGAAGGTTAAAATTTTCAATATCAGTTATCGATAACACTTTCATCGACTTATCGGCATCAAAAATGGTATCGTTATTGGAATAATGTTCGTAATTGATATTATACTATGTAGTCTTCTATTGGGACTTTTAAAACTATCGATATTTTTATGGTGTTTGTTATATTTATGGTATTCGTATTTTTATCGATATTTAAGTCGATATGGACATTGTAATCGTTGTCGGTATTGAAAGTATTATCGACATTGCTGCGTTTTCCATATTTCAACCGTTGTAGATATTGGCGTTGTTCATTATTGCTCAATTATGTGGCTTTAGCGCCAAATACTCCGAAATCGAGTGAAATATGCCTAAGTAATTTTGTCAGACTGATAGAAAAAGAAAAAAATTAAATAAATTTGACTATTTAGCTGATGACCACGAAACGGATTTGAGCTAAAGTTTTCCAAAACTCGCACACTTCCCAAACACCGTGCAACACAGTGCTGCGACGTTCAACCGGTGAAACTGCAGCACCGCCGCAAATAGTCAGCCATCCGTCAGCCACAGCCAGACTTGCTCGCACGTTGCCGGTTTACAGGCTCAAAATTTATTTAAGCACGTAAGAATCACGCTGGAGAGAATACAGAAGGTGGCGCCGATCGCAATACCACTAATCGGCTCTCAGTGGATCAGAATCAGCTGTTTTGCTTCCGTCACAGTCGAGATGACAGCAGTAGTGATGTGCTGAGTCAATACTTTTAAGTATTGATCGATATTCGGTACATTAAGGGCCGGTTTCTCTATCTCCGGTTAACACTAATCCCCCCGGTAAACATCGTTACCGACCTTATCGACTCCCTGTTATATGCATGGAGTTAGAACGTCGATAACAATGTTTAACCGGGGAGTTAGTGTTAACCAGAGATGGAGAAACCGGCCCTTAGATTTCAAATAAAAGCGCACACAGGCCAAAAATATGGAAGAAACGACTCAGGGGAGGCTCGCCTATCAAAACTCGAATGTAGGAGCCAATAGAGCTTTTATACTGATTCAAATGAAAGATGTGTATATGTCTGATCGAGGTCATCACGCAGAGAAACTCTTACTTGTTTGAAGCATTTTTGTTCCAGTTGCATAGGACGATATCATTTTTTGAGGCCTAGGGGCAGATTCTATAACCAGTTAGCGACAATTTTCGAATCGGTATCGGTTTTGTTGACGTATGATATGAAATATTTTAACGCCAACAAGTGCGATATCTATCCGAAACTTATCGCTAACTGGTTAGATCTCCGATGGCGTCACGCCAAAATTACTCTCACGAATTCTGCTGCAATCGCCGCAATCTTGTATTCTATCATTCTTGCGTAAGAATTTGTTATATGTCTACAATATTTTCGTAAATAATTTGGTGAGTATATATGTATGTGTGGATATTTACCTATGTACTTATGTATGTATATACATATGTATGTACAAGTAAAATTTTTCGAGTGCGTGCTTTATTTGATATCCTGTTGTGCTTACCCCACAGCTGAGTGGCATCAGTGTGCACGAAATTTGGTTTTCGGTTCAGTTTTCGTTGCTTAATTTTTTACTTATTTTCATACAAAACAGTCACTTAGGCATGCACTCACTCAGCCACTCACTCATTCATTCATTTGCTCGTTGAGTCATTTATTCATTCGTGCGTTGCAGTGCATTAATTTGCCTCAAGTGCTGTTGCTGTTTTCTTCTTTCGGTTTTTTTTTTTTGAAAATTTTGTTTGCTGCAAAATTTCTTTGTCACCCCAGCTCCGGCTTCTTTTGCCGATGAATATGCTGTGACCTCGCTTAAGTGCTGGGTACTTGAACAAATTTTACAAATTCGAAATTATGGCATATTTGTGACTTTCCGCTTTTTTTTCGAAGTCTGCTGCCATCGGCTTTTAGTCTTTCCATTCACTCTCGTTGCTTATAGTTTCAGTGCTTTTTCCAGCCCCCTTTTTAATGCCCAAAAAGAAAAAAGAAAAGGAAGCATCAAACAACGAGTGGCGAATCCGTAAATCTCATTTTTGTTTTTACACTTGATTTTGCATAAGCAAATCACCATTGCTGTTGCTGATACATACATATGTACATAGGTATTCCTTTTACGAATTGCATATTTTTTGCGAGTAAATGCTCTGCTCTGCATTTTGCATTTCGCATTTTGCATCGTTGCATCCATTGCTGATTTTCAGCTGAGTGCCAGCCACTTTTTTTGTTGCTGCTGCTGTCATTTCGTACGTTCGCTCGCTCGCTCGCTTTTTTGTGGCACTCATGGCTTGCTGCGTTTGCTGCTGCTGACTTTATTCGATTTGTTGATTTTGCTTTTGCTGCCGCCGGTCGCCGTGCCGTCGCACTGCCGTGTAGATGCGCAGTTGTGCTGCTGGCAATGTTGCCGTTGTTGTTGACACAGCACTCGATTATCGCTCAACAACAAACACTCAGCGGGAATGAGTTTATTGCTTTTGTTGTTTTTGTTGTATGGGGGGTTTCATCGCTCCATCACATCTTGGAGTTTGCTATTGTTGTTGTTTCGGTTGCGCTGCATTTGCACATCTATAGCATAATATCCGCTGAAATCTGCTATGCATGCCACTCCACTCCATCTGGCTGGCAACATCAATTCCACACTCGATTTCGATTTTGTTGCATGCAATTGCTGCAGCTCCAACAAATACTGTCATTTAATCATATGATATGTGATTTTATGCATTTTACTTTTGTTTCGCATTGTTGAACATTTCATTTAAATTTAAGTTTAAGATGCGGTTTTTGCAATTTGTTAAAAATAAGTGGCAGACTGATTAAGCAAATACCGGTAAACATCGATAGGATTGCTGTAACAGTGTTAAAGTAGATTCCAACTGGTGCTAACAAACTATGCACCAAGGCACTAAAATGTTGTTATCGGCTAAGAAAAGCAAGTGAGGTAAACGACCCAGGCAAGTGAGGTAAAAGACCCCAGCATATCCTCATCGTTTTCTCAAGACTTCTGAGCATATGACAATGGTTAAGGTCACGAGGTTTTACATTCTTGAATGAATTTTTAACATTTCAAGAAATCCTGAAATCGCTGGAGAATTTCATGCAACCAACAACGCAGTTTTACTCATCTATGATGAAAAAGAAAATAAATTCAAGTACAGTAATTTTTTGCTAAAACGAAAACATAATTTCTGATTCTTTTTCTCATGTTGCATGCCGAGCAACTTTGGTATGCCATGAATTTCGATAAAAATGTCCTTTAATGCTGTCAAATTCGTTCGCAACTTATCTCACTGGCAATAAAATGCTGTAGAGCGCATAACGTTGTGGGAAGCGGCGGCATGGACGCATATTGAAAACGACAAGAATTTCTTAATTTCAATGAGACGAAATAAAACGCAGCGTTGACAACATATTGTTATGTCGAAATTAACGAGCATAAAGAGATGAGGAATAAGAGGAGAAGCGGTGGAGAGGCAGAATAAATAAGAGCAGAGTTGGGGGAGACAAATAAGAAGCATGCATGACAATGACACTGACGCTTACAGGCAACAATGTTGCAAAAATGCGACCAACCATAGAGCAAATCAAAGGAAAAAGACAACAAAACTGAAAACGAAGCCATAAGTTGAAGCGCGAGGAAATGAACAAATAGAATACGTTTTTGTGGCACCAAATTATAAGGAAGCCGAAGAAAATTAAATGACATCAAATAAAAATGCAAAAAAAAGATGGCATGCACTTCAAATATCTAAACATTACACACACAACCAGTGGCGGATTTTCCCTAAGACCCAAAAGGCCCGAGCCTAGGTTTTGCCAGATATTAGGGGCAAAAAATACACTGATGGTAGCAAGATACGCACGACCCAAAGTAAATACGTGTAAACTCAATTAGCGACACTTAACCCTTAAAAAATCCATGAATATAAAACCACCTAGGTCTAAGGAACTTTATAATACATTTTATTTTATTGCTAACCTGAGGAAATTAATCACGGCAAAAGCCGAAAAAAGACCAAACATTACATATGGTTTCTTCTACAGACTTACAGGGCGATTCTGGCCAAGATAGTAAAATGTTTTTCGTAAGACAAATGAAAGACAGATGGTAAGATAGTTTGAAAGACTTTCGTTATTCTAGCACAAACAACTTAGGGCGTGTGTGAAACGGTAACAAAGTTCGCGGCAAGTAAATTTTTGACAAGTATGAGGTGAATAAAATTTCAGTAGAAATTTTTTGACAAATGCATAGCAAATTTTGACAATCGCAAAGATTGCTGCTGTGTATAATTTTTCGTAAAATAAAAACTTAAATTGATGAATTGCAATCAATGATGATGTTTTCTTAAAATATTAATTTCACTACAATTTTCTAATACATAGTTTATTCCGCATAAAATCTGCGGTTATCAAAAATTTACTGCTGTCAAAAAAGATTTAATTTCACAAAGCAGATTTGCAAAACTGTCTCACCATAGTAAATTTTGCGACAGCTTTCCCCATAGAACTTTGTTACCGATTCATACACGCTTCACACACTTCAACATTTTTAACATTCTTAAAATTTTTTTTGAAAATTTAAATTTTTTTATAAACAAATGAAGTTTTATATAGCTTTATTTCAAATTGCTATTTCTCAGTTAATATTTTATGAAAGTTAATGACATTTAGATGATGTGACTAGTATTTAATTACATTTAAAACGACGAAAAATAAATAATATTTTTTCAACAATTTTTATTGAGCTCGAGCCCGTTTTTTAATGAAAACTTATTGTGGAAAAGCAACAATAATTTGAAAAAATGGTAGAAGGGATAGCTATTTCGGAAATCACCACATTTCCTCATCAGACTTCTTTCAGTAGGATTCGAACCGACGATCCCACTGACTCAGCCAGTTGCCTACGCACTGTGCTAAGTTCGCCTTGTTAATTCTTGTTGCTTATTTTCCACTTATTTCACTTATTTAAAAACGGCCTCAAGCTCAATAAAAATTGTTGAATATAATTCTTATAAGGCCATAAAATAACAAAAAGCAATATTACTAAAATCTCTTTCATTTGACATCCATTTTTAATATTTCATAAAACTTGGGTATAAAATATTTAGTTCGACTTCTCAAATAGGTGGCGACCCTCTTCAAAATATTTCCATACTACTACCTTCTTAAACCTCTTTTATGTGAAACCCATATAGTCATACCTTTAATTAAAATTAAATTACATTTTTTAAACATGTGGCAACCCTCCTACACGAGGTTAAGATATAAAGCCTTTTCGAAACCATTTCGGTTGATATCGATATTGTAACAATTTACTTAACCTTTTAAATAATATGAGCTTAAATTCTTAACAGGTGGCAGTTCTTTTCGAAAAAGTAAAACCTTATTGCACATCTACAGCGCGAACCCTTGAATTTGACACCCCATTTTTTAAAGTCGAACGAATGGTGCGGATCTGAGAGCATTATTAAATAACTTAAGTTTAATTATTTAACAGGTGGCAACTCTTTTCGAAAGAGTAAAACCTTTACAATTTTTCAGTAGCTTAAAACTTGCACTTTATTATACTAAAATATAATGGGCTACACAAATTAAAAAAAAAAAAATAAAAAAATCTGTAAATTTGTAATTTACTCATTTTACTCAACTTCGGTGTAAAAAAAATTCATAACTCAAATTATTGTACAGTGCACCCCAAAACACTATACTTCAATATTGCGCGATACTCAGTACTACCATTGTGATTTTTTTTTTAAATTTTTTTTTGGGATGGCACATTTTCAAACACTAATTTTTTTCATCAACAAAATTGTATGTGAAAATTTTTTCAAGAGAAAAAAATTTAAAAATATTTCTTTTGATAGAGAATTTTGATGTGTGTATGTGTGATTTTTGTAAAAACTTTTCCTCGCCCCGTTCTCGAGATATTTGGAAAACTATTAAATCGTTTTTTTTTTTTCTGTGCTGTAAAGTGTTTAAAAATGTATTAATCAAGCTCAAATTTCATATTTATTTATAATTTATGTTTATCCATCAACACTAAGAATTTCAAGCAAATCAAACACATGAAGTGTGAACCCCGTCCATTTTGGTATGGAACGCCCCATATATAGATTCTGCAAAAGCTTACCAAAATTTCAAACTTTTTACTGCGGTATGCAGTTTTGTAGTCCATTAAATTGTAGTGCAAGTTTCAAGCTGCTAAAAATCCTGTTTCAAACACCTTCAACCAAAAAAATTCTCAAAAATCAAATGGATGTTCGATAATATATTTCGATAAAAGGCCGCAAAAAAGTAAATTCATATGTAGCCCTTAAATAATGAGAGCTGAGAAAGGGCGGCCTAGGGCTGACAAGACTGCAAATCCGCCACTACACACTACCATACATATGTACACGGAATGCATACATACATATGTATTGTAGGAGTAAACATCTTGCAGCATATTGTGCGAAAAGCAAATACAAATTACTTTCCTCCTAGTAGCCAAGTCAATTGACAGTCGCATATTTGGCTGCCAAAACTCGCAACAAACAAGAAAATTTGCAAAAACAATTCTAGTGGGTCTTTGAAAATTTCGCGCGAATCAAAAATTTATTTCTATGTGTCACTGAGGGTGAAGGTATACATGTGTATGCGTTTACAAAAAGCTACACAGCAAAATGGTATTCTTTAACTACATAGTTGTACAAAAACGGCAAGCATATTTTGTTTCAGGCTTTTGGTTTTGCTTTTGATTTGATTGGTGTTTTATTTGACAGCTGTTCGCTTGGTTGGTCGTGGATGGGTCGCAGGCGCTTACTCACTTTGAATGGATTAATAAAACGTATGAAAAATATAAGGTTCTAGAAAGACACATGATCAAAGATGTTAGTAGACCATTCCTGCACTAAGAAAAAAAAAATAACAGAGGTTTCTGGAGCAATTTGCGCTTAGACTAACTAACAACCCGATTCTGTGCACTTCATAAATTGAAAATCTATATAATTTGCAAATTTTTTATTATGTATTTATCAAGAGCTGGTATTCTAGCACATAAATCAAAAGCTCTTTTCTTAATAAATTATCAAGACTGAAAATGTTATTGACAAATTGAAATTTCATGTGAAAGGTATGTATAAATTTTGTATATTAATAAATTTGTTTCTAACAATTAAATACTCCATGTGCCGGCATTTGAACTTGCGACACACGGAATTATAGTCCACATCCCTACCTACTCGGGTACGGCTGTCAAAAAACTTCTTTGATTTTAAATTCATATTTTTCATATGCAGTGTTGCCAGGACTTCAAAAATATAAAAGCTAGATCGGCAAAATTAAAAAGCTTAAAAAAGAAAAAAGGTCAGCCTTTTAAACATTTCATTAACTCTTATGTACAAAGAGGTTGTAAAAATGTACCACCGTGCAACAAAAATTTAACATCTCGACAACCAAAGTACTTACGGTCATGACATTTCATGAAGTTCGTTTAATAAAACCATAAGGGGGCTCTTTTTTAGGATCTAAAAACCCATACTCCATATAGACACAGTAGTGCTACCAAATATCTTCATACATTACAATACGATTGAGTTCCACTCATGTGAAAATTAGTTCCCCTCATGATAAAAATATAGTAAGGTAGAACCGCTGAGAGTCACTTTTAAAATTCTTGATGTTTCCAAACAATTTAATTTTTAAATTTACTCACAAACTCACACACACATTTTCATTTTCAATCTCAACCCTGCAAAAAATGGGACTAATCCGGGATGACTCCGGGAGCAATCGCAAAGGAGCATGCGACTAATACCACTTTTGATCTCTTTATATGGAATGAATTGTTCGCTTTTGTTCGAGCATGTCCTATGAAGAGACTAATTGTTCACCTTTATACCCGAATGGGTATAAAAAGCGACTAGTCACTTTTAAAAAATAAAAATTAAAATTTGCGCCAGCTGAGATTCGAACTGGGGTGCTCAGTTTTGTTAGGCGAATACTCTCTCCGTGTGCCAACGCCGCACATGACATTTCGTTGACTAAGTGCGTACCCTGCAAAAAATTGTGCGACTAATCTCTAAAGAGAGTATTCCGGGATTACTCTCAATCGGGTACAATTGGGTATTAATTAGTCCCAACTAGTCTCATTCGGGTACTAATGGAGGTTAATTAGTCTCGACTCATCCCTTATGGGTATAATTGGAGATCAATTAGTCCCCGACTCATCTCTAACGGGTACTATTAACGATTTAATTATATGTACGCACTGAGTAAATGAAATTTCATGTGCGGCGTTGGCACACAGAGAGAGTATTCGCCTAACAAAACTGAGCACCCCGGTTCGAATCTCAGCTGGCGCAAATTTTTATTTTTATTTTTTAAAAGTGAATAGTCGCTTTTTATACCCGTTCGGGTATAAACGTGAACAATTAGTCTCTTCATAGGACATGCTCGAACAAAAGCGAACAGTTCATTCCATATAAAGAGATCAAATGTGGTATTAGTCGCATGTTCCTTTGCGATTGCTCCCGGAGTCATCCCGGATTAGTCGCATTTTTTGCAGGGTACATCAATTATATAAATAGGCAATCATGTTTCCTTTACACCCCTTTTACGGCTAAACTGTACTTCTAAGGAATGAACAATTATATATCATTAGAAAGGTATTTTGATGCTGATGTGCAGGCAATTTTTAAAATTTCAAATTAGTTTAAAATAGAGCGAAAAAATCAATTCAAAAGTCACACCAATACCAATGCCATACATGTACATGGTTGGGGCGGAAATGCTTCCTAAATGTATGCTTTAATATTGATAGTGAATTAAAGAAACGTGCTAAGCAGCAGTTTAGGAATAAGATGTATGTGTATGTACATGAATAGATTAGCCTCAAACAAGGATGAGATAATTTTGAGTATGGAGAAGAAGAAAGGGATAAATACAGAAATTAAAATAAAAGTAAAGAAACCTAAATATAAAGACAAAGAGGAAGGAAAATTTAAATACCTAACCTAATAACAATGGTGGGGGTGAATATGTAAATGAAGAAAAGAATGGACATATTTAGATCAGGATAAAGGAAAGGATAAAGATGAAGAAGAAGATGAAGACCCAGACGAGGAAGAAGATGAAGATGAATATGAAGATAAGGATAAAGATAACTTATCTTAACTTAACCCCTTAACTTAACTTAACTCACCTCAACTCATCTCACCTCCGCTTAAAAACTTACTCCACCTGAGTTCGCTACACATTAATTCACCACACCTTAACTCCCCACACCTAAATCCACCACTACTTCACTCCCCACACCTAAATTCACCACACCTAAGTCCACCACACTTTAATTCACCACACCTTAACTCACCACACCCCAACTTTCTCACCACATCTTAACTCACCACACCTTAATTCACCACACCTCAACTTTCTCACCACACCACAACTAAATTCACCACACCTCTTAAGACCACCACACCTGAATTCATAACACCGTAACTCCCACACCCAATTCCACCACACTGCAACTCATCACACCCAATTTCAACACATGACATGATATCACTAAAGAAACAATGTAAAGAAAAAGAGGAAGGAAAATTTAACTACCTAACCTAATAACAATGGTGGGGGTAAATACGTAAATGGAGAAAAGAATGAAGATATAGATCAGGATAAAGGAAAAGATAAATATGAAGACGAAGGTGAATATGAAGATGAAGATGAAGATGAAGATGAAGATGAAGATGAAGATGAA
>NW_023458559.1:58932540-59049505 GCF_013731165.1 Rhagoletis pomonella
GAAGATGAAGATGAAGATGAAGATGAAGATGAAGATGAAGATGAAGAGGAAGATGAATATGAACATGAACATGAACATGAACATGAACATGAACATGAACATGAACATGAAAATGAACATGAACATGAACATGAACATGAAAATGAACATGAACATGAACTTGAACATGAACATGAACATGAATATGAAGGTGTAGATAAACATAAACATAAACATTAAAAGCGATAGAGACAAAGATAGAGAGGAAGAAAGTGATAGGGATAAAATGGAAATACAACTGAAGAATGTGCGATGTTATATTGTGATGTGTTATGCTACATATGTTATGTTATTGAATCTAATGCTATTCTATGTTATGTTATGCTAAGTACTAAGCTAAACTCCCCTCCACTTAACCCATTCCAACAAATTTTATTTCAGCTCAACTCAACTCACATAAACTATCCTTAATTTTAGCGGTTGAATTTCAACCGCTGGGCGATCACTAGTATCATTAAATAGTTAATAGTACCCGTTAGAGATGAGTCGAGACTAATTGACCTCCATTAGTACCCGTATGAGACTAGTTGGGACTAATTAATGCCCAATTGTACCCGATTGAGAGTAATCTCGGAATACTCTCTTTAGAGATTAGTCACACAATTTTTTGCAGCGAAGCAACAACAATTTCGAACAATTTCATTTTTTTATTTTCACTTTTATATGATTTTAAAATGTTGGCAAACTTCAAAAAAAAAAAATCATGGCCGACAAATTGAGAGAACGGTTCTACCTTGTTATATTTTTATCATGGTTCTCCTCATGTGGAAATCGTAGAGCTTTTTGTTTTATAAATATTGACACAGAATGCGAAGGGAGCTTTTACTTGATTAAAATCTTGATAAAATTTCTTTACAAAAAATTTATCAAGAAAACACATAATTGGGCGGTAAATATACATTCCACTGACAGTGATGGTAGGATCGCAAAACCACATATCCAAAGGTACCATACAGCCAAAGCTAATGAATAAGAGTTCTCTTAAAGCGACTCTTCGAACTATAAGAATGAGTTCGGCTAAGCACTTTTTGTTGATCTTAATAGCAGTAGGTTGAATAAGGAAAATGGTTCTAGCAATACGAGTTTACGGGGTGTGCATAGCTCAGTGGTTAACGCTTCTGACTTTGTTGTGGTACAAAGCTCAATAAAAATATTAAAATTAAATGTTAAAATAAGCCACAATAACATTGACAAAAATTTTTCAGAATGAGAAAAAATTTACCATTTTAACCACCCAAATTTGCTCTATCAATTTTGGTAACTATTTACCAAAGCTGCTACCCTGGTTCGGATTGTATACGTGTGAAAAGGCGAATATAGTTCGCTTCCCGGGAAAGTGTTTGGCGGGAATCGGTGTACACGCCCTGGTGTTCAACAAGCGATTGGCGAGCTGAAATGAGGTCTATCTGTTCGAGGGTAGTCGAAAAGAAGACAGAGGTACTCGCACCCGGCTGCGTCGCGGTTTTTCTTTGGCTCGATAACCACCTATGTAGGTATTATCGCCAAGTGCAAAAAAATCATAAGCAGAATCTCTGTACTGTATTTTTGAATTTTTTCCATAAGCGTTTCCATGCGAAATTTATTGCCTATGCAGCTGTTTAATAAACAGAGCTTGATAGCATCATCGACATATAATATTTATTGAAATATCTTTCGACATATAGATTTAAATCGCGATAACAATACTGATACATTTATCATTCGATTTGTTCATATATTTATAGTTATCGATTTTTGTTTTGATTTGAATGTATGTCGATAAGAAATCGGTTTCCATAAAATTATTCGTAGCTCAGCTATTTTTTGAAAAAGTACCACTTCCATTATTTTCGATATATTTATCAATTTAGTTATCGATAATTTAATCGTAATTAATCGAATTGTTGCTTTATGTTGCTATGGCATTATCGACGAAGGTTTTTAGAAATATCATTATCATTAAATATAATTATCGATATATTTATCGATGCCAATAACGATTTATGTTATCTATGTACGACGGACTAGTAATAAGTTTTCCTTTTATTCACAGCTATCTTCCGTATACCATAGCAGCACCAGCAGCCGCTGTGGAAGAACATTAAACCACAAGCAACGGCCACAAAACTCATAAACCTTGACGATTGCAAACTCGCGTAGTGCAAAAACAATCTAAGTAATAGTATTGGGAAACATTTGTTCCATAGATAAATTATGTGCTTACACATAGCAGGATTACGAGGAATGCCACCAGTCGTCCGTCCACACATATGTATGTATGTACATACATAGGAGCACACTATACATATTTGACAAGTCTACATTTTACTTAGTGCCAACACAATTTGCACTGAGCTTTCTAAGACGCAAGGCAAGCACTGTGCTGCTCTTTGGGGGCGAAATGTGGCAAGTTAACGTGGCAGGCATTGAGAAATATGCTATGTGCAGCATAGTTTATTGAAAGTGACTGAGTGTTCCAAAGCACTCAAGGTGGTAGTTGTGGCCAACAACATTCAACTAGTACTAGGTACTAGCTGGCCACCAAAGTCATCTTGGCCGACTATGACAAGGCTGAGCTGGCGCGCGAGCGTTAAAGGTACAATTTGTGCGATTTTTGTAATAAACTTTAGCTTGTGGCTGTTGTACGTGGTTACGAAAGCTTTGATAGAGATGTGTATGTATGCATGTGTGAGTGCGTGCCGGCTGTGCCAAGCTGCTTTATGTGATAAACGTGGCTTGTAGTTGCCATAAAACTATTTGCTGCCGAGCAAGAAGGGCTTCTTACGCCAGAGTAGCAGTAAGGACAACACAGTGGCTACTACAAAAAAAGAAGGAAAACACTAATAATAACTCGAACAAATCATTGTTTTTGCGGTTGTATATTGTTGATGCACGTGCCACCATTTCGAACACGTTAACATTTTCTCAGAGCGACAGTACTCGCAATATTGCCACCAATACATGGTAATATGCTGCTATTCCTTGGAGGACTAAAAGCAATGAGCAAATCAGGAAGTGACAATGAAGCGAAGCGAGAATGAACGAGGAAAAAGGTGTCATCGTGGGTCACCAGAAGGGACGGACAGTAGCAACAGCGAATGATAAACTAACAGTAAATGCTTTCGCACATATTCATACATACATAGCTGAGTGAGTGGATGGAGGGGGGAATCGCTACGAAAGCCAACTCAAATGAATGGCGGAAATACAGGAATGACATTGAAATAAACATAATTCATATAAAATGGAACAACAACAACTGCAGCAGCAACAACAAAAAGTGTGCTTTTGTGGACAAACGCCCAAAAAATGTTATGAAAGCATGCGCGAACAAAAAAGAAAGTAAAAAGGAATTGCCAGGGCAACGTCACAGGACAACCGCGTGGGGAGGCTTCTCTGTCTACAGGAAGTGGCGAAAATTGCAAACGTTGTCGAAAAAATTGACAATGCAACAAAAAGACTTCTTACAAGCACAACAACAAAAAGGGCGAAGGGCTCGCCAACAAAGCGCAAAAGTATATTACCAAATCAACTACGAAGGAAATCGCAAATGCGGCAAAAGCGGCAAACGGTCAGAGTGGCAGGAAGTTCAATCAGCGGCACAATGTGTGTTCCACAATGCGGGAGTATGAAAAATTAAATAAATAAAAAATGCAATAATAGCATGGACGACGAAAAAGGGAGACAGCCTTAGAGGACAAAAGAATGCGAGTAAATCAAGTAAATTTAATAGAGAGGAAGTGGAAGGGCGGGCAGTGAGTGGGTCAGATGGAAATAGGTAGGTGGGTGAAAGTGGTATGAGGCATAAGCAATAATAGAAATATTCTAGCGCACGAGTATTTAGAAAATTAAAAAACCATATTAAGGAAATGAAAATCAGGAAGTTGCGTTGTCACGCGAAAGAATGACAATAATGAGAAGAAATTGGAAAGGAAATCAACAAAAATGGGCAATAACTAGATAATTTGGAAAATTGAATGAAAACTATAATGAAAACCAAATAAAAAAATACATTACTGCCATATCAGCAAATTCCGCAATAGCGGCCCTTCTTTTTATCTTTTGAAGCGATAAGATTTTGGTGTCGTCTCCTTATTACAATTTTTTATATGGAACGGTCGGAAATTCAAGGCCGTTTGCTATAGCTCAGCGTTGCCATTGTGCGACTAAAGGGGCAATTTGACCCTTTTTAAGCGCCAATACCCCTTGACCCGACTTTTTGAAAATTTTGATCTTTTGACCCTTTTCCAAAATCATGTGTGACTTTTGCCCCTTCCCAGAGATTTTTTAGGAAATGTTAACAGAGCCATGCTACTAAAAAATATTTCTTACTATGAGTACCTACGAAAACTTTTAAAGGAAATGCAACTCGATTTCTGTGTATGCTTACAAATCCTTTTAAATTCAACAGCAGAACGTTCTAGCAGCGAAAAGACTTTATAATACATGTAAAATTAAATTTGACTTTGGTTCTTAGATTTATTCTCTCACAAATAAAATAAAGCAAAAATAACCCTTTTTTCGTCAATGACCCCTTTTTTGCGACTTTCTGAAAATTCTCAACGGCAACACTGCCATAGCTTTTCTTACAAGGGGAAAATTTATGCGTACACATAGAAAGCCGAGCTGCGAAGCAAAGCTGCTGGTGTTCGCACTGAACTAAGCGAAGCGGAGCTTTCTCTATGGAATCGACAGTAAATATATCTTATAACTTAACTTCAATGAAAAGCTGACAAAATATTTACTCAATTTTCTTCTATTTATTTATCTCAAAAACATTTTCATTGAATTATTTTGAGATTTAAATCAAAAAGAATAAGTTGATAGTAAAAACAAATATTTTTAAAGCAAGCTTTCTATATATGAACGAAATCGGACCATAAATACTGCGCCACCTAGCGGCAAAATTTTTAGTGGAGTTATTCCTTTTATATGAACAGTAAGGGACTATAAGTACAGGTTTTTAAATATCTCGATTCCTGTGCCACCTATCTGATTAACTCATCTTTCGTTTTGCATTGTCATCGGGTTCTCGACCAACTGTGAAGTTTCAAGTCTCTAGGTCATCGGGAAGTTGGTTAGAAATTGGTTGAAAGATTTGTCCCTAACAAACATACATACATAGAGAGCAAGTTAAGTAAAAGGTTGTAAAATTAAAAAAACACAAATTTTTACAGTCAGCTCCAATACGCTTCTAAAAAAGATTGCTGTATGAACAGTTTCATATAGCTACATTCATTTCAAAGCTTCGTTCCGCTCGGAATGGCTTCACTCGACTCGGCGCCGCTGGGTGTGTGAACACATCCTAAATCGTTTGATTTTTTTACTTGACGTTTGCCTTTTTTGAGACACACCTTTTCATTTATTTTGGAATAAAAGAGAGATTTGAAGTTTTATTAATGCAGCTTCTTAGGCAGTTACGATCAGAGACAGGTAGAGCTTTTGTTCTTAATTCATGTTAAAGTAAAAAAAAAATATTTAACATTGCGGCCAAAAATGCTTGAAAATTGTATATAAAAATGTAAAGAAGAAAAATCTCAAATGGTACTAAATATTAAAATTTGTTACTGATGTTGTAACTAAAAATAATTTTTTATTGGTATGGTTTGTCAACGATTTTTATTCAAAATTTTAAACAGAATTTATTAAAAATGTGTTACAAATTTCTTTTTTTGTAACAAGTAACTGTTATATGACAAACATTTAGTAATATAAAAAAAAAACTTTATGACAACCCTCTCCAAAAGTTTCTTTCTTATGAAATTCTGCAAAAGGAATTCAGTTTAGTATGAAAGCTATACAAAAATAGCAGCCCTGTCCTAAATTTCATATATGCCATTAGTCTTCTAGGACAAAATTAAAAGATTGAGTTAGAGAGATTGCTTAAAAAGTACTCACATTTGTCTTTTTAAACAATGTTTTATAAAATGGTGGCGCTTGAACTAAGAGTAGAGGGTAAGTAGGAGTAAATAAATATCAATATAAAGTTAAAAGTAAAGTAAAAATTTTTAATGAAAAAGTTGTAACAGAAATGGCAACTCTAAAAAATATTATATCCATATTGAGTTGTTTATATTTGAATTATGGCAACCAAACTATAAATAAAAATTAAATATATGCAAGAAACACTAACTAGTTGCCAACCCTATTCAAAAATTATTATACAGAACTTGCAGTCTTATGTTTCAAAAATAATAGTGGCAATATTTTTGTTTAGGAATTACAGGGGGAAACTGTATATGAGAAAGTTTTGATATAAAATGCATCAAAAAGATCCCTTTACTTTTTTAATTTTTAAATACATTAAAAAATGTGCCAACTCTACACAAAAAATCTCAGAAAAAAATGTTCGCAAATACTTAGGTTTTAAATTGGGTATTACATTTTCTTAAAAAAATACGACCATAATTTTTTTTCAGATTATTTGGATTGCATACCTATTAAAATTTTGTTAAATTAGAGGTTTGAAAGATATTTCGAATTTCTTACCTATTTTTCAAGAATTTACATAACTTTTTAATCCAAAATATTTCAAAAATGCTGGCATAGTTAAAAAAAGGAAATTTTATGACAACTCTGCTGAAGAATTTTTTAAAATTTTGTATTCTTTGATGTGTGTTATTTTAAGTAATATTTTTAGACGAGAAAAATTTAACCCGACCGCATTTATGTAAATACTTATGTACATACCTAGATACCCACATAAGAGAACTCGTTTGAGACGGCAGGATTTGTTTTTCTTTGCACTTTATCTCAGGCTGAAAATTATGTGAAAACTAAGTAAATGTCATAAATTTATTCACAGGTCATCGCACATTTATTTTAATAGTTTTCGGTAGCATAACTATAATAGCGGCATAAACAACAACAGTAATAAAAATATTAAGCAAAGAGCTTATCGATAAACAATAAAGACACGCGCAATGTAATAAAAGTCAACTTCAATTAATACATATAAGAATCTAGAGAAGTGAGTGGAGTAGAAACGACTTAAGTCAGCAGCCGTTCCTTAAATCGAAAAAAAACCCTACATAAATAGGCCAAAGTAAAGTGAAAAATGTTGTCAATGAATAAAGATTTCAAGCAACGCGCACACCCACTGTACTGCTCCTGCTCAAAGCGGTTGACTATCCAAAAACTTTCAAGCCCTACTCCCTTTTTTAATTTTCGCTTTTTCGCAGCAAACACATAAATAGTTTAATCAATGTTCGCTCAATCACCCGCATAAGAACCACACATCCACACGTACATACGTTTAATCGAAGCTAACGTCCAGCAAAATCTGGAGCGTAGCCGCTGACCGCTGATCTCCTTCCAAAAACGCCTTCTTCAAGTAAGCTTCACGCATCAGCCGCTTGGTTAGTTGGTCTCAGCTGTGTTTGGGTGGGTGGAGGAATGTGATTTTTATTGTTGTACTATAGCAATTTTAATGTTTCACTGCTGAATGCTCTTAAGCTACTTACTTCTGCTGATACGCCGATGTGCTGATATTCAACGACGGAGACGCACTGTTCGGTCGTATACTTCAGATTTTATGGCCCAAAACTGTAGCCCACCGAGCCGATAGTGATTGAGACAGGAGCTGTATCAGCACGTATGTATGTGCGTATGAGTGTAAGTGCGTGTATGCGTGCGTGAAACTTGCACGTTTACGCGCAATAAAATGTTGACTCGTGCGGTTTTAATGGTTTTTTGTCGATAGTACGAGTACATGAAAGAAAAAAAAAAGACATATTAAATACCCATAACAAAGCTAAAATTCTTCTGCCTGCAATCAGCCTAGTAATCACCGCAGCAACGCTTCATTGATTCCAATTCACTGCTATTTGGGCATACTTGCACTACGCCCTCGATCTCTTTTCTACCCCTGGCCAGTGCTGCCAAGTCACTGAATAGAGAAATCGTCGGTTTGGTTCTCAAAAATCGCCATGTGCATGTAAAAATCGTCGGAATATAAAAAAATAAAAAAAACAGGACCAGGAGCTCGTTTGCTTTTTTTCTGATTGATATATGTATGTAAAAAATAAAAAGTGAAACGTTTTTAGGAATTTTTAAAATTCGCATTACTTTTAACAAAAATATTTTTAATTGCAATAAAATCGCATTTTCTCCTTCATTCTTAGATCATGAATGCCCGGCTGTACCAATCAATTTTAAATTTATCAGCCTTTAAAATTGAAAATGACACAATTTTGTTTGGAAAATTAAACATTTTAGTGAAACTTTGGGTAAGTCGTATAACATTTGTTTTTGACACAAAGTTTTTCTCTAGTACATATTATATTTTACAGTTTTCTAGAAAAACCACATTATTTATTTTTGTTGCTTGAAAAAAACTTTGCCGTTGGTGTAAATTTTCTTTAAGAACTAAATATACGAGCCTTTTTTACTTATCGACAACTACTGTTAGTGCTGCCACATGATATAATTTAAATACGACAATCATGTGTTAGCAGAAATGGTAATAAAGTGTTTACACAGCAATTTTTAGTTATCTGTGTAACTATCTTCAAAGTTGAGAACCAACCAAATTTGCACATAAAGAAAAATCGTCATTAGAGCAAAACAATCGTCAAATCGTCATGGCCGTAAAAAATCTTCAAAATGATTACCAAATCGTGAACCTGGCAACACTGCTCCTGGCTGCTGCTTTCACTTTTCGCTTTCGAATATTTTAGTTGCCAGCCCAGCCTCCTTGCTGTACTACATTTTGCTGCGAAAAGTGTTTATTGCCAGTTTTTCTCACACATTTCTTTGCACAATTTTTTGCGCATACCCAACTCGTCCCGTTCTAGGACATTACTAGGGCCATAATTCCTGTTTTTTCGCTGCGTTCAGCACTCGTACACGTGTTGGTGAAGAAATCTCTGCCCATAAAATTCTCTGATGCTAAATAACTTCCCAATACTTTGGCATATCTGCGAGGTACCGCTATCGGCACCCCCACTGCTGCTCACACTTAGATCCATATATACAAACATACTCGTACATACATATGTATGTGACCATGAGTGACTGCGTCATCCATTTATGCTGTAACAATTTATCAAGGTTTGCTTTGCCTGTTTTGGACAGTTTTATTTCTGCTCGCCCTTTCTTCAATCGCTGGCCAATACTGGTGCAAATAAGTATACATGTAAATACTAAGCTGCAGCTTCGCCTCCATTTTTATATTCATTTTATGCTTTTTAATGCGTCGTTGACACATACTAATAATAATAATATTGAGCCCCTTTATTGGGACCACGGCGATCTACGATCTTATATACCTGCACACATATCTACATAAAGATAAAGATATACTCAATGGTGTTAATAGCAATCTACTACCTCTTAATCACAGCTTATTGACCATAAGCCCCGGGTGTAATACAACTCAAGGCCAAAAGCTGGGGAAGCTTAAAAGCTCCGCAACTCTACATTGAGAAAAATTGTACACATATTTTTTTCCATTAATCTTGTATGTTTTGTAGCTTTGGTTGTGGTTTCGTGGGCAGAAAGGCGAATTAATATGCACAAAATATATGAATTCTCTAATCCTGGAAATTATTAGTAATTTTTTCGAGACTGATAAAAATTGTTTCGGAATTTTGCGGCATCTTCGGAATGTTTTGGGAACCTTTCACAATTCTATAGGGATTTTGAGTGCTTTATTTGAGATCGTACGGCATTTTTACGAGACTATAGATTAACTAACCAGATTGCCTTTTTACTGCGATTAATTTCTCAAGTTTCTTAAAAGTTATAAGGGATGAAATCGCTTGAGTAGTCTCAAAAACTGGAGGCCATGGATCTTGAGTCTCTATATGTACCTTAAGTTTATTGCCCATATTTATCTTCGAAAACCAGCTAAAACAAGCCACGAAATCTTCAGGAGACCAATTTATATGAAGCCTATGCTGAGTTTTCTTCACTCACTTGAAGAGAGGATTTCTTTTGGTATAGAGCAAGACACCGCACAGTGGTATAGCCCCATACAGTTTTTGGAAAAAATTTTAAGGAATCGGCGTAGAACCTCAATTTTCCGCGTTTAACATTTATGGGCATACATCAAGGCAAAAACCAAAGAATTGGTGTGATCGATTTAATTTGAAAACAATTCACTTCAAAATACAATACTTATTTATGTATAAAATTAGTTTCTAATCAAACAGTCAGTTACAATCTTGTGTAAATAGAAACATTGATAGTTTAATAGTTTGAGAAAGTTTGCCATTTTGATTCCACAACTCGTGCAACCTACAGCCATTTGGCGGCTCTAATGAATTTCAGTACGTCAAACAGAGAGAGACAGCTGCCCTCTAAAATATTCTACAGGAATGCAGAGGGTCTTTATCCTCATCCTTGCGAGGGCTGGACACTCGCACAGGAAGTGTTCGACTGTCTCTTTTAAGCTAGGGTCATCGCAACTACGACAGAGCCATCGACATGTACCCCAACGGGCCAGTGGCTGTGATACTGCAGGTTAGATTAAAAGTCGCAAATATGCGCAAAATATTTTTTCAGCAAGCGATAGAATATATTCCGGTCTTTAATTTTTTTTATAGTAAGAAGGCGAAGGAAGATGAAGGAAACATAGTTTTTGTCCATCAAAAGAGTCAAAATTAGCATTTACATATAAAGTGTATTTTTTTGTCTGCTTATATTTATTAAAATATTTGGTCGATTGCCCTGGTTTTTCTCTGTTTTGTCTAGCAAGTGCTATGTTTTCTTATGAACCCAAAACAAAAAAATAGCAACAAAAATTATAAGAAAAACAAATTGCTTAAGTGAACACAAATTTCAATTCAGTTTCGGTTGAATAGAAATCTTCTGACTTTAATGCCTTTATTTTTTATAAAACTGCCAATTTCGTACAAAGTTGTAATGAATTTTTAACCGACTTCAGAAAATGGAGAAGGTTATCAGTTCGTCGGAATATTGTTTTTATGTATGTTACCGCATAACTTTCGACCACGATCCCATATTAATTCGGTTTAAATCCGACCATTGGATCATGAAGAAATTAACGACAATCTTAAATTGGTATATGAGAATTGAAGGCGGTTTTGTTTTTTGCTTAAAAATTACTTGTTCTTATTCAAATATCACTTTGTTAGGCTAAACTATTGATATATAAAAATTTAATACTCTAAGATTTTATTTTTGTCTGCCGAAATGCATACCACTGTGTAAAACATGTGAAATTGGCTGAGCACATCTATCTTATGACATGCATATTTCTTTGTGATATCAGATTCTTCGCACTCAGTGAAGGGCACTACCTCGGGAAAAGTATAGGCTGTCTCATGGCTCACCATCTTCCTAAGAAAACAGCTACCTGCCCATAACCACAGAGTTAATCTAACTTTACCCTGAAATGGGTGATGGAGCTAAGATGTCTATGAAGTTATTTTCCATGGAGTATATTCCGAAGCTCCCACCCTTTCAGCCAATATAGACCCATTTTTAACAAAATGTATGCTAGTCATTTCTTCAACCTCTCTTTTCCACAAATATATTTGCGTCTTCTGTGTGAAATTATATAAGTATAAATAGAATATTTTGCGCTCACATTTATGTAATCTCTTTGGCAGATATAACACCGTGCGATAGTAAATTTTACACACAAAAAAAAACATATGCTCGCAAAAGCTTGTGCCAAGAATGAGAAAACTGGGTTTTTAGTTTGCCTCTTTGACGTCAGGATTTTTTATGGAATGTGAACTTCTAATGATTATTATGTATTAAAAAAATTCAGTGTAAGTATCGAAAATACCTGTTTAGAGTTTTAGGCCTTCACGTCCTTGATTTCTATATTTATTTATGAAAAAATTGCACGTTAAACCGCCGAAAAGATGTAAGCGATTTCTTTTTCCGAATTTTGTTTTTGGTGCAGAAATGCATCCAGATCCTATGGGAATATTTCTGGATCAAAACGAAAAAAATTTCGTTTACTTTGTTTTTTTTGTGGTCGGGGCTCGATTTACAAGACCCTATCCTCAAGTTGTGTCCTTGTAACTTTATTAGTGTAAAAAAAATTAAAATAACTAAGAGAGCTTTCTTTAAATAATCTATTCGTCCTTGTTACGCAAAATTTTTATATTTTTAAATTCTACAGAATTTTCTCTTTCATTTGGTACACCTATTGCTATTTTACATTGCACTGAAAATTTTAAATAATTTTTTGAACTAATCATATCTTTGAAATTTCAAAGTCCATAGAGAGAAAAACTAGAGAAGCAGTTTGCTGTATTCGGCCCTGGTTTGGTGAACATATGTACATATTGATTTGTTCGTGCGTTTTGAACATTTTTGGTTTTGTCGCATAGTGTTATCCTTCAATTGGATTTTATGTGAATATTTTTAGTGGCAAAAGTACGGAGAGTTGTCCTTTTGCCTTAAATATTTATTTTTTATGTTTTTTTTTTAACATTAAGGATTCTCAAAGTTGGCACGGATATTCCGAGGTGTTTGAGATCTATATAAATACCCTTGGACCATAATAACGTTCATCATGGATTAAGTAAGTACCATTAACCACCTTTGAATGAATGACAAAAAATTCCTCTCAGTGCATAAGTGTATTATGTCATAGGTTTGCTACATCCTCTAGCGCCATTAAGAAAAATAAATATTCGTCCCTACTTAGTGCCAAAACACTGTCATTACCAACTCCAACTCCAACTCCACTACTAATACCTAAGTAAGTGTATATGCTTAAGTGCTGTTGCAAGTTAGCTGGAAAAACACCGCCTACAGCACTTCCTTCCCTTGACTTTATGAGATGTTTCACAGGTAGCTATTACCTGCACGAGCTTTTTATGGTTTTACATAAGCATGTATGTGTATGCGTGTGTATCCTTAAGTAGGAGTATACATTTCCTACATTATCGCTGGCAAAACTTAAGAAGACAGAGCAGCATAAAGTACTCGTGGCAGGAACTATATACGCATATAGGTACTGTAGTTTTTATATATATGTATGTATATATGTTTTGTGTGTTTGGTTTAAGATGTAAAGCCTCTATTTGAAATTTATCGGCTTCCGGCAATTGGCACTCTAATGCTTGGAAAGATTTTGTTACGAAATTGAGCGCTACTTCACTTGTTCAAGAGCTCCTAAAATTACTCCCAATCAGGCACCAATTTATTGTTATTAGTTTTCTTGTAGTTTGGCTTTTAGCTGATGAGATATTGTGCTGATGCGCTGTAAATACTACCATGCTATGGTTTTAGTCGCCATTTGCCAAAATATTTTGTTTCTGTTTTGCTCGCATAAATTCTTTTGGAAATGGATCTTCTTGCGGCTAAAATCAAAAGTTCATTTGCTGTGCCTGAAATGAAAGGAAATTTCTGTCGGAAGATACAAATTTTTTAGTACAAGCATTACCTTGTATCAATAGCATTGCCTTTTACGAAGTCCATCATCAGGTTTCTCATGAATGTTAAATTGAAGGAAAAAATGCGCGTGTCTTACAAATTGCGAATCTCACGAAAACTTCACTTCGTGATAATTCTTCTACATAAAGGGTTTGCAAAATTTCGTTGCCTACTTCTAGTCACATAAGCTGAATATTTTATGGTGCGGATGTTAAAATGTGCTCTTAGTTAGTCCGCCAGCGTTGGCTATCAATTTGGGTTGTAGGTGGTTTGTGCCTTATATGCGACTCTATTGTGTGGGTACCAATTTAGGATTGCATCTCTTAATTCTTCATATTGCGCATTTTATTTGGAGAGCTTTGGAGATCATAGCCATATTTTTTCGGATTTCCAAACAGTTGTGTAGTTACTTAGTTAGTTAGTTCATGTGTGTAACAGAACAATAGACATCGGGAACTGAAAGATCTTTTGTATCTCTTAAAGAGAGTCCGTAACCCAGTGTGGCCAATATAATACATTCGGCTTCTCTAATGAATCCTTAAAGGTTCTTAGCCGGCGAATTCTTGATAACAAAGGGTTCGACCATTGAAGCTTTAAAATGGTTGAATATTTGTCTGGTCAAAGCCGGACAGTAACATACAATATGTTCTGAAGTGACATCATCTCCAATGCATATCTGGCATTCCGACTCTGAGAACACACATATTCGGTGCAAGTGGAATCGCAATCGGTTGTGACGTGTCAAGTACCCAGAAAGTTGCCTGATGTCATTTCTATTTTCTAAAATAATATCCTTTCTCTTGAAAGGGTAACCGAAGAGCTTGGGCTGTATATGGCTCCCAACCGCCCCCCAGTACCTAATGCGTTCAGAGTGTACCCACTCAGTAAATATATTTCAGGTCCCGAAAATCCATTTAACGATCCTTCTCGTGCCATCTCATTGGCTACCTCATTGCCTTATGTAACTCATCAGAAAATTGGATGTGCAATATTTATAGAGAAAGTACGAGACAGTGGTAATGCATAAATATATTCAACAACAAAAAATTCCATTTTAAGGATATGTGGGTCCAAAAAAATCTTAGCAAGCCAAGTAAAAGCTAGTTTAAAAATATTGTTCGAAACTTCATAAAACTTACACATTTTTGTATAATTTTTGGGCCTATCTCTTTTATCGGACTTTTCGGAACTTTTTGGGTACTAGGCGGAGTTATTCGGGAAGTTTAATATACTAAAATTGCATCTAATGAAATTATTGATATTTCTTACTCTAATTGACCCTATACATACATATGCATGTACTTGTACTTATGTACATCTTATATTGACTTATTTAATTTTTGCTAGATATACATACATATATAGACAGATTTGCTCCATCCCATCAATTTATTTGCCCCTTTATGCGCGTTCGAATTTCTACCTGTTTGCCGTCAACCCCTTCATCAGCTCTCACTCCAATTCACGAATTCAGTGTTCGTTCCAAAAACTTTCACAAAACTTTTAGCTGTCTACCCATTCCTAAACAAACGCTTTCTTGAGTTTCAACGCCATTTGCAGGACTTTTTTCTCCCACATTATTTCGTTTCGCTCAAACTGTTTTCCCAGCTGTGTGTAGGTGTGTGTACGTTCGTGGTCATCATATTCAACTTCATTACCGATTCACCTGCGTTTGTATACATCTCCGCATCTCATTCAGTACGCCCCGTTCATTTGCCGCCGCTGCAGCGCACCTTCGTAGCCACCACTTCACTTTGGGCGCCTAAACAAAATTTTGTTAACATTTTGCGATTTTCCGTAAACGTAATCAAAAATCAATGTACGTTTCAACTCGACCGCCTGCGTCTGCTTTTATGCTCCCAAACACACCCACACACACAAACACATACAAGCCCATCTTCAACTCACGTAGAGCGCTTTTCAAACGTTTTCCCGCAATTTAGTTCGATTGAATGATTGCTGAAGTTGATTTTCGAATTCAACGCCAACCAAGGCGACGCACAATCAGTGTTGCCACAAAGATTTTTAATTTTTTACCAAACCTCTAAAAAAAATTACCAAACTCAGAAAAAAATTATTAAAATTTTTGTGAGCATAATATTCTAAACAAACTGGAAGTTGTTTTTCGACGAATGTAGATAATTATTTTGGCGACGACTGAGCTACATCACGTCTTGGATTGTGGCCAGCTTAGATCTATTTATATTTTTCGACCGAAAGATGAGTTCTTCCTCTTCTTTTATGACAAACTCATAAAAATTCATGATGTCGCTGCAGCGTTCAAAAAGTTCATATTACCATCGACAGAGCGTTTAGATAACGAAGATGAACAATTTACAGCTGTGGTTGTCCTTTTCAATGTGTTCCGACTATTTATAACAATTCACAGATATTTTTAAAACATAAAACAAAAAAAAAAATCGCTCAGAGATTTACAAACATATAAAAGGTGTTTAATAGTTCATTTTCACTGCAGTTTATGCCTATTGGAAGAAAGCAGATTACAACTCGAAGGAGGTATTTAGTTGCTCATATTAAGTACAAGCAAATGAAAGGAAAATAACAAAAACGAATAAATAAACCCTGCAGATCACCTCTTGTTAAAATTATCTAAACTCTTAACTGTAGTTAAGCGTTTAGTGGAAATGAGCTGTTTCATACAGTCTTTTACATAAAGTATTTTACATAACCTAAAACCAAGACATGAAACCAGCAAATGTATCGTTAAACGATAGACAAAATTTACTTTTACAATTTTATAAATGGGTCACATTCGTATTTAATAGCAAAATTTTAATTAGTCCTGTGAAATTATTTTCTTTCACCAATGGGTTCGGCAGGTAAAAATGATCCAAAACCCTGATTTGTGGGATTGTAGGGGCCGCCATATTGGCGAAAAATGGGTGGTTTCCTTAAATTGCTATATTGCGAACTAAACAAAATATTGCCCCGTGAAATATGCAATGCCAAAGTTTCCACAATTCTTCATAGCTGAATTGCTGAATATTTTAACAGCATTACCGACGTACCTAGAATGGCGGTGACCAGAACTGGTAACATTTCTTAGTAATACAAGTTTCCAGTTACAAGATCTTCCGTAACGAGCAGAATAGACCTGTAAAAAGAAAAAAATTACCAGTATTGGTAAAAAATTACCAAAGCGGCAACGCTGCACACAAACCAGCGGCTGGTAGCCGCATTTCTCTTGCGCGAAGGTGGTGATCGCAGGGGTAGCGGGGCATTATCCAATTCAATTTATTTTCACCATTTTACCACTTTTTCACCTTTGCCTCATTTGCTGTATTGCGCACACACATTCGCTCACCCGTACGCCATACATACATAGGAATGTATGTACATTTGTTGAACGTAGTGAAATGATTCTTCTGCATTAGCAGTTTAGTTGCTTTGGCGAATGAATGAGTTTCAACTTTAACCCGTTGCCGAAATTGATTTTTAACCATCAACTGCGGAGCTGAGTTGCTCGAAAGAGGAGTGAGTGGGTGGAAATGACAGCGCGTACTGCTTAGAATTTCTGTTTTATGAAGTAATGAGCTTCTGACAGTTGCTTGCTTGCGGCAGGCTGACTTTTGTTTCCTGGAATAAAGGTCGTCGACCTTTACTCGATGAACTTTGCCGGCCTAACCTTGCGGGAAATTAGAAAAAAAAGTTAATTTACATGCATTGTATCCATCACATTTTATGTTTCCCTTAGATTAAGGTTAAGTGGACCGCGCTGAGGCGCTGAGAGGGTGTATACATAAGTACAAAGCGACTTTGGAAAAATCTGATTTGCGAAACAAAGATTGACAACGTGCTTGAGGATGCCTTAAAATATATTTTTGGTACTAATATCTGGACAAAGAGCTCATTGCCGAGCGGATGTGGCCAATAATTTCGCGTAACTCCGAAGAATACCACAGTTAGCAGGAAACTTGGAGTTTATGTGCTCTGACTATTGCCATATGTAGCCAAGAGGTAGGCTCTAGTTGTGACTACCTCCTGTTGATTTTTCGATATGTTGAGTCTCAGATAAATTCTTTAAGAGTTTAATTTACGATAGCACACTCCTTTTTCAGCTTTGGAGCTCTTCTTATTTTCGATAATATTCTTCATGTTTTTGAGAGTGTACAAAAGATATTGAGCTTATTGGTCAAAATGACTTGGCTAACCATTTAAATATTTTTTGGCAACTCATCGATACATAATGATATAGTTTTTTATCAATATACATACATACTTATCGACATCGTTATTGATTTTATTTAAAATTTTCACCCATAGATGTATTTATATTCTTATCCATTTTATTTTAAATATTTTTATACATACATAATTTTATGTATCGATATTATATATAATTTAAGCTGAATTTATCGATATAACTACCGATTGGCAAAAGCGTATTTTATGAGAAGCTTTTTTAGTAGAGTGGTATACCAGAGGTTTGCGGTCACTCCTGAAGTGTTGTCTACATTAGAATGCACAACTAATAATGAATAATAAATGCTTATCACCATTTTAATCGATCCCATTATTGATATTTTTATCAATATATAAACTAAGTATATTTATCGATATAATTTTAGGTTGATCGTTAGATATATCACCATTTTCAACGTGGAAGAAACAGCAGCGATTCAAAGACCTATGACTTCCAGCACAGAGTAGGATGCCGGACACCAAGTAGTTACCCTTTAGCCCTTAAAAAAATTGTGCCCTCAATCAAATTAAAAATTTTGTTCTCAGCTTTTGACCCGTTTTGCTTATTAATGCTCTATTATAATTTTTTTTTTGCATGGGCTGTTTTTGTAATTTAAACGGAGTCTCCTTTGTGATGACAGATACATTTTAGTTTTCCACGCTCTCAAACATTTTCATTGAATTCATTTTCAAGATAAATTTTATCAGAAAAACTGAAAGAGGAATGCGCTTAATAATTTCATTTGCAAATAAATTGGTTTTCAACGCTACGATTTAGTTAAATTATTTTTTGATTAGGACAGGTGTCAACAAACGCTTCGATATACAAGAAAAAAAAGCTCAGCTGCTGACAGCTAATTCATTTTGGTATTTTGGGCTTCGAAAGAAAAAGCAGCAAACCAACCAGCGCAGGAGCGTGCAAAGACAGTACCTGCCTGCAGACAGTATTTCA
The DNA here is from genome assembly GCF_013731165.1 of Rhagoletis pomonella. Taxonomy (NCBI): domain Eukaryota; kingdom Metazoa; phylum Arthropoda; class Insecta; order Diptera; family Tephritidae; genus Rhagoletis; species Rhagoletis pomonella. The sequence continues at coordinate 58,951,076 of NW_023458559.1, forward strand.
TTTGGCGCATTTATGTACGTCCATTCGGCGACTGCTTCCGGTACACAGGTGTCGTTTGTTGTCGCCACTTTGCCGCCCTATTCACTTCGCTCCTTTGTGTCTTGAGCACTGAGCGCTGACAACTGTAATTATGTCACTTACAGAATTGCCAAAATAAAAATTAAAATTTTATATCCAGCGACAAGATGATACTCTCTCCCCCTTCCCCCCTTAACTTGGTTGCTTGGATTTAATATTTCATTTGCTGTCGCGTTGCTGTGGCATTATGTATGTGTGATATTTGTGTCGCCTAATGTCGACTGCTGGGATTTGCTGGGGTTATTGTAATTTCTTTGCCCCATGCCAACGACGTCGACGACGGCAGCGACGATTGAGTCATAGAGACAACGAATTACACCGTGTGACAAAAACAAAAACACACGAAAGTATCGATATAATCACGCAACTATGGGCCGAATATAGTGAAACTGCGTTTTTAATTTTCCAAATAAGACAGAAAATTATGTAGGATTTAAAAACAATAAAGTTTTTTGGTTTACAAGGACGAATAGATATTGAAAATGCGCTTTAATAAATTTTATAATTTTAAGTTCGCAGAACGAAATTCGATGATGAGGTCGTGCGTATATTAGTCCTCAAACAATAATTTTCTCAAAAAAACAAAAATATTGCAAATTTTCAAGGATATTTGAGGACAAAATTTGTAAAGGACATTTTCCATAAACATTCGTCCTTATACACCAAAATACTTATTCTGTTATAATTCTACAGAATTTTTTCTTTTATATGATACCCTTATTGTTATTCTACATTGCACCGAATTTTTTGAATAATTTTTTGAAGCAATCATATTTTTTACATTTCAAAATTCTTTAAAAAAATCCTGACGTCAGAGAGAAAAACTAAGTACGCAGTTTTACTATAATTTACCTATAGCTTCGCGAATATATTAATTCTTTTGAGTGTTAAATTTACTGTCGCACGGTGTTATAAGCGTACGCTGTAAAGTGAGGCCTACTTCAGAGCGTTGTGGCACTGTAACACTTATGACTACCAAGTGCCCAGTGTACAGTGCGTACAGTTTTATTTGTAGCTGTATATATATGTACATACATACATAAGTGGGTTTGCCTCTGAATTTATGAGCTGTCTTTAGCTGCTGGTAAATTTAAATATCGCGCGACCTTCAACATTTCAGCGTCGCCATGTACTTAATATTAGCTGGATTTGCCTATTTGCATGGAATTATTTTTCATCTAATAACAGTAAATTGAAGAAGTGGCTGTTGCTCAGGTGCTGACGAATTTCTTTTACTGGCTTTGCTTTTGTTTATGCCATGGCTTAAATATAAATTGCTTCGGATTGGTAATGCTAATATGTAGGGTAGAAAAAATTATTAGAAAATAGTAGGTATTTACTTTCAGTGATTTATGTTCCAATTTAATTTGAATTGAATTTTTTGTATGTTGATTCATTGTTAGAAACTAAAAAAAAAGAGAAGTTTATAAAAGAATTTCCGAAAAAATTAATACGCACAGGAAAGGTGGCATGAAAAAATAAATTATGTCGATAGCTAATTATATACTGGGACCAAGATAATTATGCCTTAGGAGCCCTAAATGAATTTCGCCTTTTAGAAGTTCGTCCCCACACTAACAATATAACCAATTTAAACGACATCCAAATACTGTCTCTTGTAATATTTCCTTTGGCTTAAGTAAGCATTATAACAACAAAAAAGTATTTATCCTTCTATTAAAAAGCTGTCAAGATTTAACTCTAAATTTTTGTTAGTTAATCTCATCGGAAAATGTGGTCAAAACAAGAAAATGTACGTAGTTTCATTCTTTCCAAATAATTGGCAAATAAATTTGCTATTTAGAAAAAGGGGTAGGTATGTTCGTTATTACTGTAAATTTCGTTATTTTGCGATTTAAAAAAAAAGAATTGTGAACCCAACGGAAGCCAGATTCAGGAAGAAAAAAAAGGTAACAAGAAAATGGCGCATGAGATCAAGAAAATTTTTTAAATATTCGACTTTATTGGACCACCCTACTCAAGAGGTTAGTAAGTAAACTATGTTGATTAGCACTGTTTTTTCTGCTGACAGACCTGTGAATATTGACATGGTCTATGATATCAGCCTTAGTGCGGCGCTCTGCTGTCTAAAAAGATTAATGACTCAAACATTCTCATAGCCTCGGAAATTTTGTTTATTCTTAATTTACTGAGAGGTTTCATCTGTCTCACAGATTTCCATTACTGGAGCGTTCTTAGTCCTGTATTAATTAATGCATTCCGTTATTGTCTATTTACTTATTTTTATTGCTCAACTATCATGGAAGATTGAAATTGTTTCACCTGTAACTCTTGTAGAGGTCTCTTGTGGACTGAAGAACCGTTTCATGGCCAACATGTGCAACCTATCAGCGGCTCCTGGATCTCTCGTTGATGGTAGGGTTGCGTTATGAAGGGTCTTGGGTCATAAATCGTTCAATTTGGTAAATTAGGAGTTAAATTTAAATCCTAACTTTAACAGTTCAAATGCAGTGGTTAAGTCAAAATATTCATTATATATAAAAAAAATTGCAAAGCAGCGTTCACCTTTTGTAAAAATCCATTCAATATTAAAACTGTGTCCCTGGGGCTTTCGGCGAAGCGTACCTTATACATTACACATATTTGTAATATTAATAAGCAACAATGTGCTCCTTTTAACAATTCGAAAATGTCAAGGCACAAAGAAAGCCACATCATTGGGGAAAACCTACAGGAAGTGTGCATAAAATGACAACTGTACATAAAAGCGTAAGCCGCAAAACAACGCACAAAGACAAATCGCAAAACATACGCATTTATTTTAATATCCCATAATGGAACAAGCAAAGCCCCCTCTTTGAGTGATACCGCAGGGAAAAGGCATATGTACCAACGCGCTAAACAAATGTGCGCGGCATAGTAAACAAATCAGCGGAAAATATTTAAGTAGGTAAAACAACGACAATACGCAGAAAGCATAGCAAATGTGCGGCAGCGGAATTATTGTATGATGATAGCAACAATAGCAACTACATATAGTATTTCGCGAAACAGCTCACGATAAAAGGAATTCCCAGAAATAATTGCCGCAAACAGAAATCCGTAAACAAATCCGCATAAAACAAGAGAGACACACACATGTGTACGTACATACGTACTTATCCTGCCAAAGATATGGGGGAATGCAATGTATAGAAACTTGGATTTCACCGTCGATAGTCACCGTATATTGTTGGAAAAGCGTGATCTCAGCGAATACACTTCAATGTTTCGGCATTTTTACAAATGTTAAAGGACATATGTAAATACTTACACACAAACAAATACATAAACAATTGAGAGCGTATGCAAAGTTGTAAATTATTTTTATGCATTAAAAAAAAAGGAATGAATGAAATTGCGTTTCGCAGCAGGAAGACGCGTAATGGAAATATATGTATGCACATACATACATATGCACTTATGTATGTAGTGGATGTGGTACTATTTTTTCGCCTGGGCTTGGTTTACAGTGCTGAAAGGGAAAGACGCAATAGTGCCGCCATACTGAACCTAGCAACATGTCATCAACTCAAACAAAAAGTCTTGGGTTTTTTATGTTACGACTACAATTTCCTTGCTCTTGCTTGCCCTTGAGGGAGCACTTTTACATGCCACAGCACAGCATAGCATAAATAAAATAAGATAAAGCTGAAAAATTCAAATCTACTACACCACTGAGGGCCGAGCTGCTATATTTAGAAGCGCGCTCGCAATATGGGGTCCTGCCGAAGCTTAGACACGTTGTGAATTTTTTACTGGATTTCATGAAATCTCCGTCGCCGGGTGTGCATATCTCATTTTTATTGTCTAACTGGAAAACATTTTTACCTCTACATTCCAACGCTCATCAACAGCGGTTCTGTGATGGGGTCAAAAAGCGTAAATTGTTCAAAGAAAATGTTTCTTTGCTTCTGATTCTATATTCAGATGTGTGTTTTTGTTTATGTGTTATGCCGTGGGTTGTTTGCTATATTATAACTTGTCACAAAGCTGTGATCATATTCGTTATGAGTGCGAAATTCCTTGACTTTTAATTTTAATTTTATTTTTGATATAAAAGACTCTATAAAAATTAAATTAGAAGAGGAAAAAAGCAAATCGAAAAAAGATAAAATAAAGATTAAAAATTAGAAAAAAAGTTTTTGTTAAACAATCTTAAAATTGAAAGCGAAGTAAATTAGAAAAGCAAAAATTAAAAAAAAGATAAAATAAGTTTATAAAAATTAAAATAAATAAAAAAATATATTTTTGTAACAAAAAATCTAAAAATTAAATAATATTAAACTAAAAGAAGAAGTTAAGAGACGTATTTAATTGAGTTTAAGAAATATACATATATATATTTAAATTTAAAACAATAAAAACTTACAAACAAAACAAAATTTATTTAAAAGAAAAAGAAAAATTTAACGAGAATAAAACAAAGACAAATAAAACTATTTTTAAAGATTAAATTAAATTCAAAAGAGAACATCTGTTTCTTTTTAAAACCAAAAAAAAAAATCAAAATTAAATTAGAAAAAGAAAAAAGTAAATAAAAAAAGAAAAAAATAAAAGTTAAAAATTAAAAAAAAATATCTTATTTTTAACACAAAATACTAAAGTCGAAAGAAGATTAAATTAGAAAAAAAATTAAAAATAAATAAATAAGATATGTTTCTAAAAATTAAACTAAAAGATTTTTTTAACAATCTAAATTTAAATTAAATAAAACTATACGAAGAAAGAATTTACTATAAAAAAAAATAATAATTTCTAAACACTAAATGAAATTAAAAAATATTCTTATTTTTTAACCGACTTCACGAAAAGGAGAAGGGTTATGAATTCGTCGGAATATTTTTTTTATGTATGTTACCGCATAACTGTGGATCACGTTAACCGATTTCTATAATTCTTTTTTTTTTTAAAGGAAAGGTGTTACTTCACAGGTGGTTCCGTACTAATCATTAACGATAATCTCGTGTGTGTATGTGAGAATTGAAGTCGGTTTTGTGTTTTGCTTACAAAATCTTGTTAAATAATAATATCTAAAAATAAAATTTCACTACGAAAGAAAAAAAAATTAAAAAAAAAATTAAATGACCCTAAAAATTACATGAAATTAAGAATTATATATTTTTCTATGTTATTGTGGCTTATTAACATTTTATTGCTTTTTCAATTTTTCTAATAAACAATCGTGGTACAAAGCTCAATAAAAAAAAAAAATATTAAAAATATATATTTTTCTCTTTAAAACAATAAAGTATGAAAATTCAATTAGAAAAAAGCAGATCAAAAAAGAAAATAAAGCTTACAAATTAAAAACAAAATAAAATACTTTTATAAAAAAAAAAACTTTTACATTGAAAGCAAATTAAATCTGTATTTCATTTGTATTACGAAATACTTTTTTCTTTCTTAGCCAATATTGCCCTGTTAGACTTCGATTACGAAAGTGAATACGTCTACGATTACAACTACGAGTACTGTTCACAAAAATTATCTGAAAGATTTTTTCAGAGCCTTGTGTTGCCTTTATTTCACTTCTTGGTTTGTTATATTACGCTATATCTAACCATTGGTATTTCTATAAACAGTGTTTTCCCTACCAGAAGGTTCTGTTGTATTCAGCAAGGTTTAAAAATGCTATTTTACCGCTGGGACTACGAAACAACAACAACAATACAATTCATTAATAACATCGCACGCTGTGGGGAGGAGTTGTGTTTGGCGTTCGAAACGCAGTGGGACTTTCTGTTTGCCTATAAAATAAGGAATACCAGTTGCTGTTGTTGTTAATTCTATTTTAAATATTCGTATGCTTTGCTTCCGCTGTTATTCCTTTTCATTTGCGCAACTCCCACAAATAATAACTTCATGTCGTGTTCGCCCAACTGCCAGCTGCCAGCTCACGCACAAGCGTCTGTCTCTTGCTGTACTGCGTTGTTGTGAATATTCTTCTGTTCATATTTCAGTTTGTCATTGCTGATTTGCGTGTTGCGTTTTGCTTAACTAGTTGTTGTATTTTGCGGCTGTGGTTGTTGTGCTGCTGCTATGCTTATGATAAAATTGTAACATGACGTTTTTATTTATACCACCTCAGTTACGACTGTTGCTGTCAGCGTTGAGAATTCTCGCAGTTACATTTGAATATCACTAAGTAAATAGGAGGGAAGGAGGAAATATTTGTGAAAACGGATTTTTTTATTATTGCGTCTTTCGTAATATAAAATGATTCCAATATTTGTAGCTAAGCATTTTCGCGTTGTTGTTGCTGCTGCAATGAAGTGGTGGTGGGTTGTATTATTTTCTTTATGTGGAAAGAGGAAATGAATTCTTGATGAAAGTTAGTTAGCATCTTATAACGTAGTAAAATTAGGATATAGTCTCAGATGCATTTAGATTATGTAATAAATTTCTGAAGAACTTCGTAGACAATTACCTGCCTCTAAGCGGTTCAATTGCAGAAGAGGTGAAGTGTTTGATCTTTAACTAGTTGAGACCGGAAATTAGCCGAAGCGCTTCGGCATTACATCGTTCTCAAGCAGGAACTCTATTCCAATGTAGATTCTAACGGCTTTCCTGATAGATCAACGGAGAATTTAGTTGGAAGTTTTGACCATAACTTTCACTTTAAATAATTTACAAGGTTAGTCCACCTTGCCAGCGTCTTAACCTCAAAGTAGGAGAGACATTTAACCCCTTAATATTTTAAGATTTTGCAGTTTTCGCCTGTAACTGTAGCTGAAACCATTCGTGGTAGCTCCTAATCTGCAATGCGGACTTGAAACTTAATATCAACGAAAGTTTTATAAATTTTATGGGCACAATTCTTATCTCAAGGCAAATGTATTGGAATTTTTAACGAAGAAATGTGTACGTATATTTTAAGAAGACTATCCATATCCGCCTTGTTGCTACTTGCCCTTCTCGTGTCTTCTATTCTAAATTTATTAGAAGGGTTTTTTAAAAAACCACTCGAAAGAAAAAAGTAATGGATATGGGGAATGATAGAGACAGAGAAAGAACGGTGAATACAGATACAGAGAAAATGAAAGGATCTACACTGGTCAAATAGAAAGAGAAAGTGATAGGAATTAAGAAATATATTGAGTTGTAGAGATAGGGGTGCTGATAAAGAGATATAAGGGTAGAGTTAGAGAGAAAGAGATAATTAATATTAAAGACGAAAGAAAGAATCAGCTATATGATAGATATGAAACCAGAGATACACATAAGCAGAGGTGGGCACTACCACAAACAAGCGTGAGGTAAAAGTGAGAATGTGTTGGTGTATCCAATTCATTTTGCATGCTGTCGCGTTCTCATCGTTACGCTCTCGCTTGTATACGTACACGCGATGCTTACGCTCTTTTAGCACCTGCTAAGTCTCTGCCCATGCCTGCACATAAGGAAGACGAAAAAGAAGAGACAGAACGAGAAAAAAGGATGGAGGTACAGGTATAGATAGAGATAGATTTACAAATGAAGTGATATAGATTTGCATTTAGAGACAGGATAGAGACAAAAAAGAGAAGAGCTGAACAAAGGATTGAGGCAGAGGTAGTGAAAGAGATCGATGTCGAAGTAGTAGGCAAAGAGATAGGTATAGGAAACAGCTATAGAGATTGAGCTAGAGATAGATATATAGATCGAGATTAAAATGCATATAGATAATATATATATCGAGATTAAGCAGGATTCTATGTTACGGTTTGCACAGATGCTCAATAGGGCTTATCGCACTCCTTATTAAGCCGCCTGCAGCCGGATTCCAACTTTTTATATCGCTAGAATATGCTAAAATGCTGAAGCTAATATTTTATCCGAATTTTAGCAGTCTGTCCTCCCTGTCACTAAAAATCCCGTAGCCTAAATTTAAGTGTTTTATCCGGTCACAAAGAGCGCTGTGCAGTAACGGCAGTATATTGAATGAATGTGTAAAATGGAGAATGATGATGAAATGAACAAGATGTATTTTACACAATGCAAGGTAATATAATGTAAAGGTTAAATAAGTAATTTTAAGCGAAATTGATATGATTCTATACAATGCAACGATTATGTAGTTATAAACAAGTGGATTAAAAACTGGCATTATTTATGGTTTATCTATATCAAAGATAGCGAATTGGTTGGATACAACCTGTTGATTCCCACGATGCAGCTCACGGTATATTTAAGAGTTGATTGTCGGAAATAGAAAATAGGAAAATTCAACTGCGCTCGGCGCATCTATACGAAACAAGAGACGAAACCCTAGAAGTTCGAAAATCGGGGAACCTTTACAATTATGAAACTTCAAGTAAAAATTAAGTGTTTTAAGAAGACAGTAAAATAGGAATCTCTGCTCAAGGTAGAGTTTCTATTATGCAATAACTAATCAATTTTGGAAACCATTTATATTTTTATTTTCTTCAATAAAGCTTCTAAAAATATTGTATTTTGTTTAAGCGAGATTTTTAGCGATGCAAAATACGCTGGAATCGCAATTTTAGCTATATATATGTGCTGTCACAACAGTTTACTCACATTATCCGGTTCATTGAAAAATTGGAGATTTTTAGATATGCTTTTTAAAGAATCACAAAATCGCTAAAATTCATTCAGCATTTTTTGGCGTTGGAGTTTTAGCGATGGCGAAAGTTGGAATCCGACTGCTGTACGCACTCATACTACACGAATCTTAAAATTTACCAATATTTTAAATCTTACCCACTAAATTAAAAAATATTTATTATTTAACGTCAGCAATACCATATAGATTTCCAACAGCGCGAAGTGAGTTGACAAAACTTGACAAAACATCATTTCCATCACATCACTCATACGCCCAGGCACACAGTGGTCTGAAATTAAAAAATGGGTTTCAAAAGAACGTAGAGCTGCTAATTCTTAACCGATTTTAAATCTTCTTTTTTAATATCTAAACTAGACTCAATTCCTAAGATTGATTTTTGAATTTGAAATGGTTTATCACTCATCATGCCTGTGCTGGTGTATGACGCGGAGGCATGGAAAATGAAAGCATCTGATGAGGCGGCTCTTGGAGTTATCGAGAGAAAGATTCTGTGAAAGATTTACGGACCGTTACGCGTTGGTGATGGCGACTATCGTAGACGATTTAACGATAAGCTAGCGATAGACTTAGGGCAGCGAATTAAAATTCAGCGGCTCCGCTGAATTGGCTATGAAGAAGAAGAATTGTTTATAAAATTTTTTTTTGTGCAGAGGGCAGCGAAAGTAGCAATTTAAAAGACAATCGATTTTCCTGTTCCCGTTAATGAATGTTACATAATAAAAACTAGTGTAACAAATATAGGCTTCCTCCAAAACGGAAACAAAAATTCCAATGGAATAGCTTTAAATGCTGCAAAAAATTGTTGACCAAAATTAATGCTTTTTTCGAATTAAAAAAAAAAAACTTTAAGGTTAGCAGTTTTATAGTCTTTTAAATTTTAGTATAATCATTAAAAAATCCCGTTGATTTTTTTTTTAATTTTTTTGCTGACACATACTTACCTAAACTGTGCTCGAAAGGTCAGCAACAAAAAAATTATTGAAAATCAACGCGATTTCTTAAGCACTTGAAATTTAACCAATAAAATAAAATTGTATAGGCTATAAAACTATATAACTAAAATTTTTCTAAAATTAAAAAAAAATATATATTTTGGTGAATTTTTTTCTTGTAGAATATTTTTTTCGGTCTGGGGGAACCCTATACATATTTGTTTTCAAATTGTTTATATTATCTGATATTCATCAACAGGAACAAGGGAATCTATTTCCTTGAAAATTGCTATTTTATCTATACTTTGCACTAAAAAGTTTTATATAAACAGATACGAATTCCAAACTCGCGCTAGAGGGATCGCTTACGAATGGAGTCTGGTTTATTTAAAAAAAAAATTAACTGTAGTGTCGATAAAGAGTTAGAGGATCTATTTTGAACCGAACTCTGCCATCTCAGACCACAGTGCGGCGTACTTCACAGAGGTTTTACAACTTTCTCAGCTGCTATACTCCCCTAAACCTTGCATCACTTGCAACAGATCTTCAAAATTATTACCATTTCTAGTTCAAGTTTCTATTTTGAAATTTCAATATTTATCATTTATTTTATAAGCGTTAAGATAGACAGCTACAAGTATGATGTAGGTACGCTTGAGCTGCCTTGGTATTACCGTTTCTGATTTATTTTTGCTTTGCAATGCAAACAGTTCATCTCTATACACCCACAAGCCCATGAATGCATTAACGTTCGCAACCACCCACATATGTACATACATATGTATGTATGTATATACATACTAGTAAGTGGATGCTCATGGTGCTGCTTGCAATTTAAGTACACACTGTATGCTATTAAAATTTGCACACAACGCAATGTTGAGAGGGAGAGCAAAGTAAAACTAGGAGGTGAAAAAGAAGAAGAATATCTGCAAGCTTAGCGTTGTATCTTATTTTCCCAGCTATGTACATACATATGTATATATATTTCTCCAGTAGCATGCTGGCTCTTGTGCGCCCTTTTTGAGGTTATATTGTGTATGATTTTAGCATATATCACCCTAAGGTATGCTGCATGAAGGCCTCCACTATAGTCTGCAGTCACTCTACAGTTACTTGCTCGCCTCCGAACCTCGTTTGACTTGCCGTTTTGCTTTGCATTCCTGAATTTATTTTTATTTTTTATTTTTCATTTTTTATTTTTTCTTGTTTTATTTTTCATTCCTTTCGTTTGCATGGATTTACATGCATCAAGTGGAAACGTTTCAGATTTTGCCTCGGTTTAATTTTTGATATGCTTTGGTCGGTTGCAATTTTTTTTTAAAATTCTGAAAGCTTCTTTTTTGTTATTTCTTGCCTTCTTTTATTTTTTTTGCCGTATTTTTCTTCTATGTATTTATTTGTGTTGTATATTTATGGCAACACTTCTGTTGCCGTTGCAGTTGCAAATGTTGTCTCCTGTCGTCAGGGCTTGTCAGCTGTGCCAACAGTCAGCAAATATTAATGTATTCATGAATCTATAAAGACACACACACACACACAGATACAAACAACACATGGAAATGGAGCTGTGCATAAGGATATGATTATCTTCGCGAATATATTCAGGCCGATAAGTGTTTGCTTAAGGAAAATATTCGCTTGCAAAAAATATACATATGCATAAGTTAATGAAATGTGCTTGCGAAATGATTTTAAGTTTGAGTTCTTAAAAACATACAATAGGACGGAGCAGAGCGGCAGAGCTATGAGAAGTCACGTTGCCTCGAGAGCGGACTTATTTCTATAACGTTTTTGACATTTTATAGACATATCAATTTTCGATAAATTTCTCGTTATCGATTTCGATAAATGTGCTGAAAAATTTTTAATAAATGCATAGGAAATATCGATCATTATCTCTAAAACATCGTCAGTTATGTCGCTTGTAACAATCATGAAAATTTAATTAAAAATAGCTAAAAAAAATTGTGTCAATCAATCGATATAAATCGAAAATGTTCACGAATGTTTGTTTGTAACACACATATGTTGGCATAACTAGAAGTCTCAATAAAATTACCAATAACTGTACCGGTAAAGAAATAAAAAATACTCAATTAGAAAGCGTAAGTACACTTGGAATTTTCACATATATACATTAAGGCGGGTAATTTTTTTTTTGCTATGCGCGTATACCATAGGAAGATTCCACGTGTATTTATAAACAAATTTGCCGAAGAAATCATGGGTATAAAATTAATTTAGAGTTTACCAAATTACGAAAATATCTTTCGAAGAAAATGTGAAACTTTTCACTAATGCGCCCTCCGGTGAAAATTTATTTTTTACAAAATTTAAGCACATCTTGACGACACTACAGCAAAATGCTATGAAACCTATTTTCGCAATTTGGCAAACTCCAAATTGATTTGAGACGAACGCTTTCTTCGGCAAATATTCTTAGAATTATACGTAGAATCCTTCTGTGCTATACGCGCATAGTTGAACAAATCTTCCATACACATTTTCCCGCCCTAATATACATACATAAAAATTAAGAGTTATCGAAAAATTGTGGATTGCATAAAACACATATCTACTTATTTATGGTCTTTAATGGGTCCTTTGATTTTTCAGTTGAAGGAAACAAACCAAACAACAAATAAATCCAGACGTATCTGTTATCCGAAGCTATTGATGAGTGTTAATATCCTAACTGTACCAGCTCCCTAGCCACAAAAAATATATATAGGTATGCACATTTTTCAAGCTCATTGCTTCTGAAAGGCATTGCCTCGTTAGTCAATGAGCGATGCTGAGCGACAACAATTTTGTGACACAATTCAAAAGCATTCGACTATAAGAAATATCAAACAAATTTTTTACACTTCACAAAATCACTAAGTATGGTCGCCGGCTAGAAAATAAAACCAAAATTGCACACTCTGCCAGTTTGTCTCGCTACAGAGTCACCTACTCGCATAAAGGCGCAAATGAGTGTGTGTTTGTTTAGATTTCTGCACTTTCGTATGCATCCTTTGTTAATGTTTATTTATCCTACACACCCTTGCCTTGCCTTTAGCTGGCATAGTAGTGGTGTTGTGACTACAGCTTCATTAAGCGAAGTGTTACGACATGGCAAACAAATTTACTGAAGTGCAAATGTAATGCATTATATGCTGCACTCATTATGTGAGTACATATGTGGGCGTGCGTATGTGTGTATGTATGCAAGTGATTGTTTTACCAACGCTTGCTATAATGGCATGAACAAAGCTGAAGGATGCTTAAAACGCGCCGAAATGTATGCAATACTCAGACAAATACTGACACCTAACCATCTATATACTGGCAGTTTTTAGACTCAAGCCAGTCTGTGTAAACGTACATACATATTTATTTATTGTATCCCTGCAGAAAATCTGACTAGCTCAAAACTAGCGTAGCACTAGACCTTTTGCCGTCAGTACTAAGTAGTTCTAGCTGAATAGCCAAGCAATGTTTTCAACTATCCAGTTTTACACCGGCGATATCATTTGCGGTGGCAATTGTCGCCCAGTGCATTACTTTGCAACTAGTTTTTAACCGGTTCCGTTTTGGACAGTTTTTTTTTTTAAGAAAACGTTTTTAAGATTAGATTTTTGGATATTTTTTCGTTTTTTCTTTTCTGTTACAGATTCCATTTTTGTTACATATTTTATAAAAAAAAATTTATTTTAAGCTGCACGCAACAATTTCAATTTATTAAATTTGAAAATTGACAACTGCCTCCACCGCGGTTTGAACTCGCGACCAACGATGCTTGACTCGGAGGTCTTCTTACTGAGCTACTTTCGTATTGTACGAGTAGTGAGCATTTACAGAACTGTCCCGCTCTGCATCCGTTTTGCACTAGTTCAGAGATAGTTCTATGTATGTAGTTCGGAATTAGCGCTTTGTCAGGCTGCGTCTAAATTTTACTGCAGGGATGCACTCCCATATAAGCAAATAAGCGTCAAAGACATTTTGTCGGTCTACTGTAAAATATGCACACATAGAAATTGAAATATAGAGACATAATCAAACATTTAGAAGTGAAGTGTAATGAGTAAAAATATTTAAAAAGGAAGAATGGATTTAATGAGCTGTGAAGTAAAAAAAAAATTGTAGAAAATATTTCCCTTTTTTCAAAAGAGTTCAAAAGCGGCAAACAAGAGACAACTTCTAATACGCATATTTACTTGGCTTATTTCCAAGCAACTCTCACACCTGCTCTCTGAGAGTACTTTCAACAAACGGACATATGCAAGCAGTGTAACTGGACTTTCTTCTCATTAAGTAACGCCGCCGAAGAGGTAGTCGGATTTCATAGAACCCGAAAGAACAACCGGTACGATAAGGAGAATCAAGAAGCTGCATAGAGAAAGATGCCGCCTACAAGCAACTGGAAAAGTATGCGAGACGTATTTGCCGCAATAAGAAGAGAGAGGCCGAAATATTTGAGTGCGAAGAGCTTGATATGCTGGACGATAGGAGAAACGGCCGAAAATTTTGACAGGGCGAGCTCCTCTAGGAAAAACCATGGCGACCTTGTGACCGATGTCTGGCACGTACTTCAAATGGAGGGAACTTTTTCCACCCTGTTGAATGGCAGCGGCACTGAAAGTAGCGGAAAAGATGAACTCGAGCCTCCAGTCGATGACGATGGAGTCCATGTCCCACCGCCGGACTTTGACGAGGCACGAATAGCGATTACGCCGAGAAAAAGCGAAGCTGCTGGAACTGACGGGGTGCCAGCCGAGCTATTCAAGTATTGTAGCGAGGAGCTGCTAAGGTACTTGTATCAACTCTTATGCAGAATATGGTCACACACCATCTATTTGTTGATTTCAAAGCCGCTTTTGACAGCATGAAAAGAAGTGGTCTCTATGCGATCTCTGAATTCGGTATGCCCACGAAATTAGTACGGCTCGGAGTCGTTTGATACCAAACGAAGTTTCTGTAAAGGTCACTCCCTTTCGTGTGATGTTTTTTAATCTGATGTTGGAAAAGATAATCAGAGTCGCAGAACTGAACTGTTCAAGCACAATACTTTACAAGACGTCTGTTGCGCCTTCTCGGGATTAGATAGAGAAGCAAAGCGAATGAGTGTGGTGGTGAACGGGGACAAAACGAAGGATCTTCTGTCATCCAACAAACAGTCAGAGCATTAGCGTCCTGACATCTACGTTACAGTTACCATTTACAAATTTGAAAAAGTAGCTGACTTGGTTTATTTAGGAGCCAGCGTTTATTCCAATACTTTGTAATGTCAGCCTTGAAATCGAACAGAGAGCCACTCTTGCTACTTTGGACTGAGTGGGCCATTGAGAAGCAAAGTTCTCACTCGTCATACAAAAATCACACTCCATAAGTCACTCATCATTCCTCTGCTGGTGTATGGCGCGGAGGCATGGACAGTGTAAACATTTGATGAGCCGGCTCTTGGAGTTTTCGAGAGAAAGATTGTGCGAAAGATTTGCGGGCATTTGCGCGCTGGCGATGCCGAATACTGCAGACGATGGAACGATGGGCTGTATGACTTTTATGGCTTGGTCCTATCGTGCTGGTAACAGAGGAAGAGGAAGGCCTTTCCTACGTTGGAAAGACCTGGCGGAGCTGTTCTGGACTAGGCCAAAATCGCTTAGACGGTTACAGCGCCAAGCTGGTGCGCCCAAAATTATTCTAGATTAAATAACTGGTTCCTCTTAAGTATTTCAAGACTTTGCTTGTTTTTCCTTACCTTTTCACATTGGTTATTTTTCTTTGAAAGAAAAAAATCATTATAAAAACATAGCAAGGTAAAACCCATGAAACAGATGTTTAAAGGTAGTTTCACTTCTTCTTCTTATTCGCCATGGCTCCCATTTGACGTAAACTGTGCTTATGACATTTTCTTTTAAATTGAAGCTACCATATTCTTTGAAGAAGTGTTTCAAAAATTATTTGAAAAATATATTTTGGGCATCATTTTAACGCGAACTTTTAGTGATGTATGTATGTATTTCCAAAATTGAATGCAAAATGGAAGGCAAGTAAAATACTCGAATTACGTTCTATAATGCACATAGAGAATCCATTTTTTTATGGAATTATATTCATCATTATTTAGTGCGATGTTGCCTTTTCATTTTTTTATGGAATTAAATTCATCATTATTTAGTCCGATGTTGCCTTTTCATGGCCTTCGCTTTAGTATTTGTAGAAAGAGGGCAATGAGTAACATTTTTCGGTAGAAAAGAAAACGCCATAACAAGCGAAACGCGACACCAGCAGCGATAGAGCGAGTAGTTTATCTGTCTATAAACTATAACAAGGAGCTCTAAGAATTAGGCAATTTTGACCTATCTCTTCATGACTACATCATGCGTTATCACAACTAATTGTGTGCTTCCATGGTGCTTTCCTTAACGATAAGCTACTTTTTAACCATTCCATTGTTCATATTTCCACTAAAGAGGATCCAAATTAAAGCAACATCTAATATCTTAATTTCTTAGAGCCAGATATAATATGTAATATTTCATGTAACACTGCAGATAATGCCACATTTGTTTGCGGTAAGATAATTTAAGGTATTTTAAATCAATACAAACTTATTAACAGCTCTGCTAATACGATAAAATAAGTAAATTTACCTTGCGTGTTATTATTTTTTAATGCATAAAAAATTCCCTAAAAAAATATTAAAATTTCCAAAACAATAATTTGTGGACCATTTAGAGGCAGTAAGACGTTTGCCCGCAATATAATTTTAAAATTTAAAACTAAAACTCACACACACATTCTCATTTTCAATCTCAAAGAACAACAATTGTGAACAATTTAATTTTTTATTTTCAATTTTATATAATTTTAAAATGCTTGCAAACGTCAGAAAAAAATCATGGCCGACGAATTGAGAGAACGAATTTACCTTGTAATGTTTTTATCATGGAAAAATAGTTTAGACCTTTTTAGAGATCTGTCACACAAAATCATGAGATCAACTGAAACTCTGGTACTCTCGTACGATACTAAACAAGTTTTGTTTTCTGCAAAACGCCCACCGAATATTTATAAAAGAAAGTCGTTCGTGCCGAAGCGCTTTTAATATGCCCAAAAGTACCGATTTCTTTTCAAACACTGCCTTGAATGGTAGTTTCTCATTTACATTGATTTCTCATAGCTTCGATAAATAACTTTTTACTGTTTGCGATCTCAAAAACATAACCTTTCCTTGTTGGATAGTAAACATAACCTAGAGCCAAGGCCGGATCGTGACCTCGATTTTGGGGGGGGCGGGAAATGAGAATCAAAAATTCTGTACGCCTAAGTATGATAGACATTTTATTTTATTATATTATGTATTTATTTATAAATGAATTATATTTTTATAAATCCTATGTTTTGAGTCATACGTTTTTGAGAAAAATACACCCTTATAATTTCAAAATTTCAAAATTACATTTCTCGACTGAAAAATAAGATATTCGAGCTAACTCGACGCCACACAGTGTGCTTTTTTAACACTTCATAAAAAAAATCTATAATATTTACTAGTATGACTAAAAATACATAAATTTCCTATTCCCCCCGTAGATCCGGCCCTACTAGAGCAAATAGCAATCCCAGGGACCACCTATGGCTACTGTTTAGTAAGTCTCTTAAGATATGCTTGCTCGGGGTTTAGTCTTTCTAACCTAAATTTTCCAAAAAAAGGAAACGGAAAAAATACTTTTTTAGAATTCAATTTCCTCAAAAATTTTCCTGCAAAATTTTTTCCCCACAAAAAATTATTTAGTACTGTTTAAGTATTTTTTTCTATGTTTTTTTGCTTAAAATAATATTTTTTCTATAGATGAGATTAGATATTACTTTCAGGTTTTTTTTTCTAAAAATTATTCCTTTCCTAAATTTTTTTTGCAAACACTTTTTTATTTAAAGATTTTTTTTCTTAAAGTGTAGGTTGTTTCTAAAAATGAAATGTATCTAAAAGTGTAGATTTTATTATGTATAACTGATTTTATTTAATATTTTTTTTTTTACTTTTTCGTAATTTTTCTAGTTTTGATATAAATAATTATTTCTTACATTTTATGAAAAAACATTAAACCTTAAAATCGGTTCACACTATTTTCTTATGAGTGAGGAAAATCTTTCAAAGGGTTAGCGGAATGGTAAATTCGAAATTTCAAGTATTGAAGAAATACTTACATTCATAGTTGGGAACTAAAAAATGTATATAATTTTTGAATCTAATATTTATATTTTTTTTATACAGCAAATAAGATTTGTGCATAGAAATCCTTCAACCTTTTTAATAAATTTAAATTCACTTCCCTTAATATGCGTAATTTTTACCATCCTTCCGCTTGCCACACACTGCCAATGCCAATATTAAAACAGCTTAATTGATTTTGAAGCGCAAATTGAAATCATCCGTCAAGCGGAAATGACTTTCATTAACTTTTTATTTGGCTGCAACAATGAAAATTAAATTAAAATGTAAAAAAAATTTTATATTATTTTCGTAATGTTTCCGCATTTGCACTCTTATTTTTATGCAAAATGCGCCAACAATATACAAAGTAAGCAGAACATTGTGAAAAAAGCAATAAAGTGCAAAAATTATTTGTTTAATAAAATTCAAGTGCAATCAAATAGTGCTAACGAATCAAAAGCGTTTTTTTTTAATATTGGCAAATGTAAATTTTTAGCCAGAAAATATAATATAAATAAAAGCAAAGCAGAGAGATTTAAACAACCCAGGAGCGAACTACTTACACCCACAAACCGACGTACATATGTACATATTTACAAATATTGGCAGTTAATACAATGCTAGAAAAATTCAATAAAAAATCGCATGAATTCGATTGAATTGTCCGACTATGTGGCTTCGATCGCCTCACACAAGCAATCATGTTGGCACTTTTATTGGAAAATTCATAACGAATTCATGCGACCGGAAATAATTGCTGAATTCAAATTTAAATGAACGGAAGTAATTTCGAGTTTGATTTCTGATTTTCCCTACACTTACTATGTACAACAAGTGACCAGCGCATCGCTTTTGTACCCCGTGCTACCTGCTGCGCCACACTAAAGTTGTGAATGCTCTGCCGCTCTGCCGCTCCTGGGCAGCTTGACCACTCCAGCTTCAGCATAGCTGTCATTCAGACTTTTTGTATGCAGTAATCAATGCATTCAATACAATTTGAATGACAGCTATTTATACGAGTATGTATACTAGAGTGATCCTTAAAAATAACAACGTCAAAAGTTTGTATGAGCACAAATTTATTTTATTTTTCGTACAAAGTAAATACATCCGCGAAAATTTAAAATTTTTAAATAACTTTTTTAAGGGTTGCAGTGTTAAAAAATATATGTATATATATATATTTTTTTTTTAAATCTCCAAAATTTGACCAAATTTTGACTTGACAATTTATTGAAACTTGTTCATATAAATTCATAAACTCGCTGAGGTAGAACAGGTCAAAGTGAATATTTTGTCGAATTTTTCCGATAAAAAAAAATTTGTTTCAAACCCTGGTTGCGCCATTTACATTTTTTTAAATTCGAAATTTTAGTGGATGTCTTTATATAATACGTCGAACAAACTAAAAGGGGGCTCCCTAATGTACACACATATATATGTATGTATTGAGGTAGATATTAGTATTGTGTTGCGACGCTCATGCTGAGCTTAGCCGTTGTTGTTAGTGATGGTATTGCTATTTGGTACTTGCTTCCCGGTAATGCTACTGCAACGCATTACTGGTCATCGGAAATGTAGGATATTATGCAGAAATCGAATCGAAAGTTAGATTTAAATCTAAATACATAGATACCCATAGATATAACTAATAAATATATTTTTGAAGACATAGAAATACATGCTCTGCACATGTTAACATGCCTAAAAGCTTGTAAGAGCCCCGTCGAGAAAGGCCCATCCGAATATCGTACCCAAAAATATGTTCTAAAGTCTAGCGTTCCATTAAGTCCCTTTTATAAGAAGTCGCACATGGGTAGTAGTTCCATTCAAGTGAAATCAATAATGTAAGTGCTGCGATCAGTAAGTATATTGTGCCCTAATCTCATCACAACACTGCATCTAGCGCTAAAAACTCAACGGCCTCACACTCCAGAAGGAATTGCAATGATGTATCTGTGGTGGAGGTATAAAAGCGACATATGTCGCTTAAACAGATTCCTGGGTTTTGCAAGTGGACTCTTAGTCAACAGTGACCGTCAAAATACCAGTAATAATACTTAGCCTCTATTTGGGGAAGTTTATGAGTAGCCTGTATTTTTTTTAGATTTTACACCCTAGAAAATTCTTAGTTTGATGCGGACTCATAGTATTTCGCCAATTCGGTTTCCTCAGTTTGGTATTTTCCTTTCTGAGTGCTTCCTTTATCGAGTTATGACCTACCGAAAGGATGGGCTGAGGTCCTATCGGGATCGAGGCTGACTAACTGCGACTCATGTGCCCTAGTACCCATATCAGTTGGTTAGCATTCATTGTTCTCAGCTCCTTATGTACTCTCGGACTAATGAGGTTTTAATCTGGAAGAATGAGAGAGCCATAAGTGACTATCACTTAATATAAGGATCACTTCGCTAATTCCTACGAAGGTTAATCTCTGCTCAGAGGCTAACGGCACTGATAGCATCAGCCCATGCTCCTAAATATATGTATGTCTGCAAGTTACTCATAATACCCTTAATAAGTCTGATCTTATTTGGTGAACCACAAATTCAAAAAATCGTAAGCCAGATCGTTTCCCTGGAAACCATATTGTACTTAAACATACATTAGTTGGATTCTTTTGCTCGAAGCTTACAGACATATTCATTTTATTAGAATGTGCTGGGATCTCAGGGATTTCAGTGTATCTATACGTTAAAAAGTTGTCATTCATTACTCTGGTCTGGTCTCCACGCTAACTTCCTTCTATTCCCTGCTATTCTACTGGTTTTTTTTTTTTTGTTGATTCTATCGTTTTGAGTTAAGAAAGCCGCACTTACTCCTATCGAGGACCAACCTAATTGCTATTCATAGGTAGATCAGGTTCAAGGTATAAAATTTCCTAACAATCCATTGTCGATTTTTTCGTGGGTGTGCTGAGAATTAACTTGCCTATCTCCTACAGGGTCGAAACGCAAACACATGGAAACATATTTGTATACAATGTATGTTTGTATATAGCCGTACATATGTATATACAATAAGTCTGTTTGTAAGTGGCCTCTCACATTGGCTCTGAACCATGAACAACAATTTGCATGGACATTGAACATGAATACTACTGATTGCTTTGCCAACCAAATGTGTAGGAGAGGGAGCGGCAGAAAGGAGCGCGCCGAATCAAGTCCGAATGATGTGACTAAATTGGGTGGCTATGGATTGAAAGGCGTGGCAACCATTGGAAGGATAGGTAATTTAAAAGCTTCTTCTTTTTGTCAGCGCTGCCGCTGCTGTCTGTAGGGCTATTGAAATTTAAATACACTTCGGCGAACGGAAGCTGTTGAAGCTATACAAATGCATTGGCAACAATGCGACCGAATATATGTATATACATATGTAGTACATATATCTGTGCATATGTATGTATGTATGTATGTAGTAATGGCAAAAAACCACAAAAGAAAAGCCAGCACAACAAAAGCTACATGCGTGTATATGTAGAGACTCAAATGTTCATATGTATGTCCATTAGGACGGGTCAATTTTTTTTTTACTATACGCGTATATCATGGGAGGATTCTAACTGTGATTCTAAGCAAATTTGCCGATGAAACTATGGGTCTAAAATCGATTTGCAGTTTGCCGAATTGCAAAAATAAGTATCGAAGAAAATGTGAAAATTTTCACGAAAGCACTTTTTTACGATCATATAGCAAGAGGTAACCAATTTGGAAAATTATACATTGATTTTAGACGCATGGTTTCTTCTGCAAATTTGCTTTGGAATACACGTAGAATTCTTCTGTGCCATACGCGCATAGTCGGAAAAATCGCCCATACAAATTGACCCGCCCTAATGTACGTATGTACATATTACTTTATATTGCGCAATGTATGCCTGCGTTAGCATACAATAAAAATTTATTAGCCTTGATTACGAACACACGCAACTACATACAATCACAACGAAAGCGTTGTGTGTATGTATGTATGTCTGTTTAAGCCAGTTGGATAAAGAAAGTAGCTGCATTTAAGTACATTTGCAATTTATCTTTATGCGTATTCCATTTAGAAATGCAGCCAAGAATATTACTAGAGAGCTTATTGCATTCGGACGTAGGCATGTAGAGGCAGAGAGAGGGTGAGAAATACGTATATACATATTTTAGTCATAAATGCAGCTGTAAATGCATATGAGCTGGCAAAATCGTGTATGCAGCTGCATTGGCAAAAATCCTTTTATTTGCATGAAGTGTTGCCAGGACTTCAAAAATAAAAAAGCTATATCGGCCAAATAGAAAGCTAAATGGGCCAAATAAAAAGCTAAAAAAAAGCTAAGTGACCCAAAAAAGAGGTTAAAAAAAGCCAGCTTTTTCAACATTTCATTAACTCTTATGAACAAAGAGGTGGTACAAATGTGCCACCGGGCAACAAAAATCTAAATATCCTGTCAACCAAAGTACTTACGGTCACGAAATTTCATGAAAGCCTTGTGAAAGCATTTTTGAACGCCATACCGTTTAATAAAACCATTTTAATAATAAAGTCACCGATTCAAACACAAACGGAACCCATATGCGCAGGCCCTTCGAGAGGGGGTCGGGGAAAGGGGTGAATCCCCTCGGGCCCGGGCTTTTTAAGGGGCCTGAAATATCAGAACCATAACTTGTTATTATTTTTTTTTACAATGTAATCGCTCCTTCGTTATAGGCTTTTATTGTAAATATATTCCGATTCGTGCTGATTATTTCTGACTCATATACATTATGTATAGGGGCCTATGATTTTTCAGTCCGGGGCCCGAGTTTTCTCTCGACGGCCCTGTATATGCGACTACTGCGGACGAGTGTATGCGGTTTGACAGTACCAGATGCAAACTTCGCAACATATTTGGCGAGAGTTTCACGCTTGAGTCACTCGTGCAGGCTATGCTACAAAGCAGCGAAAAATTGTCGGCACCATGTGATGCTATAGCAGAGACGATGAAGGGGCTAAGGCCCCGAATGTCTACGGCATAACAGCGGCAACTAACTACCTTTCTCCCTCACGATGTAGCGCTTGACGTCATTCCCGTATGGTGCGGAAAAAAGCCATGAAGCAAAATCCCAAATTTCGAGGCTAAACGACAACGAAAAAAGCTAGATCTGGCCTCAAAAAGGCTAAACTGGCAACACTGTTTGCATGTGGCTGTTTCTATGTATTTGCATACGTTTATGTGTATGTACGTATGTATATAAACTGCAATCCTGCAAGTTGTAAATAACAAACTAATAAAACTTCTACAAATATGTAGCCCTTTGCTAGACTTTGCGGTCACAACCAATTTTCTGGTAGAGCAAATCGAAAACCATATTATTAAATTACTTTGATTGTTCTTTTTTTTGCTTTGTAGTAAATGGCAATTTATCGAATAGAATTTAATATAGCTGTAGTAAAATGTTTGCATGTACGCATATACTTACAAACATACTTCTATGTATCTGCTTTTAAAATCAATTTCTTATGTTAATTAAGAAATCTGCGAATGAATTTTAAAACGAAATAATTTTATAGATTTTTTTCTTTGTAATATTTTCTTATCAAAACTTTTGTATTTGCAACAGGCCTTTGGCAGACCTGACCGAAAGCTTCACCAGGCTGTGCCTATTCCTTTCTAAATCCTGATTTTTTTCCAGGGCTCTGAAGACACCACAAGTTTTCTTACAGGTGCCGTCGCAAAAGGGGCCCTTAGACTGAGGGAATCAAGATTGTAGAAGCAGACCAACTATGGCACACAGCGGTCTTGAAGGTAACACTGTACGACATTTTCAGTTTTTTCTCTGATGAATCCAAGTTTTTCAGAAAGTCTAGATATTATATAGAAAAGTAATTTCTCAGTTTTCCTTGGTTGGATTTTAAGCGTTTTTTTTTTTACTTTGAGAAATTTGTGGTAGCAGAGCATCATTTAAAACAATTATAAGTAATTTAAATGCAAATATTTATACTGTCAAAAGACCTTTGTATGGCTTAAAGGTCCGAAGCAGCTGAACTTGCAATTTATTTTATCCCAAAATGGCCGCTCGGGAAAGTGCAAGAAATACCAAAGAATTTTCAATTGGACTTCTTAGAAAAATTTTGAGTACGCAGTTTTGTAGCGCATCAAATTTTAGTATAATAAATTGCAAGCTTCAAGTTACTAAAAACTACCGTTGCATTTTGAGTTTTTTTTGTCGTGAATGTTGCGCATTTCCTTCCATATAACGCATGAACTAAATCTATGTTATTTAAATAAATAAAATCATCAAGACGTCAGGGTATGCATATTTTTAACAATTAGTGTGTGTTGGGTAATTAAAAAAAATATATATATTTGTACTAAAAAATTACACGATATTTAGGTGCCGTTGTGGTTGAGATAGCCCTAAAAATTTTCTAGGCTGGTAGAGGGACTGATATTACAAAAATGTATCACACCTCACTTCAACTCACCTTATCTCACCTCTCATTCATGAAAATTTGAAGCATTTTTTTTAAGATTTGTACAAGGTTTGAGTGAATAATGACCTACATACATATGTTGTTAAAAAAAAAAATATAAAATTTTCATTGTGATTTTTTTGACATCAACTATACATTTGTATTTTAGTTGATTTGTAGTGAAAAAGGTTTCGTTGAATTCTTGGAGCTCTCATCTCTCCTAGATATTTTAAGGTACATCACATCTTTCAAAGTTGGTAAATTATTCCAATAACAGCTACTAATAGTGCCCCGCACGGCGTTAAAACGCCCAAGATAGACTAAAAATCTGAGTTTTCGTATTTCTGAAATGAACCGGTACATGGTAACATATTGCTTTTTTGGCCCATGGTTGGTAAATGTGCTGAGTTTGATATAAATTGATAAATCGGTTACCGAGATACACATATGTAAGCGTAACTGGGCGGTGCCACGCCCATTAAAAAAATTCATTAAGTATCATTTTCTGCTAAGAGGTGATTGCATAAATACGCCGATTTTGAGAAAATTGGCTTAAATAGTTTTTAAATTATCACAGTTTTCGTATATCTGTAAATTACGGTTATATGGTAGGTGGACGTGGTTCTTGTCTGATTTCTAAAATGTTCATCGGGTTTCTTAGTCAAACCCTAAGTAATGTTCGCACCGAGTGTTTGGGGGGGGGGGGGTTCGGTAAAGGGACTATAAATATCATATATAAAAGTGGGCAATTTCTCTTTTAATTTTGAGTATTTATGTATACATTTGTCTATATCTATCTCGATTAGTTTTGGCTGTTACAAACAACCGTTATGCGAAGAAAGTTATAATACCCTTGTGCACAAGTGCGCTCGGGAATAAAAAGCTCTGCAGACGAACATTTGGAAGAAAATATCGCGCTACTTTTTATTTTAAATTTTCTTTTATAATACAATGTCGTTTTATATGAAATAAATGAGCAAAATATAATATCAATTCAGTTGTTTTGTTTCGCTGTTGGCAGTTTTCCTTAAACCTAACTATATAACATTATATACCAAATCAAACTTATTTTTATGTTTTTTTTTGTTCTAGTAAATATGTCGTTTAATATATGTTGTTGATTACGTTTTTTTTTTTAAGAAAAACTAAGTCAAAAGTTTAAGTCAAACTGCAAAGAACTTTAGTGTCGACTTAATTTGGACTGCAAATATACCCCATTAAAACCAGTTAATAACCACTTGAATGAATTTTTCTGTAAACAAAACCATTTACCTAAAGAGACCTAAAATCAGCTGTCTTCGTCACAGGCCGTGAATAACCCTATTGCATCGATGCATAAGGTTGGTAGTGCTGATAAATTTGGTTGCATACAAAGCATAATCGGCCTTAAGTTTTGTAAAGTTGTGTTACGTTAAAGATGTTGTGCGAATTTATGCGAAGTACCAATGCATAATCAGACCTTTAGCCTTTTGAAACTTGCATTTTATGAAGCTAGAATTTAATGGGCTATAAAACTGCATAGCAAGCATTTCTCCAAAGATTCTTAATAAGAAGTGGAATGGTATTACAAAATTTTTTACATTTTTTTTTACAAAGTGTGACTTTTTGGACTTATATGGGTTTTATTAGGTAATGACCTGTAATTTCATTAAAAATAGTATATATTAATCAAACAATGCTCCAGAAGTCACAGGAGCCCTTGTTATCCTGGCTGGACAGGGTCTACACACCCAGCATCAGCTTGACATACATTCCGAAAACCGAAAAAGAGTCAAAGTTCTCTGCATCCCCAAGCCAGGAAGAAGAAACCACGAAAGAGCAAAAGACTTCAGACCAATAAGTCTTACATCTTTCCTTGTATAGTTATTGGAAAGACTGTTAGACTTAACCATTTGCCATTTCCTGGGAAACTCCAAACTCTCCAAAGCTCAACAAGCATACATTAAGGCCGATCAGCTGAAGCTGCCATTCATGAAGTTGTGGGCATCATAGAAAAATCACTCCATTACAAGCAGTACACGTTGGCGGCCTTCCTTGACATAGAGGGGACCTTCAATAACATTACAATGCATGAACAAATGCTTAGAAACAGAATTATAATTTCAACCATTGGTTCAGTGACGCTATTCCGTTATGCTAATAGGGGCCTTCACAGCCTATTAAACATGCAAAGGAATATTCAGTGGGAACTACGGATTAAAGTCAAAGCTTGTCCTCTGGGTGTACACGGCTATCATATGACCAATACTAACTTATATACGTTTGTGTAGTTTGGTGGCCAGCACTAGATAAGCACTAGGGATTTAACCAGTATACAAAGAGCAGCTTATGCAGGTTATACAGGAGCAATTAAGTCGTGTCCAACAAATGCGCTTAATGTAATTTTGCATCACCTGCCAATAGAACTCCAAATCCGCAAAACTGCTACGTCCTCGGCGATCGGGCTCAAAGAGTCAGGCTGCTGGAGGGCGCTGCAGCTATGACCGTGGATATCTCCTACGACAGAGTTCAAGAAAAACTTTCACGTTAAATTTCCTTCTAGGCGTGGCCAAAATGGACTACGGTGTGGGTACGGGGATGTCCTCCGAAACGTTGAATATCTCTCTGTCGTTCCGACTATCGAACTTTGCTGGCATCTTCCAAGGAGAAGTACTGGGAATCGAAAGGGCCTGTAAAAGCATAAATCTTCTCAGATAGCCAGACGGCATTTCTAGCACTTGCCTCACCGATAGCAAAGTCCAAAGCAGTCAGAGATTGCAAATGTGCTTTAAGCTCGATGGCCGAGTTTATAGACATCTCTCTCATCTGCGATCGCAGCCATAGGAACATACACGGAAATGAGAGGACTGACGAGTTGGCTAAGACCGGAGCTTCTCTTAATGAATCCGAAGCAGAGACAATGAACTGCCCACTCGCACTCATCAAACTGCATTTGCAGTTCGTACGTATGGTTGATGCACGTTAGAACAACCCTCAAGCCTACAAAACTGCGAGGAACATACCACAAAGAGATCGAGGAAAGATAATGAGGCGTATTCTTGTTTCTCTTTGCGAGTGTCTAGCTTCGGCACGAATAAGGCATGACACACTTGGGAGTTTTTCCATCCAAAATCTTAGAGTGAGCTCCAAATGCACCATTACTAGCGTAAATCGAAAAATCCAAATGGTTTGACGAAAACAAATCTTGAAAGTAGGAAAAAACCAAGGATCCCAGAAAACGTGTATCAAAATGGTGCCATAAGCATTAATTGGGTCCGGGGTTAATGCTAAGGCGACGCTTCTACCAACCAAGCAACCAAACAAAAGAAAAAGAGCCAACACTGGTCAAAATGTCGAGTCCCTATTATTTTTCACATAACTCTCTTCCTGCGAAATTTTGAAAGAAATGTTAACAATGCGTTGCATATGCATATGAGATCAATTTGTTTTTTAGGTTCATTTTTCTCTGCAACTAATCCGGATTTATACCAAACAGATCGCATTGTTTGCAGGGTTTATTAGGTTAAAATTTTGTATTACTTACATAACTAAAGATTAGAGTTTTGTTTGATTCTAATAAATAAATATTTTTCTTGAATTTATGTATTTTCAACTAAATTTAAAGCTCTAATTTAACTTGAAATTCACATAAGTACGCACACGTGTCAACCAATTATATTTTGCAGTTAACTGTAGGCACCTTAATTGCAATTCCTTTCTTTCAAATATTACATAAGTTAACGACGCATTTACAAACATACCTACATACATAGATATGAACATTGTACGTAAAATAACCAAATTGCAAACGACCGACAATTTCAAATTAGTAATAATTCTCTTGAAAGCCCTTGAGCACAATTTAAGTCAGTTTCTTTTGCAAAACAATAATAATGATAAATTTTCTAACTTTAAGCAGACTATTAAATACTTATGTACTTACTTCTGAAGAGACACATCCTCTATTTGCATTTCGATGAATTAAATGCGAATTGTAAAACGTAAATGTTGAATGAAATGTAATGAAAATGGGTTCAAAAGCAGCAGAGCAGGAACTTAATATTGCTGTCTGTAATAATAGAAGTATGCTGTTTTTGGCAATATTGTAGTTGTGTTTTTTGTTGTTGTTGTTGTCGTTGTTATTGTTGTTGCCGCCGCTGCTGGTGATGTTCAAACTAAATAACACAAAATGAATATTTTTGGCATAATTTACAAAACAAAGGCGAAATGTAAATTTTAAAATGCCCTTGCGCACTTAAATGTCAAAGTATCATGTACATGTCCATTCTCCGCTCAGCATCTTGCTCCTCTTGGCGCTTTTGTACATATTTATGAAGATAGTACCTACTTTTCTTGAAATGCACGTAAGCATTAATATGGAGCCGAATATGAAAGGTATGTACATGAAGTACATAAAATGTGAAAATCCAAACAATTGCGCTATGCTTGCACTGCAAGGGAAATGGAAACAACAGACAGACATTCGAGAGCGACGAACAGTGGCAGCACTGAGGAAAATCTTGAAAATGACAGCAGAAAATATATAAAAATTATGCAGAAAAAAGGAATTATGAGAGAAGTACTTATGTATAAATGCAATAATGGCACAGGAAGTGAGCTTTGACAGCAAGAAAAGCAAAGTAAAGCAATCATGACACTGAAAAAATGGTATAGTATAGGCCACTAGTTATAACTATGCAGGGTTAAATTAAGTACATATATTCCTCTGTTTGTTATGTAATACTTTGACAGGTTTGCTTCATAGACTTATTAATAAAAAAAAAAATTATGAAATGCGCTGGGCTTGCGCAATTTAACTGACAGCTTGAGGTTTTGTTATATTTTTTTATGATAAAGTAGCATAAAATGTCATAGTTGAAGCAGAGTAACACATGTGTTGGATCACCCTAATAACATTCTTTGCAGAGAAATTAATTAGCTCATTAAAATTAGTAAACACTCTAAAAGCCTGATTATGGACACTTAACTTAACTTAACGGAACGTAGAACTCAGAGAGTCAAAATGAAACAGATTTCGACGTGGCATTAAGTTACGTTAACTTTCGGCTGTTCAATTATAAGCAACACCCATTTAACGGAATTTTTAAGAGAGAGCCGTAAGTTATGTTAAGTTGCCATAATCAGACCATAAGCTGTAAACTAAAACACACACGTTGTACAAACACACACACACCAAACGTTAAGCATTACCCTGCAAAAAATGGGACTAATCCGGGATGACTCCGGGAACAATCGCAAAGGAGCATGCGACTAATACCACTTTTGATCTCTTTATATGGAATGAACTGATCGCTTTTGTTCGAGCATGTCCTATGAAGAGACTAATTGTTCACCTTTATACCCGAACGGGTATAAAAAGCGACTAGTCACTTTTAAAATATAAAATTAAAAATTTGCGCCAGCTGAGATTCGAACCGGGGTGCTCAGTTTTGTTAGGCGAATACTCTCTCTGTATGCCAACGCCGCACATGACATTTCATTGACTAAGTGCGTACATATCATTAAATAGTTAATAGTACCCGTTAGAGATGAGTTGGGGACTAGTTGATCCCCAATTATACCCATAAGGGATGAGTCGAGACTAATTGACCTCCATTAGTACCCCTATGAGACTAGTTGGGACTAATTAATGGCCAATTGTACCCGATTGAGAGTAATCTCGGAATACTCTCTTTACAATGCAGAAACATGTGTTAATTTTAATATTACATGGCCCAATTTCGCAGGAATCAATAATTATACAAAGATTGATTAATTAGGAACACGTAGCAATAATTTTGGACATGTAGCCTTTTAGGTAAGTACGATTTTTAGCACATGAAAAAATGGATGTATTAACAGTGTTTGCAATTTCATGTAGATCAAAAGGAAGGTGTTCAGCAAAGTAAATTTTTGGACTCGCCATTGTAAAGAGCCATGCAGAGGGCATATTTATATTTGTGGACGGTAGCCAACCACCATAAACTCCACAGCTTTTATTTGATGACTTTTGTACAATTTCCGAGAGGATGCATGAGTATGGCTTCTTTGGAAACAAATATTCTATGTAAGTAAAACATAATTTAAGCTGAACTTTTAAATATATAATAATTTGGGCACTGTTTTGTATTAGGTACGTAACAGCGCGATAAGATGCCGCTTGAATTAGCGCCTGGCGACCTTATCCACTAGTGCATTACATACCAGCACTAAAAAGAATCAGGTACTAACAAAAATAAGTAGGTAGTGAAGTTCATGTATCTATTTACTGAAGAAACTGCTTTTGTATGTATGCCATTGCCAGCAAACTAAACCAGCAAATGTCTACATTCACCATGGAAATATACTTACTACAATTCCACGATCCAGAAAATAAAGGTCGCGCCATTCGCGGACCGCTAACCCTCTCGTCGTCGATTTGACAGCATCCACCCAATCGCTGACGTCATAAAATACTTTTGTTTACATTCACTGTTGCCAACTTGATGCTTTTCGCACCAAATTTAGTGGGTATTCAAAACGCGAAAATTTTTGAGTTTTGTGCTTGGTGCGTTTTTGGTGCTTTTGTTTTTAGTTTGAAGACACCAAGTTAGAAAATCTTAAAAAAAGTGAAGCAAAATTTATAGCAATCGTAAGTGTGGTAAGCAATTTTACAAAAATTTAAACAAAATCATGGCACAGTGACAATCATAAGTGACAAAGAAATATGTGGCAGCACCTTCAATCATGCCAGAAGAAATCGACCGTTGTGCAAGAAACAGTGATTTTTGAATTGGCATCCTTACAATAAAATTATATATTCATATAAAGTCCATAAAATACACCAATAAAAATTTGGTGCTTTTTCAAAGTCAAAACTTGGCAACACTGCCTTTTGGTCGATGCTTCCTCTTTTTCTTGTCGAGTTCGTCTTGCTCTCTCATTCTGGTATTTTTTGACGTCACGGCCAGTTGCTCTCAGCTCGATTGGCGCAATCTTGTATTCTATCATTCTTGCTACAATTCACCAAGGAAAGGCCAACATAGTTCCATGTAGAAGCTCATAGCTCACACACATAGCACAAAGCTCGATTTGGTGTTTAATGCATCTCCTCGCCGGCAGAACTGCTTCCACTTTTTCGCCAGTTTTGCGTCCGTAGGAAACGAAAAAAAAACTTATATCGCACGATTTCCTTTTGTTTTCAATATTACACTTTACCTCTGCACACTTCATTTTGCTTTGTAATGTCTCAATAATTGTTTAAAACCAGGCAGAAATATTAACGCACAAATATTAAAATTATTTGGTTTTTTCGTATGCTTACAATCAACAATTGCACCAAGATGACGTCACGCACACATCTGATTCTGTCAAAAGAGCGGATTAGCGGTACCGCGATTGGCGCAATCTCTATTTCTCTCAATCGTGACTGCTTAGCAATCTTAGTGATGGTCGTAGTGAACGGTCGAGAGAATCGCCATCGTTGCAAAATTATAATCGAGTCAATAATCGACTCGCTGCCCGACTGTATAATCGATATGTTTTTCGATTGTTTCGAGTCGCCTGACTTATCACCGACGAGATCGTGTTTGTTAAGTAATTTTTTTTTTAATTGATAATACTGCAAGTGCAGATATTCGAGCGTTATTTTAAATATACATACATATTTACATATCGCATACAAATTAAAATTTAGAAAATATTTTTCGGAAGTTGAAATTTATACTGATTAAGAGATTGTTGGGTATACGGGCTAAGGAAAATTTATTAAAATAACGTTTTTGTATTTAATTCCTATTCGCGACATTTAGCCACGTCGTCTTTTGTCTTCTTTATAAAATGCAAATTAAAAAACGATCTTTAGAAGCTTGTACTTCCAATATTTACTACCACTGATCGCATCCTTATTTGTTTTTTGTAGTTATTATACATAACTTTTATTCGCAACGGTTCCATTTTTTATACCCGAGCGCCCTTGTGCACAAGGGTATATTTACTTTGTTGACATAACAGCCAAAACGAATCGAGATAGATGTAGACAAATGTATACATAAATGCTCAGAATGAATAGAGTAGTCGATTAAGCCATGTATGTCTGTCCGTCCGTCTGTCCGCCTGCCCGTCCGTCCGTGTACACGATAGATATCTCAACGAAATTTGGTATCCAAATCTCTTTATCCAAGGTAGGTTGGTATTGAAAATGGGCGAAATTGGAGTGTAACACGTCCACTTCCCGGTATTTTCGAAAGACGCAACAACTAACATATTTCAGTAAATATTGGATCCAAATTGTTGAAAATTGGTATATGAAGCAGGATTTTGGTAAAAAATAGTATTATTAGGAAATTTGTGGAAAATGGGCGTGACCCCGCCCACTTATGATGAAATGCTGTATCTCAGTAGTCGCTTCACCAATCCTTACAAGCCTTCCCTAGGGTCTAGCTAAGAAATCTGTTGAAAATCTTTGCCCACCTCCCATATAACGGTAATTTACAGAAACACAAAAACTGCGATAAATCAGCAACTACTGGATCTAATTGACTCAAAATCGATCAATACAATAACCACTTAGCAGAAAATTTGATTGTTATACATTTTTGGATAATGGGCGTGGCGCCACCCCCTTATGACCACAAATGTGTATTTCGATATCCGATTCATCTATTTCTACCAAACTCGGTGCACTCAATAACCTTAGTAAAAGAAAGAACTCTGAGCGTGTATTCCTTTATGGCCAATCGTTTTTCAATCGTCGAAACGATTTCGCGAATTGGGGTCTCCACAGATGTTCCCTTGGAATATGTATGCTGATGCGTGGAGAGGTTGTCAGTATTAATATTCCATCGAATATATTCGTTGATGAGCCTCTCTAGAGTTTTAAGAAAGAATAAAGTGAGGCTTATAGATCCGAAATCCTTCGGTTTCACATGAGCGGCCTTGCCTCCTGCTGGTAGGAATACAACTTTCGCCTTTGTCCACTCTTATGGTATGTAAGTTAGGGTAAGGCTGGATGTAAAAATCTGAGAAAACAAGGGGCACAGAATGTCCTTAGGTTCCTATTGTTGAGCGGGAAATATACTGTCAAGTCCCGAGGATTTGTAGGACTGAAAGGACATTAAAGCCCATTCCAACCTCTCATCACTTACGACGTCCCTAACGGTATCCCCCAGAGACAGGTAGGTCCTAGGGCCAGGCGAACTGCCGGAGGGGTCGTCCAAGCAGCCCGGGAAGTGAGTGCTCATACGGACCCCCAGCATTTCGTTACATGATGACGTCCAGTAGCCCTTGGGCTTCTGTATAGAGTTCGTACTTGAAGAAGATTTCCACAGAACTTTTCTCAGACTGTTGGCTATATTGTCGCAGAAGTTTTGCAAAGATTCGCATTTCGCCCTATTTATGGCCTTATTGAAAAATTTGAGTGCATCCTTGTAAGGTTGCCCTAGACCCGTTCGCTTGGCTTAGTTGAAGAGCCTCCTGCTGTTTTTCCTCATTGTTGAAATGTCAGGATTCCACCAATTGGGGTTTTTCCTGCACTCCGGGAGGGTACTTGGGCAGAAGGCACTGAAAGTAGCATTACAGGCATTGGTCACAAAGTTCACTGCTTCATCAAATTTTGACAAAGAGTCGGGCTCACCGAGAAAAACAACCTTCGTGTTCGAGAGACTCGCTTCATCAGGCCTTACCGATAAGCAGGACTTATCGTGAGAAACGTATCCATATTGTGAGGCCGACAGCGTATTTTTATATTTTATCAAGTTGGTTCCTTTCACGTTCCTGTATGCTGTTAAAGGCGCAGGATTACAAGTGAGCTTAAACCTAATGTAGAGGTGCTCTTTGGAGACCTGTCAATCCCTTATCCGGTTAGAAAATCTGCTCGACACGAGAGTGATGGCCAGCACTTCTCTTCTAACCGAGGTCACAAAGGTGGGATCGTTCCCACATATCGTTGCACTTGACATTTAATTCCGCTGTATTCATCTGCAACATTTTTTACTTGACATTTTGAGGCGCAGGCCGTGGACTAAAGATGACCCAATTATCCTCTTAGGAGAACGCTTTGCTCAATTTTCCTGGTAATGGTATATGAGCCCCTTCCCAAGCTTCTTTTTTGCTTTTATGATGCTTGTTAAGCAGGTAACGCGTAACTACAATACTTCTGAACAGAAAACCAATTCATTTTAACTATGAGATGATGTTTGCATTTCATCATCAAATCACAGTTCTATTAATTTTTACAAACTTCAACCCTCAACTTGCCCCGTGCAGCGACCCTCTCTCCACGATTAACAACAACAAAGCCAACCAACCATACGCTTAATTTAACTTCCAACCAACTGCCATAGCAGCAAATCAAGGAAATACGAGAAGATTGGTACTAAACAAAGATATGAGCATGAAAAATTGATATGGATAGTTTATACAAAAAGAACTAAAGGACAAATGTGATTGTTATGTGGTGACATGAACTCTAACAAACAAAGGGGCAGACAAAAACATACACACACGCAAAAAATAGACAAAATATTGAAACCTTTTCCATTTCCGATGATGTAAGGGAGACGTGGATTGTATAGATTTTCTCGATTGTATATAAAAAAAAAACACAAATGTTGGAAAAAACCGCAGAAAAATATGTCGCGCTGAAGAAAATGTCAAAACAAATGACAAAGCAATAAACATGCGGAAATAATGCGTCGAGCAAAAAATGTTGCTAAAGGCAACAAGAATACTGTTAAAATCAATGTGAAACTTATGTTAAGCAAAAATAGAAATGAGAGTATAAAACTAACAAAAATAAAATCTGAAGCGAAATGAAATGAGATGAAATCAAATGTAATGAAATGACACAAAATTGTCCAATGGACTAGAAACGAATGAGGAAACGAATATGAACAGAATGGACATAACAATGCACAAAAACAAAAATACCAATAAAAATCAAAAACAAATGAAAACATATAACAATAATGTGTGCACACAATCAACAACAAATTAATGAAAGCAAAAATGCGGAGAGTAGAAAAATTCGTAAAAAGCACTGTTATTTGAAATAATAAATAAATTTTTTAGAAAACAATACGATACTAAAAAATAATTGCAAAAAGCACTAGCATACAGGAAATGCGAAAGGAAGAGAAATAAATTGAAAAATACCACACAGGATATGCCGCAGAGGAAGTCGGGTCGGGTCACACGCCAGTCTGGGGAAAGGTGACTAGGTAGAAAGGTAGCGGTGGCTCTGATGCTGCTGCTTGAATGGCTGGATGCCTGGCGGGCAAGGCCAAAGGAGGAAGCTCAGCTTCATTGATATGTCTGTGGTTTTTGTTGTAATTTAAATTGTTATTGCTACTCACATTGTTATGTCATTGGGTTAGAATTACATACATTTTTAATAAACAATAAACGGAAATGAAAGTATTCGCATGTAGCGTTGTTGTCAACAACCAAGCGAACTCAATAACCCAAACGGAAAAACCTAAATAGAAAGGCCACTGCTGCGTTGTTCCCCTTTCCGCGCAACGACTTTTCTCCATTTTCCGCAACAAATTAAATAGAAAAATTTTCAATTCGAGTTCATTTTTTGTTTTGTCGAAGCGGCCGCGCGTGTGTGCTATTGTGTGCAGTGATGCGTCAATATTTGCGCATCATTATAAATATGTGAACGCTCATTAGGGTTGTCCAAAAATACACGCGGGGGGAAAAAGTGTGAAATGTTAAGCTCTCACCACTTAGGATTTTGCTTAATGGAAAAAATAATACACGTATTTCTTTGTTAAAAAATATATGAATTTAGAACTGCCTCACAGTCCATGAAGTTTTCCATGTATTTTGTAGAAATGGTATAGAAAATCGATATTTTTCGATCGGAAAACAGTGTTTCTCGTTAGGAGACTTCCAATAAAATACCCAGTTGTTTATGTAATCATTTTTTATACTAATTATTTTTTATAGGTCCCACAAAAACCCCAAAAAAATTCAATAGGGGACCCATAAAATAATGTTACTATGGTTAAATAAACAATTGGGTATTATTATTAAAAGTCTCTGGAAGAAACACAGTTTTCCGCTCGAAAAATATTGATTTTCAAGATTTTAATACCATTTATACGAAAAAGTGTTTTTACCCATATAAAATATGTGCATGAAAAAGTTTGAGCGCTAATATTTTTTATTTCAAAATAAAAAAATCGGATATATTTTTTAAAGAGAACAACCCTAGGGGATGAGAGCATTAAAATTCCGACTTTACTTATTTTGAGGCCAACTTAATGCTCATCCATATGCTCTTACATATGTGCATAAGGGTGGGCCAAAAATGCATGCGAAAAAGTAAAGTCGGAATTTTTATGCTCTCACCCCCTACGATTGTGTATACCGAAAAAAATGTTCCCTACTTTTTTATTTTGGAATCCAAAAATATTTAGAGGACGCTCAAAGCGCTCAAAGTTTTCCATGTATTTTATATGGAAAAAAAACAACTTTTCGTATAAATGGTATAAAATTCGCAATCAAAATCAAAATTTTCCTATCGGAAAACTCTGTTTCTCTCCAAAAGATTCCCAGTATTAACAATCAATTGTTTGTTTCACCATTTTTTCATCGCAACTATAATATGTATATAGGTCCGCCAAAAACCCACAATTACTGTTTTTGGGCCACCCTAATGTACATGCAATCGCTCCACTGTGGTTTATTTGCCAATAGTGGATTATTGAACCGCGAATTATTCGATAGGCACACACGCACACGCTCACGAATTCATAAACATTCATATTAAATTGCATTATTACTTTTTCAACTCAACAATTTTGTAATACCTTATCGGCATATTGACTAACCAACAAGTTTTTTTCTTTTGAATTCTTTCTCTAATTCTTTTTTTGTTAAGCAGCATTACGCATTTATTTAATGTGAAAAATGTGCACATCTGTGTTCGTTGCGTGGCTTGATGCATGTCAAACCACAATTTTTTTGAATCGCAGTGACAGCTGTCAAAGTGTGCGAACGCTGAGAGGGTAATTGCTGAGCTAGCATATGAAGTTGGGGTAGTAAAAAAACAAACAAAAAAAACATCCCTTTAAAAAATTGTCTACAAAAAAATCGTCAAAACAAAGCAATCATCGGCGTGCAAATCGTGGTGGGACACACTGAAAAATTTGCGAAAAATAAAATGAAATGAAATGTTATCAACCTAAATTAATATTTGAAATTATTAACCTTCGCGGCAAACAGTGGTACGGCGGAAATTAATAAAACCTGCAATTATTACTGGCACTGGTTTCGAGTGAACTTTTCTCTTTCATTAATTGGCGTTTGGCAAATTAAGCGCGCATGCTTGGTGCATGATGTCTCTACAGCTTACTTTTGCAGCCAATACTTTTCGATAGTTAGGGAGTAGTACAAAATTCAACAATTGGTAAGTAGTTCACGTTGTATACCTTTGTGGCCGGTTGAGAGCCAGTACTGCACTCGACAAATTTTGTCAGTTTGGAAGAATAATTATTGGCTTCTGCATACACGAGTAGCTAGAAACTAGCGCGAAGTATAACAATTTATAACTAGCTCCCCTTTCGACATATTTTTTGCTGTGAGTAAAGGCTTTAAAATGCCTTCACACCATCTAGAAACCGTCAGTCTTACGTGAGTAGTGTAGGCACTAAAACAATCCTACCATGGAAACTTCTCTACCCTGGGACCACTTTCGCATTACTTCAAGTTAGAGAATCCAGAACGGTTTGCCAGTTTGTTGTTCATTTATACGGTTGCATTTCGTGTATTTTGCGATATCGTTCCAAGTTTCTTCGATACCTATTGTTTTTACGATGATGTTGTCGGCGGAGACTTTCCCCACTCTTCGCTCTAATGCATCCCGTTCTGCCTTCCATCTTTGACATTTGAAGAACGTGTGTTCTGCATCATCTAGCTCGGCGTCGTATGTTCAAGTTGGTGTTTCCACTTTTCCCATTCTGTGCAAATATTTGCGAAAGTATCCGTGTCTGGACAGCAGTTTGGTGATATAATAGTTTTCGCCTCCGTGGCCTCTTGACACCCATTTATTTATTTCTGG
The DNA here is from genome assembly GCF_013731165.1 of Rhagoletis pomonella. NCBI lineage: Eukaryota > Metazoa > Arthropoda > Insecta > Diptera > Tephritidae > Rhagoletis > Rhagoletis pomonella. The sequence continues at coordinate 58,989,319 of NW_023458559.1, forward strand.
AATAAGCCTTGCCGTCCATCTGCTTCGCTTCTCTGCGCCACATAGCGTCTGCCATAGGGATTGAATTTGCATTTCTATTTCTTCTTCTTTGTGGCCTGTTTTCGGTTCCACTTCATTTTCCTTTCTTTGCTTTGGGCAATATACTACTTAACACTAGGATAGGGCTGCAATAAGCCTGAACCTATCGACCAGGACACTTATCATCCAAATTTAAAATGACTTTACAAGTGAATATGGTGCCAATATATTCCTTATAAATACATTTTGAAGTAATTTCTGACACTATCAGAAATCTAGTTTTGTGGTAAAATCCGTACAGCTGAATGATTAATGCCATTAGCAAATTTCGTTATCAATTTTCGATTTAATTGAAAACCAGGACAATTTATGTATGGACCAGGACACTAGGGCAGTTTTCTATAACTAGTCTTTCTATAACAAATCTTTGAAAAACCGGCACGTCTGGCAGCCTTACACTAGGTTCACAGCCTCTGAGACTGCCCATTACGTTGAAGCCACTCTTAAAGCCGCTGTTCTTTGTAGAGCAGACAGTACCTGCCTTCCCTTTTTGCAGCAGTTGAGAACCAAGGAATGGTATACATATTTAACAAGGTTACACCAATTTTCACATCTCAAACATCTTCCATAGTGCGAAGTGCGATGGTTGGTATCTAACTAAGTAGTTAGCCCTGGAAGCCTTTTTCAAGTAAAATTTAGCTATGGGCAACCAAGCTGCTTTGTCGTTCACTGCTCAGAAATTAAGCCGCTTTAAGTTTCGATGAAGACGATCCTAACAGCTACATGACTGATCCGTAATGGTGCATATCATACGTATCTGGAGCCAGAAATTTTGTGATAATATCTATTTTTACGTACTAGTTCGAGATTGACTCAAGGTCATACCGAAATTATATGCCAGCGTTCTTAGAATTTGCTGCATTTATATTGGTCGTCTGACTATGTCTTCTTGGTAGTACCCATAAAAGGTTTTAAGGGTAAATATTTTAAAGATTAAATATTTTAGTATAACTACTGGTTAAATATCAAATGTAGAATCGTGCTCACAGCGAAAATAACTAGTTAGATATGTCTTCAAATAAAAGTTCTAACCTATGTTGATTTTTCGCTGGGTTAATCATGAAAAGTTTCACCAAAATGGCATTCAAACTATTGCGGCTGAAGTTTATGTAATTTTAATTAATTGCAATAATCCCTATTCAAACGCAACTACGTTAGCACTTTCATGGTTTCAGCAGAATTGTATAGAATTTCAATGATATTAAGTCTTAACTGCTCTTACGAATCAAACATATTTAATTGATAACATAGTACATATTGAGTTGCTATGAAAATCAAAAATTTAATTAGTCAATTGTACTTTAGAAAGAACCAAAACAGTGCAACAATAATGCCTATCCGTTTTTCGGATATACAATTTTAACAATAATTATATGTACATAGGCATAAGTAATCCAAGAGGCTCTTAGTATTTTGTTTAACCCTTTTATGACTTCAGCTATAAAAAAATTTAAAGAGATTTGGCTGTATTTCCTGATCGCTCCATATTTGCCATTGAATTAATGTACGGATGTTACACACAACAAAATATTTTGAGCTAAAAATAACTTTTTTTGTCGAAAACAAAAAAATCTCTAAAGAAGGTCATACCAGCGCGAATTTAAAAACAGATTTTTCGTCCAAAAATATCGATGTTTGCTGGACGATACATCGACTAGATTACGTATTACGCCGAACGACCAGTGGCAAGCGATCGCTTGTTCTCGGTAGCTGGTGCAACCATCATTCAGGATAAAAGCAGGCTTTTGGGGGCTAGATTATCAAAGCTTATTTCCTGAACTCATTTCAAGATGTTTATTCATATATAAATAAATGAGATTTACATATCTGTGTTCGTATGGAAAAGTAGCTTATGTCGAAAGGCCGGCTTTAGTATAATGCGGCATTCCCTTTATTTTTTAAACGACAAGGAATTTTTTGATGAGACTTAAAAAGAATATTGACTTGCTAGTATCGGAACTATTTCTTGCACGTTTATTTGCTAAAAGTTGTTTAACGGCTTAGCGCCCGTAAGTCATTCGCAATCGTATGCTGCGAATGCCGATTTTTACTAAAGCCAACCTTTCGACATAAGCTACTTTTCCATACGAACACAGATATGTAAGACACTTCATAATTATAGCAACATACTTATGCTTGTATTGAAATATGCTGCTTGAAGGAAGTTTCTATATGTACATACATACACTGGCGATCAAACGTGAGCGCATGCTGCAGCCGGATTCCAACTTTCGCTATCGCTAAAACGCTAAAATATGCTAAAATGCTAAAGCAAAACTTTTATCCGAATTATTGGCGATCTCCGAAAATTGCGATTCTGTCCTCCCTGTCACTAAAAACTGCCTCGCCTAAATTTTAAATGATGATAAATAATGAAAATATATACTTTAGCTATTTGCAAATAAAAATAATTTGAAAATACCTAACTCACTGTTTACATAACGGTGAAAACTTCTTTTTCAATATTGCCTGATTATAAAAAGTCAATCACATGACCATCAAAAAAGAAAATAAAGCTAAAAATGCCAACGTCTTGTTTAAAAAGGGATCAATTCTTAAAAAATCAAAGCGATTTTTTAGCGGGCTTTTCTAAAAATTCAGATAAAAAAGTTCAAAATTAAGATAAAAATGTGTTGAATTTTTCAAAGTTTTGTATAAAGTTATGGTTTGTAGCGGATATGTGAATCTAGTTCTTCCGAGTTTAAAATATATTTCAGGCTACATTTTATTTCGTGTAGTAGATGAGATATTAGAACATCGGTAAAACATCGATGTATCGTTTTTATAACCGATGTTTGAAAACATCGATGTTCCCGCATGTTTTTAAGAGCGGTGTTGCATCCCTATTTGGTACAGCATACAAATGGCTGAAAATTTTGAAAATTGGGCAATAACCACGCCCACATCTCATTTAACGGTAATTTAGAGAAATACGAAATCTTCGATAAATCAGTAAATATTTAAGCTAATTTATTCAAAATTGATGTTTGCAATAATTCTTTAGCACAAAATTTGTATGTGTAGCTCGGTAGTCGTTTGAGCAATTTATACCAAATTCTTAATGATTACTGTGCTTGGCACATAAAAGCAAAACGTTGAAAATGATTGAAATCGGACTAAAATTACGTCCACCTTTTATATAACAGTAAATTTCAGAAATGCTTGAAACTTCAATATTTCGAAATTTAAGGGCGCTAATTTACATACAATCTATACTAAAAACAATCCCTTGAAAAGAAGTAACATTATTATGGAATTTTGGAAAATGGACGGCAAATCTCCGGAACCGTGCTATTCAACGCTAAAAAACGTAAATTTTTAAATTGAACGCACAAAAATAAATTATATATCACATTGCTTGAAATCCAGTGAGGAAACATTAAATTTGTCTGTGATTCATTTTTCTCAAATGCTTAAAGAGTTGTAAACAAAAAAAGGTACTCACTGTTAGCGATATTTCTAGAGGCGGTGCTTTTGGTCCGATCTCATTTTCAAGACAGTATTTAAGAAGGTCAGGAGCAATGTGTATATCAAATTTGGTATAGATTGGTGAAGTGATTTTCGAGATATACATATTTGACATAAGTGGGCGGACCACGCCCCGTTTCCAAAAATTTGTTCGAAAAATTATTTTCACTAATATTTCCATTGAAAATATAATTTTTGAGTATATATTTAAAAATTCGTTAACTGCACTGACCAAAGATCTGAAAATCCTTTACTGACACACACACATATTCATGGCCGTATTTTAGACAAAAATTATTTGATGTATTTAGCATTTTCAACGAACTTTAGGAAGAATGTTATCTAACGACCACGCTTATGTTTAAGTCTGTCAGTGTGCTATCAAAAGGATGAGAAATTTGAAGTCATTCACGCAAAGACCTATTCGCACAATATTTGTTATATTTTCAATATTTTAAAAGGCACACAATTGTTAAAGTTCCTGTCAGTGTTATTGTGACTTATAAACATTTTATTTTTTTAAAATATTTTTATTGAGCTTTGTACCACGATTTTTTATTAGGAAAAATTGAAAAAGCAACAAAGTCTAAGCGGTAGAAGTTATAGCAGCTATTTCGGAGATCACCACATCTCCTCAACAGACTTCTTTTTTCTAGACCGATTATTATTTTTCATTTTTTCAAACATTGATTTTTAGGAACTTTTCATTGTTTTTTTTGTCTTGAAATTTTTTTATTGCTTTTATGGCGCATTAGGCACTCAGAAATATAGCTATTGTTGAAGATTGGCTAATCAAATTAAACTTGCCATACAAAATTACATTCCTCATCCATATCGAGGCAGTATGCTTTGATGCTTAGGAAAAAAAATTAAAATGTTTGCCGCCAACATTAGTTTTGATCGTACAAACGTGCGGTTTTGAACGCACAGTGCGGGTAGAGCCGTTACTTCAAGTCAATACAAACTACGAAAGTATGGCAGGGAGGCCATACCGCTACTATATTCGTATATGTGAGCACTAAATATTTTCGTACTTACAAACAAACATATCTACTTTCGACATTTAGTGTGTCCAACGACCCCAAGGAGGCTTGCAAATGGGTTAATATTGTGCCAGATATGCAAAGTCGTTGCGGTTTGTGAACTAGTTTATCCATCTTTGGTTAGTTTTTGGGCATTTACGCAAAGGCATAACACAAATTTTAGAGTGAAACACGCCCCTTTCCAATTTTTAATGCCACATTGTTGTTGTTTTTGCTCACATTTTGAATTATATTGGCACTTTATGTAAATTAAACTAATTTCAGTGCATGATTACTTGCTGGAAGTTTGTAACAATAGGTTTGTTCGTCGAAAATCCAGCAAGAATTATCCAACACTCAAAATATCAGAGAGTAAGAAAAAATTCTCTCAAATTCTCTCTCATATTGAGAAACTTGCAAATTTCTGCACGAACGCAAATTTGCAGGAATTTGCAAGTTTCGCTGCCAGCTGGCGTCCACGGTTGCATTTCAAACATAAAAAATTTTTATAGAATTTTTAAAATTCTTTCGGATGGCCAAAAACAGGATATACATGTATATTTCTTGTTGTTCTGACTTTCTTTAACATACATTTCAATATCTTCATCGTACTAGCTGTCGGGTTTCTTAAATCGACTCTGGTTGCAATTGCATTCCGATTGCGAATACCATTTTTTTAGCCGAATTAAGTTCAAATCATTGGAATTAACTAAATTAATTATATCAACAATTATTTACTTCCTTTTTTCATAAAAAAATCGCTCGTGTTTATAAATTTTTAAATTTAACGAACTAATTTATTCAAATTATTGTAGACAAAAATGCAACCATGCGCCACCACCACATGTTTTTCGTGTTTGCAAATTCTTGCTGGCAAAATTTTTTCCAGCAAGAATTTGCAACTTCTCCCCAAGAGAACTGTCACTTTGCTCTCACAATTTTTGAGTGTTGGATAATTTTTTGGTCTGCACGAACGCGATTTGGGCAAAAATCGTGATAATTCGTACAAATTCGTACAAATTTGTTGCTCGACGAACAAACCTAATATTTCAAAGGATTTTCATAGACCTGTGGCAAAACAAAAATATTGAATTCACAGACCTCGAACCTGCTGCAGTCACCAATACATCAACGTTTTTCAGAGAACATTTATGGCCACTCTATATTGGTTGCTGACAAATGAGGGTAGCCATTGTTGTCAACTTTGATTATCATAAATTCTCTTTGGAGTTATTAAAGCGGTTGAGAATTTAGACGCTTAGCAGCTATGGTGAGCTTCATACAAATCGTCTTAACAAAACATTAGTGGCTTAAGCGGCGACTTAATACTTACATACATATGTACATGCATGCATGCACACCCACACTTACATATGTATGTGGTTACTTATGTATCTAAGTATTATACAAATGTTACATTTTCATCAGTTGGTAGGCAGCTGACCGCCCGCTCGCTTATCCTATTAATAATTCTATTAAGTAAAGGGCGAAAGAAGGTTGTAACATCCTATCTCAATCCCCATCTGGGGTGTTCTCCATACAACCAATTTAGTTTTATTCTTCCTTTAGGGCGTATAAACATTGCACACACACACGCTCGTATAAACACACGGATACCTCATTCGAATATGAAATGTGGTAAAGGCTTTTTCGGTTTAACAATAAAAGTTTATTACTTTAGATAAATTTTGAGCGTCCTCGGAGTAATCATTTTATTTAAGTGTAATGTATGTAGTTTCTTAAAGAAATGACAATCGCCATTGAAGCCTGACTGCAAATGTGCTTACTGATAAGAAAGATATGTAGGTGCATCCATATGTACCTATAGATGCAGCACAAAGGCAAATTCAGTCGTAGTTTCGAGTGCATTCATGCAAATATTATTGTTTATAATAAAATACTGGTGTCATTGCATGAAATTGAAAACTTTGATAGTAAAATTTAGCAATCTAAATTTGTAATGTCTATAAATACAAAAAATAATAAAACCAAGTTTTGGCTTTGTGTACTGAACATGTGGTGCAGCAATGCAAAGAGCAGACGGAAGAGGAGAAAGGTCATTTCGTGCACCAACGCATGCAAGTAATCAAAACAATAATTAAACTCGACCTAAACTTACATAAAAACGCAAGCGAAAATTTGTATGAAAATTTCAATGACTTATTTTTTATTTTTTTGCTAACAAATATCCGGCATTCGGCAAGCGTTGCCACACCTCGCTACCAGAAACGGCGTTAAATGCTAAACTGTACGAAATATTTGAACTTTTGGAAGTAAAAGCTTGACATATTTTTTTTTAGTTCCTAATTCGAAAAATAAAGAGAAATTTAAATTTTCTAAATAATCCTTATTTTTTTAATTCAAAAATATGCCCAATATTCTCCATTTTGGTAAATCACAAACACAACCATAAAATACGGCCATGTGAAAACTGCACATACATAAATATTTGCCAGTTTGAAAACTATCACTGAATCCGAATACGTTCGTAGCAAATCGGATTCAGTGATCACATTTTCGCAGATTTCACGAAAATCGGGATAAAATGGATTCATCGATAGCGCAGTTTACTACACTGAGAAAAAAATCAACCAAACATTAGTTAATATTTCCAAATTCAAACTTGAAATGGAATCAACGTGATTTTTGGTTAATACTAACAATGCTTTGGTTGATATTTTCAACAATGATTTAATAATATTAACCACTCTTCTGATTACATTAACCAAGCTTTTGGTGGTCGGTTTTGTCGTTTGAATACGCTTATGTTGTGCACTTCACAGATGCTTTTTCATAATTCGGAGATACAAAACAAAAGTTATTATTGCCATTTTAACGTGTTGCCTCTGACGGAATTTGAAAGTTAGCAAGTAACAGCAAGCATCTCTGCACACTCAGCTACAGCCGCTTTATAAATGTATCTTCAAATGTTCAACTTGAATCAAGTTTCTTCGTCATTTGATTTGGTTCTGCACATCACAGATGCTTTTTCGTAATTAATAAAAACCAAAAAATGCTGATGGCATTCGTACTCGAGCCTGCTGGGCGGCAACAAATAACCACAAGCACCACTGCACGTTCAGCCACAACCAGACATGCGAATTTGTTTTCAAATGTGCAACTTGAATTACATTTCTGACAATCGGTGTATTAACCATAAAAAAAAAAAAAAAACAATAACTTGGTTTAAAAAAACCATCGTACTTTTGGCTCAGTGTACACTAATGGTTAACAATAGCGGGTTCTTCTTTTACCCAGTGTTTAAAAAAAACCGTGGTCAGAGAACCAAACATCATACCATGCACCCATAGCTGCCAACTTGGTGCTTTAAGCACCAGATTTCGTGCTTTTTGAAAATTAATGCGCAAAAAAAAATATTTAGTGCCTAGTGCCGTTTTAAGTGCTTTTTTTCTGAACTAAAATTACTCCGAGATAGTTAAAACCTGAAATAATTTAAAATATTTAAAGCTGTGGCAGCACTGAATTTACAAGAGTCTACAAATTTGAAAGCACTAAAATACAACCATGATTGATAAAAAGCTGAAGTTGCAAACCCACCTTGTTCAATTCTGTTCGCGATGAAAATGCTAGTACGCAGGTAGGTTAAGTATTTCTTTTTTTCTTTTCTAATTATTTGTAAAAGTTTTGATTTTTTTTAGCACCTCACTTTTTCATACATATTAGATATGACATCTGGACAAATCGACGGTCCTCTGCGATAACGACACAATTTAAAACTCAGCAAATAATAACTCTTACTATTGTTAAACTCATATCTTCCTTCCGCCTTCCTTCATGCTTACCTATTAGACAGTGCCCGGTTATATTATACCCTTCGTGACCGCTTCCGATCCCATTTAAGCCACGGCTGCCTGGAAATTCGACAAGTCTTACTTTGACTCCATCTATTTTTCCGCTTGTTCGTAAAATAAATTTGTTTGGCCGTGCCTTGCCTTGCAAGTTCATCTGACATGCAGTTTCCCTCTATGTTCCTATGACTAAGGACCCAAGTAAGGAGAACTCCGTTCTGCTTGGTAATATTCTGTAGAAATAGGCAGCAGTACAGCGAAATCTTTGAGTAAAACTTAAAAAAGCTCAGAGCTTTAATTGCAACCTGGTAGTCCGGTGAACCAAAAGAGATTTTCGGAGGAGGGTTTCGTGAGAAAGCGCTCCTTATTTTGCCATCGAGACTTCTATGCAGTTGCCAATATTATCGGGTTTAGTGTTAGAATCTACTTTCCACTCTTCCCTGCTTTGGATTCATGTGCTAAAGTTTCTTACCTGTACCGACTTCGAAGCGCAATGGTCTGCGCTGTTCATAATGACGAATCATTTACTCAGTATAAAAGAGTGTCTCTGGGCTACAGGTTTTCATTGGGATGCCTCCCTTCCATCTGCTGTCCTGCCAAATCCAGTGAAAAATAATCTAAAATAGCGTTCGCAGCATCGTTTGGCGTGATTCTGAGTGCTGCGCTCTTGCAGATCATGCCTGAGGTTCACCACTTTATCTAATGCAGGACCATACGATCACTCCATACAGGAGTATTGGTCTAACGACTGCTGTAAATATCCATCGACAAATCCGGGGAGTGAGGCCGCATATTTTGCCTATGGCCGTTTTACAAGTATAGAGGGCTAAAGGAGCCTTCTCATAACGCTGAACTATATTCCTGTTACAGTTCAGCTTCCTATCTAAAACAACGCCTGAAATTTGGCTTTTGTAGCAAGACTTTACCGGACGCCGTTTAGCTCCGGTCGAGTAACAGAAGGCATTGCATGTTTTCAACTATATTAATTTGCCCTTGAATGAAAGATTTAAAGATGCAGTTAAATAAAATTATTGTTGAGCAGCTATTGTTATTTACAATCGCCCAACGGAACTTCGACTTATCATAAAGCCTATGCAATTAGTTGGTTTTTAAATTTTTAGAAAAATATTGGCCCTGCCACTTACAGTTCATTCCTTAATTTGGAGTTCTGGTAGAGTTTTCGGGTAGCACCACTGTCGTCTAACGTCTCAAGTTCTATGACTTGATCTTGGTTTTTGTTCTCCTCTTCGATCGATCTCAGAACGCAGGCAGAGTTTTTATTTAAGGTATAACTGAAATCCAATATATAACTTTTATTGTATTTCAAAAACCTTTAAACGCTCAGTACTTGAACACCTTCGGGATTCCCGCATCGCTTTCTAAATGACCGTTTACAGCAGAGGTTAGGCTGAATCCTACTTAGGTCCTTTGATGGCATGTCTCTCAGTAGCCTGCCTTCTATTCAAACCACTTCTGTGACTTATCAGGGTTATAGGGGCGAATCAACATAATCCTTACTAACATTATAAATCCGAAAAGGAGTTTGTTTATTTGTTACGCTTTCACGTTTAAACTACTGAACCGATCATTATGAAATTTCGTACACTGGTGTCATTTAGCCCAACTTAAAATATAGGATAGACTTCATCGCGATTGTGCAAGAGGGCGTGTGCACAAGTGCGCTCGGGTATAATAAAAAAAAATATATTTTTCTTTTTAAAACAACAAAATATTAAAATTAAAAGAAAATGAAATCATCAAACGAATAACAAAATAATTAAAGGAAAAAAAAACAAAAATAAATAAAATAAATTTATAAAAAATATATTTAAAAAAATATTTTTCTATTTTACATAATAAAGTTTAAAAATTAAAAGAAAATCTAACTAAAAAAAATTTAGAAATAAAAAAATAAAATACGCTCCTAAAAGTTGATTGAAATTAAGAAAAGTATTATTTTTAAAACAAAAATAATCAAACCATTAATGACAATAAAATTAAAATACAAAAATATACCAAAAAAGTTTCTAGAAAGTTTATAAAAATTAATTTAAATTAAAATATATATATATATATTTACATATATCCTTTTTAAAAATAAAAAATCGGAAAAATGGAATTAAAAAAAAAATGTTGGTTAAGAAAAAAGTATCCGCTGCGCCAGGACTTCTTTCGATTGGCACGCCTAGCTTTACCCACTCGGCCATTGAGACTTTCTCTCAAAATAGCCTTTCACCACGAGCGGTGAAAGGGAGAGCTTTTTATAAGCCTTTTGTGTTACAATAATGAAAGTCTTTCGAACTTCATACGAGTATGTTGTCTTTTATTTGTCTTACGAAAGACTTTTGCTATATTAGCCAAAATTACTCTGTAAAAATCATATGGCGATACACACATGCAGGCCAACAAGCATACGGGGGGCAGTAAGTAGGTGCAGAGATAGCAAACGGAATTTAAAAGCCAAGAAAAAAGTCGGAATATTCGGTGTAACCTAAGATTTATTGGAAACCAAGAGGGAATCACTAGCCGATACCAACCGCAAAAACAACCAAACAGAACGCAAAAACGCATCTAGAGGACATAATGACAGCAGACATATCACATAGTCAATAAGTTTGTAATGATGCGGAGCTTCGAAAACTTCGATACTCGAGCGCGATAGCGACGTCTAACTTGTACCAAGGGTACCAAATACACACATTTGCAATTACACACATCCAACATACTAAAGAAATTTTGCATCACATTTCAGTATATTAAAGTGGCAATCAATAAAAATATCTGCCACAAAATACACGCTTGAGTAAAGCTTGAAATGACACGAAGCAGACAGCAAACAGCAATCAGGGGTTGAAATGATGACTGAAATCGTGTATAGTTCTGTGCGCTGCGGCTGTGGAAAGGGGAATGCTGTGAAATTATTGTGCGTATTACATTTCCGTGCGCGAAAATTGAAAAAGTACATCAATTTCCGGTATCAAATGCACCACATACAAACGCACAACAGGCCAGACACATATCAACCCAGGGGTACTACGTTAGCAGCATTGGCGGTTAGAGAGCCAAATTGAAGTATGGAGCAGCGAAGATGTGCAGACGCAGCAATGCAAGGCGACAAAGATGACGCGTCGAAGCTGACAAGAAGGATCCGCAAGCTGACATTCGCTGGCATGTTACTGCTGTTGGCGATGAAGCTGTGCTATGTGTCTGCTGTACGCGCTCGTAGTGGGTGTCGAACGTTGCGCCTTTGTCAGCGACGCAAATATGTCAAATGTCACTGTCAATTTGCGGCTGCTGGCATATGATTCATGCTACATTACTGCGTTGCTGCGCGATAGCAGTGTGTGCCTCCATCGATATTCGATACATAGAATTTCCACCGAAATGTGTTGCTAGAAGTGTTGTAGTTGAAGGATGCTCTGTTGGCTTCTACATAAGTATTGGCTGCGACAGTATAAATTTTAAATTTTTTTCATTTCTCCTGTGCTTGCCATTTTTAGGCACCCAATTCAGCTGTTGATTTATTTAAAAGCATCAAGTGAGGACGGCAAATGCTACTTCAAGGAAGTGAGCGCAAAAAAAAAACCAGAAAGAGGAAAGGGAAACCAAGTTTTGAATTAAAAAAAATGGAAATGCGGTAGCATTCTTCACAGCGGAAAATAGTACAAATGAGCAGCTTAAGTCGGCTTATTTTACGTGAAAAATGAAAAGCTTAAAATGCTAACCATCGTCATAAATAAAAAGGCAACTTCAGCAGCTACCAGCATATTTGATTCGTCGATATTTGATGAACTCATCAATTTGGCATTGAAAAAAATCGGTGAAAAATTCTTGGAAATTTTTGCTTAATTTGAAGGAAGTGATGTTGTGGCGTCTTGAAATACATAAATAAATTTCTGGTTTCCGTGCTTGATATGTCCCATTTCTGGAGGGATGTGCTCGATATATTACATACATATGTTCATACTTATACAAACATATACGCATGTTGTTGACTAATTGAACTACTGCGACGGACCCAAAATTGAAAAGTTTCGGATAATAAATTTTGAGCCCTTCATTCCTGTGTGCTTATTTAGTATGTTATGCTTCTTATATTACGCAGGATATTAAAAATGAGAAGGACTTAAAGTATTACATACTCGGTAAAAAAAAAACTAGATGTTACTGAATCCGTGCTATAAATCTACTTGACATAAAATACCAAAAACCTAATGGCGCATTTCCGCAAAGCCTTGAAATGACAAAATAATATAACACAGTTTTTAAGTTGATGCATATCAAAAAAGTTGGTGAGCCAGATTGGCTTTCAAACTTCGCAATAGTATTTAAGTGTGAGGTCAAGAGCAGGACCCTCAATTTGGTACCCGCATAATCGAAGTGCATGCATATATATCGCCGATGTCTACGTTCCCTCCAATAACACAGTTAAAGTTTGCATTGAGTCTCGGAACCAACCTCAGTTTCAATCAGCATTCGATACATCGACACATACTGGTCTTCCGGTAACCAGAATAGTGTACGAACGCGGAAACACCAAACACCACCTGGAACTTTACAAATGCGCTTCACCTAAGTAACTATACTATCGCTTTTTCTAAGTTCAGGCAAATATGGGATCGACATCGTTGGGAAAGGCTGACAGTAACCTCGAAAATATATGTATGTTTTAAGTGTTTTGAGGAAAAGGAATTATCAAATTTCCTATAGGTTTGATCTGGTGATCACTTAAACTAACCTTATCTCACTAATTTTCTAACCACCCGACTTAAGGTCTGATTATGGCAACTTAACGTAACTTAGAGACTGTCACTTAAAAATTCTCTTAAACGGATGCGGCTTTTATTTGGGCAGGCGAAACTTAAAGTAATCTAATGCCACGTGAAAGTCTGTTTCGTTTTGGATTCTAAATTCCAAGTTACGTTATACAGCTTTCCCACGGAACCCCAATTACGTAGTTCGCTCTCTCATTTGTTATTCGCACTCCAATTAACCTTCGAATTACGTAATTCGCAATCCAGATCCAATTACTATGCGAATTGCGAACAAATCGATGCCGTCTCTAGTTTTTATCGGAAATTTAACGAAACCAGTTCACAAATCAAAACTGGCACTTCTTTTGAGTACAAAAAGTAAAGTCTATAAATGTGTATATCCCTAAATTAATACGGAAACTTATATATTTTTAGCAATAACTTACACATAGCGAAGAAAAAAAAAACACAGCGACAGAGAATTGTCAAATCGAATTAAGAATCTTCCCGTGGGAATGGGGTAATTCGTGGTCATAATTTGTCGAGCGAACAAAGTAATTCACGGTGCCATGGGAAAACCGTATTAAGTTAAGTTAAATTGCCATAATCAGACCTTCATACGTTTCCACCAAACAGTACATGTACGGTTCATGACCTCAAATAAAAGCCCCATTGTCACGTTTCAAGTCCAGAAAAAATTGACTTTGGTATTTTAGACTAATGCCTCGACAGAAAAATTGGATTTGTTCCATTAAATAAATTGAAAGGAACTTAATACTTCCGCCCGAATATCTTCGCGATTTCGATGCCTGAGGACTACCACGCTGGAATTAGTGAACATGTTGTCAAGGCACGTGACTTATCCTTGGTATCGCCACTTAAATTTCCATTGAAACTTTTTTTTAATATTGTTTTTAAACTAATTTTTAGCGCAATCAAAACATGAATTTTTATGTCTAATATTTTTTTATTTTGACTTCAGCGCTATCTAGCGGTTCCATTTTTTGCAATCTATGTCGTGCTCTGTTCTTCCACTGGGAGCGCCCGTATGTCTATACTTTGGAATTTATGTGCAAAGCAGTATGGATATATTTGGGCTTTAAAAAGCACAAATACGTAATATCTTAGGTTGGCATGTTGTGGGATTTCAATTAACACACTTACCTCTACATAAGAAAACACTTATTAAAGTTCAAAGTGTTCATTCTTTATTAGAAAATTATAAGAAATTCAGATTTAATTTTGTGAATTTGGTATCGATATTTGGAATATCGAGTCTTTTTATCCTGATATTGAGGGGTACCTGATATTTTTACAGCGATACTTTAAATGAGTACTCTTTCGATCTTTCGGTTCTATATCGTGCCCCTAGTCAGATTGCAACTGGGTATTCGCATCGATGACGAACCAATACCAACGGTGAATAACCCAACAATCCTCGTAGTAAGCTTCGACAGTCTGCTCACCTTCTCGTCACATAAATAGGAGCGATGAAGACCTGCCCTTATGATGCCTATTCCTATTTTAATGTTAAAGAAGATGACTACCGCGGCCCTGAGAATCCTAAACACCTCCGATCTGAAAATCGGAAATATGACGGGCTATTGAACTCATACTGCAAATGCGCGATGCAGTAATTCCAAAACTAGTAATATCCTGAAAATTTCAAGTACACATGGCAAACCGATCTCTCTGGAATGCAGGGAATCCTTACGCTGAACCTAATGGATGAGTGGATTGGTACACTTGATGATGGTAAATTGGGGCTGGCATATTTGAGCCGAACTTAAGAAAATCGATACCAATGGATAGCTACCCCAACGCCATTCAAGCGGAGACTCGTGCAATAAAAATTTGCAGCAGAAAATGCCTTAGGAGAGGCACATCTTCGAAATATGTCAGCATTTTGTCGGAAATTCTGGCAGACCTGCAGGTACTGAAGTTCCACAAAATAAATTCTCAGCTAGTGCATGACTGCTTCCATGTCCTAAACACTCTTGGTGCCAAGAATACAGTTCTATCAACTAGGATGGTTACTGGGGAATGAATGACGTGATGGCAACGAGAAGGTGAAACGAGGAGCCCTTTTTTGGGTTCATAAAAGCTCATTATAACTGCGTAGACAACATCTTCAACAGGCACTGGATGGGATGTCCAGGGCCGAGACAGGTCAAATGAAGTATCTGTCCTTTAAAAGAAGCTACAACGAAACTACTTCACTTAGGCAGTGAGGACCTTAAAAATCGCATGAGGTACTACACGTGACACTGTTCCCTTCATTACTACCTCAGTAAATTAATCTTTTTGAAACAGACGTCTGTCACTTTTGTGAGTTTCACGAGGAAACGCAAGTGAATGTGACACCTTCGCTAGGCGCAGATTAGCTCACTTGGGTGGTGCTACACTTAATCCGTTTGAAGTATGTAACAAATTGCCCTTGGAAGTGCTAGGCTACATCAAAGCCTTCCCATATAAGGCGGAGGGTCACGCACAATAAATCACTTTAGAGGTCGCGGTGCATATGATCCATCATAATAATCGTTAATTCTTAGACTCTGATTTTTTCAAACACTTTTGCTTAACTTACTATATGTGAAATAAACTTTACGAACTCCCAGGTTCTTAAAATGATTTCCACCAGAGGTTTTTCTATGATGTTTCCAATAACCAGCCTCTCCCTATCCCAAACAGTTTCTTCTCAAATGAAACAAGTGCGTGACTTTTAAAATTTATTAATTAAAAATCCGTCGTGATTTGCTGAAACTTTTAATGAAACCTCGGTTTTCGATTAACTGCCCTGATTTCATTTATCCACTCGCACTTCCAATTCATTTTCACTTCAAAAATTTTAAGTAACCAATTACAATTGTAATTTCAACTCTGGAGAGCAAACAAATGCACAAATGAAAATTTCGTTGTTGTTTGCAGAAAACTTCAAATATTATTTAAACTGTCAGTTTGCGCAACATAGTTGACATTTGACATCTGACATCATTATACATGGCCCCAGTATACCCCGAACTCTTACTACCTTCCATCGCATCGCCTGCACAGGTCACAAGTGTCACTTTATATCTACTTAATCGGGTGGCGGATATGTAAATAACAAATATCGCATAAGTTGAAAGTGGCTGCGCTAAAATATGGAGCGGCAACGTCCGAGCCACTTCAACATTGTTTGCATAACTTCTATTCATTACAGCGGTTGTTGGTGTTGTCCGTGCCGCTACTCCTACGCCACGTTGTACCCGTTGTCAAGTGCAAGGATATTACAATACGTACTTAACACAATCCTACTTGCGCGCATGGAGTGTGTCTTCCAGCCGCTTGTCAACGACGACGACGACCACTTTGCCGGCGCGCGGCTCAGCGCCACTCCAGTCAGCGCGAGCAAGTATTACCGCCATCTTCATTTCAAATTCGAGCGCACGGGCTGCAGGCGCATATCCTTGTGAAATTTCTTGGCAATCATACAACTTACTTACCATATCATATCGAGCGGCGAGGCGTGGCGTAGTTTTTCATCTTCATCTTCATTTCATTTCAGTGCCATCTTTTATTTTCTTATTATTTACAACACTTCTTCATTTACTCATCCGCTGATTTTTCACATCTGCAGCAGTGCTGCTGCTCATGCAATTTGTTCGCTATTTTTATTTTATTTTATTACTTTTGATTTCACATCGCAAGTCACACTCTCGGTCGGAGTTTGGTCTGCGGGTCTGCGGGTCTACGAGTTTCAGCCGTTGTGTTGTCTCTTTTTCTTGGTCGTACAGTTTTTCCTATTACACTGCTATTACTGTTTGTGATCCCGGTAGCCGTTGTTGTTATTGTTGCTGTTGGTGCATTTGTTTAGACACTCGCAGGCGTTTCACGCTTAAATGCGCTGTCATTTCTACTTCGAAATGTCAACGCTTTTACTGCTACTTTGTGTTTTTCCCCACTATCCCACTGCTGACTTCTGTAGAGTCCGCCGTTCGCCTGACACGAATTTCAAACATTTCAACTCGGGAGTTGTCCTTTTGCGTGCACTCTCTCCGCTCGTTGCTTGGTCGTCTTACTACGTGTGTATGTGCAAATGCCGTCACCGGCAAAAGTTGTGGCTGCATGAATAATGAATTCTAATTTTAAAGTTTACTTCGTTCAGCATTGAATTACAAATTTATTGTGCAACAATATGTATGGTAAATATATGTCTATTTCGGTCACATTTCCTGCTACATGTGAATAAATGCAAATACGGTGACACCCACTGTGCCATCTTTGCTGCTGTCGGGTTGTGGGTTATTTGATTGCATGCAATTGCGTTTTGCCATTTCATGTTTGTTTTCTCTACATTTCTCATCGTGACTTCGTTGGAGTTTGCAATATCTTGACGGCTGAGTTTTCAACTGCGTTTTTCACCGTTTAGAGTTCGTTGGCAATGGAAATAGTCAGTTGGAGCTCCTTTTGCAAATGAGCAAAGTGCTTTAAAATTTAGATTTGGGTTTCAAATGAACGAACGACTGAATATCTTCTGTGGCTAAAGCAGGGAGAATATTGGATAGTCTTGAGTGAGTCCTACGGAATCAAAGATTACCAGCGTTTTCCAGGCTCAGACAGTTGCAATTGACTTGGCGGAACGGCAGGTAAGCATGATCGTTCTAGCTACATACAAACGTGCCTTCGCGATCGCCCCGCAATCCGGAAAGAAAACGCTTGAAATTTCTGGTGGACCACTTTTTCTTCGAGCTTTGAAAGCTTAAGGAAAGCTTTGTTAATTGGTCTGCTAGGATTCGCTAGAAAATCTGTATGGTGTGAATACGTGTAGGGATAGGCATGGGGAAACCCACATTCTGGGCATCACAACTCTTATTAAAAGTTTCTCGCACAACCTAACCTCACATACATAGATAGCTTGTAATCTCTTGAAAAGGAAGACAGAATTTTGTAAGCCTGAATCCCTGAATGTAAAGTCTTCAGCTTCAGGTATGACAGAGGTAGGGGATGAGCTTAGAACTTTCAACATTTCAACAGAAATCCTAGCCACATTGGTTAAGGGAGAAACTTAAAGGCAGATGGACTCTTCACCCGGGAAACATAGTAAAAGATAAAATCATATCACCTATTATAGCAGGTTTGGGTGTTTTAAATGGTAGTTATCTTACTTACGACGTGGAAATTGTTTTGCAATTTAAGGCGGATTCACAGTTCGTGTACGGACACTTTTTGTTGGTAATTTGACACGTTCTTTTCCACTCTGTCGCACTGAGAGTGCAACAAAAGTGTACCGAACACTCTTTGTTCAAATCAAATTGATTTAGATTTTTTTTCCGAACGGCTTGATTGCAGCGAATTGCATGTATTATTTGCTCTCAGAATCATAGTTTCGTATATAGGCAACAATATCATCAGCTGTTTGCTTCAGAACAAAATAAAATGTGCCGAACTGAACGGTGAACCGTACTTCAGCACCCTCTCCGACAAAAAAGTTTTGAGAGCAAATAAAAAGTTGTCCGGACACGAGCCGAATACGCCGTTAGTTGTTAAAACTTTTTGTTCCTTTTCTTCAGTTTTAGCTGAGCTTTCGCCTCATTAAAATTTTTCTTCCGATAATTTTAAAGATAGTCTGTTTTGGTGGCAGATGCGATTTCGAGGTTGATGCCTACTTATTCCTCATAAAATCTAAGCCCCAGATTTAAATCAAATAATTAAGTTGGCTTTCATTTTCGGTTGGTTTAGGACGAGATGGTCGTCCTCTTTACTGAAACAGAAGGTAGCGACTGTGTGCTTCTATGAAATGCGTGCTAAGCAAAAGCAAATATCTGGAAAACTGCGTTGATCCTTAATATTTTTTTTGGCTGACGGTGTTGAGCATTTTCTCCCATGTAAAGTATGCTCGACAATCTCTTTTATATGGAGGAAAATGCCTAGCAAAAAAAAATATTAAAAATCAACGCGATTTTTTAAGAACTTTATTTCTACACTAAAACTGAATGGGCTATGAAATTGCATATCTAAAAATTTAAAAAAAGCTTACAATTTTTGGGTTTATTTGTTAAAGTTTTATTTAATTTTTATAAATTAAATGTGGAATTTTGTGGTGCTGGTTATGAAATGTGCTAGATTTTTATAAAAAAAAATATATAAACATTAAATAAACAAAAGAGAAATAACCAAAACTGATCAAAATGTTACATAACTTAATCAGCTAACCACTGGTGTAGTTAGAGTGCTTGAGGCTATGCCAGGAAGGTTAGCACTGTCGCAAGAGAGATCTTTTTATATTGGAAAACTCACCAGCCATCAATAGCTGTGCTGACTGCTAGCTGATACGTTCCAAGCAAGAAGTTAATCACGAAGATTGGTGGTCGTCTGTCTTCCCAGACATACTGGTGTCGCATTGCATGGTTTTATTAATTAATGTATTTTCAAATAATCGGACAGTACAAATGATACAAAACATTTATGCACATATTTTTGTATACCCACCAAAAATTTTTCAGCGAATAAGCCAGCTATTCCTTAATGATTTATACAACATTAAGTTCCCACCAGCCTTATGAATCTTAAAAATAAAAGCCAGTTCATATTTATTTGCGAAAATTTCAGCGTAAATTTACCTAAAATAACTGACACTCGAAAAGAAGTTGATGAGTTTAGTTTAACACTGGGCTATAAGATTTGCCTTTTTCTTTATATACGATTACCCAACATTAGGCCATGTAATCTATTTGCAATCCTTCCGGCTATAACCTTTGACATTTCCATTACCGAAAGTTGAAAACATCAACATTTCAATCAATTTACCAAATTTCCCATGTAATTTGAGCCCATAAAAAGTAAATACAAATCTGATTAAATTGTCAGCCAGACACCATTTCAAACTTGTTTAAACAATTCGAACTACGTCTGAGTGGCTGCTCCTATGTACCAACTTGGTCTTGAGGAGCCATCACTTAAATATTAATCATTAAAAACTGTCAACGCCGAGCGAATGTATGACAACCAAATTCGGAAATTTTCTCACCATGCCACACAGAGTAGCCGAAGCGGAAAATGAACACATAAATTCGCTGGCTTGCGAAGTTTTCTATAGATTTTGTCTTCTTTTGTATTTGTTGTTGTAACTGCTGTTTGAGTGATGTGCTGAGTTTTTACTGCCTTTTTGACACATGTGTGACACATTAAGTCTATGCGCTCAACTGACAGCTGTCAATTTTTGGTGCGTTAGATAATTTATGTACTCCTTTTACGCAACAACAACAGACCCATTGAATGACTGAGTGCATGAATCTTTTAGACTTTTAAGCAGCAATCAAGATTTTTTTGTTCGCTGGAAGAGCAACAGAAAGAGGAGTAGAAAAATTAGAAGCAGCATTGCATGCTGTAGTAAATTGACGGAAACAAAAAGTATAAAAATGTATAATAAAATTTACAATTTTAACCATTCTCTAAGAAATTTTTACGACTTTTTGCCATTCGTTACTTCGACTGCAGTGAGGCTTTTGTTGCATGCTATACTTCCTTTTGTGGTTCGGTAAACATTATTGCTGGCAAGCTGCCGGTGGTGCTGTTGTTATTGCTGCTGGGGCGCATCTGGACACATTTTTTGATGGCAGCATTGTATTATCTTTTCGGGATATTTTGGGTTTGATAGCAGAAATAAAAAACCAAATAAAAATAAAAAACCTTTCGATAACAATAAAATTATCGACACGGCTCTCATTTGTTAGTGTTCGATTGCCTCGATTTGGTAGCTGTGAGTTTATGTGAGCGTGTGCGTGAGTGCTGGGATGCCCTGCACGAAAAGTGCAACTACCCTGCAGGAAACAGGGCTTGTTTTTAGCTAAGTTTTAACTACCCAGCAGTCTAATGGTTGTACTACTTATTACTTTACTTTACTTTTTTTACTACTTATTTCCTTCAGCTGTAACTGACTCCTTTTGAAGGACGATGATCGCAAATAAGTGAGAACTGGTTTCCTCTGCATTAGATGTAAAATAACTTGTAGTTCACCGACATAGACATAAAATATCAACAAAAAAATACATATTTTTTTAATTTTTTACATTTTTATTTATTTAACATTACATACTTGCTTAACTATTTACTATAGGTGGCAGCTCTATTAAAAGAAAGCCTCATGTATAGGTTCCCATCTAACCCGAGTATATGTATGTTTAAAATTCTTTTTGATAAATTGATCAGAAAATTTTTTAATAAAAATTGGATGGCAACGCTGTTCGAAAAATTTTTGATATTTCACAAGCCCTTTTGTTCAAACCCTGAATATATTTTTATGTTTTTTTTTTAATATTTTTAAACAAAGCAATCTACGGAAACCATCTGTCCTTTTAATTTCAAATTATTGCTAATGAAATAAAAAACACAAAGCTTCCGCGCTCTAAATTTTCCTGCAGGGTATCATCCTAATGGGAACACATACATGTACATTTTTAGTCGCCTGTGTGAAAATATTTAGTGCGCAGATCATTTTATTGCCGTTTCTATATGGGCATTCCTGCTTTTGATGGTACTCGTAACTACCTTTTGTTAGAGGTACATACATATGTATACATATACACAAACGATGCCATATACTGTTCCACTATGCATTTTGCATCAAATTCATTGCTACTACTTTAGTTCGCTGGCCATTGTTGGCATGATTTTACGATATGTCTTTTCCATAGGTATTGTTGTTCAATACAATTTTTACTAGTACTTCGAGCACAATCTCAAAGCGCTACAAATTCAACCGCGATTTTAATTTGGAGGAAAACTCCGCAGCCTCCCTCACTCTGCACTCCACTGCTGCGACGCACCAATCAGCGATACAAAAATTTACTGGCGCAGCACTCACAACCTTTTTTTTTAGAGCCACGAGTATACATACATACTAGAGATGTTAATTTTTCGCCTTTTTCCGATCCCGGGATTTGCGGGATGGCGTTGTTATAATCCCGGGATCCCGGGATTAGTCCCAAGATTTAGATATTCATTACTTTTCAACAACTTGAATCGAAAAAATTGCTTCAATATTGTTTGAGAAGCTCTCCTACCATGAAATAAATAATAAATAAACGGGTTTGAAACCACCTTTTTTATTTAAAGTGGCGTTTTTATTTTTTCTCTCTGACCGCAGGATTTATTTTTAAGGACTTTGTAATTTCAAAGATATGATTAATTCCAAAAATTATTCAAAAAATTCAATGCAATGTGGAATAAAAATATGGGTAACAAATGCAATAGGAAATTTCTTTAGAATTAAAAAAAAATTACATTTTTTGGATTCACCAGGACGAATAGGTAATTTTTAAGCTGATAAAGTTAGAAGAACGAAATTCGAGCATTTTATCGAGTTTATATAAGCCCTTAACATATAATTTTTTAAAAAACAAATATTGCGATATTTCAAGGATAAAATTTTAAAATCACATTTTCAATGTTTACCAGCCCTTCTGCACCAGAAACTTGAATCTGTTTAAATTCTACAGGAGTTCATCATTAATTTTATACCCATACTTCTTCTCTAAGCACAATTCTCTGAATTTTTTAAATCATTTTTGAATTACTGACGTCAGAGTGAAAAACTAAAAACGCAATTTTACTCTTTTTGGCCCATGATTTCGCGAATATATTAATATTTGTGTTTAAAATTTACTATCGCTCGGTGTTATATGTAAAATGAGCTAGATATTTATAAAAAAATATTAATTATTAAATAAAAAAATAAATATAGCCAATACTGGTCAAGAAAAGGGGTTTCTATTATTGCCATCAGTGCAAATTACAAATCCCGAAAATTCCGGGATTACTTGCCAAGAATCTTGGGATTTTCGAGACCTTAAAAAGTCATACATTCCTAATACATATATATGCATTCTCCTTTCAACCGCCAAATGTTCACTTTCAATAAGTATATTATCACTATTTTTTGTTATTTTCTTTTTGCATTTTTTGTTGGATCTTCGCTTCACATCTGATAGCACCATTTGTTTGTACGTCTACTATATTTGATATAAAGTCGCACATAAATGATTTATTAGTAGTAAAATGTTGATTTTGTTTTGTTGATTTGTTGCTAAATTGCTGTTGCCAATTGTTGCTGATGGTTGCTTTCAGCTTATAACAAGCAACAACTACGCATAACTACTCGCCTTTATAGGTAAAAATACCGACATTGATATTTCGTAATACTAAGTGTTACTGGTACGGGTACTACTGCTTTGGTACGCTTCATATTTGTTGTTGTCGTAGTCATCGTTTCGTCGATACGTACATTTATACATACAAAATTCCCAATGCCATAAATCTTTGATGGGAAATCTGTAAAAGGACATGCAATGCATTTGCCATTTTCATTTATTACAATACATTGTACTCGTAAATACTTTTTGCATCGCATTGACTTTTTCTTTATTTATTTCCTATTCGGTTGTTTTTCATTTTGCTGTTAGGTTTTTTTTTATTCGGCAATAAAATGTGCCAAATTCAACTGTCCATTCGTCGTCTACTATGGAAATTCATTACTTGGGGCAACAGATTTTTTTACCTAGCTTCACTTATTTTTATTGCATATCTACTAAATTTTTTGGATAACAGTTTTCCATGGTCTTAGTTGGATGGGCATAAGAAGACAAATGACTTGTATCTATATTATACATTGCTTGAAATTGTTATGTATTTCTTTTAAGTATTGCTAGCAAAGCACCCTTCAATCAGTTAGATGGATTACTAGATACAAAAACTAAAAAAAAATCTATGAATTTAACAAAAATCAGTTCTTGTAATGACCTTTGTGAATAAGATGGTCGAAAGTACGTAAGGGCTTACTTCATTAAAAAAATAATAATGCGCAAACCAAGCGAAGATAGGTATAAAGTAAAGTAGTGAATAAAAAACAGAGAACGACACAGATATAAGATGAAAGAACTGCCTTAAAAGAGGCAAATAATTGCATAGGTGCTTAAACGCACCTACACAATTTTCGAAGTAGTTAAAATGTACATTATTTTTTAAAATTCCATTTATAATTTTAAATTATATAAATATTGTAGCTATAAATATTATGTACTATTGTATGTTACATAAAGTTATTATAAACGCAAAAAGTTATGACTATACCAAGTGCTTTGACACTTAAATTTAAAATTTTTCAAAAAGTGGAGTTAATCGATGTGTGCATTGAACGGCTCATATATGTGTAGTGTGTAGACATCATCACCTGACTGCATTTAATGAGCCGACAAGTAGCTTAAGGGCTCTTTGCAGCTCATTAGAAAAACGACAGACAAGAAATGGAAACGATTTTTTATTCTATCAAAATTTTTGAAATCAGTTTGCAGCTATCAAGAAAATTTGCTCGTATATTTACATACTTAGGTATTTCCTCAAGAAAGTTTACAGCAAAAGCAAAATACTTTTCCAAGCAACGTAAATAATGAAAAATATTTCTTGTAATTTTAGCTGAGAGCGGCAAGCAGCCCTTTAGGATAAAAAATGAAAATTTGAGAAGAAAAAAAATGAAAGACAAGGGCGTAAGTGATGCAGTGATAACACCGTGCGACAGTAAATTTTACTCAGAAAAACATGAATATATTCGCGAAGCTAAGGGTAAATTAGAGTAAAACTGCGTATTTAGTTTTTCTCTCTGACATCAGGATTTTTGTTTTAAAGAGCTTTGAAATGTAAAAAATATGATTACTTCAAAAAATTCATGCCTATTACGGTATCCGACGAATGCCATCCGCGGGGAATGCGAATCGAATTGAGAAGATCTGGTATTCTCATAACCGATCGGCAATGGAGTTCGCGAATAAAAATTTGTTGATAAAGCAGTTCGCGGATTCACTGTATTCCCATAATCGTAATCGAAACGCAATAAGTGTCTTTTGCTCTAAGTGTCATTCGCTGAATAATTGTTGCGGATTTAATAAAAAAAATTGAAAATATCACGCAATAAGATGGAGTTCAATAAAAGGTGACTTATTTTTAACATTTTTTAGTAAATTATATGTGCTTATTATGTTTTCTAACAGAAGTCGTACCACAAACCGAGAACAATTCGCTTTAATGGCTGAACGGATGAAGCTCAACGGGGGCATTGCCAAAAGTATGTCCAATGAGCCACCAGAGGTAGTATCCGTGTTCTGGACATCACTTAGCACGGACTTAAATGCGTTAGGACCTCCAACAAAGTCCCTTGCCGAGTGGAAAAAAGTAAGAAAGTTGATTATTTATAAACCAATTTTATTAAACTTGAACTATTTTCAGGTATGGTCAGATTTTAAATCCTCCATAAAGAAAAAATTGTCTAACAACCGAATACAAATGCGAGCAACAGGTGGAGGTCCAAATAGGGAGGTACAATTGACTGCTTTGGAAGAGGAAGTTGCGCAGCTGGTGAATATTTATGACGCCGTTGCGGGAGTCTCCGGCAGGCACTGTGGTACGCCACAAGGCCCATCTCGTGGTAGCCACACAGACAGCGCAGCTTCCGAGCCATCTACCAGTGGTGCAGTAAACAGGGAAGAAGCTGATAATATGGAAAATGCTGAAAATTCAAATGGAAACAGTTCTTCACCTACGTCTCCGCAACCCCAACAGAGAGTGCCACAAAGGAGAACCCAATTGACGCTCCTTAAAACTCAGTTGGATATGCAAAAAAAATATTACGACAACGTCGTATGTAATTTAAAAAGTCAAAAAAGAAAAATGGAAGATGTAGCAAATAATTTAAAAAAAATGCAAAAAACAATGAGCAGTCTCAACAACAACGTTGAGGGTATGCGCTCCATACTAGGGAACTTAGTTGCCGAGACAAAAAGACATAATTTGGTAACGGAACAATTATTGCGGCACAAGACCAAAGTTAAGGAGCAACTTTTAGAATTGGAGATACAGGGAGTGAAAAATGCGCTAAAGAAGTAGTAGATATAGTTTAAGTTTAGCTATGAAGGCAGCAATACATATCTAGTTTAGCTTTAGCCATGAAGGCAGCAATACATATTTAGTTTAGCTTTAGCCATGAAGGCAGCAATTTTATTTATAATAAAATAAAACTTATGACAAAAAACTTTGGAGCATTTGATTACGTAGTTGAACTGCTTCAGTATAATACCTCTCCGGTCGCTCGATTTCTTGGAAATCGGTGTCTGAATCTTCCTCATTAGTTACGTGATCAAGATACTCATCATGGATATTGTAGTGAATGCGTAAATTGTGTAGTGCCGCAGCTACATTGATTATTTTCACAGCCTTTTCAGGAGAATAATGAAGTTGGCGCGCAGACAGAAGACATCTACACCAGTTTTTCCAAACACCAATAGTTCTCTCTATAATGTTTCGCCCAGAACTATGCCATTTGTTAAAGCGACTTGAAGGAGTATTAGGTGCAGGGTTCCGAAAAGGAGTTATAAGCCAGGGTGCGAGACCGTACCCTGCGTCACCTAAGAATTAAATAAAAAATTATTATATGTAAAGAATATGAAGTTGAATAGTAAATTATATAATTTATAGTTATACCTAATAGTCGCAGATTTCGATTACCACCTTCATATTGTGCTTGGAAGTATTGTGATACGTCGCTGTTAGACCAAACAAATGAATCGTGAGCTGACCCTGGGTATTTCGCGTTAACGTACCTTATGCGCTGTTTATGATCACATATCTAAACCATGAAAAAAAAAATATATAAAACTATTGCAAAAAAAATGTACAAACTTACAACAAGCACATTGAGACTATAGAAGCCTTTTCTATTATAAAAAAGGTGAGAGTTTGAGCCTGTAGGTTTTGCTATCCTTATGTGCGTACCATCAATGCACATTACAATCCCGGGAATTTTCGATTTGTTGTAAAAGTAACTCCGAGACTCCATTTGCTCCTCGTCATTCATTTTTAAATTCAACCACTTATCACACAACTCGTTTTCCAGAATATCAATAACCTCTGAAAATATCTTAGAAACTGTTGGTTGAGCCATACCAAGCATGTAGTCTTTGCCAACAGCATTTTGGTAGCTTCCTTCTGCTAAGATTCGCAGACATAAAGATAGCTTTTGTTGCCGACTAATTGCTGTGGATTTTATCACGGGAGGAATTTTACCGCAAATTATGCTTGAAATATGTTTATATGCATTTTTATTTACTCGAAATTGTTTAATAAACCTGTTGGAGACAAAAGTGTATATTCGCATGTGTGATCAAACTTTTATACTTATTTTGCTTACTCTATGTCTGTCAGTTTAAAAATGTTAGGTGCTCTATCCCTCACGGACCTTCTTACACTTGCGGAACTACTTTCATCTTCATCATTGTTAAAATAAAAAGCAATCGAATCCATTTTAACACAAATTTAATTTTTTCCAAACACAAATTAATTAAAAATGACAATTCGAGAAATGTCAAAAAGCGTTTGACACAATCCGCTGCGTGAGTCGATAAAGCAGCCATCCGACGTTTATGGGAATACCGCAAACTTCAACATGCGAGGGGAATGCGAATCGAATGCCATTCGCGGGAGTGGCATTCGTCGGATACCGTAATAGTCATGATTATGTATTTAAAAAATTCGGTGTAATGTAGCATAACGATAAGATTATAAAAGAAAAAATTCTGTAGAATTATAACAGAATACATTTTTTGGTGCATAAGAACGAATGGGTATAGAAAATGTCCTTCACGAATTTTGTCCTTAAGTATCCTTGAAAATTTGCAATATATATTTTTTTTATTATTTGAGGACTACTATTTACGCACGACCTCATCATCGAATTTATTAAAATCGCACTTTCAATGCCTATTCGTTCTTCTAAACCAAACAACTTTATAGTTTTTGAATCCTACAGAATTTTCTGTTTCAGTTGGTACCAATACTGTTATTCTGCATTGCACTGATTTTTTTTCTATAATTTTTTTTAATTAATTATATCTTTAAAATTTCAAAGTCCTTTGAAAAAAAATCTGACGTCCGAGTGAAAAACTAAAAAGCGCAGTTTTACTGTATTTGGCCCATAGTTTCGTGAGCACATCGATTCCTGCGTGTGTTGTGAATTTTTTTGTTTTTGTCGCACGGTGTAGTTAATTAATTTTTACAAAGATAATCCTGCATAACTTTTCATGCAATTCTTATTTCGATTCTTATTTTAACCAAGAAAATGTAATGCTTGAATTTAGCCATTCTTAGAAAAAAAATTTCAACAGAAGTAGTTAAAATGTAAATTTCAACAGAGTTGAAATATTTTTCAAACTAAAATTTTCATTCGTTTTTTTTTTTTTTTAATTTAAGCGTCACATTGCCAATAAAAACTTATTCTTCGATAATCTTTGATAATTTCACTTCCCCATGTTTGTACAATTATTTGAAAAGAAAGTGCAGTTTTTTTATTTTTTTAATTTTTTTTTTAAAGCGCTCTTAAACTATTAAAATTACTCATACTTACTTAGAATTGTAGTTTGTAAGTACCTCCTCATTTTTATTCCATTTTTTTTTTGTCTTTCGAAAAAGTAATAATGAAGAGATGGTCAAAGATAAGTCAGCAGCCGCTGAAAGGGGTCACTCATCAACTCATTAGCCTCGATTTATGTGCAACCAAAAAGGCTGAATGCATTTTAATGAGTGAAGATGATCACCTTCGAGCCGCAGACCAAATGTTTAAAACGTTTGTGAAAATCGAAACGCTCTTTAAAAGCTTGGCACATTGTGTGTATGCATTAGGGTGGTCAAAAAGAAAAAAACAAAGTCGGAATTTTACTGCTCTCACCCCTAGGCTTGTTATATGGTATACCGAAAACAATACAACCCTGTTTTTTTTTTCTTTTCGTAGAAATGGCATAGAATTCTTGAAAATCAATATTTTTCGATCGGGAAAGTTTTTTTATCTTCAGGAGACTGCCAATAAGAATAGATACGCAATTGTTTATTATACCATTTTTTAAAACAAGCGATTTTTTATGGGTCCTCCCATTGCATTTTTTGAGGTTTTTAGGGGTCAAAAGTATAAGAAATAGTTAATAATAGAAAATTGTTAAATAAATAATTGTGTGTTATTTTATTGGAAGACGCCGTAAGGGAAACAGAGATTTTCGATCGAAAAATATTGATTTTCAAGAATTCTTTACCATTTCCACGTAAACTTGTTTTTTTCCATAAAAAAAATAAATAGAAAACTTTGAGCACTTTTAGTGACCTCTAAATATTTTTTGATTTCGAAATAAAAAAAAACAGGTCATATTTTTTTTGTATAGAACAATCAGCCTCATTGCGTAAGTCGTAAATTAGGCTAAATTGTTCGACTCGACAGCATTGGCATTGTCCACTGCCGTGCTGAAATAAGTAAACGACGAAAATGGTCGAAAACTATACAGTGCTGCCACGTAAACCCATTTCAATACATTAGTCGAGTGGAAATTTTAGGCAATGACGTGAAATTTTCGATACGATTCGACTCTCGAAAAAGCATTAAAATTCGGAACTTACTTTTTTTCTACATACATTTCCGTACCACCCTAGTATGCATACAGTAATGCATTCTCAGTCAATACCACGTAATTGGGTTCAAAATCAGCTTAGAGTTCAAACCTTTTGTTGCGCTTAGAAATTGTAAATATTTTCTGAACTATTTTTTCTTTTCTACAAGGCAATAAGCAATATTTTTCCATGTAGGTCCCCTGCAGTGAAAAGCCAAACCAGTTAGAAAAAATACTAGTTCATTAACTAGTATCTGCCTACCGGTTCGAAAATTTTGAAGAACTTAAACCGAAGCCAAAAATAAAAGGTAATTAATTGCTTTTCTCATAAATGTCGGCTGTGGCGACATGTGAAGACTACTGATTCTGGTTCTGAGATCGCATCTTCGAGGCCGCTTGGAGGTGGTTAAGATTTTTAAAGTTAAATTAATATAAGTGAAAATAATTATTTCAATTTAATTATAAATAATAAATTTGATACTCTTACTGCATTTCAGAAGAAAACATACATATGGGAAAAAATGCTTGGCCATAAAAAAATATATAAAAAAATAATTTTTGACGTAGAATACGTCTTACCTTTCGATATGGGGGCTATGATCAAATGATGTAGTTGTAATTTTTAGAGCTTCACGAAAACGATTATTATGATTTGCAGATCTAAATTAAATTTTCGGGATATAGGTTCTTTGTAGCAGTAGAAATATAATCGTGTACAAATTTTATATAAATTCAACAGATATCGAGCATTTTAAAGCAAAAAATTGTTAAAAAAATTAGCAATTTTTTTTTTAATTCCAAAGTTCTCGAAAACTGCTCGAATGATTTTGTTCTTGTTTTCCTTAATCAATAATTCAAGTATTTTCCTTTCATTTGGTATATGGAAAGCAGTGTAGCCAACTAATTTTTTAGAATTCCCCGATTTCGACTATGAAATTCCCCGATTTCGCTCGAGATTTCCTAAAATTCCCCAACCATAGATATCTCCTTATTAAAAAAAAATTTGGTATTTTGCTATATTGCTGGTCTTTCTGCTTATTTTATTTCTATATGTAATTTATTAATGTACTCATAAATCAAACCAAACTTTTCTAAAGTTAGTTAACAAATAAAGAATAAAAATATAAATATAATACTTACATACTTACAGTAGTCGAAAAAATTTAAGTCGCACCAAATTTTGACAAGTTTTCACAATTATTTTTTTTTTTGTTATTAAATTTGAGTTATTTTTTTTTATAAAAATATAGTTAATTCTCCAATAAAAACCGTATAAATCCAAGATTCAATCTTTATGCAATATTAAAAAAAAAAAATTCAGCAAAATTTCGTAAAAATTTCGAGATTTTTTCATTCGATTCCCTAGAAAAATTTTGGGTATGCAGTATTGTAGCATACTCAGTTCTAGTATAATAAAGTACAAGTTTCAAGTGGCTAAAAATTTTCCTTTTAGAGTTTTGTTTGGTGTTGGTTGCGGTTTTCTTCCATATAAAAATAGACTGTTTTGTTCACTATAGGAAAGCAAATGCGAAAAAGAAAATTCTAAAAAATCAAAAGGTTATTTGCATAATTGACAGAGTTGCAAAATCAGTACTTTTAGTTGCAGTTGTATTTCTTATGCAACTTTTTAACTCATTATGAAGCAAAAGAGAAAAAAATTAGTCACACCTAATTCCTCAAAAAAAAACCGGTTCATCCACCGATTCCCCACGCAAACTGAAATTCCCCGCAAATCGGGGAATTCCTCACGAGTTGGTTTCCCTGATGGGAAGTATTGGTTGATCTCTTCTAAGTATGTTTATTTCATTCAAATGTATGCGTATAAATGATTTTCAATACAAAATCACTTCGCCATCATTTTGCAAACACATGCTTGCGCTGGAAGTGAGAGGAGACAACATATATGTGTGTGTAGGTATTTCGGCTTTTGAATAACAGAAGGCGCAATATTTATAAAAGGCAAAGGTGAAAGGGAATATATACATGAAGAAAATGATAAACATAAAAGTAAAGACAAATATGAGGATGAGGATACCGATAAAAGTAAAGATGAAGATAGAGGTAGAAAGATTAAAATAAAGGTAATTATAGAGAAAAAGGATATAGACAAAATTCTCGGGACTTATCGATATAATAATCGATATTTTATCGGTTTTGTTATCGATATTTTTTATCGATTTTGTTGTCGAAATTTTTATCGATATCGTTATTGATTTTGCTATCGATATTTTCGGAACTTATCGATATATTTTACCGATTTTTTTATTGATATTTTAATCGATTTTGTTTCGATTTAGTAATCGATTTGTGTATAGATTTTGTAATCGATTTGTTCTCAATTTTTTTATCGATATTTTTATCGATTTTATTGTCGATACTTTTATCGATTTTGTTATCAATATTTTTGTATATTTTGTTATCGATTTTGTTATCGATATTATTATCGCCCTTGTTATCCATATTTTTTTCATAGTGTGTGCTTTTGTGTTTTGTGGTAAATGCATCTCGTAGGACATCGCCATGTCAAAAATACCAGTCGCTAACCTTGAAAAGGATAGAACGTGAACTAGTTGGGCTGAAACGCAAACTGGTAGAATTCTAGTTCACAACTAGTAGCTTTCCCTGCAGGGTCTATACACATACATATGTGTACACACACAGACATATGTACATATGCATATTTAATACCTTTGAATGCATTTCTATACAATTTTATTTATGTCTGTATCTCGAAAAATTGCCTATCATTTCTGTGCGGCTGACTGAAGTGGAACAAATTAGTCGATTTCTTTTTTTCAGTTTCCTCTCCCTCGCGCAACTTTTCACTTAGCACCCCCACTACCACTCACTCTGTACTGAGTCTACTCTAATCCAGCATACAGATTAATAAAGCACAAATGTTTGAAATTTCGATTTTAATTTGAGTTCAACGAGTGTAAAGAAATTAAAATGATTTTTACATATTTTTCTTGCTTCTTATTTCATTTTATTTCTTTTTATTTCAAGAGTGTTCTGTGAGCTGGAAAGTTGGACCGCTCGGCCCCACTTGTGCATTTACTTGTATGCGTGCGCTTTCAACCAAAACATTAACAATGATTTAGCTCGCTTTTTTCGCAGCATACAAATTTTCTTCCATTTACATATGCGCGCATACGTTTCTTTCCTATGTTTGTACATATACGCACTCATTAATACTAATTTGTATGAACACTTTATTGCAAGTCATTATGATTTGGCGTTTAGTTAAAAATTTGTGTCTTGAAAGACTGCCAGCAACTCGAAGGATTTATTAATTTAATTTTTCACGCTCTCTGCCCATTTCTACGTGGCTGGCCGCCTTCACAAGTGCACATCACCAAAACACACACATACACACACGCAAACGTGGCTTCTTACTTTTCTGTCATTTCACTTGCCAAGTCATTGCGTTAATTTGGTTATTAGTGCAAAAAGCGCGAAGTGGTAAATTATTATTTTCATTTTTTTTGTTGTTGGTCATTTGTGTTGGCTACAGCTTTTATTTACTCAAAGTAAAGTGATTGATGAAAGCCCGGGTTGGCTGTTGAGGGGTGTGAAGGAAACGAACTAAGTGATAAACATTCAATTAAGCGGTCATGCGAACAGGTTCACGTGGGCGTTGAACAGTTTTTTTCCTCAAAAGTATTTAATTTTGTTTGAGAGAAATTTAATTACTTTCTTTATTTAAAAAAAGTGCGTAATTTGAAGAACAAAATGTTTTTTTTTTGGTCAAATGGCGGACTTCAACGAG
Organism: Rhagoletis pomonella; assembly: GCF_013731165.1. Lineage (NCBI taxonomy): Eukaryota > Metazoa > Arthropoda > Insecta > Diptera > Tephritidae > Rhagoletis > Rhagoletis pomonella. The sequence continues at coordinate 59,022,673 of NW_023458559.1, forward strand.
TGTAAAGAATGTTAAAAGTAGCCATCAAAGCATTTGCTGCCTAGGTTAAGGCCTGCTAGACTTTAGTAACACGTCAATGTACTCCGGGTTGTAACTGCGGCACCTGCAAGAATATCAATACATATGAATAAGGATATGGATAAGAAAATGTATTTCAATACAAATTTTAATATGAATATGAATACGAAAACGTTAAGCAGACGCAAATGATATCGAAATTTTTCAATCAACCTTTGTGGTGGTATAACAAATATGATAGCCATTAATGTAAAGCTAAATATATAGATAACGATATTTATAAATTTATCTATAAATCTGTCGATAAATAGATTGATATCTTTAAAATTATGTATATATCGATAACTCAACTGATAATAAGTTCGATAAATTTATCGATAGTAGTTCCGATAAATATTTCCATGTTTCCAATAATTTGCAAAACGCTTTCGATGTATATACCGCTGAACAACGGAGATCAGTTCTCATACATATGTATCGATTAATTTATTCATGTATGTATATTACACAATAAAATGAATGTTTTTTTTTCTTTCGGTCTCATGTGAAAATTTCTTTGTCGATCACAAAAAAATAATTGTGGTAAAGTTTCAGCACTCTGTCTTGATTTTTCAGTTAGCGCTCGGAAAAATAAGTATTTCTTATGAAAAAATTTTGTTTCCACTATTTTTTTTTTTGTAAACAATTAAATATAACAAATAAACTAAAAACCACCCACGAAAATTTATTGTAATTATTGTGTTAGTTAAAGACCTGAATGTGCTGCCAAATTGCGCAATTTCAATACTCTACTTCAAACTGTAATTGTAGCTGTTTACACAACCATCTCAAATTCAGTTTCGATGACAGTTTGTTTATTTATTTGTTGTTGTTTTGTTTGTCCGGTTTGTTTTGTTATTACTTGCTTGTTTGACGTTTGTTAGTTTTCTTCTTTTTACTCATTAATAATTCACAATACGCAATTTTACGAGTTGTGTTCGCGAAGTTGAGGCAATTTCGTCGCAATTTTAGGTTCGCAGTTTCAGCTGAAACTGGAAAATTTTAAGAGAGCAACTGTAACGATATGGATATTCATAGTATTAAATGTAAACTTTTAAAGTATTATATAAACCTGTGTGATGAAATACGTAAACAGTTTAATTTTGCTGATAACAACTTAAGACTGTCAAAGTATTTTGACCCACAAAATATTCAAAAAGGTGATATGCAAACTATTTTACCGCTTCTTAAACAATATCCTTTTTTTGAGGGTTCGGAAGAGTTGTTGAACAGCAAGTGGAGAAATGTGAAAACGTTTCGTTGTAGAACAGTTGAAAATAGTAAGAATAGCAAGCTTATTCGGCAAGTCAGGCGATCTTCATTTCGTGTGTTTTTTTAATATCCATTCAGATCAGATTATCAGAAATGTCTCAACTAAATTTAAATAAATGGGTGAAAGAATTCGGAAATGGGTGCTTCAAATTAGGGATACAGTTATGGAATGTTTACTTTGCAAAAAAAATGTAACCATTTCTCTATTTAAATGCAAAATTTGCGAAATTCGTAAAATTAATTTACAGTTGATTAATATTATTAAACATATGAATTCTGAAGATAAATTGCACCAGAAAATATCAACTGCAACAACACTTGAATACCAAATTTCATCAATCTTCAGTAAATTTGAGAGAAACTCAACTCCGCATGACTTTAATTTTGAAATGTGCCAAACCATAGTTTCGGCGAATATTCCGTGGAATGTATTGGAAAATAGTTGTTGAAAAAAATTCCTCCAAAAATATACCGAGCGACAAATACCAAGCGAATCAACAATAAGGAAAACTTACCTGGATAAGCGCTACACAGCAACGATGGAGGCCATAAGGGCAGACATCGGAAATAATTATATATGGATTTCTGTTGACGAAACAACCGATGCAACTGGCCGCTACATAGGAAACTTAGTTGTAGGGACATTTGAAGATTGTAAGCCCTCAACGCCTTATTTGCTGTACAGTAAAGAGCTGGATCGTCCCGACAGTAATGCTGTAGCACGATTCGTAAATGCCGCCTTATTGAAACTCTGGCCATGTGGAGGAAACAGTGATAAGGTTTTGCTGCTGATTTCGGATGCAGCTCCTTACATGATAAAAGCAGCAAAGCACCTGGCAGTTTTTTATTCAAATTTGCAGCATTTGACGAGTCTGGCTCATGGCCTTCACAGAGTTTCAGAGAGAATTCGATCGCTTTTTCCAGAAGTAAACGAATTTATTTCCGCTATGAAAAGGGCATTGCTGAAATCACCTTCCCAAATTTCAGTGTATAAGGAAGTTATGGGTAATGGCTCTTTACCGCCAAATCCAGTTCTTACGCGATGGGGTACATGGCTGAATGCAGCTCTTTTTTATGTCAACAATTTTGAAAAAATTAAAGAGGTAATAACCAAAATAAATGCTGTTTCAAATTATTCAAAAGTTTTCACCAGAAGCAGATTGTGTGAAAAATGCACAGAACGCAGTTCAAGGTCCTCAAATTGTGCGATGTCTTCTTTTTGTAAAAAGTTATTTTGCTAGAATTCCAGAGAGCATCGAAAAATTAAAGGGAATGCGGCTGAACGAGTCCATAAAAATTATTTTGGACTGTGAAGTACCCCTTTAAAATGTCCCTGGGGACTATGGCAAAACCGTAAGAGAGAAACTCTCTGAGGTTTTAGCAAAAAGCTTTTTTTCTGAGCTTCGAAATCTCGCTTATTTTTTAAGTAATCCGGAAGATCATTCTACTTCAATATCGTTGCTTCAGAAATTTTGGAACAAATTTATTTTCGCTCCAATCACTTCTTGTGAAGTAGAGAGATCTTTTTCATCATTTAAAATAATTTTAAATGATAAAAGGCACAGATTTAATGTAGAAAATTTAGAAAAAGTACTAGTAGTGTACTGCAATGCGAAATAAAATTTTGGATTTATTGAACCACTCTCGTATTAAAAGTCTTTTGATTTATTGGAACAATGTACATGTAAATTATATGTAATCTAGTTTTCCTTCACTCGCTTCCCTGAGTATGAAATTTCTGCGTGTTATATTAAGTGTAATTTATTTCAATAAAAATAAACAAACAGATTCTCCTTTTCGTTGTTCGTGTGTCCGACAGGGCAGGAGCGTGGTGTGTTGTGGAACGATTTGAAGTCATCCCTTTCTTTCGAAAAATGATACTGAAGATAGCACAACACCAAAACCGGTTTGTCTCCAAACCAAATTTGACAAGGGATGACGGAAACTCGTTCCACAATACTTCAACAAAGAGACTTAAACTTCATTTCTACATTTTCACATTTTGTCTTTTTTTAGTCCTCTTTCAAAATATAAATATATATTTAATAAGCTAAATCCTATTATTGAAGATAAATTTGAATTTTTAAATAGGTGGTAACGCTTCTACATTTAGTTATAAATAAGACCTTGTAAAGCCACTTTGATTCATACCCCTATTTGCACATTTGTACATACATACCGTCGTTTAAAGTACAAAACCGCGTATCGTCATTCTGCAAAACATTTGCTGCCAAAAATTGGATTTGCTCCCATGGCTAAATCTTTATTCATTCGTCCTGAAATATACTAGCCAGAAATGCGATTGCTTTATAAAAACGAGAACCATTTTGAAATATGAGTGTTTTTACTATCTAGAAAATAATTTATGCAACCTCACATACGCGGTTTTATATTATCTTGATATGCGGTTTTGTACTTTAAACGACGATATGTATGTGTGTGTATGAATGTGCATAACATGATTTTTGGTTATTGACAATAATAAAAAGCAAAGGTATGAAACCAAATAGCATATTTTAAGTTTTTTGTAACTTGGTACTTTGATACTTTAAAAAAAAAAACAAATTAGTGATACATTTGATCCACTTTTAGTTTTTTTTTTTTACGATACATTTTTTCATGATGTCGCGGCAACACTGCTTAGAGCATTAAGCATAGCACACAAGAATTTCTATTTCTTACAATCTTTAAAAATTTACACTTTCCAAGTAAAACTATTTACAGTTCGATAACTTCGAAAACTCTCCAACCAACTAACCAAACAGCCAGCCAGACAGTCAACCAACGAACGAAGGAACGGATGAATCAGCCAAAGTCCTAATGACTATTTCCATTACATAGACAATTAAACTTGATACAACTTTTCCTAAGAACTTGTCATGCACAAACCGCTTGCGATATAAATGCTCGTATCACTTCAAAAGTATCTCACATTTATGTACATGTGTATGGATATGCGTATGTGTCTGTTCATGTGAGTGTAAAAACTTTTTCACGTGCATTGTAAAAGTTTTGATTAAGAAATTAATTGCATTTACAAAACACAGTTTAATACTGAGAACACTCAAGCAAATTAACGTGTATGTATTTTAAAGTTGAAGAGTATAGTTCTCTAATACGAGTAAGTGCTTGGAAAAGTGAGGAAGAATGAAGAGAAGTAAATAGCAATGTTTGATAACAAGCGAAAAGGTTGCAGGCGAAAAAGGATAAATATTGTATGTATGCCCATGTGAGTGTATGTATGTATGCGCCCTGCAAAAATTTGAGGACCAGGTGGTTTACTAGCACGTAGTTTTAAAGTATGTGCAAAAGGACCAGGTTACATACTAGTAACTTGTTATGCTGACCTGGACCACTTCAAACTCAAACAACTGATATAGTATGTGTTGAACACCACCTGTTCGTAGTCCATCGGCAATACTATTCGGTTGCCTAGGTGGTCCCATGTTATGTAGCGTTGGACCAGAGGTGGTCAGGTCCAATGACATCGCAATGTTAATGTAAACATATATTTGGACCATTTTGGTTACTAGTGTTGGTTACAAGGTAGCGTGGTCCTGCGCTAGTATATAACCTAGTCCCACTTTTTGCAGGGCGCAGATGCCCATGTGAGTGTATGTACATATGTATGCGCATATGCGTGTTTGCGTACCCTTTCAGGCGACATGCTGGCGTACAAAAGCCTTGCATCTGAGCTGCTGTTTGTGCCTCATTTGACTTTCGTATTGTGTTTGTGACTTTTTTTTTAAGCTTTTCATCCACCTTACCCCCTGCTGCTGGCCCCAAAACATACTTATGTATGTATAGTACTTCCGAGCCATTCATTCTAGCCGAACAGCACGCAAAGTATTTGTGATTGCGAAAAAAGGTTGTATGCCTACATTCTTTCGAATGGATCTTCTCATGTCGGCTTAATAACTTTGAAAGCCCGTAAGCAAAGGCGAAAAAGATATCACATATGTTCCTGCCGTGAGTCTACGAGTGTGCGTGTCTATGGGTTGTATTTGTGCCATTGTATCATTGTAGATATGCGCTGAATGCGTTGAATGCGTAAGTTGATGACTTGTTCAGCACACAAATGGAAAAGTTGGCAAACCTGGCAGGAAAAAAATAAGAGGAGTTTAATGAAAGCTCGCAAATTTTGATTAGTTTTCGGCTTTTAGGTGGAAAACGAAGACTCCAAACGATATATTTAGTAGCTTACGCAATTTACGTTGACCAATTCTAGCAGATCTGGGCTATGTAGTGTCCTATAGTAAACAAACGAAATTCTATAAACACTTCCTTACAGGGCCTTCATTTCTAGGTTAAGGGGCATATGTATGTATGTATGTGTCACTACGTGTATTAAACAGAAAATATGCCAATTTAGCAGCTGATACATATAAGCGAATAAAAAAGGTGACACAAGACAGTGTTGCCAGATTTTATTTTCAAAAAACTGTAAATTCTCAAGAAAAAAATGTATTTTCCGTAAAAAACTATAACTTTCAACAACGAAAGAATTTTTGGAAAATTAAGGTTTTTTAACCGTATCACTGAAATACAGATGACTTCTTGTATCCAAAAAAGGAAACGCTGAACCCCCATCACCTCTTTTTCACTTAAAAATTTACTTAAAAAAACCGAAAATGACATTTTAATTTATTCTTTCAAATCTGAAATCTTGACAAAACCCTAAGGGTACGTTCACACAGAAAGCGGAACGTAGCCCAGCGAAGCCGTTCCGGACTGAGTGACGCTTTAAAATTGCTGTAGTTATATGAAAGCGTTCATACAGAATGCTTTTTCGGAAGCGCTTCGGAGCTATAGGCAAAGCAGTTTTTGATTTTGAATTTTCTATTAATTTTTTCAGCTTCATGACGCTGCTGCAAACAAGACATCAAAATATTCAAACACAAACGAATTTTACAACTAACCTTTTGAATAAATTAGAGCAAATATTTTTATAGCCGAGTCCATTAGTAAAGCTCCGCTTCGTTTCGTTTAGTGTGAACACCAGCAGCTTTGCCTTGTTTCGCCTTGCTTCGCTCGGTGCCGCTCAGCGCCGCTCAGCTTCCTGTGTGAACGTACTCTAATTCGTACTAGGAGGTAATTTAAAGAAACTGTAAGCTTATCTAAAGAACTGTGATTAACAGTTAAAACTGTGAATATGGCAACATTGATGAGAGATCAACTTAAACTTTAAGTCTTAAAGCATACATATATTTGCGCACTCGGATACGTAGAATATACATATATCTGGTCCTTATACCAAAGCGAGCAGATACTATTTTGTGTGCGCTTGTTTGCTTGCCAATGGGCGTTTACGTGCGTCTGTTTAGCAAATGCAAACACATATACATGCACACGAGCAATTGTGCAACTTTAAATTTGCAAATGGCTGCGTGTGGCATAAGAAAAGTAACATAGCAACATAGCTTGTCAAAGCTTTAGATGCCCACTGGACGCATTCATTATTATCAGTTACTCGCATCTTTTTCTTTAGTTCTTTGATACATACTTTTGGTTATTTCTGATTACTTTTAGTCAAAGGAAACCGAAATGTAGGAAATTTAAGAAATGTGACAACTACAGATATTTATACATATCTTACCTACACAATAATAGCTACAACAACAAAGCAAACAAAAATAAATCATAACAAAAGCTGCAATGGTTAATACATAAATGGGGAAATGAGGCAAAGGCACTGAATAGGAAAATCGCTAAGAAACCAAGCTATTAGGATATTGTAGAAGGCACTAAATAGTTTGGAAAGAGCAAAAAACAGCTGGAAAGGTACTTGCAGCTTTAATGAAGGCTAAAACGGTGGGGAGCGCCTTACGCAGACCGGGCTACTTAAAATGATGCGTAGATAGTTTTGTCAAGCACAAACACAGTCTCTTATGATGCATAGCGCACACGTTTAATGAGGATAAGAACTCTTTGTATTTTAAGTTATTTTTTAGACTTTTGGTATTCTGGAATAACAGTCTGTTTGGTGCTCTTAATGATTCAGAGAAAACTTTAATACATATGCGGTTTGTACTTTTAACCAGGCCCATCTACCGAGATGTATTTCGACCCGCTGACTACGAATCTGAGGTCCGTTTGACTCGTTTAGCTCCAAAATTTCGAGTAAATTGCGAAAACGAATCAAACGGACTTCAAATTCGGACAAACGCTTGAATTTCAAGTGCAACGGAACGCAAAAAAAGTAAGTGCGCCTGGGCCACACCCTCTCTCTACCCCTGTTCATTCTAATTACATTTATGTTATTCTGTTTTCCTCTATCTTTATTTTTATCTATCGATAACAAAATCGATAGCAACATCCAACAAAATATTGATAAAATCGATAATAATATTGGTGGCAAAATCGATTAGAAAATCGATAAAAATATCTATAAAAAATCGATCAAAATATCGATTACAAAATCGATAACGAAAATCGATTAGAAAATCGAAAAAAGTATCGATAACGAACTCGATAAATAATCGATAACAAAACCTATAACAAAATCGATAAATAATCCATAACAAAATCGGTAAAATATCAATAAAAAACCGATAACAAAAATCGATTAGAAAATCGATAACAATATCGACTAGAAAACAAATAACAAAATCGATTACAAAATCGATAACAATATCTATAGAAAAACCGATAAAAATGTCGGAATCTCTGAAATCCCAAAACAGTTCCCAGCTTGCGTCTATGTGTCTCTATATATATCCTTTTCTCTAAAATTACCTTTATTTTAATCTTTCTTCCTCCTACGCCCCCTTATAAAATAGCGGCAATTTTCTCTAAGAGTATGGGATTGATTTCATATATCTCCATACCATGTTCGAGTACTCTGCCATGAACATTTCCAGAGATATGCCGTGTGAATAAATCGGTTTGTATGTGAGGTGCCACGCTCCCTTTTCCAATAACCGTAACTTTTCTCCATGAGTATGCGATTGTTTTCGTATATCTCCATTAGGGTGATTCAAAATTTGAACTTTTTTGAGTTTCGACTGGGAACGTTCGGATTCTTGAAAACAATACGGAAGTTCTTTCTAAAATTTCACCTTATTTGAACAAGATTTAGAAGTCGCTCAACGCTGTTGTTTGTTTTCCGGAAACTGCAGATTTTAAATGCATCTTTATAAAAAAATAGGTATGTTTTCATCAAATCTTGTCGGATTTCGTTGAAATTTCGTAGGTAGGTTCCCAAATATCAGTTTATTAGAACACAGTTTATATTAGTTTGATAAATTAGTTTTAAATGCATATATTAACTAGTTAATAACTAAGTTTTGCCTTATAAAAAATGAATATTTGCAATAATTTTATTTGTTCCTTAACCAGTGAGCATATGCTTAATACATCTAAGATCACATTATAATTCATACTAATAGTGGACCTCATCATTAAATATTATTTAATAATTTAATTTGTACCTAGATTGTTATACATAACTTTAAAGACCTATAAATCCTCTTCTCATGTTTGGTTTTTAAAAATCGGGTGAAAAATAGTTAAGCTGTTAATAGATAAGTCCCTCAAGATAAAGAAATGGGGGGTCCAGGAACTTCAAGAAATATATGAGATATGTGTAAAACAGGAAAATGTTTATTATATAAAAAAAAAACATTAAAAAAATCCGTACATCTTGACGGAAAGCTGAAAATCCGTACGTTAAATCCGTACAACCATTTTCACCCCTGAAAATCCGTACCGTACGAAAAAATCCGTACATCTGGCAGGGCAGGGTTTGTCTGTATTTCGGCTAAATTTGTTGTGCATTTTTAAAGCACCTAAAATTAAATTTTTGCAGCATAGTTTTAGTCGTAGTTCTTTTGAAAAATAGTCAAGCTTGACAAGTTGTCAAGTGCACAGAATGCGGGGGTAAGTCTTGCCGCATGCTTACTTATCACACAACCCACCACCAGTAGTTAGAGGTGTAACTTGCTGAGTTCCAAGCAAGTAAGGGGATCACCCATATTTTATCTATCTTGCCAGTTCATTTGTGCCAGTCGTGACTCGGAACTCAAATTAGCGTAGTTCTCCGATCCCTCCATTTGTGTTACAACATCAAGATATATTGCACAAATGCAGGAGATGGTCGGTCAAACACGTAGAATAATACGTAAAGGAGAAATATTTTTTTTTTTAAATAAATATTATTAAATAATTGCATATTTTATGTTCAGGATCTCCTCTAACATTACTGGACCGATTTTAATGATTTACTTTTCAAAATATCATACTTGATCTATATGTGAATAAAGGCGTATTGTTCAGTGTAACAAATGGGATGAAGGAACTAAACTCTGTAAATTTAAGTTATTGTTAGATCTTGAAACCAAAAAGCTAGGAGAAAAAACTGTTATTTTTAAAGATCCAATTAGGACAGTTTTCCTTGTAGAATTGGATTTTCTTACCGTTTGGCTGCTTTTCTCTGATTTTTCACGGAATTATTTCTTCAAAATTCTGGCCCTTTTTAATGCGTATTTTTCAATGAATCGGCAAGCTCTCTAACTGCTCTGAAGCAAATCAAAGAAAAGAGACATCAAAAAGTATATAAGATTTTGTTAAAGAAAGTTAAATTTTATCTGCATTAAATAGTTTTTTTTTACATATACATACATATGTCCCAAGTAGTGAACGATCACATATCTAATGTATTTGTTTTCGTATGATTTTAAAGCTGATTTGATTTCGAACCTTTCTTCATTGTACGGCTATAAATACAAGTATGGCTGACTTTCAAAACGTCAATTGCTTTGCATACGTAAAAAGTATAAGGTTCCATAACGTCGAACCACAAAATATTGACAATATATACTGTTCCAAAACGCATTCGAAAAGTTATCGAAACGCATCGCTAGAACAATCAGTGCATCAGCCACAAAGTTGATGCTTCGTTTGTTATTGGTTAGCATTGGTGTTTTTGAAATGGAAGATTCAGAAAAATTGTTCATTGCTATATTGAATTTTTTAAAATATGCAATGTATATGGTTGCAATGTGTCGCATCTCTGCATATAAAAAAAAGTTTGAATACCGCAGTATAACAGTATCCAAACATTGTATTGATACGTTTTGGAAGTCAGCCTATGTTCGTGGATACCTTTGCTTATTTATATGAGTACATATTCATGTATAATGTAGTTTGAGTTTGCATAAGTTTAAACGCATTTGTAAGCATTTCGCTTGCCTGGACACGAAGCCAACAGCATTAAATCCTGTCAGGCATAAAATACCCACATACATGCATTTCCATTTTGAAGGGTGTTAAACGTAAAATTGCCTATGAGCTTGTAAATAAACATGTGTCCAGCGCAATACGGTCGTTGACTAAATATACACACATCCATATGTATAAAAGTATGTATACGTATGTACATATTTGAAAGTATAGTCAATAAATGAGAGCTCATTTGCAAATAAATTGGCAAACAAACAAACAGATACAAACACATATTCGCTTTGAAGATCAAGTAAAAGGTAAAAAAGTAGTAAAAGGTCAGTACAGTAACATACCCTCCAGTACTAGGTAAGTAGCTACTCTATTAACCCGTGGTAGTGCACATGGTAGTGCAGAGTCGAACCAGATAGCGAAAAACTACGACAGAGGGCGCCCATAAATCACGCAAGTGACTACTTTAGTAACTCCCGGTAGTGCAGAGAGAGCCGATAGTGACTATCGCCTAGCACATTGCCTTGTAAAAGTAATCGATGAAATACACTGCAAGTATTTAGTCGGCCGGTAACTGACGGACTTTATCAGGTAGCTACCGATTCAGCAGTCCTGTAGTCGCTCCCCCGTACTGCAGGGTAGTTATCAGAGAGCGAGGGTATTCTGTGCTTGCAGCTATTTAACGTAAATGCCAATTTATTTATTTTTATTTTTTTGCGCTCACAAAAGTAAAAAGAATAATGTGTGTAATTCCTATTTTATTTGAGAAGTCCACTATAATTTTTTGAATTATTTATTTATATCTAGGCTCCCTTCGCTTTTGGTTTAACTGCGTAATTTTCAATGAAGTAAGCCACAGTCTATTCAAGAACTGCCGGCACCAATGAAAATTTACCTCCTTCTTTTACTTTTTTATATTCCTACTGACCCTTAACTGGTATTGTAAATTTGACTTACGTAAGAAACAAACATTCTTTGGGGGTCGCGCGGCAATTAGGATACTAGTTAAGGGTTAAGAATAGAAAATGAACTAAGTTACTTATCTCTCTATATGAACTAAAATGAAAGCCCTCTTGGGCTATGCTCTTTAACCCCCTTCGGTTCTGTAATTTCTGACACATATATTATTAAACAGCTTATTGTTCTACGAAAAAAGGCATAACATGTTCCTTACTAACAATTTTCAATATTAATAAATATTTGAGTAAAATCTAGTAAAATCTTAAATTGTGTCCACGTTTTTTGCTGTGTCGACAGTCAAATCTCTGTTAGTCACGAAACCCAAATGTCAGTCATTCCTGCTACAAAGCAAACAAAACACATAAAAAAACAAAACTATACAGCCAAGCCGCAAGACCCAAGAAGGACGAATAGAACTTAAAATCAAAGGTAAGAGCTGACACAGCAATGGTTAAAGCAAATGTGCTGGTGTTTACCTAAAAGGCTGATAGTTGGTAATAATTGTCGGACCGACACATTTGACGTTTGTTGTTACAACACTAACAGCGTCGATGGTAAAAAAGGTAACCCCGAGGAGATATGCTCTTGCGTGAGGAGGGAATACAAAATATACATATGTACAAACCTGCAATACATACATGTATACGTACCTATTTGTTCATGCAAAAATGTTGCGTCATCAAATTGTACATCATCATAAAGAGTTTGCTTGTACTTAAGAAGAAAATTCTTTTGAACGAATCTTCTTCAAACTTGAGGTGCTGGTTCAAGGTTTTGTTTCAGCCAATGAAATGTCTCTGTTATTTTACTTCCATTATAAAGTGAGGTCTCACTTCAGATTCAAAATATTAAGGACCAAGAATTAAGTTAACGATCATACTAGGTTTACATATAAGTAGATTATCCTCAAATTATTAAATTAAATTAGCGCCCTCAGTTTTTGAAATATCGGAGTTTTACTATTTCTGAAACTTACCGTTAAATGGGAAGCCGGTGTAATTTTAGTCCGATTTTAATAATTTTCCACGAATTAATTTTCCGTACCAAGGTTATTAGGTGTACCGAGTTAGGTACAAATATCACATTTGTGGTCATAAGTAGGTAGCGCCTGGCCCATTATTTAAAAATTTATAATAATCTGCACACACACAGCGTGCAATTCCATTTGGAATAGACTTTAAAGACCGCAGTCGAAAATTTTACGCGCCATATGCGGAGCACCGGAACCACAAAGATCTTAATGTAAATACAGCGCAAGAGGACTAAGGATGTTAATTTTTCGGCTTTTTCCGATCCCGGGATTTTCGGGATGGCATTGTCACAATCCCGGGATTAGTCCCGGGATATAAATAGTCATTACTTTTCAACAACTTGAATCGAAAAGATTGCTTCTATATTGTTTGAGAAGTTCTGAAAAAAATAATAATAAATTTAAAACCTACTTTTTTATTTAAAGTGGCATTTTTTTTTCTCTCTGACCACAGGATTTATTTTGAAGGACTTTTAAGCTGAAAAAGTTAGAAGAACGAAACTCGAGGATGTTATCGAGTTTATTTAAGCCCTTAACATATAATTTTTTCAAAAAACAAATATTGCGAAATTTCAAGGATAAAATTTTTAATATTTACCAGCCCTTCTGCACCAGAAACTTGAATCTGTTTAAATTCTACAGGACTTCCTCATTAATTTTATACCCAGACTTCTTCTCTAGGCACATTTCTCTGAATTTTTTAAATCATTTTTAAATTACTGACGCCAGAGTGAAAAACTAAAGACGCAATTTTACTATATTTGGCCCATTGATGTTTGTGTTTAAAATTTACTATCGCGCGGTGTTATATCGTCACTACACACGAATAAAGGCGCGCTAGTGTTTTGCCGGCGAAAAAAGGCGCGTAAAAAAATTTTGCGAAAAAGGATGCTTATGCTTCGGCGAAGTATGTTAAGAGTCTTTGACGCTGAAGTTTTTTAAGCGTCTTTTTTCGCCGTCAACTTTTGAGCTCGCGCCTTTATTCGTGTCTAGTGACGATATGTATAATGAGCTAGACATTTATAAAAAAATATTAATTATTAAATAAAAACAAGTAAGAAAGTCTAAGTTCGGGCGGAGCCGAACATTAAATACCCGGCGCAAGTATTAAATATATGTTTTCCACCTTTCCGAAAGCTACCGCTACATGATAAACCGGGGTGTATACATTTTAAGTAAATTAGCGTCCTTAAATTTCGAAATATTGAAATTTCAAGCATTTTTTAAATTTACCGTTATATGAAAAGCGGCCTCAATTTTAGTCCGATTTCAACAATTTTCAACGGTTTGCTTTTATGTGGCAAGCACAATAACCATACCGAGCTTGGTACAAATTGCTAGAACGGTTAGCGAGATACATATCACAAGTGGGCGGTGCTACGCCCATTTTCCAAAATTTTGTCATAAACGTATTTCTTGGTAAAGAATTGTTGCAACTGTTGCAATATTTACTGATTTATCGAAGATTTTGTATTTCTCGAAATTACCGTTATATGGGATGTGGGCGCGGTTGTTGTCCGATTTTAGAAATTTTCGGCCATTTGGTATGTTGTACCAGGACCAACAGCTGTGCCAAGTTTGGAAGAAATTGATGTAGCGGTTACCAAGATATACACATGTAACCATAAGTGGGCGTGGCTACGCCCATTTGCCAAAATTTTATAATATTCTTTTTTTTCGTCTAAAACTCTTTGTAAGTATCAATTTTGAGTGAATTAGCTTCAGTAGTTACTAAAATATCGCAGTTTTCGTATTTCTTAAAATTACCGTTATATGGGAGGTAGGCGTGGTTATTGTCCGATTTCGCCCATTTTCAATACCATCCGTCCTACGCCCAAAAGAAGTGCACGTACCAAGGTTTGTTAAGATATCTCAATTTTTACTCGAGTTATCGTGTGCACAGACGGACGGACAGACGGACGGACGGACGGACGGACGGACAGACAGTCACCGCTTAATCGATTTCTCTTTTCATTCTGGTCATTTATGTATACATTTGTCTATATCTATCTCGATTCGTTTTGCCTGTTACAAACAACCGTTATGTGAACAAAGTTATAATACCCTTGTGCACAAGTGCGCTCGGGTATAAAAAGAAATATAGCCAATCCTGGTCAAGAAAAGGAGTTTCTATAATTGCCATCAGTGCAAATTACAAATCTCGGTATTACTTGCCAAGAATATCTGGATTTTCGAGACCTTAAAAAGTGCGGGATCCCGGGATTAAAATTCCTAATGAGGACATAGGAGGGCTAAGCACCAGTTACTCTAATCTTCTTAGCCCGAGATATGCAAGAAGACTAAAAAAAAAAATTTCTCCGATAATACCAAATGATGAGCAATATAATATATGTGGATATCCGCAAACTATCAATGTTGGCTCTGGAACTCGTCCTTTCCGACCGAACATAGCCTACTGGATTATAATTACTTAAATATAGAGAAGCGAAGGCGCGGCGTGGAGACTAGTCCTTTCCACCCGCCCAGGCACACAGTGCCGCCTAAAATAATAATTGTGCCAAACCAAAGGTTTACGACATCGTATTTGTTACTTTATTACAAATACATACATTGTCAATCAGTTATTTGTTCTGATTACCTTCCTTTTAAATTACTCGACTCTTAAATTAACTAAGGAAGGTTTTTAATCTTCATTTTTTTCTTGCTTAATATGTTCAATTTTTTCTTTAGTCTGACACTCATATTTATATACATATTTCATTTGCCTTATTCCCTTAATTAAAGTGAATTTGGTTTTTTAAACATGTGGCAACCCTTCTACGTGTCGTTTAAAAGTAAAGCATTTTCAAAACAATTTCAATTGGTACCTATATTTCAATATGTAGTTAATTTAACTTATTAAATAATTTTAATAAAATTAGTAACAGGTGGCAGCCTAATAAAATTACAAAATATTTAACATATAATAACAAATTTCAAAACCTGTGCACAGTGTTATAAGCGACGAAAGTTTCACCGTCAGAGCTCTAAAATTTCCCTCCTATATATCTCAAAATTTTGACGTGGTATGGATTTTCTGAAACGGTATCGTAATCTAGAGGTCAAAGTTAAATTTATGTGCTTGGTTGTTTAGCTGTGATATGTTCGCCTGTGTAAACGGCGTGATTTACAAACGAGCACAATGGGACTACAGCGGCCAAAAATAGTAGAATCGGACTAACGAATTTTGAAAAAGCAATTGATTAGATTCTTAGCAAAATATTCAACTAATCCAAATCAAAAATAATTTTTGATAAAAATGCATATTCGCAGTCATCAAACGACGCTTAAGTGCTACATACAATGTAAAAAATGAATTTGTAAGAACAAATTGTGATTTTGTGGCAAGTTTTTTAATTTACATACATTTCTGTGGTCAAGCATTGCTTTAAATTTATATATATTTACTGAAATTCATAGAACACTTTCACTTGAAATTGTACATAATTTTGTGAGTATACAAATTTTTAAAAGGGATATTTAAATGGGTCCAATTGAAGGTTTCAGTGCAAATACATCCATCATACCATGCTCGTAACTTTGTATGCAGGAGTTAACGTTTCAACATTTGCGCCAATTTTTATTAGAGGTGGTGAACGATAATATTAACCGCTTTTTGACTTTCTTCCATATTTATGCTTTTCTGGCTAAACCCAGCATATATGT
This sequence comes from Rhagoletis pomonella, assembly GCF_013731165.1. Taxonomy (NCBI): domain Eukaryota; kingdom Metazoa; phylum Arthropoda; class Insecta; order Diptera; family Tephritidae; genus Rhagoletis; species Rhagoletis pomonella. Next base: position 59,038,829 of record NW_023458559.1, read on the forward strand.
ATGTATGTACGTACTCCGAATTTTATCAAAATTGAATAGAATTTACCATTTCCGCCTACAAGAGCTGTGGACGTGGCAGCGCGTCGACTTTTATTTTATTTTTAAAAATAAAGCTCGGATGCCCAAAAGTAGACAGAGATGAAATGCGAAAGCAGTCCTTTCGGTTAGTATGAGGGATATATAATAATAAAACAAGTAATTTTTAGCAAAAAACAAGTAATTTTTAGCAAAAAAAAAACCGACTTCAACTCCCATATAAAAAAATTATCGAAATCGGTTGACGTGGTCCAAAGTTATGCGGTAACATACATAAAAAAAAATAAAAATAAAAAAAAATATTCCGACGAACTCATAACCTCCTCCTATTTTGGAAGTTTGGAAGTCGGTTAAAAACCGACTTAAAAAAATATATATATATCTATATATTTCATTCAAATTAGTATGGGACCACCTCTGAGACACTACCTTTCCGTTGCAAAAAGAATTATTGAAATCGGTTGACGTGGTGCAAAGTTATGCGGTAACATACATAAAAAAAAAAAATAAAAAAAATATTCCGACGAACTGATAACCTCCTCCTTTTTTGGAAGTCGGTTAATAAGGCATATTTTAAGATCTCTCTCAGTGAAGCAAATTTGGATAAAGGCTTATGCAAAATTGGGAATGATCTCTTGCGGGGGTTGCTATATGTAATCTGTTTATTTGTTTGGCATACTTTTTTTTTATATATCCGTGGCATTGTTAACATTAAACACTATTGATTGTGGAAATTCGTGTCGCCTAAATTTATACAACTTCGAAAAACTTGAATATTTCTATACAGTTGTGAATTTCGTTCCATTAAAAATTGAAGTTGAACAACCCAGGCAGGGTTTAAACTTTTGTTAACTAAATATTTTCTTCTAAGTTAATTGACCTCTCTCTATCTAAATCTGCCTTTGTGAGCATATTAAATTCAATTATTCAATAACCATTTATTGTTAATTTTTCTTTAGTCTGTAAGGTACTTTGTGTAGTGTAGATTGAAAATGAAATAAATACTGTGAATCTATAGTTGAACCCTAGCAAGTGGTTAACTATGTACTGTGAATTCGGCCCAAAGAAAGATATTTAAGTATATACAACCGTTTTGGAACGCTCCGTTAAAATCTTTGACCCTTTCTGCCATAGTTAACAAGGCGCCAAAGCAGTCAATCCACTGCCTTATGCTCCATCAGCCCTTTTTATGCTTGTTATGCTTTTTTTTTTTTTTTTATTGTTTGTTTTTGCTTTCTTTTTGGCTGCTGTCATCGTCTATTTGCACGAATGCCATTTCTGTCAGTCATCAACGTTAATGCCAGCTTATGATGTTTGACATTTGGGTTTCGTCAAAACTCGAAAGGCACACAGAAAAAGGGGTAAAACAGAGTTATGAAAATGCAAAATGTTTGTGAGTTTTTCGCATTTGCTATTTCAAACTTTGTATTACACCTTTATTTTGTTATTTTTGGAGGAGTACGTATCTAACACTTTCTACCTTCCTTTGTTTGTGTAGTAGGCTGTCAAAATATTTGCGTTTAAGCCTTGCGCTTTTGACACAACCCAGTAAAGCACGCAGGACGTGGGCGAGAATGACGTGAAGTTATTGGGCTTAGGCAAGCGGTCTCGCGCGTCTGACGCCTAGACATTGTGGCGGCAACTGCGCAGCACAATAAAGATGTGTAGTTATGTACTTACGGTGGGATGGGTTTATTGCACGTACTAGAATGAATTTAGGCATTTTTTTGCAGGCGCTTGGCAGAATGTCGTGCCTTTCGTCAATTTCGAGTTGAAAGTGACAAAAATAGTTGAATATTTACCTTAATTCACCTTTTTATGACTCCAACTCAGGGAAGGAACTATGTAAGTATTTATATATGTATTCCCACTAGGCTTATGAAGTTGCTCATGTGGCACATTAGTAGTGTAAATGAATGCATCAGCTGTTGGTTGGCCTTGTTATAGTTTTATTGTTACTTACTTGGCAGTAGACGCGTAGATATATTTACGACGCATTTCAATTAACATTTCAATGATTACAAAAAATTTATGTAGCAGATGTTTCACCTAATTTCAATTAGATTTGTGACTAAGGTATGCAAATTGTTCAATGTACGAGTATGCATGCTTTAATCCAAATTACACAGATACATTCTAAAAGTACTCGAACGCAGACAGAAAGTTTACGTCACTTTACTACTGACCACTTTCTAATGCCGATTTATATATATACACAAGTAAGTGTGTATGTTCTTATAAACTTACTCAATCCACCCAGCCAACTTATGTACCAAGTAATCATATTACATTCGCCAACAAATCCTTACACAACGAACAAACATGTTCTTTCGTGTTCATGTCCAGAGCCAATAATTACCCAGCGACTTAAGCCTCGAAATGTCTCAACCTAAACTTATTTCATATATCAAAAGCAGAAAGTGACAAGCCAAGTAGAACAAGCAGCGTGAGTTGTGGCAATATAAAAGTAACAATTTAGTGAAATGAATGTGTTGGAAACGGTTAGGACATTGCGGAATAAAGTATGAGGCTAACGTTGTGGTTAAAAGAAGAGCTTGAATAAAGTTGTGAGCGGTGAGGCAGTGTGTGAGAAGTGTTGCGAAAAATGTACCGATAAGAATGGGAACGAGTGCATAAAATAAAGGAAATCGGTTTACCCTGCTGGAAATTAGGATGGAAAATCTCTTCAATTCTATGTTGACACGCGGAATAGTCAGCCTTATCCGGAGAATCCAAACCACTTTAACATTTAAACGATTCTTTCTACCTTTACATCGACAGTTCTAAATGGTGTTAGTCGGATACGTTTTTTAGACGAAAGTATCAACAATATAAGAGGCATTCGAGCACCTACGATCTAGAAAAGGCGAGAAGGATAGCCAAGCTGTCATATATTATTTCAAAACTGCATTTGCAGGTCACAAAGCTCTAAACCAGCTGAGTAAATAGAAGACAAGCTTGCAAGAGAAATCACAGCCATTCCACTTTCGCCATCCTGGAAGAGATGAGGCGCGCGCATCGGTACCTAGTTGGTCGTTATAGCGGAGTAGTATCTTAAAGTACAAAACTAATATTTCTTGGCATACGCATTAAAGAAAAACTAGTGTGGTTGGAATAGAAGATAGGACGGTTCGAGGAACTGCTAATGCTGGGTGGAAGAGTTTACCGGGAGACGCAACATGGATCAGAGTCCGCCTAGTTCCTGGTGACGTCCCTACTAACCACCATTTGAGGTACAGCAGCTCGTCGAATTCTGTCGACGCACAAATCGCTAGTATATTATTGGTTGTGATGCGAATGCCCACGACACGGTGCGGGGCGGCTGCAATATAAACGAAAGCTGCTTATCTTTTACAAAACAGCAAAGACTTTGCGAACAGGGGTTGCAAACCTAGATTCATTACTGCCATCAGGGAGTAAGTACTGAATCTCACTTTCTGCAGCAGATCAATTGGCGAATGTGTTTGGAAGAAGCATTGCTCTAGGATCATCAACACATAGTCTTCGAGATCCCAGGGCGATATGAGATCTGAGGCATTACTCTCTAGCCCGGGAAACCTGACTGGGCCCTTTTTAAAACCTTATAGCACGTTAGAGCAGACTCGTTGCTAACCACCATTAACTCAATCGACGAAATGGAGGTGGCAGCGGATCTGCTTAACCGAGTCCTGTTGGAATCCTTCCATGACAGCACAGTTACTTGTTCCACCTTGCTGAAACGTAAGGTTCCCTGGTAGAACGGATTCTGAGCGAAAAACTGTCAGGAAGCTTTTCAATAGGGCCCAAAGGACACATCGGTATGACGAGTATAATGTCTGTCTCACTGGCTATAAAAAAAAAAAAATATTAAACGCTCGAAGAGGGATTCGTGGAGGCGAAAAGTGAAACAATGGAAACGTTGCCTGTAGCCTCCCGTCTGCATAAAATTTTATCAAAGGAGTCTTCCAATGGGAGAGGCCTCCTACGAAGGCACCTTTACGAACGATAACGGGGAGACTCTAAACCACCTGCTTAAAGTGAATTTCCTAGGTTCCTTGGTGGAGCATGATCTGATGACCCCTGTCTCCTGGGAACATAGGTTCGCTGGAGCGAGAAGTCATAGAAAATATGGCTCCATCTTTGACAGAGAGAAGGTACGGTGGCCGGTAGAGTCTTTCGAACCCTTTAAAGTAGCGGGTGGTGGTGGAATCTTCCCAGCACTACCACAAAGAATTATATTTAGGGCTAGTTATTGCTGGGAATACATACCGTACGCTTGGAGGAAGGTGTCTGTGTTATTTGTTCCGAAATCGGACAACAGGCCCCTTGACTTTGCTAAGAGAGACTATTAGAACTCCATATTAGGGAAAGACTTAAAACTTACACTCCCTTATACCACACACAATTCGCTGAAGCAGCATTATTCAACTTTGCGTTCAGCATTCGCGTTCACTCAACGCAGGGTTTCCCGGAAAAAAAGTTGAATGCCTAAAAATATCAAAATATTCACCATAAAATAGCGTTTGCATTGTTCAACTTTGCATTCCAGTTTTGTCTGAACGGACTTTCAACTAATCGCTTTCAACAAGGTTGGTCACCAGCTAAAACTTATCCATTCAACTTTTTTTTCGTGTAACCCTGTACAGAAACTAGCTACTGTTAGGGACTGCTTTGACACGCTAAAAATTTAAGCAGCCAAAACACGGTAACACTGTGCTGGGTACCAGGCCATTGTGTGTTGTGTGAAGGATCGCTAACTGCCTTTTCGGGACCCGAACCATTCTGTGGTTTCAGTTGGTCCCCTTCGAGAGCCATAATTACTGAGTGGGTACACTCGGAACGCAGTAAGTACTGGGGAGTGGTGGGGGCCTTAGACAGGCTAGGCTCTGCGGCTACCTTTTCAACAGAAACGACATTGTTTTAGCAAATAGAAATGACATCAGGCTACTTTCTGGGTACCTGACCGGTCACAACCAATTGCGACTCCACTTGCACCGAAAAGGTGCGATCACAGAGTCGGAATGCCGGCGAAGAGGATTAAACTTCTCTGTCACTGTCCGGCTTTGGCCAGACACAAACTGATTTATTTTAAATCTTAAATGGTCGCACCCTTTGTTATAAGGAATTCGTCTACCAATGCCCTTTTAGGATTCATTAGGGAAGCCGAAGGTATCTTGGCCTCTCTCTCTTTAAGAGATACAAAAGATCATTTAGGTCGCGGGGTCTTTTGTTCTAGTACACCCAAAAATTAACTACCTAGATTCTAGATTAAAGAGAGTTTAGCAGAGCGAAATAAAATGGTGCAGTAGGAATAATGTAGTTCTATGTATAAGTGCGGAAGATTTACCGGCCCATACCGCGGACGATGGAACGATGAGCTGTATCAGCTTGACAACGACATGGAAATAGTGCATGGAGAAAACAGCGGCGCCGCTGGTTTGGTCATGTCGTTCGAATGGGCACAGAGGCTCCAACCCTCCAATCCAAGAGATTTGACTACAGCATGGCGTTTTGTATATACTCTTTCGTTGAAGAGAATTTAGCTTCTACCGGAGCTGGCTGTCATAGAGCAAACTTTCGATCTTATTATATATTATCTACTATCTTATAGCTTAAAACTAAGTCGATATCATCCGGTTTTTCGGAGTGGAAACTCATTCCCTACAGACCTACTTTAGTCCACCTCGCCTACTCAAGTGATTTGTGTCCATCTGCCATCCACCAGTGCCAACGAGGTTAACTTCATCAGTCCGTTAGTGAAGCAACGAATCAAGCAGCCGGTGAATGCCAGCATACCAGCGGAACTGAGCCGCCACCGAGAGCAGCACCGAGCCTGTGCTAGAATGGGCAATTATGCAATTTGATAATATTTCATTGTTAGCAATAAATATTAATTATTTTCGAGTTGTTACTTTGTGACGGGAGTAAGGGCAGGAAATTGTGCGCTTTCAAATGAGCACCCCTTAGGATGAGATGAACCAAGGCGAATGGGGCAATTGGTTGACTGATGGAGTGTGGGGCGCACTTGAAAGAAATTTATGAGATTTGTTCAGGGAAGTGAAGTGAAATGAAATGAAATTCTGCGCTTGCAAAACCTGCTGGGCCACGGTGACTTGGTAGCGATGTACATATGTTTGTATGTATGTACTCCTCTATGTAGGCAAGTGCGCTTGGTGGAGCTCTAAGGAAATTACAGCGCACAAAGAGGCGAGAGCTGCATATTTGTGTAGTCAAAATGTTGCGCTGTTGGTGACCATTTTCTTTGTATTATGAGCCTCAGTGCGGACGGTAGTCCGGGTTGGTATATTGTCCGGTCGGTGGAATGGTCGTTGGTTGTTTTGCTGACTCGGTTTCGCTTGGCTGCATTGCTGGCGCGCAACTTACCACAATTGCTGAGGTAGTTGAGTGTGTTATCACCTACAATCCCACACGCATTTACAAATTTATTTCTATTGCACTGCAACGTTTCCTGCGCACGAATACAAGTATGTGTGTGTTTGTGTGTATGCTATGTCGAGGCTCTGACATGCCAACGGCCGAGTTCGTGTGTGCGCTTTGTTAGTTAAGTGTATGGTTGGCTATTACGAGTACAATGTTGTCCGACGTATTTTACTCTATTGAGGTTAACTTCGCCGGATGTGACTGTCATATATCATAAACATCATATAAATATTTGTATAGTATTTACGGCGCATACAACTGTTAGATATGTAAACTGCGCGATATGGAAGGAAAAAAATTAAGCAACTTGTTACCCTTGCGGTACTTAGCCACATGCCAATGTAATCCTAACAAGTCTCTAAGTGTTCCTCGCAGGTGGAATGCTTTGTAATAAAAATATTTCCATGCGTGTATGTATATAAATAAGTAAATTTATTTGTCATAATTACAAGAGCACGGAAGTGTACTGAAAATATACATATTTACACAAACCATTCTGCGCACAAAAGATAAAAAACATTAAATGAAAAAATTGTGAAATTTCGTTTGCCCCTTTTTCGGCTTTCCCAAATAGCCCACCATTGTTCGGCGTTCAAGTTAATTAACAAAGTTAACGCTAAAAATGCCATAAACAAGCTAAAGCGGCCAATTCAAGCAGTTGATGGTTTTGCTGTTGCCACTTTGGGCTTTCTGTATAGAATCTATAATAGGTTTATTTTCGTCGAAAAAAGGGCCAATATGTCAGCAAATTAATTAATGATATCGGAAAAAGTTTTCCTTGTACACAAACAAAAAACGAGGAGAAACGAAAAAAAGAAAAGGTAACCAAAATAAATTTGTTAACCTTCCTTTTTGTTTTTCATGTCAGCGGCAGCAAACTGTATAAATATTTATGTATTTTATTTTCATCAGAAATTTGAATACCGAAGTTTCAGTTATATTTTTAGTCAGTTAAGTGGCCTTGTACAAAACAAGAAAGTTGGTTAAAAATCATGGGACTTTGGTGCGCAGTTCCTTATGTTGCCGTAATTTGACGACTCTGTTTGAGAGAAAACTTGAAAGATTCGCTTTTTTCTCGGTCACGGAAGCAATTAGAACTTATTCAATCGAAGGCGTTAACGCAGAACCTGGCATATACTTGGGAGCGGCGCAGAGTGGTCTGAATATAGAATCTAGCGGGACAAAACTATTTGAACTGGTTTGCGTTGATGGATTTGTACACCCTTTCGTATCAATGGTCCCACCATTGATTACAAATCTTCAGTCAAATTTAAAAAAATTATATATTACGGATCCAATATGGCGAAAAATATTTTTCAAAATTGATTGAATTCTTAACTTGTTACTCGGGAAAAACCATTCTGAAAAATGAAAATAATTGTTTCGGTGTCGCAAAAGCACGTATTTTACCTTGAAGCTAACAATTCACATGAATTAGATTTTATTAATTTCAAGTCGGAACTCAACGGAACTATTTCGTTTTTTTCCCTTTAAATATTAAAATAAAATAATTTTAAGTCCAACTTTTCAAAACTCATTTGTTAGCTTTTAGAAATATTTAATGAAATAATTTTTTAATTAGCAGTAATAATATCCCTTGCAATAGACGCACCGTTACACTTTAAATACTTAATCGAAATCGAAAAAAAAGTCTCTCTGTTACAGCTAACTGACTTGTATCGGTTAGCCAACTTATAAGCTTTATATTATTTTTTTAGTGAAAGAGATCAGAAAACAAAAAAATCGTTACAGTTATCTATTGTATTAAGAAGTAAGCCATGACATTTTGACGCCGGACTTTAATTCGTTTGCAGTCTAGTCTTTTAGAATGGAAAGCACACGAGACAGTATTTTGGTCTTCCAGAGTAAGGTACTTTATTATCGGGATACAAAAGATCTTCTAGATCGCAGTATCCCTTGGTCTGTTAAACCCACTTTTTAACTAACAATAAAACTATGGCTAGGTTCGGATAGGAATAGTTAGTGTTCGATCGTTTCTTAATCATATCTACCTTTACAACTTCGCACTATAAGTTGTAGGCGATACTAAGCCTTCTGGATTTTGACGAATTGCAATAGGCTTCTATATTTCTTGGCTACCTGTTCCAACACCGCGCTCCATCTTTGAGCTATTGGGGCTTAGGTTACATTGGGACCTATGTACTCTACCTCTAAGCTCAGCTCGTTTAAAAATTCATGTATGGCTTCTGTGATGGAAAAACGAACCTTAATGTTGTAATCGCTCTAACTAGTTGAATTTTATAAATGATTCCCTCTTCATTCTCTAGTCTCCCTACTCCAGAGCCCGAAGCAACAAAGAATAAATAGATGTCTTTAAAAAACTAATGAAATTGCTGCTAGTTAACCACAAACGAAGTGCAAACTTCCGTTTCGCATAAAGCATCCGACATTGAATTGAGCAAGCGCAACTATACAACACTCACTCACCGTCGCGCACACTTTTCAACCACCAGCAACAGAAAAAACCCAGTAACAAATACAAATAGCTAAAGTGCAAAAGTGCCGTCGGTAACAAATCTATCAACTCAACAACTAAATCACCGGTGCAGCAAGACGCCAGCATGCCAGCGAGGAAGCAGCAAAGCAGCTACATAGGAAGCAAGGAAGGAAGGAAACAGGATGGCAGTAAGTTCAAGCAGGAGCATTACTTTTGGAGTTACATGGAGACACACACACACACAAACACTACACTGGCTTACATTACAAGGAATTAAAAGAATTGTATGCACGTAACTAAGTAACTGCATATGTATCTACGTATGTTTTGTGTGGCAAGTAAGTAGGTATGCGTGGCATAAATAATGACTTTATTATAAAATGTATTACAATTTATCTCTGTGCGGTTGAAAGGGTGTGGTTTGCAGAAATAACTGCGTTGCTACGAAATGTAATGACTACCGAAGAAAGGATGTGTGAAAAGGGTGCTGGGAGTGTGTGTGCGGGTGTGTGAGAGACGGAAATGCATACAGGATACACATGCAAGAATTTCATTACCCAGCTAACTTATTTACTTACTTTGTTGGTATGATAAGATTGTTGCCTAGGATATTTTTTTGCTGAGTAGGTGGTAAGGTTTTCTTTTTGGGAATAATGAACATTAATGCAATCGTATGGGGTGAAATTTTGTTCGGAAGAAATAGGCAATTTACTAGAACAAGTTAATATTTTTTTTGGTATAGGAAGCCGCTAAATACAATTGGTGTATTCACAACGGTGTGGTAAGTGTCGTATTGTTGTATGTCGCCAACTTTAGACGTCTAAAAAATTTATTACGGGGATTCGCAAAGTACCATCACAGCCATTTTATTTTCGCAGTGTTAAAAAATAGTTGGTTGTGATTTCAGGTTCTCTAAACATTTATTTAAGCTTTTAAAGTTTACGACATACAACAATACGACACTGACGACACCGTTGTGAATCCCTCAGATATAATTATTTGATTTGTATGATTCGAAATAAAGCCGTATGCGATAGTTTCTGGTTGTTTTTGTTTTGCACCGTTAATTCAAACCTGGTGATATAGGTGAAGTGGCTAGGATTTGGGAACGATATTTCCATTACACGGTGCCCTAGAAAATGAGCCAATTCTTCAGGGAAAAAGTAGGGTATCCTAAGCGAAGAAGTTCCATGACTACTGGGATTTCTCCGGGAAGATCAAACTTCTATTCTACAACCGGTTTTGATTTAGCTGACAACTGCTTACATAGTGCGAAGCTGTACAAAGTTACCAAAGGTTTCTGCATGAATATTCCTCAAAGCCGATTAGTTGCCAGTTAAGTCCAGAATTGGTCTAATGAAAAATCGAACTTTGAACTGCTTCCGGTAAGCGTCTGCTGGTGTTGTCCCTGCGGTAGCGTTCCAGGACATTAGCATGTCAACATACTTTCGACGGTAAGCATCTGTGCAGTCTCACTAAGAGGGTGGTACTCAGGGAGACTGGAACCTATATTGGCTTTGAATAAAGCGTAACCGGTAACCGTCTGTGCGATTGCCTTGTGAGTCTACAGTTACGGTGCGAAATGTCTAGCGGGAAAATCCTGGGGATGCAGTCCAGTCAGCTCCGCTTAGACGACACGCATAGGGTATTCGTTTTCGAAAGAAGCCTTACACTCGGAGAAGGAATCAAGTTTTTCGTTCTCGATCCCAGAATTTCGGAACTTAAAATCAGACTAAGATTGAATAAATAATATAAAAAAAAAA
>NW_023458559.1:59049905-59095523 GCF_013731165.1 Rhagoletis pomonella
CCACCGTAGAAGGCAGAAACCCCGAGCGGCAGTGCAGGAGCCCAAGAGCTTAAAAAGACCAACTGGCCCCAACTGGTCCGAAGGTAAGTAGTTTCGGGCTAGTCCCAAACTGTTTCCAACTGGTTCCCGGACTGGTCCCCGCCTGCATGCCAACTGGTCCCACGAACTAGTTACCAACTGGACCCAAAGTGGTTACCAACTGGTCCACTTACAAAGCATTCGATTTAGTTGACAATAGTCAAACTAATTTTATTTAAAGAAATGGCGTGTCGTCTATTTCCGGTGTAGCAAACGTAGTACATAGGGCGACATCTAGATGTCATCTACCTCGCCCTATTCACTATGCTTTTTTATAGGAGCTTTTCAAAGCTTTGCTTTGGTGTCGGAACACAACATTGAAAGTTTCTGGATCCACAACATTGAAAGTTTCTGGAACACAACATTGCAAGTTGATAAAAGCGTTGTAATGTAAAATACTAAAATAGAGAACACAAATCTTATATTAAGTGTGATATTTTAAGTACCAAATACTGGAATTAAGATCATCCACACTTAAAAAATCATTCATTTTTCCACGCGTCTTTTTGTGAAAATATTGTTCATAAACATACATCTAACATTCTGAGTCGAAGTATGAAAGGTTGTGATAACTAACCCAACCTTTTCCTTTATTATGTTTCTTAAAATAAAATACTCGTACTCCATATAAAGAAGCATCATATTTGATTTGAGTACGAAATTCCTCTTTCAAGAATGAAATATTTAAATTCCATATACTTAAATCGAGTTAGTTTGTTCCTACTTTTAGGCCGACATTTTTCCCTCAGTGTAAGATTGATATGCAATATTCAGCAAGCCAACCAGGGATAACTCTATTACGGAGAGCCATGTCCAGGCGAGCACCCTACAATAATACACATATGGCTCTAAGAAAACTGAGATAATTGTAGAAGGCGTATGTGGCTTTAGACTGACACTTATTGAAGTGAGAGATTCGTTATGGTAAGGGATAGTCAGGGGCCACTTCAAACCCTCATTGGTTCTGGACTTAACACGATAAAAGAAGTGCTCAGAAAGGAAAATACCAAAGTGTCAGTTAGTCTCCCAGGATGTTTATTGAATCTTTTAGCATTCTACTACAGCGCCAGCATACATATAACCGCCTAGTTTGTAACTTGATTTTTTTGACGTCAACGACCAATGTGAAATTTCTCTGGTCTGCATAATTTGCATACCCTCACGTTCTAGTTGCGTTGTATGTAAAATGTTTAATGCTGCATCTAATTTACGAGATTCTATTAAAAATTTAACAGAATTTTTATTTAAATTAGGATAAAGCGTATAACTAGGATACATGAATGGCAACAAAGTAGTTGACGATTTGGAGCACATCATGAAAGTAGCGGAAAGTTGGTTGAGTAGAGAAAATAGAAAGACAAGCACCAGCAGTGGCAACAAACTTTTATCATTTTTACGACGCTGCTGCTCCGAATAGGCGGTAAAGCCTAACAACTGCCGCTACAAATAGCGCAGAAAGGAAGAGGAGTTTGTCAAATAAGGAAAAAAGTATAAAGAGAGTAGCATAATGTAGGTAGCTAGCTACGCAATTGTGCCACTCTTAGCCAATTGAAGTGGCTGGCAGCTGAGGAAAAAAAAAATCTTTGTAAGTACGTAAAGAAATAAAGATGAAGAAGTTGTACAAGAAGAAGTGATCTAACGACGCAGCTGCAGCCGGAAGTATGCGTAGCGAGCAATAAGCTAAAAGGAAGCTAAGGATATGTTGGCAAGCAAGTGTAAGTGTGGCAAAGTAAGCTTCAAGCTAAGAGGCTGTAGGCTGCGAAGCGCACCGGCTGTTTCAAGGGCGCTATTGCGTACGTAAAGAAACTAAGCGGCACATTAAAGCTAGTCAAGCAGGCAGGGAACCAGCCATTCAGTAATCTATCCCGCCTTCAATTCCATTTTACTTTTATGAGCGGTGGCGGCGAACAGGCCAAACGACGCGGCGTATGGCTAGAAAAAAGCATGAAAATATGCAAATTTATTGTTGAAATTTTCATTCACTGCTTCGCCTACGCTTTCAGAACTTCTTTTCGTTTCTCACTTTTAATATATTTTATTTCTATTACTTTGTGCCCCATTTCGGTGTCACCAGGATTTAAGGCTTTTTACTGGTACTACGCAAATACCAACAGCAAGGCAGCAGTTGTTACTTCTCTCCTCCCCCGGTATTTATGTATATGCAAATATGTGCAAACACGCTTAGCCGTCGCAGTTATCTCAGCCGCCTGCTTCATGCCCACCGGTGGTGCTGCACACTTTATAACCATCGCAACGAGTCCAGTGGGAACTTCTTTCGGTTACTTTGTCGCAATTGGCAACAAATGTTGCGAATGTGGTAATATATCATAAATTTTCATTTCCTAAGCGCACTCTAAATGGTTTTGTAGGTAATTTAAATTCTCTATGTTTTTGCATTTCTTGTTTCTTTGTGTTTTCAATACGTTGCCATTTGTTTGGCCGCACTTCCCAATCCCAAGTTGGTAACAAAACGTCTGAAAAATCTATGAATTCTGCGGAAAGTTTAGCTTTTTTCTAACTTTTTTTTTGGTTATTTATTTGAGTGTAGAAAATTAAAAATTGAATTAATTTCTTAGTCCCGAAGGTGTACACAAGTGGTTGGAGTTATGGCTTAAAATTTCCGTACGTAACATTTATGGACTTAAATCAAGAAAATGACGAATAATTGGTGTGATCGCTTTATTTGAAATAACAGCTCCCAAACAAAACTAGTCTCCAAAAATGTAAAAATTGTAATAAGAAACACACCGATGCACATGGGCACATCGAGCGCGTTGTTAAATTTTTCGACAAAATCGTGTTTTTAAAGTGAGAGCTTAGTTTAATGGGATATAGTTTTTAACTAAAATCAGTGGCTTTTGAACCCCGCACAGTGGTACACCCCTTACATTTTTTGCAAAAAAATTAAAAGCAGTTGCCGTATGGCTAATGTGACCAATCGTACTTCTTTTGGAAGTACAGTACTTCTTTTGTACAACTCTTGTGCTTCGTACTTCGAAGTACAGTCAAATGTACACCTTTGCAATATTTTGTACTTCAGGTCCTGTACTTATCCGACCTTCTGGGCGATCTTCGCATGACCTGGGCGATGAATTCGTTCAAACGCTTCAATTCGCCTGGGACCGATGGCATCATACCTGCGCGGCGGCAAAGGGCTCTAGAGGTGTCGTGCAATTGGTTATCTCCTATTTATGCGAACAGCGTGAGGGCATCGCCAAGGTTTGGCGCGTAGTCAGTGTTGCGTTCATCCCGAAGACAAGAAGACGCTATTCCTTCCAGAGGCACTGGAAAAAGTGGGCAGTCGGGTTTAGGGACGATTTCTAGACACCCTTTTTTATCTGGCTAAAAGTTACTTGAACCATTAAGACGGAACTGGTCTGGTTTACCAGGAAGTACAAGACTCACGTTGTGGCCGTTACCTCGAGCGGGGGTGTTCATCTGCAGCCCTTAGACAGGGTCAAGCACTTATGCTTGATTCTGGATAGGAAGCTCTTGTGGAAGCCTAACATTGAGGAAAGGGTAAGAAAGGCGTTGGTTGCCTTTGATTGATGTAGGGAAGTTATCGGCACAAGATGAGGCCTCTCACCCAAAGTAATTCATTAGCTCTATGAAGCCAGGTTTAAACATATGTTGTTTTACGGGTCCCTTGCCTGGTGGAACTCACTAGAAGAAAGCTACATTTGTAAAACAACTGGAGCGTTTACAGAGGAGCGCCCAAATCGGAATTAGTGGAACATAAGGAACCACACATACACTGGCGCTTAACGTCATGTTGACATGACGCCTGCGAATATTGCATACCGAATTATCGCAGCACGAACTGCTATTATGCTCATGGAGACCGAGTGGTAACACTCTGGAGTTCGGGGGGCTTTGATTTCGCCTTGAACACATAGATTACAGCGCCTCCAAAATAGCTCCCAGAAGCTCCTTCTCTACCAACATTCCCTAAAGAAAACAATGGGTAAGGTGTGATTACTCGAAGAAGGTAGCGGTAAAATTCTTCACGGACGGATCAAAACATCCCTCGAAATCGGTAAAGGAATATCTGACTTCTTTATCTTTAGAGTCGGAGTACTTCTAAATAAAGCTAGTTTAGGGGCCGGGTCACACTGACTCGCCGGAAAGTGCGTGGCTGATGACCTGGCGTTGGAAAGGCATCCTTAAAACTTTATTCCCAGGTAAGGAACAACTAGGGACGCCTCTGTCCTCCTGCGGTATACTCTAATATATATAATATATATATGCCCTAATACATATGTATGCATAATACGCGAAAGCTTTTGGTCATATCATCAGATCTGTAATGTTAGTTCGATTTTACAAAATGAGGTATCAAATTAGAGGGCTTGGCCTGTTGATGTGCAATAGGTTCCTTTTATTCAAAAAGAGTTGACACTTGATAAAAAAATTTGATTCAAATTATTTTTAAGTTAAATCAATTTATTACACTATGAGTATCGATCGAAATGGTTTTGAAAAGGGTTTATTTCTTAATTACACATATGTAGGAGGGTTGCCACCTGTTTCAAAAAGCAAGTTCGACTTAAGTAAAGGCAGAAAATTGAAATGTATATCCTGGTATGGATGCCAGACGAAAGAGGTTGTGGTTTGAAAATATTTTGAAAGGGTTGCCACCTGTTTCAAAATTAGAATTTAAATTAAGTACGCATGAGTTAAATAAAATATTAAAATATTAAGTGAGTGGAAGGTGGTAAGATGTCCCTAGTTTAAGTATTTAGATTATTAAAGAAGGTTGCCACTTGGTAAAAACGTAAACTCAAATTATTTAAAAGTTAAAGCAATTATTGAAAATATGGTTATCAAATAAAATGGGTTTAAAAAGTCTTTATTTCTGAACTGTATTTAGAAGCGTTGACAGCTGTTTCAGAAGTCTTAGCTATCTTATGTACAAATCCGAACACGAAGATAATGCGAAGACGAGCATGAACTCGAAGAAGAATACTAATACGGGACCTAAGCTAATAACTATAAATCTTTATCGTTTTTTTCTATATTTTTTTGCGATGTTGCTTTGACCAGGGCTTGAACCCAAGTGCTGCGGAGTGGAAGCGCGCACTGCGTACCACTACACCACAGCGGCCGACATACTCTACTAAATACTCAATAAAATGGACAAAAGAAAGCGATGTTCCCTTTGTGACATAAAAAAGAAAAGAAGACGTTTCTCTGCTGCAGTAAATGTTTTTCTAACTAATTTGAAATTCTAAAAATGTTCTGCACATCAGCATGAAAATACCTTTCTAACGATATATATGTATGCCTTTTTACCTTAGATGTATAGTTTAGCCGTAAAACGGGTGTAATGGATTCATATGGATCCTCACTCCTTGCGAGCATTTTTGTCACTCAATTTTGAAGTATTTTACCGCAGATATGCAGATTCTACGTTTTCAATCCCTTTGTTAACACAGAAAAACTTACTTCCTTCTTAGATTTAATCCTCTGTTTTAAGGTAGTAGCTGTGGTTTAAATTTTTGGCAAAATTTTCTCTCAATTTATATGCACACAACTCCACTTTATCACGGTTAAATCTGTGCATTAACAAATCCTCTGGAAAATCTTAAGAGGTCGATTACATAGAAAACAATGCATGAAAAACATGAAAGCTTACAAACAAGTTGAAAGACAAAAAACAAAATCTACAAAGAAAAACTAAAGATGCTTGGGAATAATCACAACAGAACCCATAGAACAAAAACAGAAACATACAAACGGAAAGGAAACGGCAGAAAACAACAGTCAGCATGATAGTTACGGCTAAACAAAGATTTATAATTTCTCTACCCTTCTCCTCAACCAGCACTTACCCCTTCACCGTACCGCTGCTATCAGCTATACTACGCGCACAGGCGTCTAATGGTGCGTGCGTAATGCCACTTCAGACGACAGAAGGCAGTGGTACGCAGCAATTCAGGAACACAGATGCCCTCACATATTAGCAGAGCAAAAAAAAAAAATTGTACATAAGCAAAAGTTTCGCATTACTATGGTAGTCACAAAAAGAGATTTACCAAATTCCAATGAGCAAAGAAAAAGAATCAACGAAAGCCTTGCCTCGTTGATAGGCGAACGCAGTGAGTGACGTTGAGTGACTACGAACGATGGGTTGACTGCTCTGCTGCTGCGTAAAGGCAACCCTTCCTGTGATGGGCGACTGTTGGGGCAACTCGCCGCTCCTGCTACGCACGCTCCTTCCGCCATCTGCTTAATCCCTTTGTTTCGAGATTTCTTTACTATCCGACTTTTTTCCTCAGATTTCGAAACAATTTCAGTCATAATTGGCGCACTTTAGTTTCACAAAGTTGCAATTTCTATTCTGCTTCCGCCATTGTTGTTTTATTATTTTTATGCTGCCGTTTAAGTTGAAATACTGAGTTGTTGACTTGCGCCTGTCAACGCACTGCCACTCCATTTCCCTTAGATTTTTTTTATTTTGCTACTGTTGCGTAGCGTTGCGCGTTTTATGTTGCCGATATGCCTTTGAGTTGAGTACCAGCCCTCAGCACTTCTGCCCATCGCTTTTGGCAGCAGTAGGCAGTAAGTTGTCATATTGCCTTTGCGCTGACACACAATCCTTTATATTCCTTTTGTGCCGCTTATTCGCATTCCGACCAGCCTCTGTCTTCTGCACCCTTTTCGCCGATATACAAAATTATTACATTTCTGACTTGATTACAGTCCATCACGAGCGCCATGTAAGTGTGTGTATGTACGTATGCCCGCTTGTGCACCAACATTTAGTGTTGCAATAAAGCGTCCATGTTGGCCCATAGTACTCGTTAGTGTTGCCCCTGCCTGACGTCAGCTGTTGCTGTAATCATCATTTGCCATGATTTCTGTTGCCGACCAAGTGGGAATTGTGTTCGCTAAATAGTCTCTACTCGCTTTCATTGCATTTCTATTCCATAGCTACAGCAACAAAAACAACAGCAAAGTGTAGCTTTTCTGTCTAAAGCTTACGATTTCTTCAATCGGTAGGTCACTTGAGCTCCCTGCTCTACCCATCACTTCCGCTGGAATGACTGCTGTAATGATGGGTTTTGCATTTCCCAACAAAGTCCGCCGCCTGCCGTCTGACTCAGTGGCTTATTGACTGCAGTAAGTCGCTGACTGCTTGGCTGCTTGATTGCCTTCCTAAACTGAGTTGTGTGTAGTGTTCGCCTCGCGCGCGCGCAGTCTTGACTCAGCTTGCTATGGCTTGTAATTACTCTGCTACTCCTTTTCCTGCCTGCAAACCTAAGCGGTACTTATTTTGCAACTCAACACTAAGCAACAGTTTAATCTCGCCATCCAACTTCAAATATACATGCATATCAATGTACATACGAGTACTTATAGAGGAATTTGCATAGTTTCCTCATATGCATAACGTAACGTAATAATACACCAAACGGTACTCCTGCCAGATTATTAGGCACTCCATTCAAAATATGAGTTATTGAGCGAGTTCAAAGTTCAAAACGTTTCAATTCAAATTGAAATTACCGTGCAGAATTGTAGAGTGTAGAAAGCATTCACATGACTTTGGAAGGAAAATAAACTATGGAGCATTTTTCGATTTAAGTCTTGGAAAGTATAGGAAAATTATTATATTTGCCCCTTAAGGAATATAAAGATTCCAAGACCAGTCTATGCATATTAGCTAAAATCACTTAAGATTTGTTGACAATGTTTTATGTTTCCTAAGCGCGATTGGCGATTTGCCAATGAAAATTCTTCAGGCTCTGACGTTCTTCAACATATACGTTTTAGTATTGGTATTCGTACTTCATATTCATACTCACGTTCATATTCATCTTCATATTGATATTCATAACCATATTCAGATTCATACTCATACTAAAATTCATATTAATATTCCTATTCATATTCACAATCATATTCATATTCGTATTAATATTAATATTCATATTCACATTCACATTCATAATCATATTCATATTGCTATTCATACTGATATTGGTGTTCATATTCATATTGATCTTCATATTCATATTATATTCAACCTCATATTCATATTCCAACTCTTATTCATATTCATACTCATATTCATATTCATTACCATATTCATGCGCAAACTTATATTAATATTCACATTTACATTCATACTCGTACCTTATATGCATTCATGTTCATATTCATACTTGGACTCTAATACGCATACGGGGCCCGAAACATGATAGTATGCAGTACTAGGTTCAAGAATAAAAAGATTCATCAAGCTACGTGGCTGTCGAAAAACGAGAAACCAAATCGACAATGTTGTGAAAGATGGAAGGCATGCTTCCAGTGTTTTGGACGTACGTACACTTCGAGGCCCAAACATCGACTCGGACCACTAGCTTGTTGCAGCCAAGATACGCACCCGCCTCTGTGCAGCAAAAAATGTGCGCCCGAATATGCAAGGAAAGCTTAACGTCGAAAGGCTGCAATTACAACAGACAGCCAATGCATTTGCTACTCGACTCTCACACCTGCTCTCAGAGAGCACTCTTCAACAAACCGACATATGCTAGCAATGGAACCACATTTTCCGCTCATTTAGACCTACCGCCGAAGAAGTAGTCAGATTTCAGCAAGCCCGAAAGAACAACTGGTACGATGAGACGTGTCGAGGCAACTGCAGAGAAAAAAGATGCCGCCTACAGGGCCACGCTGCGGGGGCAACGCGCGCTATGTTGAACCGCTATAGGGATCTGAAGAGGGCAGCGAGATGTATTTGCCGCAATAAGAAGAGAGAGGCCGAAATACGTGAGTGCGAAGAGCTTGAAATGCTGGCGAATAGGAAGAATGCCCTAAAAATTCACCAGCGAGTTAGGCGATTAAGGAAGGTTTCAAGACCAGGGCGTACTCCTGTAAGAACAACAATGGCGACCTTGTTATCGATGTTCAGAACGTACTTAAATTATGGAGGGAACACTTTTCCAAGCTACTGAATGGTAGCTGCACGAAAAGTTGTGGTGAAGAAGAACCCGAGCCCCCAGTCGATGATAACGGAGTCGATGTTCCTCCGCCTGACCATGACGAGGTACGAATAGCAATAACACGGCTGAAAAAAAACAAAGCTGCTGGTGGCCTGCCAGCCGAGCTATTTAAGTACCTAAGCGAAAGACTGATAAGGTGCATGCATCAACTCTTATGCAGAATATGGTCAGATGAACGCATGCCCGACGACAGAAAAGAAACGACCGGCGTGCTTTGTTGAACTCGGCTAAAATCGCTTACAGCGCCAAATAAAAAGAAGAAGAAGATTGAAGCTGGTGAAGTGGGAGGTCTGATTACCCTTTTTTGGAACGTTAACAGATGCTTATAGCCCTACGACTAGTATAGTATCAAATTTATAAGAAATTTTGGATGAGTTTTTGAAATGAAGTAGGTGGTCAACGCTTTGTTTCGTGTAAAATCTATAAACAACATTTTTCCACTTTCATTCGTTCTACATTCCGTTTCATTCTTAACCCGTTCGATCCTCCAGGGACACCTGCTTCAGAACATGTTTAATCCCTTTCAGAATCAAGATAAACATTTGCATTTTTGAAAAAGTTCTCCCTCTCATGTACCTTGTGTGATTAATAGTATTTCCTATTTTTAGAATGTGCCTAATTAAGCTATTTTGTAAGGAAATTTTAGAATAAAATAATTTGACAAAAATTATTAGCAAAATTTTTACAAAAAATACTGTTTATGAAATTTGGTTTTAAGAAAATTTACGAAAAAATAATCTTTTAGGAAAGAAATGGGTTCACCCACATTTACAAAAAAAAATTTACCAAATATTCCATTCAAAATTTTTTTGGAGAAAAAATTGTATTTTTGCGGTAAATTTATATCGGGAAAAATTATTTTTGGTAACAAAATTTTTAAGGATATAAATGTAAGGGAAATGAATAGATTTTAGTTAAAGAATAATTTTAGGAGAAAGAGAATTTTTTTAAAGATTTTTTTGGAAACAATTTTTATTGTATTTAAAAAAAAAATTACTTGTGGGCAAAAAATCATTTCTTTGGGGAAAAAACTATAGTTGGGAAAAATTTTTTGACAAAAAACTTATTTAAAAAAAATTAAAACAAGTTTAAAAAATAGTTTTCAAAAAACTTATTTTATAGGAACAAATGATGAGATTAGCAAAAATTATTTTTTACATTGAAATTTTTTTTAATAGGCGATTTTTTTTATTTAGCCTAGACCCTAGATATTTTAAATAAAGTTCAAAATGGTTTTAAAAAACCCAAATTATAGTTTATTACACCAACTGTGTTTTCTACAGAGTAGACGTGTGAAAAATAAGAATGGGTCAAATATGTCGCAGCTCGAAGCATCGATGACGATCGTTGTAAATAGGAGATACATCGTTTTTTGGATTTCCACATATCCTTGGTTTTATTTTAATTTCAAATAATAACAAAATTATGTTTGTACTTACATTCTGAAAAAGTCTGATCAAAAGGGTTAAATGTGCTTTTTTATATCCCTGCGTCACCATCCAAATAGATGCCAAAGAAATAATAAGGTTATTGACTTTAAGTCTGCATATGCTTTTTTCCCGTTTTTCTACTCCTCTGCCAGTGATCGGACTTAAAAAATTTTGTGTGGTAGAATCTGGAAAAAAGTAGTAGATTTCAAAAAAATGTGGTAGATCTCAGGTTTTGTATCAAACTGTGTACAAAAATTAAAAAAATTCTGCGAAGTTTCACTTAAATTGCTAACATTTTAATTAGAATCTACAAAAAAATAATAATTTTAGTATAATAAAGTGCAAGATTGAAGATGCCTTGATTTTTGGCCATTTTTTTTTTACAGTGTAAAGCCGTTCCTTTCTTATCAAGATATTTTTCGAACATATTTTGAGAGGTTTCTGCAACCTTATGGAGTGCTGCCAGCTTTTCTTTTTATCACATCACGATGCAGCGAACAAATGTGGCACGTTCCAGAAACCCCTAGTAGGGATTTGCCGATTTTGACAATTCTCAAGTAAAAGTAAACAACGTCTTAGCAACTTTAGATGAACTGAAATTTGCTAATACTTTCACAAAAATCGCCGTTTTTTAACATTTTCACTATTAATTCTTTTTATGAATCATATATTTTGCAATTTAACACAATAAAACCACATTTCCTGTCGAAAAATTTATTATTGAAAAAATTTACTATATTACTACAGTTTATTTTATCCTCCCATTCATTCGGCTTTGTTTACTTTTATTTGAGGAATTTCATCGCCGCTGGCAATGCGGAATCTTGTATTATATCATTCTTGTAATCATATAGTGTTTAGTGTTGGACAATTTTCGCTCTTAAAATTAAGAAAATTATGTCGAGCAAAAATAAAACTACTCAAAGACGCGAATATGTGGTAGATTTCAGACCTTGAGTGGTAGATGCTTCAAAAAATGGCAGATCTACCACAATGTGGTAGGAGTCCGATCACTGTTCTCTGCTCGTCACAAAGCAACAAACGAAGCGTTGAAATATTCATTCAACTGTAATATTTATCCTTAACAGTCTGTCATTCACCAAGGCAACCAACCAATCAACCAACTATTTGGCGCAAACAGCCAAGCCTTATCAGTACCAACGAGCAAGCACAAAGCTTTCCTACATTCTCACGTAAATCATCGGAATGTTTATGGATTCTTACACTTTTTTACATGGATTATTTGGTTCAGTAAAGATTTACTTCCATGTTGTAGTGAATGCGTAACCTTTCTTTATACTTTTCACCTTCTTTTGCTGGCTTACCCTTTAAACCTCCTTACCTCGTTTGCTGTTGTGTCAAATTGTTCTTGTTTAGATATTCTTGTTATATGTTGCATGTAGGTGTGTATGTACATATGTGGTTGTATGTATATGCTATTGAAATCAACTTCAACTGCTTCCCCGATTTACCAACTTTCTTTAATGGCTGAAAATTTGCATTTTGATTGTGCTTTCGTACGCTGTAATGGTCCATAATGAGTAACATGCTTTTTCTTTGCACTTTTTAGCCTTTTCAGTGGGTCGACAAGAAGGAACTTGTATGTTGCTGAGCGGGAATGCTGGGTGTTAAAGTGTGTTTGCATTGTTCAACTTTGCGTTCAACATTTGCGTTCAACTCAGCGCAGGGTTGCACGAAAAAAAAGTTGAATGGCTAAAAATATCAAAATATGAAAAAATATCAAAATATTCGCCATAAAAAGGTGTTTGCATTGTTCAACTTTGCATTCAACTTTTGGTTGAATGGCCTTTCAACTTATCGCTTTCAACAAAGTTGGTCGCCAGCCAACATTTAGCCATTCAACTTTTTTTTCGTGCAACCCTGCGTTGAGTTGAACGCAATTGTTGAACGCAAAGTTGAATAATGCAAACACTGCTTAAGAGCAAACGAATCAGACACCCGTTTAAATAGCGCTTTCGAGCGTAATAAGAGCCAGGAGAATAATATGATAACATTTTCCGTTGACACGACGAAGCAGTGCATTTCCGGATTACAATATTAAATAAAGAAACTTGTCATGAATTGAAGCTCAAACACATAGGTCCCTATTTAAAGGAAACGGCCCACGTCATTCTATTTTCGTTCAGGCAAAGAGTTCTGAAAACCATGTATGTATAGATAAGTCCTTGTGAGAGTCGACGTACACAATTTGGTTTGGCGAGCTTTGGAATTTTCTCCAATTCAGATTATTCAGATATGGGCAAATCTCCGGAACCGTGCAATTCAACTTTAAAACAACGCAAATTATTTAATTGAACACACAAAAATAAATTATACACTTTAAATTGTTTAAAATCAATTGAGAAAACATTAGATTATTGTGTGATTAATTTTTCTCAAATGCTTAAAGACTTATAAACAAAGAGTAAGCTTTGAACAGGCAGGTGAGCTTTTCATTCGTCTTCGAAACTCTCGTACTAAATAGAAATAAATTTTGCGCTCATCTGAGCCTTTTCAATACATTAATGATTAATCCAATGATTAAAACAGTTCTATCAAGCGTTTCATTAGTACTTGGAGAGTCGGTTACTGCCGAAATTCGGTCGTTTTTCTAGTTTTTTTAAGACTCTTGGAGAGGTTTACCAAATTAATACGTCGTTTAATTTATAAGGTACAAAATTACATACGGGAAAATCTCCTGCTTTGGAACTAAAATATGACAATTTTTTATATCTTTGAAGGTCTTGGAAGACTTTCGCAGGATTTGGAATTGACCCGATAGATTCCGGTTTGTGTATAAGTTTCGATAATGTGATACATATCGATAATTCAACGAATTAAAATAAAACACTAAAATTTGATAATTCAACAAAATTCGATAATTCGACTATTTTCGACAACTGTGCAGGAGGGTTCCATACATTTCGATAGCTTAAAGTATGTATATATCTCGAAATAAATCAGTAACTCGGTAAACTTTAGATACCTCTTTAAATTTTGATAGCCCTATATTTTTCCAAAGCTATCGACAAATTTCAATAACTCGTTACAATTTGATAACACGGTAGAGTTCGATAAGCACTGATATCTCGATAAACTTACATAACATTGAAATATCGATAACTCAATATATTTTGAAAATAATTATACTTAAATCGATTATTCGACAAATTTCAGCAAATCAATAAATAGCGATAACTCGATAAGTTCAAAGAAGTCGATGCATTACGATAACTCGATAAATTTCGTTAACTGTATAAATGATAATTCAATAAATATCCATAACTTGATAAATGTCATCAACTTGACGAATTCGATAATCCCCATAAATTTATTCATTATCATTTATTTCTTCATCATTACATTTATCTTTTATAAACTTGCATTTCAAATACGAAAAAAAAAATTGAGAAAACTACTCAAATTGAACAGATTGCAATAAAAATTGTACACAATAGTGCTCTTTGTTTTGAAATCGGTTCAGTAGAATAGCCAAACTAAAGGTTATTAATATTTATATAGATGTAGATTCCAAAACCCTTCCCTTCAGATTGGAAAAGGTATGTCGTTACAGTTGGCTTCGGATTATTCAGGAATCAACTTTGCAGCAACGATCTCAATGGCCTTCGCTCATAAGGTGATAGATTTCCCAAAGAGTTCTCGTTAAACTCAGCTACATAAGTGGTTGTGTGCGCCTCAATAAGTTTTTCGTGAGAACCCTTCTCGACTTTCAGTGAGTGTATTTCTATGCTTCGAGTTCTTTATTTTTTGTGGCGAGCCTTGACTTAACGCGTCCTCTGTGACCTGGATGCCTAGGTTCATAGCGCCCTCAGTATTTTTACCTGGTAATCTTCTTACTACAACACCACGCCTTTTCCGAGATATTCATATATTTAATTTTCCAGCGCTATTTTTAATTCAGAGCATTCGAAATGTATTGAACCGTTACCGTATTGCATCTCAGTGATTCGTTGGACTAAATTTGTATACTTATTCTGGAAACACATAACTTTTTTGTCCATTCGCTTGTCCATCTCGCTGTCAGTCCATTTGTTTGCACCACTCGTTCATTTATTTGTTCGTCACTCAATTTTGCACTTTTGTGCTTTTCTTCTACGGCTGAGGGTTAGAAACAAAAGCCGCAACCGAATTGCTGCTCAGTCGAAGGCAATGGCATCGTAAATGATGAGATGATGAAAAAAGGTTACTGCCACTATGTGGAATATAATACTTATTTACTATTCTACATTTAACCATATTACTCGTCTTCAACTACAGCTGGTGCCGGCTTCTATTCTGCTTCTTCGTTTTCCCTTATGCTGCGTAGTAGTTCTTCTTACTATTGACTATTCTTTGTAAATACTTACATATGTATGTAAATATGTACATACCCTGCAGAAAAAAATAATCATTTGATAAAAAATAACCCACTTGTAGTTAGCTTTTTTGCGGGATTTCTATAAAATATATAACTTGTAGTTGTCTACAAAAAGCTAACTTGAAACAAGTGGACCAGGAATGCAGGAGTAGTGAAGCAGATTGGTTTCTTTAAACGCATTTCTATTTAAATATCCTGCACTTCGCAAATTCTTTTTCGAATTGAGGACAAGGATGATCGAAATTTCATATTATCATTTTGAAGTTATGTCTGACGGAGTTCGAATATGGGACCACCTACAGCAGAATATGGAAACAAATATGAAATGTAATAAAAAATAAAATATATATATATATTGTTTTTAACCGACTTTCAAAAAAGGAGGAGGTTATCAGTTCGTCGGTATATTTTTTTTATTTTTTTTTTTATGTATGTTACCGCATAACTTTGGACCACGTCAACCGAATTCGATAATTGCATCGAAAAGGTAGTGTCTCAGAGGTGGTCCCATACTTATCTGGTTGAGATCCCATCAGTGGATCATGAGATATATATATATATTTTTTTTTTATATGGGAGTTGAAGTCGGTTTTTTTTTGCTAAAAATTACTTGTTCCTATTGATATTTTATGTCCAAAAGTAGTTAGTTACAAATTAGTTAGATCAAATGCAGAGGTAACCACCCTTGACTACATCTAATGCAGAGGTAAACCACCCTTGACTATTTCGCGACCATCGCCATAGAAATATAGTTAGCGTTCGTCAAAGAAAATATACAGGCAGTAAGTGACTTTTAGCTCCTTCCTAACCAACTTAAAGTTAGCTTATAGATAGATACATTTCCTGCAGGGTATGTATATTGGTTTGTGTGTGTTAGGATTTTTTTGTTTGCACCGTTGCCTTGCCGTTGTGATAAGAACAATGGCATCCATTGTGCCCATATTGCAGAAGATCGCAGTCACTCATTCGAATGGTCGGTTGGTTGGATACGTGGGCAGCAAAAGCGGCAAGCGAGAGCGGAATCAAGGAGTTGAGGCGGCCTCAGGAGGTGGGTTAAATGTTTGGTTGCTTGCTTGTTTGTTTGTTTGGTTGACTTGTTTTCAACGGCATCAAAGTATTTGTATGCAGAATGTTCGGAAATTTATGTGCGCACTTAAAACGATAACAACAAAAAGCAAAAGTAAAAAACCAAGTAAGCAGGCAGGCAAGTAAAAGTAACAATAGTGCCCTAGTGGAACAATGGGAAAAACTTAAGTTGAAAAGTCATTCAGTCCAGTTGGTGCACCGCTGTGGCCGCTGCTGCTGCTGCTGCTTGAATGCTTCACTGACTGGAAAACCATAAAGTTAAGCCAAAGTAAATGGAATGCTTTATAAGCCAAAAGTATTCGCCGTTAAGTGTCTTCCACCCCGCTGACGCACTTTAAGTGCCTCCATCAGCTATTTAATCGCTTTGTGTAAGCATTTACTATTTAAAAAGTAATACTTCAGCGGAAATTTGTTGTTGAAATGCGCAACAGTTTTGTAATTTTCTGATGGACAAAAGTCGATATGAACGCCAATCTACGCTGCGTGAGTCGTCAGTCATGCCAGGAGCACAGTGTTATGTATATCGAATGCACGGGTAGTTACTCCTACCCTTTCTAGGGTTCAGTTACTTGCCATTTGATACGGGCTATTCAATCTGAATGTGTGGTGAAGGCAGTTGTGGAGCGTCAGATATACTCCAGCTAGTATTAGGTATGTTATAATTCTGAAAAAAAAACAGCAAACTTGATTGGAAAATTCAAACTCACATTTATTGGATTTGCCGATTGTTTAATTAAGCGGAAAATATTGCAAATTTTAATCCAAAACGTACAAATGCACATAGTAATTTCACGTCTTGTTTGTATTTTACGACTTCAATGCGTAATTTAGGTGATACGTAGAAGCTTCCTTTGAAGACGTTAAAGAGCAGCTGACTAAACTTGATATGCGATGAACTTTTGAATTTTACGAATTATTTTTTCACGCAGGTTCAATCTCATTAAAGATATTTAAGGTCACTGATAAATTTAAAATTGTTTGGTGCAACCGGGTATATTTATAAAAAAAAATGTGCGAAAATGAGCCTTCGAACAGAAATTCATTTATAAGCTCATCGTGACCAAATTTTTCTTAATTGCATTTGGGTATTCCAAAAAAAAAATTAACCAAAATTTTCTTTTCGTTCTTTAACTCTCGGATGCCCAACAACTTTTTACACGGTGAACGCCCGACAGGGTCCCCAGAGACCCTCCTTATTAACATGCATCTGTAGGGCTGTAAGCGCAGGTATAGACGTGCAGTAAGGAAATGTGATACTTTCCTTACTACACGTCTATACCTGCGCTCTGGCGCTCGCATACGAACTGTCAGTTTTATCGCATGCGAAATCTTATCGCAGGGAAATTTTTGTACGTGGGCATTTGATCGCATACCATTGCAGTGCGAATTTTTTGTAAGTTTTTTTATAAATGTTGCGAAAATTTTATTTTATTTATTTGGTTGTGTCTGAACAATGTTTCTCCGAATAACACCGCTTCCTTCCTACTCGGAATCAAAGCAAATACGAAAAAGCAGTGGATAAACGCAAAGTTAGGTATGCTATAAATGGTATGTATGAGATATCTCTTACTTTATATCGTATACCTTCTGCGGTATACACCTGCGATATATCTCTTACGATGTTTCGAATGCCAGTGCCCTTTGCGGGTATAGACGTGCAGTTTGAACGATTTGAATACCGAGTACAGAATATCGACACTTTTCATGAGTACTGAGTAGTATCAAGAACTCGATACTTTTTGACAAGTACTGAGTAAATGTCGCTAATACCAATCGACGTGTTAAAAACTTAGTCAAGTAAAAAAATTTCATAAAAAAGTTCGTTCTTTCAGTTGCATTAAATTTTTTTTTTTTAAATTACCCAACAAACATTTTGGTGAACATTCGAAAATGATCACCGATATTCAATATGGGCGTCGTGTAAATGAAAAATAACGCTCATTTACTTCAATGCTGTCATAACTCAAAAAAAAACAAAATCTCGACACAGCTTTAAAGTTTTGAATTTAAATATATTGCCATAGTAAAAATTTAAAAATATTTTGTTCAAGGAGCTGCTGAAGGTCATAAAGGCAAAGCAATCAGATTTTCTGACATTTTCACGTTTGTCTTAAAAAATATTTGGAAGTGCGAGTATTATCAATACTTTTTTTCAAATATGAGCACTGGCATCGATTCTTCTGTAGAGTATTTGAAATGGGTACTATTTAGTACCGATACTTTTCTAAAAAACTCTATCACTGTGTATTAGTTTGTGTTGTTTTGGCACGTTCCCAGCCAGCAAGAAAACGTACATTTTACGAACATTATGTTTTACGAGCGATTCTCGTATCGCCAAAAAGTTAGAGAAAAGGTCGTAAACGATAAAACAAAAAAATATAATAGAAAGAGGCTTGTAGTAATTTGTCAGCACAAGAAAAAATTTTAGTTTTGTTGACAATTTTTCGTCAATCACAATATTTTATAAGTAGTTTGTTAAATATTCAATTTAAGAAAATTATTAAGTATGTGATTTATTGGCAGACTGGTGCAAACGCCAAGGACGATCTACCACTTTCTTTTATAATTAAACTTCTTGTAAGTAGCTACTACATATGTAATTCAAAAATACAAATTAATTTAACGAGTTTTGCAATTCTTTCACAGGCTGCTCGGAGTAACACTAAAGGATTTAAACGTTTAATTCCCCTATCTCGTAAGTTTATAGTTATTTATTTTTTTAATGTTGTTTAATGTTTTTTAATGTTTTATTGATAATATGGCTTCTCAATTAAAGAGGCGTGCGAAATCCGAAGCCTTATCCGTACTAGCGTCAATAAATGATTCATTAAAAAAAAATTATTACAGATGAGGTAGCAGAACTTTTCTCGTGGAAGGGAACTGGTACCAAAAGCAGCGCTATTGGTTTGGCAACGACTGCGGCAATAAGAAGTACGGATCATAATATTATTTATTACCACTTTTTACTTAATTAAATTTTCCGGTTTCAAATGGAGTTTAATCTTTCACTTTATTTTCTTAGGTGCTTTTCGTCAAAAATTTAACTCCCACGAAGAAGTTTTTATTTCCGTTTCAAAGAAGCACTTCCAATATGCACACGACCGGCAAAAAAAATTGGCAGCCTATCGGCAAAAAAGATAAAAAATAAATTCAGCTACTTTATAATATATATTAAACCCCTCTAATCTAATTTAATTGTTAATTTGTTAATAGATAGTTTGTTAATATTTATTTATCTGAAAATATCTTCACATATACAGTGCCGGGAAAAAATATTGGCACAGAGAATTTTTCGCCATGAATGCAAAGTTTTTTATTCTGATTTCTTCTCTAATTGTTTTTTATAAAAATATAGTTAGTATAAAGTTCTACTTTCAAATCAGATTTTTTAGAAAAATTCTAAGTATGCAGTTTTATAGCCCATTTAATTTTAGTATAATAAAGTGCACGCTTGAATAGCTAGAAAACCTCTTTGTTTTTTGACAATTTTTTATACGCAGTTTCATCCATACAAAAAAAAAATGTCGCACATAATTTGCATGGAATTTCTTCTGCGTGAAAAAATTGCCAAAAATCAACGTGGTTTTCTGGCAACTTCAAGCTTGCACTATGTTATACTAAAATATAATGGGATATAAAACTGCATACTTAGAATCTTTCTCAAAAATCTGATTTGAAAGTAGGTCTTCATACTAACTATATTTTAAAAAAATAATGTGCGAAAAGAAATTCAAGTAAAAAACTTTGCATACATTGCGAAAAATTCTCTGTGCCAATACTTTGATCCGGCACTATAAATATTTATTAATTATAATTCCATTCAATAAAAGAACTACAATAATTTGAATTAATTAATTGCCTTTATTTTTAGCATTCGAAAACAGTAGATAAAGCAGTGTAAAAAAACGCTTTTTTAACGTAAATTAATCGTTTACGAGACTCGTTTACAATTAAAAAACGGACGTAAAAATATTCGCATACGAATGCTTTTTCGATCCGTTTACGACTGTTCGTAGGCGATGCACAATTTAAAGCGAAAAAGTGCTCGAAAAAGAGTCGTAAACGGCTATCATAAACGATTTTTAATCCGGTTTTTCTTCGAGAAAATATCCAATTACGAGCTTGTTTACGATGATTTTGCTGGCTGGGTTTTTCAATATGTGACATAGGTAGTTACGCTATCAATTCTTTAAGAAATGAACGTGCATAATGGATGAGACAAGTCCAGCAATATCGACGATGTTGTAAAACATGGCTAGGAGCCATCGTTTTGTAG
Source organism: Rhagoletis pomonella (assembly GCF_013731165.1). Lineage (NCBI taxonomy): Eukaryota > Metazoa > Arthropoda > Insecta > Diptera > Tephritidae > Rhagoletis > Rhagoletis pomonella. The sequence goes on from NW_023458559.1 coordinate 59,070,162, forward strand.
AACATTTAGACGAATAGGTACCCAACAGTTGGTCCATCGTATCGACACCGCATCTATTCAAGAATAGCTGCCGGGGCTTTCTTCGGGTTGAAATCATCAACTCGGATAATATTGTTGATGGCGTAGAAACGTTTCCTAGCCATTGCTGCTTTATACAGAGGCAAATGCGTATCACTAACTTAATTCCTTTATAAGCTCAGAGTTGGACCAATAACAACCAGATTGTAGCAAGATGCCGAAATACGCATAGAACTCTTTCACCTACAAAGGACTCCATTGCCTTGGTGTTGCTCTTCCGCTTATTATTTGGCCCTGTACCCGCCTAGGTGATTTCGGCCAAGTTCAACAAAGCACGCCAGTCGTTTCTCTTATGTGGCAACTAACCAATTTGGAAATGCCTAGTGAAGCCAAGTCCTTCTCCGCTCGGTCTTTCCATCGCAGTTGGGGCCTCCGTCTTGCTCTGCTACCTCCAGCGGCTTCCGAGTGGAATAATTTCAGAGCTCGTGTCCGACAGATGCTTCGCCGTATCAAAATGCAATGCCCACTACAGACAAATAAGAAACACAACTCTCAATTTCGAAATTATCAATATAATAGGCTATTTATCGTATCACAGAAATGTGAGTTAGCTTGACCAATTAGTCATTAGGTTTAGAAAAGCGGTTAATAAGTTTCTAAAAGCATTCGAATATATGTACACACACTCCTCGTTCCTTTCTTACGCGTAACCTTAAAACAATAATAAATTACTTGAAAATAACTGCACGCCCAAGAAACAAATAATATATTCCATGCAGATTTCTGCGGACCCTGTCGGTCATCGAGGCCATATGACCTCAATCCGGTGATTATGATGAACGATATCTCGAAATCGTGTTGAAGGCTATTTTAATAGATTGTGGATATTCCATTTATGAAAGTCAAGAAGGTTGCGGCTGCTAGATCCAACCGGATTAAAATGCCGCATCATTGAAAACGTCATGGTTCCCTGGGGTCCCAACCGGGCATCCGAGGGTTAAGCATAGTAACCAGCTCTCACGAAAAACAAATAGAATCAAGCAACCACACACACGTTTGTACCACAAAATGTCGCATTTTAATTGCCCCTTACTCTTTTCGTGTTCGATTCTAAACTAAGGGCAAACGGTGAGAAAGTTTTGTGTTCATTTCTTAAAATGTCACACTCTTGTAAGGCAAATAAGGCACATTTTCCTGCCCTTTGAACCTTTGGTCGCCCTGAAAATCAGATGATTGCTTAAAACGATAATACTATGAAATGCGTGGGCTGGACAAGGACGAGAAGGCAAAAATATGCCCTTTTAGAGGATTGAGTGTGACATCAAACACATTTTTCACCGTGCAAGGGCAACAATTTTTGATAGAAACGAAATCACCATTTGCTTTAGAAAACAAAATATTTTGGAACCCCTGAAAATTTTCAGAAGTGTTTTTTTTCAGATAAAATTTTATTGGAACGTTTCTTTAAGCGCTTAAATTCCACCTTAAAATTGTCGCTGTCTCCATTTTTACTCACAGCACTTTCTCTCCGAAAACAGCAATAAAAAAGGCGTGAAAATGAAATAATTTAATTTCCCCAACAGATCTGAAATCGTTAAACAATCGTCATCTTCATCATTAAATTCCGCAGAGCAACCCTTGTCGGAAGTTTTGAAACTATTAAGGAGGCTTAAGGATCGTAAATGCCAAATCTTTATGGCTCAATTTGAATACTTCAAGCAAGGGAAATAAAAAAGTAACAATGGAAATCCAAGATAGTTAAAATCTCTTTTCATGAAAGGGTTCGCCATTTCGAATTCGGCAAAAGGACTAATTTTATGACATTTTTTGTTGCTTTTTATTCGATTTCGCTTTTGAGTTGTAGCATACAATGCTAGCATGTATAAGTATATAAGTATTTATATGTGAATATGTGTACGTACCCTGCAGTGAAAAGCTGAACCAGTATGCACAAATTCCATTTCATGAACTATACCATTTCGCCATGAACTATAATTATACCAGCTCTCCCAAATTTAATGCCAAACCAGCTAATAACTATACTAGTTCATTAACTAGTATTTGCTAAAGCGACGGCCTACCATTTCGGCGATTTCGACCAACTTATGCGATCTGTTTGCCAAAACCAAAACAAAAATTCGCTTAATTCCCTGCAGGAAATTGAATTAGTTTGAAAGTAATTTATAAACTACTTTATTTTCAATGACAACTAATTGAAATTCTCAATTTTACCTGCAACGAACTCATTTATTTAACATGGCGGTGTCCTAGCAAGCAGTCAATTGCCTTTTCCTGCATGTATTTTCAACTACTTTAAAATGAATTTGGCTTAAACAACTTCAAAGTCAGTATTTGCGTTTGTATACGCTTTCGTTGTGCACTTCACGGATGCTTTTTCATAACTAAGAAAAACCGAAATTAAAAGTTTAAAATTAAATGAGATTTGAACATGGACATTCTTGGGTCCGACCAATTGTAACAGACATCTTTGCGCGCTCAGCTACAGCCAGACATGTAAATGTGCTTTCAAATATTCAATTTGAATTGTGTGCAAGCAGCAAGTCGACTGTCCGACTCTGTATTTAATTTTAACTATTTTAAAATGAATTTGGTTTACACAACTTCAAAGGCAGTGTGTTTCCTTTGAATACGCTTGCGTTCTGGACTTCACAGACGTTTTTTCATTCTTCCAAGACATAAATTGTTTGTTTGAGTAAAAATAGTATAAAATTTCGAAACATTTCCTCATTGCATTTGTTTTAAAGTAGCCTTTCAATTAGTTGATTTAAAAAAAAAAACACTTGGAAATAGGGAAAACACGATTCCACGGTTAAAAATTAAAAAAGTTTTTGATTCTTATTATATTACATATTGGGAAATCACCGGAAAATATTTCGTTCGCTGGCGTAGTTATGGTTCTTTTGTATTGTCCACTTTACCATATGAATGTCAGCGCGACTTAATACATAGCTGTGGAATACTACTTAACACACATACTACTTTCATACAAATGCACATATGTATGTATGTACATAAATATTAATGACATTTGTTACCGTTTCTAATCTCTTTAACATAATGGCATTATTATTTTTAAATTGTAGTAATGCACAGTTAAATCTCAAAGTACGAGTAGCAATAAAAATGCAATATAAAAATGGTATTTGATGAGCGAAAGCAGCAGAAAACATAAAAACGAAAATAAACAACAAAAAATTGTGAATGTCAGCCGGGGAGAAACAATGAAACCAAAATGCTTAATAGATCACCGGAGGCAATGGAAAGCTTTAAACAAAATAGCTTAAGCGCTTACGGCAATAACAAAAAAAAAAAATTTAAGAGAAAACAGTTCGACTAAATAAAAAAACGACTTATAATAGCTACAATACCCTAAAACGCCCCGCAGCCCTGTTCTCCCCCTCTCTAAACAACACTATTTCACTTTCGCTCGGAAAACACCCTGCCGCGTTGCGTTTGACAACAGAATGGACGGGCAAAGCGTTTTGTAGCGCGTGGATGAGTGGTGGAGTGTGAACATAGCCTCTGGCGTTTTCCCATTTGAGGCGGTTAGTTTGTTAACAAAATGTCTCGAATACTTTTTAAATGATTGCTGGAATGATTTTGTAACGCTCATAAAAACTAGAGTCGTAATAAAATGAAATAAAATTCTAACTCTTGTGCATGCGCATAGTTAGCATTTTTTTGCTTTTATTGTTTGGACAAAGAAGATATTACAAAAATGGTAATGATGGATCACGGAGATTTCGTATCGCATTTTATTATGAAAGTATTGCTATTATAAAAAATGCTAATATATGCAGTTTGATGTAGAACGGAAAAATCTAGTTGCTGGTTTGAAAGGTGATACATATAAAATGGTCAGAGAATTTCACAAAATATAATATTTTTTTACATTTTGAATGCACGTCTAACTGAACTTACCAAACATGAACTTTTGCTATAATTATTCACCATTAAATTTATGAAGTTAGCAACCATTGGGACGGGATATTAAAAATATATATTTTTTCTGTGCCACATCATACGTGGTATTGCATTTGGTGGATACAAGGCATTGTGCGCCAAGCGATGACATGCATTTATAAATATGAAGTAATAATTGACATAGAACGTTTTGCAGTATCACCGACGATATTTATATGTAAATTAGTTAATTTCGTTATGTCGAAGAGTGACCGTAGGTAAATGCATTATCCTCTTGGGACTCTCCAATATTCAACTTTAACGAAACAAGTCAGTCCATGGCACACTTTTCGGAAAGTCATTGTTTATATTTATACAATTGAAGAGAAATTTTCGTCGAAAAAATACAGAGATGATACATTTTTTTCGGCATAAACTTGACAAACATTACTAGATCGGCACGTAATTTTTAACAAATTAAAGGCGAGACTTACTGTTACTGATTTATGATAATAATATGATTAAAAGCATTCAGATTAAAATAAAATTATTTAAAAAGAATAAAAATGTTGAATAAAAATTCCTGTGAACTGAATTTAATAGCAGTTTTTGTATTGCATGCATAATAATAAGTAAACTATTTAGCGTTTGTGCTAGTTCAGTGTTTCCATATTCATTTGCATAAACGAAATTTTTCCACGTTGATGGAAGATGAAGGCTTGCGTATTATAGCTCCCGAAATTGTTCACGAATTTGCAAAAAATCGCAAAGTATAGGCAGTATGAAAAACAGATTAGCATAATTGGAACCAGCAACCTAAATACACCCCAGAAATATGAATGTTGTTCTTTACATCTATTGACTAAAGATCAGTGCAATTACCAATAGAGTAATTGCAATTTGGTTAAAAAAACAGATATGATATTTAACTTTGAATTTTTAACAAGAATCCGTCTTATTCGACCTTTGTGTCGCTTCGGGGTTGATGCGCGGGCTCCTGCAATTAAAATAAACGATTCATATTTTACAGGCTTGTTATTGACCTGTTGATACAATATATTTTCACTATTACCAAAGGATTTGAGAAAAAGAAAATTTTCGACCCGCCCTAATACATACATAGATATAGGAGTAAAAAAATCATATCTAAACAATCAGAGGTATGGAAAATATACCTTATAAAGCACCAATCTAAGGGCCGGTTGCTCAAAGCCTGTTTGATACTAATCCCCGGTTAAACATGGTTATCGACACTACCGACACCGTGTTATATGCGTTCTGTGTATGACAGGTAACACAATTTAATGGTTTTAGCTACCTACATAAAAGTATATCGCCAAAACTTGTATCTGAACTACCATTGGTATAGGAGATAAAGCTTTTACTGCACCAATCTTGACGATTTTCTCAGTAGAGTTTGTGTGATTATTTAGAGAAAAGCTCACGAAATTTAACAGTTTTAGCTGTCCAAATAAAGGAGTTTTAAAGTAAAACCCCATATCTGAACAATCAGTTGTATGGAGGCTGTAGGTTATAGTGACCCAATCTTTGGGATTTTCACTGTAATTATTCTGTTGATAATGGGTGAAAGTAGTGCGAAACTTTATGTTTCTAGCTCCATAAATGGAGAAGTTGTAACGAAAAATCTCATATTTGAACAATCAGTTGTATGGGAGCCATATTTTATAGTGGTCCGATTTTTTCGATTCCGACAAATGATTACTAATTATAAAACTACACTCACTTACCAAATTTCAGTCGAATATCTCGAAAATTAAGAGACTAGATTGCGTAAAAGGAGACGGATAGACAAACAGACGGACAAGTATACATTTTCATGAGTCTATCTCTTCGTATTCTGGTACTTACAAACATCAGACCAAAGTTATAACACCATTTCATGCTCTCAAAAGGTATAATTTCAGATTTAAAATCGGTGAAGTAGGTGACAAAATAGAAAATTAAACATTTTCTTAACTTCTTGAAAGCGTACCTATATATAATTGCTCAGTCCTACGACTTCGCGCTATATATCAAATTAAAGTGCAAGGTGCAGATGCAGTTGATCGTGTTTGTCACAAAAATGAAAGTGGCAGAAAAGTCGATAGCGAGCAATATAATTTATTGAAAAATATTAACAAATTTTCCGTGGGATTGAGATTCGGAAATGTATTAGGTATTATTCATAGTTTTGATATATACATATTTCACGAAAGCAAAAAACAAAAATAGTTGAGATCACTGTATGTTTTAAACACCTAGGGTATCACTGACCATTATAAAGGGCCCTGAATGACGGTAAAGCTCAAAGTTTTACAAATTTGTTGATGTGATTTTTGAAACGAACGATCCAAAATTAGCCGGTATATCAGTGGTTGAATTTTTGTAATGAAAAGGGTAAGAAAGCTCTAGTTTAAAAATGTGATACTAAATGCGTTTCACCATAACTGGCGCATATTTTCAGTGATTATTTCGGTTCAGATTACGACTAATGAAGCCCTTTTACAGATATTGGGAAAGTTTCGACTATACCTTAAAAATTACTGTTTTCTCACCGCCCACTGTACGAAGCTTTAAGTAGAGTTAGGTTCATTAACAACTTAAAATTTATCCTGGGTTATCAGGTCTCTAGCAATACAAGATTAATTCTTGTCTTTCCCGAAGTTCTTTAAATAAATCTTGAGTTAAATTCTGAAGTATATTCATGAATATCAAGTTTTATTATATGCTTAAATTTAAATTCATAATATTAGTAAGTATTTCTTTACTTTTACATTCACCCGAATTTCGGAGGTTACTACTAGTTTTAATAAATTGTGAGTTTATTTTTAATATATAAAAATTTAGGGTCACGGTGTTTCTAACTCCTCCTAAACGGCTCGACCGATCTTTATGACATTTTTTGAAGTGAAACTTCTTTAGTGGCGGTCGGTTGGTTGGGAGTAAATTGGAAAATTCAACGGAAATTGCACACGGGAATAGTACAACGGAAATGATGCAACGGAAATTATTGGAACTGGAACATGTGCTTATTGTGTGTATGCATAAATATGGTATTAATTTAACACAAATTTGCTAATAAAAGGTTAAAGAATAACACTTAGAAAAAGACTAATACAAGAATGAAAGTACAGATGAGTACGTACATAGATAAATAAAAGGATAAAGGTAAAAATAAAAACAAAAACAAAGATGCGTAAAGATAAAGCAAAAATTAAGAAAAGGTTGAATTTAAACACTTTATTTAAATTTCAATAAATTAATTTTCGTGATTGGGATAGTGAAATATATTTTGGGTGCTCACACAATTGGGATACGATTTACACCAAATTTTAGCAAAAACCCAATCGTGGGACACTGCCTTTAAACTTGTATTTATACGGATGCTGGTGAAGAACGAACTATAAAAAACTTACCGAAATTAAATAACAACACAAATAATATTTTAAAACTTGTCAAAATTTGGTGCGGCTATAATTTTTTCGACTACTGTACATAAGTTGGCTATGATTACTCGGCCGTGCTATCATAGTAGCACAATGCCACTCATATTTGACTAACAAACAAAATACGGGCAGGAATTTCAAGCTTTTAACCCTGTTTTTATGAAAATTTTTATTTCTATCAGTATTTTTCTTTTAATCAAAATATGTTGAAATAAAAGTGAAACTAAAATAAAAATTTGCCAGATATCACCCGCTGTAGGCCATCTCTCCAAGTTAGTCATGCTGCAAATGCCATATTTTTCCAGAAATCGATCTAACAATCGAACAGTTGGCGTCTTTGGTAAACACTGTCGGGTGCTTATGTGAAGCTCCCCGCAAATAGATTTTCGTTTGAAATGAAGTTTTAGTGGCATTTCTAAATCCATTAAATTCTTCAGGAAGGAGTGGGAAAGTGGTTAAATTTCATTGAGAATAACTCGCGTAAGTCTTTTTCAGCCCAGTTTCCTTTCGAGTGGCTGTCAACGTTTATCAAATGGTTAATTTATTTTCCTTTAATAATTTGACATTCATTTTGATGATTGTTGCTTGTTAATGACTCAGAAATGTAGCATATTGCCGCTGCCAAGAAGGTGTTGATAAGACTTGCGTTTTTAACAGATGTATAAAGCTGAAAAGCAAACAATTTTGTATCAAATTTCTTTTATTTATAAAAGAAAAAACTTACTGAATCCACTGCCAAATTTTCCTTTTAAGATTTTCATTCAAAATTCCCAGTAAATTTAACTTTAAAAACTCATTCAGGCATAACTCTGTAATGGATCGTCGTGTTCTCGTTCTCGCTCACACGCTTTCTACCCCATCAATTAGTGTCAGCTATGACTTTCATATGCAAATTTGACTGTGAATATTCTTACTCAAATACACATGCAAGTGCCAAATCAATTTACGCCAGCACAAGTTGCCAATAATTTTTATGCAAATTGAAAAGGAAGAAATATGAAGAGGAGATCAGCCGGCAGCAGCAGGGGACCGTCATGCAGACATTAAGGGAGTAAAACTAGCTGTCGTAACGGCCAACTTGGACAATTGGTAATACAATTACCGTTATTGGCAGTGTGGCAGCGTAATAGGAGAGCTGGCGGACACACACCCAGCGGTCAGCAGTCAGCAGTCACCAGTTATCAATCGCTAGACACCAGTGAGCGTAGCGCATAACTTGCTAAAGCTAGAGAAATCGAGCGGGATGTCACACTAGCGCCTTTGATGGTTGCTCACAGAGTGTTGCCACATATTGCAAATGTAATTGAATGTGACATAAGAAAAGTAGAAAATGCTTTCACATTTCAAATCAAAAAGCACGACCTGCCTCGACCACGCTGCGCATTCTTACTGGTATTGCCGTCTGGTTTTTGTGAGGTTTTCAATTTTACTTCTGCTGCTGTTTTTTTTTCATTTTTCCTTTTAGCTTTTTAAGCTTATTGCATTTTCATAGTTTTTCGACACTTGCCGGCTGGCGCAAAACTTGGCACTCAGGTCGTTCGGTTCGGTATCCCAATAGAGTTTATCGTAAGCAATGCTTCCGTTTACGCCATTATTGACGTTCTTATCGTTGCGTTTTCCAACACTATACTACATATTTATATCGTTTACACACACGCGCACACGTGAGTATTGTTTTTCAATTTCGTTCTGGTAGCTGTGGCGCTGTGCTGCTATGAAGCAGCACACTAAAAATGAGGAATTCGGGCGTTGGAGAGGGTGTAGGGAAATCGAGAAGTCGGAAAAATCGGATTTTAACTGCCAACTGTCATGCTTGTCAAGTAAGAATACTCAAGTCAACTCAAGTGGAGCAAAGCAGGCAGTGGCAGTGGAAGTTAGTGAGAAGCCGCGGCTCAATTGCTGGGCCTGGCACCAAGCCGCAAAGCAATAGCCGAGGCGACATACCAACATAAATGTGCACATGTATGAGTGCTGGCGACACACAAACTCAAACGCACCCATCGACTGGGGTTCGAACTCAACCAGAAGAGGTGGGTGGGTGCTTCGAAGCCCAATAGTTTAGGCAACTACTGCGGAAGTGAAGCCAAGTCATTGCAATACTCCTAGAACTACATGTGAAATATAGCATAATCAGACACACATGCATACATGGCTATGAATGTCGGTTTTTCATATATGGGCCATTCCATTGTGACTAGTGGGGCATTTTACTCCAGAATGTGATCAATTGTGAATTTTAACTATGCCGTCGGAACTTATACAACAACGAAAGATATTTTTTTAACATAGAACGATAACTAATGTATGAAATTGCTTTAACAAAACTAGCAAACGATTTCTTAGTTTTATGTATCTATCATTTGAATGGATGTGACTGGTGGGACACTGCAAAGAACTTTATTTTACCCTTGTGCAGTCAAGCATGAATTTTAGCCAAAATACATAATTTTCACGAACGATGTATTTGTGTTGTAAAACATGAATTATACGCTTTCGTTTTCAATAAAAATGAGGTTTATATAATCTCCATAGAAATATTAAAAAACTATTTAAAGTTGTGACTGGTGGGACATCTCCTTGTGTCTGGTGTAGAGAGTAATTATGCATGGAATAAAAGTTTCCATAGACAAAAATTAAAACTTCTTTTGATTCTTTTAATATTTTCCCACAGGTTAATGAAATATAGTCATTCAAAAAGAGGTTACTACGGAAATAGAGATTATTAGGGCATATTTAAATTTATGTCGTTTTCCTCTTTCCAATGGAATGGCCCATAAACAAAATGCCAACGACGATTGTGACTGTCGTTCTTCTACTTGACTATTGCTTTCATATTTGCGCTGTCGTCGTTGTCACTGTCGTCCGCGTCATCTTCAACCACATCGCTTGGCTGAGCTTTGCTTTAGAGCTTTTGCGGTGAAAATAATTTTGTTCAACTTCCATGTTTGCGTTTGACTGTAATGCGCACTGTAGCACCATCTCCATATGCCTAAGTGTGTGTGTGTATGTGTTTATTTGCCTGTCATGACTTATTTTGTTTCCTGCTCCGCTACCCTGGTGTTGTCCTTATGTCATCTGTCATCGTGTTTTCTTTTCACAAGCGCATTGTTTCTGCTGTTTTTGTGGTTGGCAATTTAAATTTGACACTCAAATTGACGCGAGACACGCAAATAGAATTGTTGCAATCCAAATTGGTGACAACACCGAAACCAAACAATCTACCAGAGGGCCGACCATGCAATCTGCCAACAATCAAAAATAACAAGCCAACTAGACGACGACCACAGCGAGCGCGCAAACTACTTTAATAGTATATAGATACATACTTGTACATAATTCGTCTAGTCATCAACTACATTTTTTAACCGACTTCAAAAAAAGGAGGAGGTTATCAATTCGTCGGAATATTTTTTTTTTTATGAATGTTACCGCATATCTTTTCGAGCACGTCGGCCGATTTGGATAATTATTTTTACATCGGAAAGGTAGTGTCTCACAGGTGGTGCCATACTAAACTGGTTTAGCTGCAATCAATGCATCATGACAAAAAAAAACTAACGGTACTCCTAAATTTTTATTTTGTTTTTAACCGACTTCAAGGAAAGGAGGAGGTTATCAGTTCGTCGAAATATTTTTTTTATATGTATGTTACCGCATAACTGTGGACCACGTCAACCGATTTCGTAAATTCCTTTTTTTTCATCGGAAAGACGGTACCTCAAGGGTGGTCCCATACTAATTTTGTTTAGATCCGATAATTGGATCGTGAACAAATTAACGATAATCTTAAATTATTATATGACAATTGAAGTCGGTTTTGTTTTTTGCTTAAAAATTACTTGTTCATATGTACATTCAAGTCGCAATAGCAAGCAGCGACAAATCAAGAAATGCGATTATGAAAGTGCCAGCAACACTAACAAGCAAGTACGCTGTCAGTTGTGAGGAAGAAATGTAGTAGAAATGGAAACCCCTTTCATACCTTCGCTTGCAAGATTTATAAGCAAATTACATTGAAAAGGTTTTGCGTTTGGTTTCGTTGTGGAATTAGGTAGATGGGCGTCAATTGGCATCGGATAGCTTATAAATTTCCAACGGGTTCTCTTGTCCCACTGTGTATAAAGCGGACGGGGTTGCAATCGAAAGCTCCTAGAATTTGTTTTAAATCTATACGATTTACGAATAAACCTTTGTAGATGGTTGGTTGTCAAAGAGCTCAGCAGTAGTGCGATTCACTAACTTTTAACAATGCGACTCTGTCAAGTTGTCAGCTAACAATTTTTGTTGTTTGCAGTAACGATTGTGCGATTCACTAACTGTGCTGCCGCTAATGGGCATAAATCCGTCGCATATGCCAAGGCGCTCGTGTGCGCACAAAGTGCTCGGAAGAAAATGCGCAACACACTCCACAAAAAAAAAAATTCTAAAAACTCAACGGTAACTTTTAGCGACTTGAAACTTGCACCTTATTAGACTAGAATTGAATTGGCTACAAAACTGCATACCCGAAAATCTTATAAAGATTCTGAATAAAAAGTTCGAAATCTTGGTGACAATTTTTTTAAGTTTGATTGAATTTTGTGCAAGCTCTAAAACTTATATTCATGTGGTTTCTGTTGTTATATAGTATATGGAACTATTAAAAACAAAATTATTAAAAATAAATAAATCACATAAGTAGCTAACAACATAATTTTGAATTATGCTGCCATATTTTACTCGTAGCTGTAAAAAGTTTTCAAAAAGCATTATTATGCTAATGTCATGATGACGAATAAAGAAATATTTAAATATGCACCTACTTATATGATATTTATATTTTTAATGAACTATGTACACGTATTAAATTGAAAACTTTAATTATTCACTTATTTTAAATTCAAGGCATATTCAGTTTCTGTAGAATTAAAAAAATAGAATTATCACGTTTTAACTTCCAGATTTCTATATTAGTTTTACGCCCTATTTGAAAATTATAAAAAAATTATTTATGCGATTTTGTAGCCCATTAAATTTTAGTACAATGAAGTGCAAGTTTGTTGTTGCTGAAAAATCCTTTGATTTTTGATATTTGTTTTTGCTAGCGGTGCTGTGCATTTTTTTCATATGAAAAAATTTTAGAACGTACCTTTTATGTTTTATTAACAACGCCAATCTAGACGTCGTCAAATTAGCGGCCTTTGTTATCGTTAACGACACCAGCTGATTTGGCGCTAACGAATGTTGTTAGGGAAACGTTTACTGATTAGCTAAATAATTAAATTTGTCATTTAGCTGACTTAACAATAACAAGAGTTGTTAAAATCGCTTAGTGAATCGCACCACAGGTGTTCGTCTCTCAACACATCGCCTCATACCTACGGTGGCCAGATTTCTGTGGACAAAAATCATGACATTTCAAAAGCGTCGAATCCGAACATACAATTTTGTTTTTAGAATAAAAAGACCTAAAGACCATTCCAGCGAAGACGACACCTCAGATAAAAAATAAATTACATAAATTGCGTTTAAATCTGTAAAAACAGTAAAGCAGGTAGAAAAAATCTTTAGAAATGATTTTTTATCCATTTATTTATCACTATTTTCTTTATTTTATTGCTATAATCGCATATATATTACATACTGTAATACTTATGTTTGCATCAAGTTTTCAAGGCATTCCTCACCTATTAAAGTTGGCAATGAAAAAACAATTATCCAAATAGAAAGAACAATTCATGAGCCTTAAAATTATGTTAAGTTTTTAGAAAAATAAATTTATGGTGAGAAGTTATATTTAAGCGTTCAAAACAATGCTTATTGGATGTCCCACCCGTCACAGCAAAATATAAATTTTTTTTTTATCGTAACATACAAATTCTTAAGTTTCCCATTTTTTAAATGAGGTACCTCTATTAAAAATATAATAAATATTCATATCAAATCAGCAGTGTTCATTTTATTCACGAACTATGTGTCCTCAAAGGTGACTCGTCCCACCCGTCACATAAGTTTTTTTTTTTGTTTTAAAATATAATAATGCCATTAAAGCATAAAATGGTACTTAACATTCTGCTAACTACATTCGAGAAATCCGCTATGAATGAAATATTTATAGTTTGTCTAAAATTGGGAAATGTTAAATTTCTGTGTAAGTTATATAATTAAATTAAATATATAATTAAATTTATGCGTTATCAGCTTCGTATTAAACTGATATCTGACTTCAAGTGTTAGCAGTTTGACACTTATCAAATCAAAGGATAAGGAGAATTTTCTAAAAGTTTGAGCCAAAACGAGTTAAAATTTCTCACCCGTCACTTTGGAATGCCTCATAACATCTTTAAATGCAGTTTTATTTAAAACAAAAGAAAAAAAACTTGAGAAATGATCGCCAAAATATATTTTTCACTAAGGTCAAGTTAGTACGGTTTGATTGAAAAAACAACCAAATTATTAATAATTAAAAAAACAGGGTGCAATAAGCTAGAGTACCAGTTTGACAGAATAAAACATAATCAATGATCATTGAAAATAAGAATGCTATGTGTATGGCTCCCTTATATGCTATGTTCTTTGTGATAACGAAAGTGCTACCACGTTTGTCCGAAAAGTGCTTTTTGGGTTAGAGTTCAGGACGACTCCTAATAAATTAACCCTTTGAAGACCGAATCAAGTTGGGTGGGGCTAAAACTTTTTTGAGGGCGTATCATCATTCGTTAATCCTTAATAGGCACTGGTATAAAATTTGAACGTCTAGAAAGTTTGGTTTGACCGTTAGGAAATATTACTTATAAATGTATACAAAGTTCCCTAACAAATGTCAAGAATATCTCTCAAGGTTTTATGCTTTAATTTAATTATATTTATAATATTTTATAAACTAACCCTTTTATTAACAAAAAATATTATTTACTTATTATGTGTATTTTTTTAAACTGAAACTTCTTTAGCGGCGGTTGGTTGGTTGGGAGTAAATTGGCAAATTCAACGGAAATGATGGAACGGAAATGGTTGGGACTGAAACAAGTGCTTCTTGTGTGTATGCATATGGTACTTATATATATAAGGGCAAAGGAGAAGAGGAATATGTAGACGAAGAAAATGATTAACATAAAAGTAAAGAGAAAGAGGAGGATAAGGATAAGGATACCGATAAAAGTAAAGATAAAGATAGGGGAAGAAAGATTAAAATAAAGGTAATTAAAGAGGAAAGGATATAGAGAGAGGCACAGAGATTCAATCTGGGAACTGTTTTGGGATTTTAGAGATTTTCGGCATTCTCGGAACTAAGCCTAATTCACTTAAAATCGATGATTGTTTATTATAAATTCTTGGATAATAGGCGTGGCGCCGCCCACTTGTGACCACAAATGTATATCTCCGTAAATTATTTATCAATTTCTACCAAGCTCGGTAAACTTAGTAACCTTGGTACGGAAAAGAAATTCGTGAAAAATTATTCAATTCGGACTAAAATTACACCCGGAATGGAGCGTGGCACCGCCCACTGTATAACTACAAAAGTGTATCTCGGTAACCACTTCATCGATTTCTTCCACACTTGGCTCAATCACATCGTTAAGCCTAACGGTATGATAATGCATACTTCGCATAACTTCGCATAAACTTCAAACTGTAATTTCGTATGTACTTTGTATGTATTTTGCATCTATTTCATTTTCCAGAAATTAGCAAAACTTTTAAGAACTTAGGGAACTGTTGAGTTTAGATTTTGCTTCACAGTTTCTTAAGTTACATTCTTATTTCAGTGGTACAAATGGTTGTGCGAAGTTATGCGAAGTATGCATAATCAGACCATAACTCTGCATATTATCGAAAAAGTTTGAAAGCGGGACAAACAGTCCTGATTATCATGCAAATGTAGTTTAGAGAAAGTTGAAACGACGATATTTGATACCTGCGCCAGTATATAAAGTTCGGTTTCGTCCGAACTTATACTTCTTTACTTGTTTAATTAACTATTAGTTAATATACATTTTTAGAGCTTAATTTTATTAAAAAAGTCAACTGCAACTAACTGAAAGTAACGTTAAAAAAATATAGAACTAATAAAATTTTCAATTAAAAAGAAATAAATCCAAATTCTACTGGCCGTGGGATTCGAACCCACCACCTTGCGGCTCGTTAATTCGCATTACTGTTGCCTGTCAAGGCATAATTGTAATTATCCGTTAATCCTGATCAACACTGTCGTCTGTCTATGTGTTTACAGAACAAAATGTACTACTGCGTAACAACGCTTACTTTTAGTAAAAGATATTACACAGAGATATGTACCAAGTAGAGAATCATTCTCAGTAGGAGTCCCGAGGAATGAAAATTCGATTCGGTTCGACACTAACCAAGCTTGATAGCAGGGTAGGAGTATACGCTGAACAACTAACGTTGGAGTTGTATGCCAGGGCGAACTAGCGGCTAACCAAGTAGCTGCCGACAGTTTACATCATATAGCGGCCACAACAAATATAATTTATTTCTGCTCAGACAGGTGGCTCTTAGGGCACTTGATTTCGTCACTATAAATTCGGGGGCGAACTGCGGCAAATCCCTAAATGGGATGACAGAGCAGTTCGCCTTGTACCGAGTATGGGTACCAGGGCGTTGTAACATACTAGAAAATGAGAAATCAGACAAGCTAGCATAAAGTCGTACTTCCGCACCACTTTACAGGTCTGAAAGGGGTTAGGCTCGCTTCCTGCAAACTCACAAAGTAGAGAGAAGTATCCTTAGCCATGGATTACTGACCGGACATATACTCTTAGAGAGGCACACAGAGCGGCTAAGAGTGACAACAACCTGAATATCCTGCACTATGTAGGATACAACAATGGGCAGAGGATTTTTAAATGATTTAAGCGCAGCGAAAAAGTTCAGTATTTGGCAGCTGCTCAGATTTGCTGGCTTCATAGACTGGTTCAAGAAAGAGTAGGCATTTTTTCGAGATCTCTGTGGTATCACAAAAGGTCCTAGGCAGGCCTAAGTGTGCTGGAAAATCGATCAGTAGCCACCTGGCCCTAAATTAACCTATGGATCTATTTTGTTAATAGCCAGAATACATGTTAGTTAAGTAACAATAAATATCATTTAAAAAAAGTATGCACTAGGTGTCGTTGGAATTGAGTTATTTGTGAAATTCTTATTCATGGGGCGAATGTATTCACAAGAAACATTTTCTTACAAAAGAATAACCTCTAGGTGACGCAGTTAATTGCAATATACATAAATATTTATCGTCCTCTAGATTGTGCGGGTTCGCGGTATTGAAGGTATTGAAAAACTGAATTTTGTCTTTTATTCAATAATTTATACTATTTATATGCCATTCTGGTATCTGTCAGGAAAGTTCTATATGCTTTCCGGTAATCCCTTCAAATTAGATAGTGTAGCAATGATTTTTTCAGAAATCATTAGGCGGTTACAGCGCCAAAAGAATAAGAATTCGCTCTCTCGAGAGTTTCTCAATACTTGCAATAAAAAAGCAGCATTTTTTGGAGAAAATAAAACGCCATAAGATAAGTTAAATTTGGACAGGTATTTTTTCCCGTGTCAGATTTTCCTTAAAAAAATCATACATAGTTACATATGTATGTATATTTGTTTGCGCTTAAATACAGCCAGAGTTCTACTACTTAGTCCTGTCGTGAGCAAGTATGCGATTTATTTTTGTTGCCAAATTTGCTCTCTATATAAAATTGTTTGCTTATATTTTCCCTCTTTCATATTTCTCGCATTTCTTATAGCAATTTTTGTCACTGTTTGTAAATATTTTTCATACAGGAGCTTTTTCATTGCTATAGTTGGCGCTAATGCGC
This sequence comes from Rhagoletis pomonella, assembly GCF_013731165.1. Taxonomy (NCBI): domain Eukaryota; kingdom Metazoa; phylum Arthropoda; class Insecta; order Diptera; family Tephritidae; genus Rhagoletis; species Rhagoletis pomonella. The sequence goes on from NW_023458559.1 coordinate 59,087,365, forward strand.
GATTTTCCTCACTTGCTGGCATATTCTAACCGAAAAAAGCGCTTCTGACATTTTCGAGCACATAATTCTGACACTTTTCTGGCTTTTTTGCACTAAAATTCCATTCCCTTGCTGGACATTACCAAAGGTCCCACTGCAGCTGCAATTGCATGTTTGGACGCCATTCGTGGATGCTATGACGCAAGGATGTCGTCGTCAAATGCCACAACAAAAAAACAAGTCAACAACACAAAACAATGCAAGAAACACAAAATGCCAAAGGAAAACAATAATGGCGGAAATAGCTGTACACAAAACAAAAAAAAAAAACAATAATAAATTACAAGCGACAGGAGTAAAGCTGTTTCCCTTCGATGCTTACAATACCTGTGCACCTACATACATATGTATGAGCGCGTGTGTATGCTTTTAACCATTCTGAACTAAATTTGCGGCCACTGAGCGGCGCTAATACTGTCCCGCCGCACTCTAAGAAGTTTTGTTTGCAGTGCACTGGATTTGCTGTTGTTATTTAGTTTTAGTAATTGCACCAGAGCGCATACTTCCTGTTGTTATTTATCTAAAATATGCATGTCCACTAAATGTATGTACATATGTCGATTTGGGGACTACAAGTGAGGTCGCGTCGCACCAAGCGTTCACGATCCTATCCAAATAACGAAAGCATTTTGTGGTCAGCGGCTATGTTTTGGTTGGCTGTGCGTTGATTGTTGGCTATTTTCTGATTTGTTGTGTCCTTTCGTTGCTCATAATTCACCCAGAACGCGCTACTTAATAAAGGTATGTAGTTGAGATAATGGCATTAGGCAACGATGGCAATCAAGCAATGTCGTCGTAAGCACAATTTATGTATGTGCTCTCCTCTCCCAAAGAGCTCAGGCAGTAAACGAATACTGCATTCACCGGCTTTGTTGTGCGTGTATATGTGTGTGTGTGTGTGTGCGTACGTTTGTGTCCTGTTAATATACAATTTTATTATTACGTGCATCTGCATATTGTTTCAAGCTCAAATTGTTTGTTGCTATTGTACTGCTATTAACATGATGAATGCGATATGCAATTAACCAAACCACAGCATTGCGCCTGAAGCGAGTGTTGTAGGGGTTGGGGGTAGCACCTGTGATGACCAGTAAGAAACGTGAATCCGAAATCTATAAAGGAATATTGACAATAATTTTTTTCGGCGCTCGAAATTTTGGCGTAGGATTTTTCGGAACTTTTTAGAAAAACTTGGAGATGTTTCAGGATTTTATACGACTTTCAAAGATTTTTTTTTAGCGTTTTGGCAGCTTTGCGGGACCTTACGTGATTTAATGGTCTCTGTTTAACTTTGCTTTTGGGATATTTTTCGAAACTTGGCTATATTTTCGAGATTGAGGGAAACCTAAAAGTTTTTTTAGGACCTTTCGGATTTTTTTTTAAATCTTTCAAGATTTTTGAATACTTTTAGGGGTTTTCTCGGAAGTTTTCGTAATCTTTGGACCTTACCTTTTTAGGAACTTTTCTAGGCTTTTGTGAAACCAAATTTTCCTGAACATTACAGGATAGTTTAAGGCCGTCGTGTTTTTAGGATTCTCTAATATATAATATGTTATAGAAATTCTTATAACTTTTTCCAGAAGTTTTTGGGACTGTGTCCGATTTTTTCGGCTACCTTACGAATTATGGGATTTCTTTATAGATCTCTTGGGTTTTTGGTACCTTTCGAGACTCCTATGAAACATAGTTTTCCTGAACATTACAGGACTGTTTCAGGCGTTTAAGTTGTTAATGGTTCGTAATTTTTTGAAAAGTTTAGAGAATTTTTCCAGAGTTTTTTTTTTGGAAATTTTTTCGCTGTCTTTACGACGTATAGGAAAATTTCGTGACCTTTTTTTCAAGACTTTTCGGAACTTTCCGGAACCCCGCTATTTTTTGAAATTTTTTACAAAATTTCCTGATATATTCAGTATTTTTCGAGAAGTTTTGAGGCTTTTAGGATTAGGGCGTTTGCCCTAACTTTCGGGGATTTTCGGAAAAACCGTTCGGGAATTTATTGCAGAAGCCTCAAGATTTTTTAGGTTTATTTTTCCCGCAACTGCAGGGATATTTTCGGTACCTTTTATATTGGTCGTGACTGGTTTGGAACCTTTCGAGTTTTTTTAGATACTTTTCAGTTTTTTGTTCTTGTGCTCAAAAAGTTTGAAGCTGATTTTGCAAAAATAATCAAAAGTGATCTAAGTTTCTAGATCGAAATGATATATATTAATTTTTTTGGTAATTATTTAAAAATAGATACCCACAGGGGTAAGGTTTTCAAATCTTGGGATCTCTTTTTTCTTGGATTAGCTATCTAAACTTGACACTGAAGTGACTTGGTAAGTTCAAACAAAATAAACTATCTGACTAAATACAAAATAAGTATAAACTTTAATAAGCTACGAGCTTTTTTTAATTCCTCTAGGGTAGTGTTATATAGACCTAGTGTCCCTGTCCATTTTCTTATCAATAAGCTCTTAGTAGCTTATTCATATTTTCGATCAATAAACTATCGGCATAAGCACCATGGGAAAAGTTTAAAAGTTCTCTTTATTTTCCAGCCAGTATACGCTTTCCAATTCAGAATAAAAAAGAAAACGTTGAAAACTAAAATTATTTAGATACCAAAAACCTTCTTTTTTCGAAGGCCAACTTTTCAACTGAGCCCGACATTATGTCCTGCATAATCGCATATATCTACCCACTCCCAAATACTAATTTTAATCAACTCGATTGGAACACTTTATCATTCTTTCACTCACTCCAAATAATGAAATATTTATTTCAATAATTAGTCGCTGCTACATATTCTCAACCAAAATTGATGTCCATTGTAGTTTGCAGTATTTTATTACTTTTTGTTTTTTGTGTTATTGTTCTTTTTTTCTACCGTATATACGCATTATAAATAATTCGATCTCACCTGCAGTGTACATTTTTCATTTTAATACTAAATGCTTTGTTGCCCACAACACTCTGATCGCTTTGTACATTTCGTATTATTTTTCATGCTACTCTAGTTACAACTGCTGCGTAAAATGTGCGTATGGGTGTACGTGTGTGTTTGCATTTTATACAATAAAGTTTTACCTTTTAATTAAATGTGCAAACGATAGTTGGCCATTATTGACGTTGGTCTGGTCATTTTTGCTGCTATTGTTGTGAGAATTTATGTATTTTGACTGGTTGAAAATGTTTCAGAAACATGGAAAAACGCAATTCATTTCAATATTTGTGCGTAATTATGTGGAAATATTTTTTTTTTTGTTGGTGCATAAAGAGTGGCATTCGAAGAATTGATGTGCCTCTCTGGCAATTGTTGGTGATTAAGCAAATTGAAATTTTTGTCAAATAAATAATAAATTGTGCGAGATTTGACAAATTGCTAGCGTGGTAAAAATTGAAACACTCCCAACTTCAAGGGACTGTAATCGCATTCATAATCGTAATCGCATTCGTAAACAGTAATCGTACTAGTAATTGTAATCGTTATTCTAATCATAATCGCAATCGGTGTCCTATTCATAATTGTTGAGCTAGTCGGTGCATTAAGCTAGGCATCGTTCCTTAAATTTAAATTTACATTAAAAGAAGAAGCCGTTTAAAAAAATCGTTATACTCCAACTTTCATTGTAATTACTGCTCCTAATACTATTCGCTTCATTACAAACTCCCCACGTCAAACATCAGCTGAACCGGATTCAAGTGAAATTATAAATATTAAAATTAGTTGGAGAAAAGTCGCTGAACTGCCACAAAAGCTGCGCAACAGCAGCTACAATAATTGCAAGCAGAACAACAACAAGCACTCGAAAGGCAGGGGGAGGCCTTGCTGGGTTATCCATCTACTAAAAATGCCATCACATCAGTCATCTTCAATTATAATATCTATTTTGTCTCGAAAAAATTTCCCCAAATTACGCAAAAGAATTTCGCAAGATGGAATGAGTGAAATAAACGAAAATAAGAGAAGGAACTCGAAGGACGACGGCCAAAAATAGAATTTTGTACTCCTGCGCTTGACTTGCTTGTTTCATTCGCTATAGTCTATGGTACACCGGGTGGTATGAGTGATGCGCAAGTGGCCGAAATGCGGACCATTCGCGCTGATTGCAACTCATTTATCATCATAAATCTGGGGCTATGCAAAAATATTTCAGTCGGAAATTTTGTTTGTTTGTTTGTTAAGCCTGGAGGAATGCGAGTGCGCATATACACATACACATGCATACATACAGCCACGTGAAAATACTTGTACATACATGCCTACCGTGAAGCACACAGGAGACAGAGTGAAAATGAGAAGCAAAAATTAAAATTGAAGCAACTACAACTAGTTGTGTACTAAATGAAGAAGATGAAAGAATGGAAAAAATGTAGAAGAAAATACGCTCAGCAGCTAGAAATTTTGAATTTTGTTGGTAAACTGTTGGAACGCGTCCACCAAACCAAAACCAACAAAAGCGATTCATCACCAAATGGCAGTTTGCTGAAATTCAACCGACCCGCGCTCAGTACAACAGTGTGCAACCCAAGAGTGGAGAATAGCATTGACATTAAGCATGAGGGTGGGGTGGAGGGGGGAGCTAGACAACACAATCAACTTGTTGTTTTGGTACACAAATCGCTTGCATAAGCGCACGAATGTCACGCTATGCTTTTCTCAGCTCATTTGCTTATTAGACTTTTTTGCTATGCAGCTAAGCAATCAAGATCAGATTGAAAATTAATGAGGTCACTCTAAAAAAACCTAACTAAATTATGCAGGAATGCGAAAAATAAGAAGGGCAAATAAGAAAAAGTTTTACTAAAAATATCGCAGAACTCAGTGAAGTGTATAAGTGAAGTCAGCGCTTTTGTCATTGAACAGAAATTGGAGAGGAGGGAGAAAAAAGTCGAGGACAGTTTTTATTATTTGGAGCAAAATTTCATACAAATGCAAATGCATGGAAAATTATAAATACCTCACTTACTGCAGTTTTGTATACTTGACCAAACAACATGGCATAGATTTGATTGTGAATATGACGATAAGTGAGATTTATTGCTAAACTTGAAATGGCGGTGGCTGTTGAACGGAGCGCCTAAGTGGGTATTGAAATTTGTTTTGGTTTATTGAGAATATCGAATGTAGCGTTTGCTTTTGCTATATCTGCAGGAAGTTGATTAAAAGAAATGAATTTAATTAAATTTGCGGCGGAAGGATTAGTTAAAAAAAAGTTTATGAATTTCTAAAGCATGTAAGGATAAAAAAATTTGCCACACGTTTGAGTTAAAACAAAATCGATGAAGAATGTTTAGTAATCGAAATTTTGGGTTCAATGTATTTTGATATTAATGTATAAGATACAGCAGTCTAATATACTTTCAATGAATGAATAATATCAAACTTTCTAGTATAAATTGGTTGTCAGAAGTCAAAAGTGGCCTACCTTTCCTTATCCCATTTTGATTTCAATACTTTCTCTTCATTTTAACAGTATCACTTACATATATAAAATAATTTTTTGAACTTGTATGCTTTGTTTCTGAGATACGAGTCACATAAAGAAACTCCCGAGTATCTGACATTGAGTTATAAATAATAGAGGGAGGCACAAGATTCTCTTCATCATTTCTGATAACGATAAAACCTATAACCAGTTCCTTGGCAGAATATATGTGTCTTATACGATGTTTCCACGATTCGTTATGCGCTCTTTAAGTAATTCGTGAATTAACCTGTTTCCACGGCACAAATTAGTAATTCGTTTGGCTCTAGTTCTTGTTCTTGTTCTTCGCTATTTATTATTATTTTTGTGCACTGCGAAAAACCTAAAAGATGGAGCTAAATTTAAGTTATCATCAACAATTTTAATTTATATAGAGAATATTTCATTAATATTATTCTATAACTAGAAAAAGTGTCATCAAATGGGACCAGGCCGGTGAGAACTTTGATATATTTCCGATAAATATTAGAGAAGGCACTGATTCGTTCGACATTCGCATGGTAATTCGATCTGAATTACCTACAAATGAAGTAATTCGCTCTCAAAATTTTGTATGGCGAATTACGTAATTCGGAAGGTAATTGGCAAGGCGAATGACGAATGGGAGAGCGAATTACGAATGGCAGAGCGAATTACGGATCGTGGAAACAACGTATTAGGTTATTTAATCCTTTATCCTAAAGACTGAGATAGTTACTTGAAGGACTAAAAGATCTATATATGGGGAATATACTATGCAGGATCCACACAATATGCATGATATAACGCAACATGCATTCCAAAAGTTCGGTTCTGTTGAAAATGCTCTCCACGAAATAGTTAGTGCTATCAGGACATACGACTTCCTTAAGATCGCAGGAGCATTCAGTAATGCCGGACGGAGAGGAATAGATGTGCGGATAATCAGTTGCCTCTGAGTTGATTCAAGGATACTTAAACTTGGTGGCTAAGTAAGTAAGACAAACGGAACTCCTCGTTTTTACTAGGAAGGGTTAAACTATTGACTATTCTCTCAATTGGAGGCCTTCGCCTGTCGTTTTGTCATAGAATCCTTAGTATTTGTACGATGCGGGCATGTAGTAGGCAACATTTTTCGGTAGAAAAGAAACGCCATTAGTCAGGCATATACGGTTGCCAGGAGATAGCGATATTGCAGGAAACTGTATTGCTGATGCGGCGTTCGCGCGAGTTTGTATCCCCGGCAAAGAGATCCTGAGAGTACGTTTGATTGTAGACTTGATTAAATGCAAGTAAGAAAACCACTGACTATGAACCAAGACATGTGCAACGACAAGGTTAGTCAGGCCGATGGTAAACCGGGGACAGTCAATGCATTTTTGATTTTTATTTTATTTAACATCACGCCTAATGTTAAATAAGAAATTCCATTTACAATATTACATACAAATATTTTTTAATTAAAGCTATCCAATTGACTATTACATAACTTCATAATTTTTGTATTGATTTTTATAAACGATACCTAGTTTTACTTGGAACGAAACACCCTTTTCGAAGTAATAGCTAATGGAGCTGGGAAATTTTGGCAAAAAATGTTGTAAAAATGGAAAAATTAATAAAAAATGCAGTAAATTTCAGATTTATTCCAAATTTTTTTCACATATTTACAATGTGCCCACAAAACCTATTAATTCTTTTTATAGTACAAATTTAAAAACATAAATTGTTTAAAGAGTAACGAAGCTAAAAATTGTTTAGTACGAAAAGTCATGTAAAAATTATTTTTTAAGAATAAGTCGAGAATTTGAGGGTGTAAGAAAAATTTTTAAAACAGTTTCGTGAATTACTCTGCCAACTGTACGATCTGTACTAGGTCACTTAAAAAGTTCATGATCAGGTAACACCATGTAATTATTGGAAAATTTTCACAATATCCTAAAAATTTCATTGCCCAAAATTTATATCAATTAACATGCGGCGCGCACATACGCCTTCACTTACTCAGTTCCTTTGTACACCTCCACGCACTTTAACCAATCGACTTTTGCTACACTAACAATCAGCTAAAATATTTCTCTCGACACACGATTTGGTAACTATCATCAAATCATGTATTGGCAGAAATAAATTTACCCGACTTTTTTCTGAGTGTACATAAAAACGCAACACACACAAGCGCTGACTGACACACTTTCGACCAATCCTACTTTGCTGAATCGTCTTCATCCATTAATTGAATCGAATAATGATAAATGTGTGCGGATTTCCCGTTAAAAGCATTGCGAATACAAAGAACGCGGAAAAATGGAAATAATGCGGAATATTCAAAAAAAAAAAAAGGAAAAATAAGCTGCACGAAAATCCGCTTACTTCAGCGAAATTCGCCATTCGTTTTGAGCTTTGTCAGCAGTCCAGTAAGCCAAATTGATGCTGTAGCTGCTTGAGTTGTCCTTGTTGTTGGTGTTGCTGTTTCGCAATATCACTGCGTTTGCGAAAAGGATTTTTGTGAATTTTTTGTCAGCGCGCGCTTAAGCAACATTTGCTGCTGATTGCTGGAAATCGTTGCTGTTGCATTTTACCATTCGGAAGCGTTTACCAAGGCAGCGCAAGCAGTGCGTGTGAGTGGTTACGCTCAACTCAGCCCTCTCCCCCCCCCCCCCCCCCCCCCCCCCCCCCCCCCCCCCCCCC